>NW_026575117.1:0-735000 GCF_905146905.1 Nyctereutes procyonoides | reverse complement strand
CCAGCCTCCCAAGTCAAGAGCAACTCAAACTCTAAAGCTGTCTCTATCTAATACATATATCTAATACTATATGAAAAGTGTTGCAAGTTCTTTTCACCAAGAGTCACTTAAAAAATAAAGAATTGAAACAAGAGTATTATTAGGTCATCTTACTGTATGTGGATATAGCATAAACCAATTGCACAATTCTGGGAGTTACAGCCTCCACATATGAAATGGGATCAACTACATTACATTCCTCATGGGGTTTTTGTAAGGATGAAACAAGGAATGTGGCAGGGGCGGGGGGAGAAGCACACACAAAGCATTTAAAAATTATTAGAACCAGGACACCTGCATGGCTTAGTCAGAGTCTCTTGGTTTTGTCTCAGGTCATGATCTCAGGGTCATGAGATTGAGCCCCACATCTGGCTTCCTACTCAGTGGGGGGTCTGCATGAGATTCTCTTTCCCTCTCTATCTCTCTCTCTCTGCCTCTCCCTCCCTCTTAAATAAATAAATAAATAAATATCTTTGAAAAAAGATTATTAGGGCTATCACTATCACCATCATCATCACCATCACCATCATCATCATCACCATCACCATCATCATCATCACTATCACCATCATCATCATTGATGATCTCTGCAGCTTGAGAAAACAATGTCTCCCATGAATGTGCTAATGCCATGAATCAATCAGTTTCCATCTGCCTTCCTGATTACTAAATCTTTGTACTTTCAAGGTCATGATTTTATTGACTTCTAAAATAACACTGCCAATGATGAGTTACATCATTTAGGGAAAATTATCCTGCTAGGAACAGCTGGTAAAACTAGATTTTGAAAAATATCGTCTATTTAAAGACATCTGAGAACTCTCAAGGCAGTGAGGAAAGGAAAGTCCATGATCCAGGAAAGGAAAGAAGTCCTGGGAGATGAAAGTCAGCATTTGGGACCATGTTTTCCCTGACAGGCACCTGCCATTCCCAAGAGTGGCACCCAGGAGGCCAAGAAGCTGAGTGGAGACTTCCACAGTCAGGGGCTGAAGGAGACAAACACTGGAATTGAGGTCTAATTGGGAGAGAAGCCCTGGTAAACAGCACAGACTCTAGGTTGAGACCCTAAAAGCCTACATTCTAAAGCCTTCTATTCAAGGAGTGCAAGTGAATCAGAAATAGAAAAAATAGAGCAGAACTTGTAGGCACTGAAATCCACACTTGAATGATTGCAATTCCTGGTTCGAATAGGGTCAACTGACCCTGCTACCCCCAACACTAACTGCCACATTGAGTGCAGAAAAGGGCAAATAAATCAAAATAAATTCTTTTTATTTTGTTGGATAAATTTAACTTTGAATTTATTTAAAATGTTAACTTTACTCTGTGAAATATATTGAAATATACAGCAACTGTAGCACATAAATCAGGAGAGGGACAGATGTGGTAAAATTGTTCTGGGATCATTGCACTAGCATGAACTGGCAAATTGCCAACTTATAATACATTTGATAAGCTTCAGATGGAAATCAATGTTTCTGGAATAACCAATAAAAGCATTATAAAAGACTGTGAGACCAACCAGCCTAACTGAGGAAAGGATCTAAGTTTAAAATACTTACTCCAAAAAGTGGGCAGGGAGGCAGGGAGGAGGAAGAATATAAAAGAGACCAGAGAGGAGGCAAACAAGAGCAAGACGGCAAAGGTTAGATTTAAATCCAAAATCTCAGTAATAATCCTGAAAATAAGTAGACTAACTAGAAGACAAAGATTGTCAAACTGAATAAAACATGAAGATATCATATCCTGCTCATAAGAGAAATACCACGAAGGTAAGTAAACAGAAGATTTGAGACTAAAACAATGGGAAAGATACAGTCTGACAAAACAAGTCACAAGGAAGCTTGTGGAAGGCTGACATTTAAGTGATGACAAAGTGGCCACACAGGCAAGGGAGCAGGGCCTGTAAAGGAGGAAATTCATCACGGAGAAGATGTAACATTTCTAAACTCCTACACATCTAAGCCTACGTTCTCAAAATTATAAAGCAAAACCTGATAGAAAATATTTTCAAATGTATAATAATGGTAGATATATATATTTTTAAAGATTTTTATTTATTCATGAGAGACACAGAGAGAGAGAGAGAGAGGCAGAGACACAGGCAGAAGGAGAAGCAGGTCCCATGCAGGGAGCCCAGTGTGGGACTCGATCCCGGGACTCTAGGATTATGACCTGAACCGAAGGCAGATCCTCAATCACTGAGCCCCCCAGGTGCTCTGAGAATTCTTTAAGTATACCTTTCTGAGTGACAGAAAAAGCAAATCAGCAAGTATATTTAATATTTGTACAGCACACTTAATGAGTAAGACTCAGCTGATACACTTAGAATTCAAGAATTTACCAATAGAAGAATGTATATTCTTTTCAAGTGCACATGAAACATTTATTCAGATGAATGGATGAAGAAAATGTGGTGTATATACATACAATAGAATATTACTCAGCCTTAAATTGAACACCAATAAAAAATAAATTTATAAAAAAAAGACTATTACTCAGCCTTAAAAGAAAGAATCTCGTCATTTGTGACAAGGATGAGCCTAGAAGACATTATGCAGGATGGAATAAGCTAGTCACAGAAGGACAAAAACTGAATGACTCCACTTACATGAAGCGCTGAAAATCATCAAAACCCACAGGAGAAGAGAATGGAATGGTGGTTGCCAGGGACTGGGGGGGGAGGGGGGAATAGGGAATTTTTTTTAATGCATGTAAAGTTTCTATCATGCAGGATGAATAAATTCTCCAGATCTGCTGTACCTCGTGCCTACAGTTAACAATATGGTACTGTGCACTGTAAAGTATGCTAAAGAAGGTAGATTTCATGTTAAGCGTTGTTGTTTTATTTTTTTTAATATGGAATGCTTCACTAATTTGCATGTCACCCTTGGGCAGGAACCATGCTAATCTCCTCTGTATTGTTCCAATTTTAGTATACGTACTGCCAACGCCATCACAAATGTTTCTTTTAATAGAAGCATAGATAAAAAAAATAGAATCATAGATGACACACAGTGTTACATTCATTAGTTCCAAATGCACGTCAGTTATTCAACAACTATATACATTTTCTCATAGGAAGTGTTCTTAACACACACACACACACACACATACACACACACACATGAACCCACAATTAGAAGGAAACTTTTGCAGGTGACGGCTGTGTACATATGGCTGTACTGATGTACCATGGATGTGTGCATGTGTCCAAGCTCATCAAGACGTATATAATAAATGTGTGCAATTTTTGTGTATCAATTATACCTCAACAAAGCTAAAAAATGATAATATATTTGTTCATGAAGCTATGTGAATAAATTTTAAAAGTTTAAAACAGTACAAAATGTTTTTTGACAAGTGGAAGTAAGGTAAAAAAAAAAATCAATGATGAAAGTAGAACCAGACATTACTCCATGTCCGGAAACTCAGAAATACAAATTCTAAATAACTAATGATGATGAGAAAATATATCGAACTGACAAATTCGGTGCAGCTTATCAAACTTTCTGATATGCAGTGACATCCATGCTTAAAGGGAATTTTTTATTTTTTCTTTATTATTTTTTAATTAATTTATATTTACTTCTTTGAGAGAGACAGAGAAAGAGAGAGAGAGTAGGTCAAGGTGGAGGGAGAGAGAGAATCTTGCACAGGTTCATGCCCAGGTGGAGCCCGACGCAGGGCTTGAGTCCATGACCCTGTGATCATGACTTGAGCCAAAATCAAGAGTTGGAAACTCAACCAATTGAGCCACCCAAGTGCCCCGAAAAGGGAATTTTAAGACTTGGAAGCGCATATAAGAGAATAATGACTGAATATAAATTACTTAAGCACCTACCTTAAGAAATTAGAAGTATAATGTAATATTATGGTTTATAATAAGAAATATATATTTGGTCTTTATTCCCATTTCTGGCACAGAGCTCCTAAAACCCTTGAATTCCCTAAGTGGTAAGAGTACTTGTTATGCTAATGAAGTGACTTTTGGATTGCACCTAACCCCTGGACCCAACCCTATGATTGGAGGGTTGGAACTTCCAGTACCACTGCCCCAGGCCCTTGGGGAGGAGAGAGAGGATAGAGGTTGGATCAACTGCCAATGGCCAATGATTTAATCAACCATATTTATGCAATGAAGCCTCCATAAAGACCCAGAAGGACTGGTTTAGAGTGCTTCCAGGTTAGGAACACATGCAGACTCAGGGGAATGGCATGCTTCGAAAAGACATGAAAAGAAGCTCCAGGGTCTTTCCCACACCTCATCCCATGCATCTCTTCCATCTGGCTATTCCTGAGTTATATTCTTTTAAAGAAACTGGTGATCTGGTACATAAGATGTTTATCTGAGTTCTTGAAGCAAATGGGAAAAAGGACAGTCTCTTCAATAAATGGTGCTGGGAAAATTGGACAGCCACATGCAGAAGAATGAAACTGGACGATTCTCTTACACCAGACACAAAGATAAACTCAAATGGATGAAAGATCTAAATGTCAGACAAGAATCCATCAAAATCCTAGAGGAGAACACAGGCAACACCCTTTTTGAACTTGACCACAGCAACTTCTTGCAAGATACATCCATGAAGGCAAGAGAAACAAAAGCAAAAATGAATTATTGGGAGTTAATCAAGATAAAGAGCTTCTGTACAGCAAAAGAAACAGTCCCCAAAACTACAAGACAATCTACAGAATGGGAGAAGATATTTGCAAATGACCTATCAGATAAAGGGCTAGTTTCCAAGATCTATAAAGAACTTATGAAACTCAATACACAATAAACAAATAATCCAATCATGAAATGGCAAAGACATGAACAGACGTTTCTCCAGAGAAGACCTACACATGGCCAACAAGCACATGAGAAAGTGTTCTGTGTCACTGGCCATCAAGGAAATACAAATCAAAACCACCATGAGATCCCACCTCACACCAGTGAGAATGGAGAAAATTAACAAGACATGGGACAACACATGTTGGGGAGGACGTGGACAAAGGGGAACCCTCTTGCCCTGTTGGTGGGAATGTGAACTGGTGTAGCCACTCTGGAAAACTGTATGGAGGTTCCTCAAAGAGTTAAAAATAGATCTGTCCTACAACCAATTGCACTGCTGGGGGTTTACCCCAAAGATACAGATGCAATTGTACTGCTGGGGATTTACCCCAAAGATATAGATGCAGTGAAACGCCAGGACACCTGCACCCCGATGTTTATAGCAGCAATGTCCACAATAGCCACACTGTGGAAGGAGCCTCAGTGCCCATCGAAAGATGATGGATAAAGAAGATGTGGTCTATGGATACAATGAAATATTACCCTTAGAAAGGACGGATACCTACCATTTGCTTCAAGGTGGATGGAACTGGAGGGTATTATGCTGAGTGAAGTAAGTCAATTAGAGATGGACAATAATCACATGATTTCACTCATACGTGGAATATATGAAATAGTGAAAGGGACCAAAAGGAAAGGAGGGGAACTGAGTGGGAAAAATCAGAGAGGGAGACAAACTATGAGAGACTTCTAACTCTAGGAAACAAAGGGTTGCAGAAGGGGAGAAGGGGAGGTGGGCGGGGGGATGGGGTGACTGGGTGATGGGCACTCAGGAGGGCACTTGCTGGTATGAGCACTGGGTTTTATGCTATATGTTGGCAAATCGAACTTCAATTAAAAAATATAAAAAATAAAAATTTCAAAATTAAAAAAAAATTTTAAAAAGGAGCAAATGGATCAAACCCAAGGAGGAGGTCATAGGAACTTCCCATCTATATAGTTGGCTGCTTAGAAGCACAGGTGATCACCTAAATTTGCAATTGGTACCTCAAGTGTGATGTGCAGTCTCGGAAGGACTGAAAGTCTGACAGGTGGGATCCGATGCTCTGTCCAGGTAGACAAAATTGTGTTGAATTGTAGAATTCCCCACCGGTGTCAGAGACTTTTTTATTCAGTTTGTGTGTGGGAAACCCCCTCCCCCTACACATTGGAATTTGGTGATCTAAATACTTATTAACAACAAATTAAATGCAAAGAAAATACCTCATTTTATGGCACTTCATTTTATTGCACTTTGCAGATACTGTCTATTTTACAACTTGAAGGGGTTTTGGCATTTCCACATTGAACAAGTCTGTTGGTGTCATTTTTTCAGCAGCATTTACTCACATGATGTCTCTATGTCACATTTTGGTAATTCATGCAATATTTCAAACGTTTTAGTTATTATATTTAAATTGTTGCACTTGCATGATAAAACGCTAATAGATGTGGAGTTGCTTCTTATGAATGGGCAAAGAAAATGCTTTTTGGAGATGTTCTTTACCCCTAGTGAGGATTCTGTGAAGATTGTTGAAACGACAACAAAAGATTTAGAATATTTAATAAACTTGGTTGATAAAACAGTGGCAGGATTTGAAAGGATTGACTCCAATTTTGAAAGAAATGCTACTTCAGGTAAAATATTATCAAACAGTAGAACATACTATCAAGAAACCATTCATGGGGGGATCTCTGGGTGACTCAGCAGTTTGGCACCTGCCTTCGGCCCAGGGCGTGATCCTGGAGTCCTGGGATCGAGTCCCACATCGGGCTCCTTGCATGGAGCCTGCTTCTCCTTCTGCCCCGCCCCCCCCCCGTGTGTGTGTGTGTGTGTGTGTGTGTGTGTGTGTGTGTCTCATGAATAAATGAGTAAAACTAAAAAAAAAAGAAAAGAAAAGAAACCATTCGTGGAAGGAAGAGTCAATTGGAGCAGCAAACCTCATTGTGGTCTTATTTTAAGAAATTGCCACAGCCACCTCAACCTTCGGGAACCACCATCCTCATCAGTCATCAGCCATCAACATGAAGGCAGACCTTCCACCAGCAAAAAGATTACTACTTGCTAAAAGTTAAGATGATGCTTAGCATTTTTTAGCCATAAAATATTTTCAATTAAGCTATGTACATTTTTTAGACATAATGCTACTGCAATTAATAGACTACAGCATACTGTAAATGTAACTTTTATATGCATTGGGAAACCAAAATATTAATTTGACTCACTTTATTATATTTGCTTTATTGCGGTGGTCTGAAAGTAAGCCCACAATATCTCTGGCATATGACAGTGGAAGGCAGGAAATGATAAAATTATATGCTCATAGAACCAGCAAAGCCAAAAGTTAGTTTTTGAAAAGTTTATACAATTGATGAACCCTGTAAAGATAAGAAACAGAAAGAACAAACAAAAGAGGGAACAAATTTACAAGATCTTGTAGAAAGATGATGACAATGATATGGATATTATGAACAAGGTGGTAAGAAACTGGATTGGATAAATCTTAGAAAAACATAACTCATCAAAGCCGACACAAAAAGAAAGAGACAATTTGAATAAACCTACATGTACATTTAAAAATTAGCAGTGAAACTTAAAATCTCTCCCATACCAAAAAACAAACAAAAAAACCCAAAATATTAGACTTCAATGATAAATTTTACCAAATACTTAAGGAAAAAGAAAATAACACAAAACTCCCTGAGAATAGGTACAGAGAAAAGATTTCTCAACTCATTTTATGAGGCAAAAAGTCCTGACAAGGAAATTATAAAAATTAAATGAACAAAATATTATAAGCAAAATACTTGCAAACTGAATCCACATACATACATTATGACAAGATGATTTATAGGAACACAATTTTACTTTACCATTTGAGAATCAATAAGTGTGATTCATAACATTCAGGGGAAAAAAGATATAAAACACTTGTCATGTCAAGAAATGCAGAATAAGCACCTAATAAACTTCAACAACTATCCATAATAATGATGACTAGAAAAAGTTTTTAATAAATTTGAAAAAAATGTCCTTAATCTGATTTTTAAAAAAAGTAAATTGGAGCACACAGCAATTATCATAACTAATGTTAACTCCTGGATAATTCTTATCTAATAAAAGTAAAAAGATGAAGGGGCACCTGGGTGGCACAGCTGGTTAACTTCTGACTGTTGGTTTAGGCTCAGGTCATGATCTCAGGGTCGTGGGATTGAGCCTCATTCATGACTCCGTGCTCAGTGAGGATTCTCTCTCCCTTTGTCTCTTCTCCTCCTCCCTATCCTCTCTCTTGCTCTCTCTCAAATAAATAAATATTTTTTTAAAAACGAGAATGTCAGCTCTCAATAATTCTATGCATCATTTTCCTGCAAGTCACAATCAGTGTAATTGGGAGAGGAAATACAACAAAAGATGGAAGGATTAAAAAACAATTAAAATTTTCAAAAAAAAAAAACAATTAAAATTTTCATATTTAGAGATGTCAGGAGATTATGTATAGAAAATCCAAAAGGATCTACAGATAAAATATTAAACTGAATAAGTTAACTAAACTTGTCTACTGGAAGCAAGGTGAAACTATTTTAAACATATTTTTGTATATTAGCAGAACTCACACACACACACGTATACACATTCTCACACAAAAGGAGTTGGAAAGTCCTTGTGTTTGAGACTAAGGATCTAATTCTGAAGGCCATTCACCAAGAAGTCATAGTTAAATCATAGAAGCATTAATTAAGGTTTTCCAGGTTAAGGACAATCAGAGGAAAGTCATAAACCCAAGAAACCACCTCGGAGGGATGACTTGGGGAAGGGAGGAGACAAGGAGGGTAAATAAAAAGTATAAGAAGAAAATAAAGGAGCAGAGGCAAGACATCAGAGATCATGGGGTATTAGAATTTTCAAGCAACTAAAGTTCTAGCCCAGCCAGTTCAAAGGGAGAAATGAAATCCTTAAATAACTGTTTTTATTTGTTCTACTTTATTTGTGAACTTCATTCCTGGGTCAGCTTTACTTCTGGAACAAAACTCCACAGTGATTTCGAGCTTTGAAGACATTGTACCACCCCAACCAAGAGAGAGCCCCTTCTTCCTCAACCACCAAATAGAAAGTCAAGCTTCAGGTGGTTTGTACCAAATTAGGTCACGTTTGCACCATGAACCGATTATTCTAACTAAGCAGGGGGATGGAATTCTGTTCATTATCGTACACCTTGATTCTCATCTGGAGTCAGTTTTGCCCCATAGGAGACATTTGGCAAGGTCTGAAGATGCATTTGGTTGTTAAAACTGGGGAGGTGTCACTGGTATCTAATGGGTAGAGGACGGAGATGCTGAACATCTTAGTGTACAGGACAACTCTCCATAACAGAGAAAGATCTGGCCCAAAATGTCAATAGAGTGAATGTTGAGAACTATTTAGAGACGGGTTTCTCAAACTTAATTGTACATCAGAATAATCAGAAAGGCTTGTTAAAAATACAGATTTCTGGTTCTCATTCCTGGATTTCCTGATTCCATAGGTCTAGGGTAGGCCTGAAAACTACTTTGCTCACAAGCTCATAGGTACCATTCCAGCTGCTGATTCATTGTCCACACTCCAAAAAACACACTCATCAGAGCCCCGGGTGGTAGCTGAGGGCGCCTCTGCTCTAAGGGAAGGTGGAGTTTAACGCATCCTGGAAAACTCACCAGCTCTGGTAACAGAGAGGGGAGGAAGCTGTACATTTATTTCAGCCATCTCCTAACCTTCCTCAATCCTGAAATTCATATTCTCCTCAAATTTCCAGTTGGGAGAATTGTTTTCAGTACCTTTGGCTTCTCCAACGTCTCTGCTCATTCTAGTCTCCCTTCCCAAAGTCCTATAACAAATACCCTCAAATTCTCCCCTTTCTCCTCCTGCTATTTTAATCAAACTGAGTTTGATTTTTTCTTAAATGAGGTTTCTTTTTTTATATATATATAAATTAATTTTTATTGGTGTTCAATTTACCAACATACAGAACAACACCCAGTGCTCATCCCGTCAAGTGTCCCCCTCCGTGCCCGTCACCCATTCACCCCCACCCCCCGCCCTCCTCCCCTTCCACCACCCCTAGTTCATTTCCCAGAGTTAGAAGTCTTTATGTTCTGTGTCCCTTTCTGATATCTCCCACACATTTCTTCTCCCTTCCCTTATATTCCCCTTCACTATTATTCATATTCCCCAAATGAGTGAGAACATACACTGTTTGTCCTTCTCCGATTGACTTACTTCACTCAGCATAATACCCTCCAGTTCCATCCACGTTGAAGCAAATGGTGGGTATTTGTCGTTTCTAATGGCTGAGTAATATTCCATTGTATACATAGACCACATCTTCTTTATCCATTCATCTTTCGATGGGCACCGAGGCTCCTTCCACAGTTTGGCTATTGTGGACATGGCTGCTAGAAACATCGGGGTGCAGGTGCCCCGGCGTTTCATTGCATCTGAATCTTCGGGGTAAATCCCTAACAGTGCAATTGCTGGGTCGTAGGGCAGGTCTATTTTTAATTCTTTGAGGAACCTCCACACAGTTTTCCAGAGTGGCTGCACCAGTTCACATTCCCACCAACAGTGTAAGAGTGTTCCCTTTTCTCCGCATCCTCTCCAACATTTGTTGTTTCCTGCCTTATTAATTTTCCCCATTCTCACTGGTGTGAGGTGGTATCTCATTGTGGTTTTGATTTGTATTTCCCTGATGGCAAGTGATGCAGAGCATTTTCTCATGTGCATGTTGGCCATGTCTATGTCTTCCTCTGTGAGATTTCTCTTCATGTCTTTTGCCCATTTCATGATTGGATTGTTTGTTTCTTTGGTGTTGAGTTTAAGAAGTTCTTTATAGATTTTGGAAACTAGCCCTTTATCTGATATGTTATTTGCAAATATCTTCTCCCATTCTGTAGGTAGTCTTTGAGTTTTGTTGACTGTATCCTTTGCTGTGCAAAAGCTTCTTATCGAGACTGAAGAAAGAGAAATTAAGGAGTCAATCCCATTTACAATTGCACCCAAAAGCATAAGATACCTAGGAATAAACCTAACCAAAGAGGTAAAGGATCTATACCCTAAAAACTATAGAACACTTCTGAAAGAAATTGAGGAAGACACAAAGAGATGGAAAAATATTCCATGCTCATGGATTGGCAGAATTAATATTGTGAAAATGTCAATGCTACCCAGGGCAATTTACACGTTCAATGCAATCCCTATCAAAATACCATGGACTTTCTTCAGAGACTTAGAACAAATTATTTTAAGATTTGTGTGGAATCAGAAAAGACCCCGAATAGCCAGGGGAATTTTAAAAAAGAAAACCATAGCTGGGGGCATCACAATGCCAGATTTCAGGTTGTACTACAAAGCTGTGGTCATCAAGACAGTGTGGGACTGGCACAAAAACAGACACATAGACCAATGGAACAGAATAGAGAACCCAGAAATGGACCCTGAACTTTATGGTCAACTAATATTCGACAAAGGAGGAAAGACGATCCACTGGAAGAAAGACAGTCTCTTCAATAAATGGTGCTGGGAAAATTGGTCATCCACATGCAGAAGAATGAAACTGGACCACTCTCTTGCACCATACACAAAGATAAACTCAAAATGGATGAAAGATTTAAATGTGAGACAAGACTCCATCAAAATCCTAGAGGAGAACACAGGCAACACCCTTTTTGAACTTGGCCACAGTAACTTCTTGCAAGATACATCCACGAAAACAAAAGAAACAAAAGCAAAAATGAACTATTGGGACTTCATCAAGTTAAATGAGGTTTCTAAAAAACCATGGAATAAGCAAAAGAAGGAGCAAACGTAAATCAAAATACAACTGAATTGCTATAGCACAGATATTTTTTGAAAGCCCTCTTGAGTCTTTCGAGTGAATATTTAACAGCCCACCTGCATCATCATCATCCCTCCTCCTTCCTGCCTCTCTTTCCCACTGGAAATGTGAGGAGCAGGATCCCATCCAGATGAAGCTCTGCAAGTGGGCTAAATCACAGCACAGACACAAGCAATTTCCCATGGAAGGCTTCAGGGCAGAAAAGAGTAGAGCATGGTATTTTTTTGCTAAGTGAGAAATATCTTAGAAAGAAGAAAATCCAGAATCTCAAGGAAGGGGTTGGGGATAGGGAAGGCCATACGTTTGGAAAAGACCATTAATGAGGTAATTCTATCAACTCATACTATTTCACTGAGCAAATGCTTGTGCACGGAAGAGCTCATGCACGCTAGAGATTGACCTGAAGCAGGCCTTGCTCTCAAGGAGCTTGCAAGGAAAACGAGCAGAAACCCGGAAATAGCTCAATGCCAGGGGTACAGAGTGAAGTGACACCAGACAAGGGAGAGCCACTTCCACTGTAGCACTAAGGAAGGCTTCCTGGAGGAAGAAGCGTCTCAGCTGCGCCTCGACGGTCAACCAGGTAGAGTCGGAGACATTATGGTAAACATGCTCAGCATCTCTGCAAACGCAACCTTCCCAGCATAATGATACTTTGCCTACCTGACAAATGACATTTCAGCAGAAGCAGAAAAAAAAAAAAGGTCTAACATCAGAAGCCAAAAGGACGTTACCAGTAAGTTGTATATAATATTTCTTTTTTTTAAGATTTTATTTATTTATTCATGACAGACACCGAGAGAGAGGCAGAGACACAGGCTGAGGGATAAGCAGGCTCCATGCAGGGAGCCTGATATGGGACTTGATCCCGGGTCTCTAGGATCACGCCCTGGGCCGAAGGGGGATGCTCAACAGCTGAGCCACCCAGGTGTCCCAGTATATCATATTTCATTTATTCTGAGACACATTCTCTCCCACACTCATGTGTAGGAAGTCAAGGAGAATCCTACTCTTGATACCACCTCATAATAAACTCATGGTTTTCTCTTATTTTCCTGCTAGAGCTAGTGATTTGCATTACATCCTATAGGAACTCTGATACTATTGAATAGGAGGATTATTCGGTGAAATGAGATGCGATCGACCCCTCCCCGGCTCCCAGGGCTGACAACTTGAATCTGTGGGCTTCCAAGTGCTTATCCCAAATGGAAGAAGAGTTCATGAGATGGCGAGGGTTCATGAGATACTCTGATAGGACCTGTGAAGAACACAAGCAAAAAATAACTGCATAGTTGACGCTCATGCTCCCATGCTCATAGCAATGATATACACAAATCGCCAAAATGTGGAATCAGCCCAGGTGTCCATCGACGGGTGAATAGTAAACACCCTGTGTCCTGTTCGTGCAATGGAAATCATGACTCGGCCTTGAGAACACAGGAAATTGTGACACGTGGATGAACCATGAGGCCTTGTGCTGAGAGGAATAAGCCAATCACAAAAGGACAACGCGTAAACGTATGACTTAAATGAGGTCCCCAGAGGTGTCAAATTCCTAGACAGAGTATAGAATAGTGGGGAGCAGGGGCTGGGGAGGTGTTGTTCAATGTGTACAGAGTTCTAGTTTTCCAAGATGAGATGAGTTCTAGAAATTGGTTGCACGAACATGTGAATGTCCATACTTCTAAGGGTAGGTTTTAGGTCTTATGACGAAGGCTTACCACCATGGAAACAATAGATTTACATAAAGAAGATGGGATTGGGGAGTAAGGGAAGAGGGTCTGGTGGAAAGACTGAGGTAGTGCGATGTAATCGATAAAATGGTAGAAAGAGTGGATGTGTAGACCAAAAAAAAAGAAGATTAAAAATAAAAACTCTTTTTTTATATTTTTATATTACCCAATATAATATCCCCATTTTCATTCATTTGGGGAATATAAAAATATAAAAAATATAAAAATATTAAAAAAGAGTTTTTATTTTTAATCTTCTTTTTTTTTGGTCTACACATCCACTCTTTCTACCATTTTATCGATTACATCGCACTACCTCAGTCTTTCCACCAGACCCTCTTCCCTTACTCCCCAATCCCATCTTCTTTATGTAAATCTATTGTTTCCATGGTGGTAAGCCTTCGTCATAAGACCTAAAACCTACCCTTATAAAATATAAAAAATAGTGAAAGGGAATAAAGGGGAAAGGAGAAAAAATGAGTGGGAAATATCAGAAAGGGAAACAGAACATGAGAGACTCCTAACTCGGGGAAACAAACTAGGGGTGGTGGAAGGGGAGGTGGGCAGGGGGTGGGGGTGACTGGGTGATGGGTACTGAGGGGGGCACTTGATGGGATGAGCACTGGGTGTTATTCTATATGTTGGCAAATTGAACATAAATAAATAAATAAATGCTCAAAAAAATAAAAATAAAAATAAAAACTCACCAGCGCCTCCAAAGCCAAAACGGAAGACCTATCAGAAAGATCAAGACGGGCAGTATTATTGCCAAAGACATCAAGCCAATGGAGATGGAGTTTCCTGGAAATTAGGAAAGGACACAGGAAGTCACTTCAAAACCCGTTCTCTGATTCTTCTCGCCTTCCTTTGCCTGCTCCTGGGGTACACTCCCTCCATCCCTCCCTCTGCCTCCTTCTATCTCTCCATCCCCCTCTCCCTCCATCCCTTTCTTCATCCCTGCCATCTCACCCCGTCCCCCTCTGTCCCTCCCTCCATCCTTCCCTCCTCTTCCCCTACCCCTTCCGTCCCTAACCCCCACCCTCCTCTACTCTCCCTCTCATCTGTCCAGCCCTGCTCACGGCCAGCACCCCCTGGATGCTCGTGGACCCGTTCCCCGTGCCCAGCGGGGCCCCAGGCCCTCCTCACCCCAGTGGAGGACCATGTCCTGGCCCCCTAGACTGCTGTGCTTCACCCTGCAGGACAAGCCAGCGGCCTCCCGCGCCGCCACGTCCAGGGTCGCTTGGAGATACCACGTGCCGTCAGCATGGGGCAGGACGTCGCCTTGCCGGGTGCCCTGCTGCTCCTGCTCACCCCGCATCCACATCACCCACACAGGCTTGGGGTAGAAGCCGGAGACGTGGCACACCAGCTGCAGACGGCCAGGCCCGGGACTGGGGCCAGCGGACAGCCAGGCCTCGGGTCGCACTGGGGCAGGAGGCAGCAGAGAGGTGTCAGACAGTGACTCTGCTCTAGAGCCCAGGGATTGGGAAGCTCACAAGTTGGGACAGGGACCCCTTCTCCTCCTTTGGAAGCCAAATTATCTATTAAGCCCCTCTCTTCCCAGGCACCCGCTACTCTTGAATTTAAAACAAGTGGTGGGAACTGGAATGGAAAAGCCTCTGGGGGTGGAGGCCGGGGACAGGACTAACCTGGCCTCCTCAGCTCTGCCTTCCCGGCATCGAGTAGGCCCAGGAGAAACCGAGGGCAGGTTTCAAAGAGGAGCTTCTCCGCGATATCCCGGATGCCTTCATACTGAAGGGTGAGCTCACAGATGCGCTGCGCCCTGCTGCCGCCCTCCGGGGCAGGCACACAGGAGTGATTCTTGAGGCTCAGGAAGTCCAGGCCCCCTAAGGCTCCCCGCAAGAAGCTCACCGTGCCCCCGTCGGGGTGCAGCTGACAGCCTGCTACGCCCTGGATCTCAAAGGGGTCTGGATGGAAGGAAAATAGAGAAAAAATTATGAAGAAGCAAATGAGAAAGAAATGGGGGAAGAACCTGGGATTTGGGATTCGGGGGATGCGAAAGGTCTAAGGTGTCAAATAAGGGGCCAAAACCTCATTACAGCAAGCAGGGATTTTTCAGAAGGCTGAGACCCAGGGGAAGCATGCATGTCACTAATGGTAGAGACGCAGTTGTGCTGATGCATGTCAGTGGAAGGGAGTGGGGCAGAGTGCGAGGGCTGGGGTGAGCCATCCAGGGGGGCCCGGGAGGGGGACCGCGCGGGAGGTCCCAGGAGGGGCAGTGCAGGAGGAGGTCACCCGGACTTCGGGGCAGGGGAGTGGGGCTCCTTGCTGGGGTTTGAGGGAGCAAGTCGTGCCCAAGCCAAGCAGGAGATGTTAGAGACGGCAGCAGGAAGAACCCGGAAGCCTGTGCGGGGTGTGGAGTCAGAGCAAGCACTTGCTCCCGAGAAGGAGCGCGGGAGGGTGGGCGGGCAGGAGCTCCCAGGAAGCAGCCACCTGGAGCAGGGGGAGAGAAGGCCCCGGGAGCCCCCTCCCCGACCCCAAAGGCCTGGACTCACATTGCATCTGGAACTCCGGGGCGTGGTCCTGCACTTCCAGGATGAACCCGCTCAGGTAGACCTGGATGATCTCCTCCAGCTCGACCATCTCCTCGTCACTGAAGTTGCCCTTGGACCAGGGCTTCAGGAAAACCGCCCTGCCAGCGTCGGCGTCCCAGCCGTGGATCTGCACGTCACCCAGCCACCCAGAGCCCTGGTTCTGTGCCCAGCTGCTGTTGGCAAAGGACGAGATCTGGATGACACGGTACGAGGTGGGCCCCTGAAGGTCTGCGGGCGCTGGAAGGGCGACAGAGGGGCAGGGGAGGGACAGTCGGGGCCCATGACACACGGAGAATTGGAACCTCTGGGTCCCACAGAGAGCCCGAGACAGGAGTCTACAGGGCCTCGGCCCCTGCCCACCTCAGAGAGCAGCCCGACCCTCCCTGGCTGCATCCAGACACCACCCGGGCAGGTGCAGCCGGGTGCCCACCTGCCTCGCCGCCTCCCCCTGGGCACAGAGCCGCGGGCCACAGCAGCAGCAGCAGGAGCCGCATCTCCCCGGACAGCGGGCTGCCCCCCTCGACCGCTGGGCCCGCCACTTCCTCGCCCCTGGCACACAAGAGTTGCGCCTCCCACAGCCCGAGCCTCCCACTCACTCTCAGTTCCCCCCAGCCTGACTCTAGCGTTGATTTTC
This sequence comes from Nyctereutes procyonoides, assembly GCF_905146905.1. NCBI lineage: Eukaryota > Metazoa > Chordata > Mammalia > Carnivora > Canidae > Nyctereutes > Nyctereutes procyonoides. Next base: position 718,357 of record NW_026575117.1, on the reverse strand, counting down.
TTATCTCCCCGGCCTCTAGCTGCTTCCTGTCTTCGGTTCCCTTCATACTTAGCGCCTGGGAAGATGCCCAGTGTGGTTGGAAGGTCACTTCGCCTGCCAGGTCTGCACCCCTACAACCTCCAACAAGAGGGGGACGTCGGGCAACTGCCGGGCTAGCTCCACTCTACAGGGATGCTTCGGGTCCATCCACGTGGCTCAGCCTTCTCCCCACCTCCTTGCTCGGGCCCTGTGTCCTCACCTCCCCCAGCGTCCACACTGGCCCCCGTGGCTCATCTCACGCCTTTGACTCGTCCCTCTAACCCACATTCTCATTTCTGGGCAGGGCGGTTGGGTGGGGGGAGGTGTTGTATGCTGACCATCACTCACACCAAGGCCAGTGAACACCACCCCACCCGACTGCGGTGCTACAGATGCAGATCCCCGAGCCCAATGCAACAAATACCACTGTGCGTGATGCAAGCGATCAATCTCATGCCATAGCCAGTTTTGAGGGTAAAAATGACATCTTCTACCAGCGTATGGTCTTCTTTCAGTCACTCTCAAGCTTTGGAGCACGGGGTAACTAACCTTGAGGCCCGGAGAACCTGGGGAGTCAGTCAAGCATAGCTCTCTGTAGAAGGTTCACAAGCAATAGGGCCTCCTCCTCCTCCTCCTCCTCCTCCTCCTCCTCCTCCTCCTCCTCCTCCTCTTGCAACATCCCCAAGGTCAACATTTTGGCCTTTCTGACACCAGACAAAAGATTACTAGGTGAGCAGGGCACTTGTCGCTTTTCACCAAATGCTCAGAGGTGCTAGTCCTAAGATGCCATCCCCCGTCTTCTCTGGGATGCCCCTGGCATGCTGCAACAGTACACTGAACACCTTCTGAGTGAAATATTTGGACTCTAATCAATATTAGTTGCAAGGATGATTCTTTGATTTTTCTCCAATCAGGAAAAAAAATGACAATTTTGCATAGATCTACATACCGTCTAGCAGAAAGGTGGTGGTAAATCATTCCAAGCATAAGGAGCCTTCAGTAACGGATCCATTTATGTAGATTTAAAAAAAAACGCAAAATGAGGATTGTAACAATCTCTATGCCTGGAAATAAATGGCTCCCGGTGTTAAGAGCGGCCTTTATCCAAGACCGATTGCAAAATCCAAATTGCAAAGTATGTAAGTCAGAACAATATTCCTGGAATCCAATACCTCCTACAAGCTAATTCACTTTTTAGGTCACAGCCAGAGGACAGCAGAGACTTAACGTTACTTGACATTGTCAATTTTTTTTTCTTTGTAAGCCTTGAGTTTGAGACAGAGCGCCCAAGACTCGGTTGGATGTGCTGGCAATTCGCTGGCAAGCACCAGAGTTAAGAATTTAGGGGTGTGTGAGCATAATGAGCAGATTAATTCTCCTATGTGACTAGTATTCCACTGAGGGCGAGGTGGCAGCAGGAGAGGCAGTGCCGGCAGCTGCGGCGGGGAAGCCAGCGTCAGTGTGAGCGCCCACGCCTCCTGGAGCTCACTCAAATCCCACATGAGAACTACAGGCTCCGTTGCAGGGTCAGCACCTGACAGGTGTTCTTGTGCCCCCTTCCCCCCGCGCCCCCGACACTGTCACTGTCACCACCACCACCCCTGCTCCGTGCAAACCAGACCTAAGGCGTGGATGCAAGAGGCACACCCGGAGCTTGGTTACACAGCTACTCCACGCGCAGGCTGTCAGCCTCCTCTCCCGAATGGCCCACGCCTCCAAAACCAAACCCCGGGGGGACACCAATCTTTTGACGCCTGGTTAACGCCGATCAAGGAGCTCAGAAGACAGGGTCCTGCCTTTATGGGTGAAAAGGAGAGAGAACAGGATGAACAGGTGAAAACCCCCCTCTGATTCCTTCCTCCAAGATTCCAGAATTAGAAATACAACAAATATCCTCAAATTCTACCCCAAGAGCAAAGAAGAGAAGCATCTTGGAACCAATCATGAGATTTCTGCAGACTCGGGGCCAGCAGGGGCCCCTCCAGCAAAGCGCAGGCGGCCTGGGAGTTGGCACCCAGCTGGCATCTGGGCTGGGAGCAGCCCTGGGTCCTCAGTGGCCACAGGAGATGGAGCCGGCGGGCAGCCCACTGAATTGCTCGAATTTCGTGATTTCTTTCTTTTTTTCTTTTTAAAGATTTTATTTATTTATTAATGAGAAACACACACAGAGAGAGAGAGAGAGACAGAGACACAGGCAGAGGGAGAAGCAGGCTCCACGCAGGGAGCCCAACGTGGAGTCAATCCCGGGTCCCCAGGATCATGCCCTGGGCTGAAGGCAGCGCCAAACCTCTGAGCCACCCGGGCTGCCCTGAATTTCGTGATTTCAACCGAAGAATGAACGTCAACAACAGACCCAAAAATGGCAAGTGTGCCTTGACCTACTTGTTCATTTATGAGCTCATTCACTTATCCCCCAGGTACCGATTGAGCACCTCCTGTTTGTACGTGTGGCGGCTCAGCACTGTCTCGTCACCGTCGGAATTCCGACCCCCGTCCCGGCGTATCCCAAACCTGGAAGTCAGTTCACAGACTCGCTGTTAAGCTCAGGAACCTTGATGGGCTTGTAGCCTGGGACCCACAGACTCGTGAGAGTCAGAAAGAACCTTAAATTTGAGCTCTGAGGGGTATTTCCAGGGACAATGAACCCTGGCCTCCCCCGGACTAGGTCACAGAGGTTTAAACATTTGAGACAGACTGGAAAACCCACTGCATTTTTGCCTTCTTGGCTTTCAAACCAAACTGCATGTTTGTGGGTTTCGTATTTTTGTTTTATTTTGTTTTGTTTTGCTTCCTAACATGACTCTGTTCCTGTAGGTTCACTTTGGTTTCTGCCGTTGTCTGTCTTTTAAGAGAGCACATGGTGGGGTCCCTACAACCCTTTTATCGGAAGAGCAGACAGAGGTCCAGGTCTGTCTGGATTTCAAATTCAAATGTCAAATTCTAACTTACTATTTTCTTGCATTTGCTGTTGAAGAGGAGACTTCTGTTACCGCATTTGTCATTACTTTGTAGGCGATTTTTCTTTCCAGAGATTTTTCCATCTTTCCTTCCGTTCTTCTCCAAAGTGGGACATCCTCCACTTAGACTCTGGAGTTTCGCATTATAGTGCAAATATCTAATTGCTTATCTGTTTTGTTGTTGGGGTGAAACACAATATAGAATTAACTGTTTTATTTTTTATTTTGTTTTTGAAGAACATCTTTATTCAAAAGAATTAACTGTGTTAAAGTGTTCCGTTCGGTAGCGTTTAGTACATTACACTGTGGCACCACCACTAGCTCCAACAACTTCCAAAACATGCATATCACCCCAAAAGAATATCCCATATCCGTTACCCAGTCCCCCCCACCCCGACCTCATCCCACCCCCGTGCTGATTCTCTGTTAACTGATAATCTTCCTAATGTTTCAAAGGACTTACCTATTCTGAGCATTTCATATAAATGGAATTACACAGCATGAGCATGTTTGTGTCTAGTTTCTTTTACCAAACGTCGTATTTCTGAGGTTCACCCACATTGTATCATTTTTTCTTTCCTTTCTGTGGCTGAATGATGTTTCCTTGTTTGAGTCTACCACATTTGGGGTCACCATTTTTTCACTGGTGGATATTGGGGTTGTTTCTTCCTCTTCCAACGCTGCTGTGAACATCTGCATACAAATGTTTGTCTGGATATCTATTTTCTTTTTCTTTTTAATTTATTCATTTATGAGAGAGACAGAGAGAGAGGCAGAGACACAGGCAGAGGGAGAAGCAGGCTCCATGGAGGGAGCCCGATGCGGGACTCGATCCCAGGACCCCGGGATCATGACCTGAGCCAAAGGCAGACGCTCAGCCGCTGAGCCACCCAGGTGTCCCTGAACATCTATTTTCAGGATATATCTAGGGGTGAAAAGTCTGGGCCAAATGGTTAATTCTATGGTTAACCTTTTGAGGAACTGCCAAACCATTTTCACGGCAGATGTCCCACTTTACGTGCCCCTTGGTGACATAAGAGAGATGGAGTTTTAGATAGTTATTATGTTCGACGTAAACACGAATACATTTTTAAGATATGTGTTTCTTCACTGACTTAAAAACAAACTGAATGTGTCTTAAAAAAAAACATGAGAATAGTCGCTTTGTAGGTTTCTAAAATAGTTTTTGTAATTCTCTTTAACATCTGACTTAATAGAAAGCAGCTATATTTTCATATCTCCTTCCAAATAAAATCGGATGCAATATTACATGCCCATAATCTCTGGAAAGCGATGTACACTAAAATATCATCATAGTGTTGTTATAAGAATAGTCTTGAGCTCACAGAGCCTCCGGAAGGGGGCCAGGGGCTCCCAGGTACACCTGAACACACTGTGACAATAACTGGCCTAAATGTGGTGTTTCTTCGGGGGAAACGCAAAGGTGTTGTACCTTTTTTATTAGTTAAAATATTTCTACAAAGATATATTCTCCTAAATAACTATCTCATTACCCTGATATAACCAAAGACAGAAGAAGTAAGAGATTTTTCCCATTTGTGTACCAGTCTTCTAGAGAATGAATTGTTTGTGTAGCTTCCCAGGTAACCAATGAGTCATTTTTTTCTGCAATAGATGCACGAACGTCAACGTGTTTGAATGGCAAATCAAACTCCAATTAAAAAAATACCAAAAAAGAAAAGAAAATGCTGGACTCTGTCCTAGCCATTGTATTTGCTGAGTCCCATTTGTGACTTGGGATCCTTTCCGTGTCAGCCTGCTTCTGAATTCCCAACACCCCCTCCTCACTGAGCTCTCCATCCCTTCCTGGTGCAGCAGAGCAGCTCCAGACTCGGGTACAAACTCTGCCATTTCCCCCCGGCTCTCGGGTCCCTTATAATGGGAAAATACGATATGGAAGCCGTACGCCGAGACCCGGCTCAGTCTTAGATTCTGGGCTTTGTAAGTGGCTGACCTTTTTTTTTTTTTTTTTTTTTTTTTTTTTAAGAATAAACATGTTGGAGAAGTCCAGATAGACGGAGTGGCTAGCCGACGCTGACAAGGCTGCAGAAAGGAGCTGGTGGCCGTGGGGCTGGGCAAGTGGCTCCACAGCAAGTCCGAGCACACGGAGCAGCATCCGGGAGCACAGTCGCCCATCAGTGTCGTGCAGAGGCCGGAACATCGATGTCACCAGCAAGACCATTGTGAAGAGCGACAATTATCCCGGGGATCTGGAAGGTGTAAGGGCTGGACCTCATGGTGTTAGCCATTGTGTGTCCAGCGCAGCCCAGAGTGGCTCTCAGTTCACGTGGACAGACTGGGTGCCGGCCTGGGTCGAAACACTGCTGTGGGATTCTTGACAACACAGTGTGACCCCCAGAAACCATGATGCCACCGTCACACCCTGTCAGGGGCCCGGGGCTCTCTAGGGGGTCCCAGGAGCTGCTGAGCATCTGCACAAGGAATGACCTCCAGAAGCTCTCGCCCTTGACCCAGGTCTGATGTCCCCACCCCGGCCCTCCAGTCCTCGTGAGCGCGAAGATGCACCCGGGAATAGAGTGGGCCAGTAGGCACCCACAAGGAGCTCTCGCATCTTTGACACCTCCTACCCTTTCTTTTGGTTTGCTTTTGCTTAATATTCTAGAATCTCTCATTCCTTCCAGGCTCTTCAGATTTTAACAACACAATGTCTGGAGGAGCTGTTTCCATACTGCATACTGTTGTACTTTGCTTTCAATGGCTAGGAACTGAGACTCTTGTTGGTTTGATTTATAATGTTACAACATGTCTACATGGAGCAGGACACCCCAATGGCTGGGTGAGGGGCTCAGCACATTCTTTCCCCCAAATACCAGCGATAATACCAGACATAATTTTCTAAATAAATCATTTCAGAATTCTGGAAAAAGACCAAAGGCGTGCAACAGATGGAGAAGCACTTTGTTCAAACATTGCCTTAGCGTCAGCAAGAGCAATGGGGTGACTGAACACACGGCTGCTTCCTTCCACCCCTGGTGCAGTGATTGTGGAGACCGAAGACCTGTAGCGTTGAGGCCACCAGAAGCGTAGACCCAATGTGGAATTCCACAGAGAGGCCCTATGCCCAGGGAGCTTGTAGGAAACAATAGCAAAGGGTAGCAAGAGTCAAAGGTCTACATGCCTGCTGCCTACAGCTGCAATTCCACTCGAAGCAAAGAAGAGAGCAGCTGAAATTTCATAGACACTGGGGAAGTGAGTCATCCACGGTGGACCTTGATGAGCTCTCGAGTACTCCTAGAGACGTGGAAGGTTGCACACAAACTAAGGAGAGAGCAAAGCAGGCCATGGTTACCTGCTTCTTCCTGGCCAGACGTGAAGCTTTGCACAAAGTAGAAGCCAGGGCAGGTCTGTAAGCTGCTTGAATGGTGAACGTGTGCTCCAATCCACACGCGTCCCCCCAACAAAGGGTGTAAACCTTACCTCCTTACCTGTTTGACATGTTGCTAAAACACACAGTTCAACCAAGTGAATCTGAAGATGTCTTGGCTTTATTAAATCATTCATGAATGGGGCAGCATCCCATCTAGGAAGTAGAGGTAGGAGTGACTCAGAGGAAGATGGGACAGTGGGAGGAAAATAGGAAGGGAGGAGAGAAAAGTGATCTTACAGTGACCACTTTGCAGTGTAGACAAAAACCCAAATATTACGTTGTACACCTGGAACTAATATAATGTTACATACCAATTGTCACCTCTATTAAATAAAAAAGAGAGAGAGAGAGAGAGAGCAGGGCAAATGTCAGGGCACCCAGAATCCACAAAATTAGTCCAGGGAGGTAATGGAACAAACAAAGCAACTTTATTCAAAGAACCTCAACCTAGAAACAGAACAAATAACCATCAAAGAAGAGGTGAATGAAAAAAAAGTGCTTTATTCATACATGCAATCAATTGGGCAATAACAAGGAATGTTGACTGACCTACAACCATATGCTAGGTGGGGGGAAAAAACACCTGGATACAAAGAGTACATACAGATGATTTCATTTTAATAAAAATATAGAAAAGAAAAAAAAGAAAAAATATAGAAAAGACAAATGTAAGCTTAACTATAACAAGTAAGCATGCCAGTAGTTGCAAGGGTGCCCCGTTGACAGTTGAGCTGCAAATGGGTGCAGATATATCAGGGTGATGAGTTGTGCTGCATCTTGATTGTGGTCTTGCTTGCATGGGTGTACATGTCTTTCAAAAGGAGCGGAACCACGCACTTAAAACTGATGCATTTTACTGTACGTAAATTCTACATTTACATACAGTAAAATGCGTCAACTTATCTATGGAACTGATTCAGAATTCCTAAAAAGAAACAAAATGATGTACCCAGGACGAAGGACGTAGACTGAAGAAGTAGGCATTGTACCTCCAGGCAGGGGGGTACGGCCCTCACCGTTTCCTCGCCCACCGATTTACGGGTGCGTGTTCCTGTCTCAGGTTCAGTGCTTGACAAGTATTGAGCTTGTGAATGAAACTTAAAGGAAACAAAATCCAGACGAGCGTGTCTGAGATAGATAGGGGCTTGTCTTCCACATGCATCCCTTGCCTTGATCCCATCCTAATGCTGGGGACCAGTTCTCTTTTTCCTTTTTGTTAACCATCCAGCAACATGCCTGCTCCCCTGCCCTGCAGATGTGGCCTATTCAGTCTCTCTTCTTGTTTAGAGTAAGTTGGAGAGAGTTGCCCCATTGTATTTACAAAGTAAGGAGGGCAAGGAGCAAAGCTGCACTTACGTGTTAGGAAGAAAATGAGGGAGCTAAAGGAATGTGGGCTTTCTGGGCTGGGGACACTCTGGAACGTGAAGGGAAATGTCAGTCCTCCCAATACTGCAACCACGTCAGGAAATCGAACTTGGATATGGGTTATTTGGGTTTGATTCTCACTGAGCATATGTTGCATGCAGGAAACGCACCTTCGTCTCGGTCGTTGTCCCAAAGGAGCTTGCACGTTGGGAGGGGAAGAAAGACCTGAGTAACGGCGTGCGGGGTAGAAACGAGGTGCCGGTGTAGCAGAGCTGAAGAAGGGCTTCCCGGGTACGGATGAGGGAACACCCTGGAGGCTGTGAAGCCGAATGGGCTTCAAAAGCACAGGACTATGGACCAAACGGAGATTACAAGCAAGGCGTCCCATACAGAGTCACAGAACTGAGCTAGTTTGTGTGAACAAGGGGTCATAATGCAGAAACAGGAAAAAAAAATTACACGGAGGGTGGAAAGAAGGGTATCATCAGTCTGTTGTCCGAGGCTCCGGAGCCGCTGGGGGAGGCGAGGAGACGAAGCTCACGGGATGTCCTGATAGGAGCTGGGAAAGAGAGACGGGAGACACTGGGTGCGCTGGAGGTGGCGCGGTCAGGACACGGACGCTAAGACAGGTGGAAATGGAACGCGAAATAAGGTAGTGGGAAGAGAGGAGAAAACGGAACTCACCAGCGCTTCCGAAACCACAACGCAAGGACTATGAGAAGCACTAGGGGCACCGTCACGGCCAGCAGGATCAAGTACGTGGGGACGTGATGTCCTGTGGGCATTGGAGAGACACACGGGTGTCGTGGGTGACCCACCGCCAGTTCTACTCCGTCCACACCGACACGTACATTGGCTACACGCACCGTCTCCAACCAGCCCAGTCGCTGTCCTCACACCTGCTCAGGGAAGGCCACCCATCCCTCCCCAAGTCCCTTATATCTGAGGCTCCCTGCGCTCCATCCTCACATCCTTGAAATCACTTGTATTTCTTCCTTCCTGCTGTTACAGGCCCTACTTCTGGCCTCCAGAAACCGTCCTCTGCCCCAGCCTCTAGGCTCAGGAACCCCCGTCGCACACCTCCAGACCCCATCTTCCTCACCCCAGTAGAGAACGATGTCCTGGCTCCCTAGACTGCTGTGCTTCACCCTGCAGGACAGGCCGGCCGCCTCCCGGGCCACCACGTCCAGGGTCACTCGGAGATACCACGTGCCGTCAGCATGGGGCAGGATGTCGCCTCGCCGGGTGCCCTGTTGCTCCTGCTTGCCCCGCATCCATGTCACCTGCACAGGCTTGGGGTGGAAGCCGGAGACGTGGCACGCCAGCTGCAGCCGGCCAGGCCCGGGAGTGGGGCCCATGGACAGCCAGGCCTCGGGTCGCACTGTGGGGAGCATGAAGCACATTCAGAGGGGGGCTCTAAGACACAGCTTAGGGCTTATTAACCGCATCGGCACGTGCGTATTATCTTGCTTTAGGAACATGAACCCAACAAACCTTGTCCCTCTTGAACTCTTCCTTATTCCAACTTGGATAGGGACGGTGGGAAGGGGCAAGAACTGTGTGGAAAAACCTTAGAGGAAGGGGCTGTACGAACCTTGCCTCTTATAATCCACCTTTGCTGCATCGAAGAGACCCAAGACAAATCGGGGACAGGTGCTTGTGATGAGCCTGTACACTATTTCCTTGATGCCTTCGTACTGGTTTATGAGATAACAGACACTCTGGGCTTTGCTATCAGCTCCTGGAGATGGCACCAGGGACATGTTTTGGAAAGTCACAAAATCTGATCCTTCATAAGCTGACTGCAAGAAGCCTTTTGAAATGTCACTGGAATGTAGCTCACAGCCAGCGACCACCTGTAGTTCAAAAGGATCTGGGAAGAAGGAGAAACAGATTTGTGGGGAAAATTGAGAGAAATTATTTAAGAATTTTATTAAAAAGTGGCACATGGTATTATACCGAGTGAAATAAGTCAGTTGGAGAAGGACAAACATTATATGGTCTCATTCATGTGGGGAATATAAAAAATAGTGAAAGGGAATAAAGGGGAAAGGAGAAAAAATGAGTGGGAAACATCAGAAAGGGAGACAGAACATGAGAGACTCCTAACTCTGGGAAACGAACTAGGGGTGGTGGAAGGGGAGGTGGGTGGGGGGACGGGGTGACTGGGTGATGGGCACTAAGGGGGGCACTTGATGGGATGAGCACTGAGTGTTATTCTATATATTGGCAAATTGAATAACCAATAAAAAATAAATTTATAAAAATTTTTCAAAAAGTGGCACATGAAAAAATAAATAAAATAAATAAAAAATTTTAAAAAGTGGCACATGAAAAAATAAATAAATAAAATAAAATAAATAAAAAATTTTAAAAAGTGGCACATGAAAAAAATAAAAATAAAATAAAATAAAACAAATAAAAAATTTTTTAAAGTGGCACATGAAAAAAATAAAAATAAAGTAAAATAAAATAAAAAATTTTAAAAAGTGGCACATAAAAAATAAAATAAAATAAATAAAAATTTTAAAAAGTGGCACATGAAAAAAATAAAAATAAAATAAAATAAAACAAATAAAAAATTTTTTAAAGTGGCACATGAAAAAAATAAAAATAAAATAAATAAAAAATGTTAAAAAGTGACACATGAAAAAAATAAAAATAAAATAAAATAAAATAAAAATTTTTAAAAAGTGGCACATAAAAAAATAAAAAATAAATAAATAAATAAATAAATAAATAAATAAATAAATAAATAAATAAAAGTGGCCCATGAAGATTTTATGAGGATGGAGGTGTAAGCCAAAGATGTGTTTGGGAATGAGGAAGAGAGTTGATGGGATGGGGAAGGTGCCGTAAGGGATACATGGCAAGAATTAAGGATTTGATCTGAAGAAGTCCGGGAAATGATGAGTGAGCCGCAGGTCAGAGGGTGGGGACAGGGGAGGAGCCCAGGTGAAGGAGCTGCAAGTACCGCTCTCCAGGTCTCATGACGTGGGCCATGAGGGTTGTCGAGTTGTGGACATAGACTTGGGGAGACACCCATTGGGGGAAGAGATTATACTTTAAGGGAGTCAGGCGCAGAGGGGGATGGTTGTGTGTCTCCATGTTTTAGGCCATAGAAGGGAAACCACTGGGGAAAGATGAAAATGCACAAGAGAAAAGGAATCCGAGGAAGCGAGAGTCTACGACATCTTGAGAGTCGATATCTGGAATGACCCCCAAGAAGTTTATGCACAAAGATTTTTACGGTGGAGCAGGAATAACAGGCAGAAGGTCCAGAAGGGGGTGAGGATGCTCCCCAGAAATCGGAGAACCTCCTGAGGGGTTCCCTTAGGAACTTATTCCTAGGAACTTTCCTAATTCCCTTAGGATTGAACTTACACGTGAAGTGCAGTTGACTGGCATATTCTTGGGCCTCCCGGGTTAATCCAATGAGGTAGACACGGAACAGCATCTCCAGATCTATGAGTTCCTCGTCACTGAAGTTGCCCTTAGACCAGGTGTGCAGGAAAATGATGGTGCCAGAGTCGCTGTCCCAGCCATGAGTCTGCACGTCACCCAGCCACCCTGAGCCCCGATGCTGCGCCCAGGACTGATTGACAAAGGATGAGATCTGGATGATAGTGAACACAAGGTGTTCCTGGATGGCTGTGGGTAGTAGAGGGGTAGTGGGTCAGGTAGAGAGAGAGACAGGGAGAGACAGAGAGACAGAGACAGGGCGGGGGGAGATGAGCTGTGACTGGGTTGGTGATGGTGCTTCTGGGGCCCCCGACTCACCACCATCCCATCAAGGAGTAAACAGGACCCCTCCGGGCGTGAGCACTCTGGTGACCTGAGAGTCACCGTCTGTCTTGGGAGCGGCCGGGATGTCCCACCAGGCCCCAGGGACTGGGCGGCCGGCGAGCTCTTACCTTGCGCGCTGTCGCCCCACAGGAGAAGAGCGGCCAGCAGGACACGCTCCAGAGGCAGCATGTCACCTGCAGATGCTTCCCTGCTCCCTGCCTTCTCAGCAGAGCTGCCCCAGCACTTCCGTCCTGACTTCCTTCTTTCATCAGGACGCCGCGCTCCTCCCCACAAGCGCCCATTGAAACAGAAGACGGTCTGCGGCTCCCTCAACCTCCCACTCATGCTCTCGTTTCCCCTCCAGCTCAGACCAGCAGTGGCTCCTGCTTGGTGGCCCGCTGCTCCCTTGTCACCAGCCTCCCCGCTGCTGGCTTCCCTCCACGAGCCCTGGAAGGTCCCTGCACCTGTTGGGGCCTCGCGTCACACGGCGACAACCACAAGACACACACTGCAGCGCGTCGCCCAGCCCCGCTCGTCCTGAGAGGTCAGGGTTCCGGGTTCTCCATGCGGCTCTGCCTCAGTGTCCCCACCCCGCCTCCTGTCTGGACACTGGGTCCGCCTCTTCCCCGCTTTCCCATCTCACCCCGTAGCCGTCCACCTGTCTTGCTGGTCCCCTTTGTAGCAGGAGGATTTGCCTCCTCCAGTCCTCAGCCTCTCCCGGGGCATCTGGTAAACCATGGGGGGCCCTCCGCTGCCCCAGGCGGTGGAAGGGCGGCCCCCCCACGGGGCACAGAGCAGTGCAAAAGTCCTCTGCCCTCCTGGTGACTCTAATTCATATATTCACGCACTTGAGAAAGTCCCTCAACACACACTTGTCACCAAGTGTGTTGGTGGGTAACATACAGAGACAGGCAGGGGTATTTAAACCAACGGTTGAAAGCCGTCGAGACCGTTGTCCTTTCAGCGTCCAGCATCCCAGACCCAAAGTCGAGCCTTTCCGGGGAGGTGTGCTGACCTCCCCGCCCCAGGAGCGTCTGCAATCGGAACACTTGGGAGAGGCTCTCTTCTCAGTCCCGGGCTGCAGTGGGCGCTGTGCCAGGGAGGGCCGGGGGGTCACGGGTGCAGCCTTCTGAGGGGACACGTGCAAGGGGGGACCTGGCATGTCCTCGACGATGGCATGTGTGGTGATCAGAGCAAAATACATTGTCAGGAAGAAAGAGTGGGGTCTGTTCATGCTCGAGGATACGCAGGTGCCCGTCGAGGGGCGGCTTGAGGTGGATGGTTGTAAGCGGCTCTTGCCAGGGCCGTGGGTTTATGACAGCGCCCTTTAATAACTTCCCAAGTTTGCGGAGGGCAAGGGGACGGACACGTCATGAAATCCCACGTGCGGCCATCCCTCTTTCACGTTTGTCACACGGCGACCAAGTCACGGTCGGCGGGCTCTTTCTACAACGGCCACGGGTAGAAACAGACTCCTCCGGAAGCCAGCGGCCCCGCCCGGACCGTGCTCACACCCCAGGTCCCCTCGCTGCCTGAATCTTCTTGCCAGTGGCAAGCTCTGGTCCCAAACCACAGCCCACACGGTGCTGGATGGTTAGCACCCCGCCCCCCGCGGCCCGCAGGAAACTCGCAGCCTTCAGCTCTCACAGCAGGTCGGGGCAGTGGGGTGTGCAGTGCTGCAGACATGAGGCACCTGCACCCCACGGCCCGCACAGTCAGGGAGCCGCCACCGCGGGTCGGAGCCGCGTGTGGTTCGCTGCCGTCGGGAATCAACGTGCTGCATGTGGCTAAGACACTCAGGTGTACCCGGGCCTGCAGCCCAGCCAGACCCGGCCTCGCCCGGGGGCCCACAGGGCGACGTGCATCCTCTCCCCGTCCTGAGCTCAGAACCAAAGGAGGTACAGACAGGCAGCGTTAGGATGAGCAAACTGTCAGCCCCACCTCTGAGAAAGCTTCCGGAGAATTTCCCTTACGTGAGCCATCCAGGGAATTTTGCTGGCATCGAACTCTGAATGGACTGGTCTTATTGTAGAGAGATTATTTGTGGGCCCCCCCCCAACATTCCTATGTTAGCAGCCCTAAGTTTCCCCCCCCACCCCACAGCTGCGGGGTTCTATTCGAAGGTGGGACCCCTGAGCAGGTGGCCATGTTACACAGGATGCCAGCAGGGGGGCCGACAAGAGGAGACACCGCAGAACGAGGGCGCTCCCTCCCCATCCCCCCAGGAAAGGTCACCTGAGCGCATGTCAGGAAGGCCGCTGTGCGTTGGCCCTGGGAGAGGCCAGTATCTTGTACCTCTGGTCTCAAGGGCCTGTGCGTGTTAGGCCCCGGCAGCCCAGCCCTGCAGACGCCCTGTCTGCCCCCCAGAGCCCCGAGGGCAAGACACCCCCCAAAGACACCCCCAGGGGCCCCTGCAGATGCCCTGGCTGCCCCCCCACAGCCCCAAGGGCAGGACACCCCCCAGGGGCCCCTACAGATGCCCTGGCTGCCCCCCTGCAGCCCTGAGAGCAGGACAACACACCCCAGGGGCCCCTGCAGACGCCCTGGCTGCCCCCCAGAGCCCCGAGGGCAGGACACCCCCCTAGGGACACCCCCAAGGGGCCCCTGCAGACTACCTGGCTGCCCCCCCCACAGCCCCAAGGCCGGGACACCCCCAGGGACACCCCCAGGGGCCCCTGCAGCCAGTTCCCGCATGATTCACGTCTGAGGGACAGAGCCTGACGCCCTCTCACTTTGCCATCATCTCTCTGGGGCTCTGATCATGTTCATTTCTATTTACAGAACTTTTTCCTTCTTCTCCCACGTCTCACGTGTCACCTTCCATCTTGTGTCCACACTTGTCTCCTTGCCCTTCACCTGAGCTCCCGGCCTCCCTCCCTTGTCCCCCCTCCTGCTTATCTCCCCCATTCCTGGAGGACCCGCCACCGCCGTGAGTGACCCCTGGACCCTCCGGCACTGCTTATGCCTTGACCATAGGCTTCTATGCGTCATGACATACGAAGGGTCCTTTTCTTTTGCAAAACAGAAACCAGATATTTTTTGCAAGCTCACGGCTTGCATGAGCAGTTTTTACAGTCCCACACTCTTATGCAAAGCGAAGACTGACTTTGAATCATAAGATTTGGAGTCAAAATTTAAAAATGGCAATTTGCATCGATGGCCCCCTTCTTAGTGACATCATCACTTCATTTTTCCTTAAAAAAAAAAAATCCCTTAACCCTGTGACAGTTATAAGGAATTAAGCACATTGACCTGGAATTCTAATCTCATTCTGCCTACGGTACTAATCGCACTAAAACATCATGACAGGCCAGGGCTACAGACATCAATTTACGGGATGTTTTGGAAGTAGACCTTTGACTTTTTTTTTTATGTTTTTATTTATTTATTTATTTACGATAGTCACAGAGAGACAGAGAGAGAGAGAGAGAGAGAGAGGCAGAGACACAGGCAGATGGAGAAGCAGGTTCCATGCACCGGGAGCCCGATGTGGGATTCGATCCCGGGTCTCCAGGATCGCGCCCTGGGCCAAAGGCAGGCGCTAAACCGCTGCGCCACCCAGGGATCCCGACCTTTGACTTTTATTGTACTAAAAGGTCACATTAGCAGCATCTTTCGAGCGATCATGGCTTAGCGCTCTCCAGTGAAAAAACTGGAAGCAGGCCGTTCAGGGCTGTTGTGGCTTCTGCTACCTCGGGACTTGGTGTGTAGGTTCCTCTTTTGTTTGGGGGGTTTTTGAGTGTTTTGTTTTGTTTTGTGTCATGTCTGGTCTTTCTATGCTTGGTCCTCCTTCTGAAGGTCACCTCATACTTGAAGGTGGTTTTCGGAGACCCTTCCTCGAGCCACCACGAAGCCAGCAATGTGGGGGCAGGACGAAGGTGGGCACAGCCCCTACTACCGCTGCGGTCCCCTTGCTGAGCTGGGCAGTCCTGGGTCACTCCACTCGAGGATGCAGCTCTGTGTCCCCATCTAACATCTAATGCTTGGGGGGTTGGTTTACTGTCGAGCAAGCATCTTTGAGAGACAGCGGTGGGGTCTCCCGTGGAGGCCCAGGTGGTGGGTAGGTGTGTGGCTGGCAAGCAGTTTCAGGTGACGTCCCCGGAACCAACTCAAGGCCCTACGACGGTGGCTGCTCCCCTCAGGACACGCTGGAGCCATGTCAGGGCTGGCACCTGTTGCCAGGTCGGGCCGGGTCAGGCCGGGTCTGGCCTCCTGGCCGAGCAGGATGGTACAGAGTTGGGCCGCAAGGGCCTCTGCCTTAGAGCAGAGCCTCGGGTTCACCTCAGGAGGAATCGGGGCTCCCCACGGGGCCAGCAGCAATCTCCGTGGACCCTCGTGGCCACTTCTGAGCACGTGTGCAAGCCTTCGAGAAGCGTCCAGCTGCCACCTCCACCGCAACTCAGCCGGTGTCCAGCCGCCGCTCTAACAGGTGGTGTGAGATCATGGCAGGTGGTGCGGAGGTTAGAGCATGCGGCCTAGAAGTCACCGCTGCTCAAAGCCCACAAAGCGGGTCCCCGTGGACTGCGTGGACCCCCGGAGCCTCTCAGGCCAACCCTGGGTGCCCCCGGAGCCTGCTGCGCGGAGGCCACTTTCCGCGGGGGCTTATAGTCAGGTTCCTTGGGTCAGGAGCCCATGAACCTGCGGGCAACAGGTGCCACCCGTGGGACACAGCTTCCCCAGAGCCTTGTTCTCTGCACCACGCAGCTTGGTCCTCGTAAGAACCATCGGGAGAAACTGCCATGTGGCCTGAGGACGGCAAGAGCTGCGCTTTCTCAAACGACTGGGCCCCGCACCTTCCTAGGCCCAGGGACGGCCCCTCGGGCCCCCAAACCTCCTGCCCTCCGCTCCACTCCACCCTCCTTCAGCAGCCGTGGCCCCCCTTGACTCGGTGACTGCGCTATTCTCACCGCTTATCCTCAGTCTCACGAGCATGTTTTTGTGAATAATTTCAGTGCCTCGCCGGCAGCTTCCTGTGGACATAAGCGTGGGTCTGCTGGTCACTTGATTTGGGGGACTTCCGATGTCGTAGGAACAAGGACACACTCTGGTTTACTGTCCACTGCCACCTGGAGGCAAGGCGTAGACGGTGGCTCTGACCCGTAGCCTTGGGTGATTACAGAAACCCCGACGTTTGCAACCAGACGGTTTTGATGCTGCACATGTTTTGCTTCTGTGGTTAGAAATGGGAGTGTGGGGGGATTCCCGGGTGGCTCAGCGGTTTAGCGCCTGCCTTTGGCCCAGGATCTGATCCTGGAGACCCAGGATCGAGTCCCACGTGGGGCTCCCTGCATGGAGCCTGCTTCGCCCTCTGCCTGGGTCTCTGCCTCTCTCTCTCTCTCTCTGTCTCTCATGAATAAATAAATAAATAAATCTTAAAAAATAATTTTTAGAAATGGGAGTGTGTTACACGATATCATATATTGTCATGTTGCTCCCCCGGTGTTTTATCCATGGGGCAACCTCTTATCCCAGCTCAGCCTCTCTATTCTATAGAACATGATTTTAAGACATTTTCCATTATTTGTTTTGCTCCATTGTGTTTTGCCTGTAGGATCTTGAGTGCAGGAGGTGGGACTAGTCATTCTCATCCACGTGTGGCCCCCGAACCAACTTTTGTAACCTGCCTCTGTGCTCATCCCCACTCCCTTCTCCCCACATTTAGCTGTGTAATGTGCTGTCCTTCTGTTTCTATGTGTTCTTAGAAGATGTAATGCAAAAAAAAAAAAAAAAAGCATTATTTATTCATGAGAGACACACAGAGAGAGGCAGAGACCCAGGCAGAGGGAGAAGCAGGCTCCATGCAGGGGAGCCCAACGTGGGACTCAATCCCAGGACCCCGGGGTCACACCCTGACCTGAGCCGAAGGCAGATGCTCAACCACTGAGCCCCCAGGTGCTTCAGAAAATGCGGTGCTTTGATGTACACAACTGGGATTTCCACAAAACGTATTATACTATATGCTTTATTTATGAACATATCTCAGCGAGCTCTGTTCTAAACATTTTCCCATAGTGTTCTAAATATATATATATATATATGTATATTTAGAATTCCAAATATTTCTCCCAATTATCCACCATTAATTTTGTTCAGTTGATGCTTGGTTAATAAGAAAGCCTTAATTTTGCAAAGTAAAATTTAACAGCTTTTATATTTTTTTGTTTAATTTTTTTTCCCCAAAAAGTCCATCCGTCTTACACTCTTTGTGGTTCTGAAGCAAGAAAATATGCAAACAGAGAAATGGTCTGTATTGCCGCCACTCCTCCTGGACGTGCCCATCGCTGTTCCCGAAGGGTGGAGAGCTCAGGACCCAACTGGGCAGGCAGGCAGGACCCAACTGGGTTCTAGGTCCCTGGGAGGGACTGAGCTCTTGGAGCTTGAGGCTGGGAGGGAGGCTGGGAGGGCGCCCTCAGGCCCCCCTCCGGCCCCGCTGCTCACCCGGAACTGAGTACGTTACACGTAGAGTGCTTGAGTGACCGCCGCAGGCCGTTTCTCACCAAGCCTCTGCAGTGTCTAATTTGGGAACTTACTTTAAGAAATAATTCCCCGCCAATAGATCATAAAAACATTCTGCTTTGGTAAATGCTACTGATTTTGTAGGATTGTCTTTTGCATTTGCAACTTTATTCCATTGTCAATGAATCTTTGCTCTACTCTTTCAAGAATGACTTAGATATTTGTAATCATTTATTCTTTTTTTAATAAATTTCTTTTTTATTGGTGTTCAATTTGTCAACATACAGAATAACACCCAGTGCTCATCCCGTCAAGTGCCCCCCTCAGTGCCCGTCACCCAGTCACCCCCACCCCCTGCCCACCTCCCCTTCCATCACCCCTAGTTCGTTTCCCAGAGTTAGGATCTTTCATGTTCTGTCTCCCTTTCTGATATTTCCCACTCATTTTTTCTCCTTTCCCATTTATTCTTCTACGTAATGTAGAAAATAAGCTTACTATGTTCCTCCAGAAATCCAAATGGAATTTTATTTTTTATTTTTTATTTTATTTTGTTTTTAGTTAGTTCATTTATTTTATTTTTTAATTTTTTTAAATATATATGCCATATATAATTTATTTTAATTTTTGATTTGCCTTTATTTTTTTATTGGAGTTCAATTTGCCAACATATAGTATAACACCCAGTGCTCATCCCATCAAGTGCCCCCCTCAGTGCCCGTCACCCAGTCACCCCAAACCCTCTGCCCCTACCCCTTGTTCATTTCCCAGAGTTCAACTGAAATTTTAATTAGAAATTTGCTGAAGTAATAGAATGACTTAAAGAGAACTGTAACTTTTTATAATAATTCCTTCCATACTACTCCAATTAATTAGAAATACTTTTATGATCTTTAATAGTTTTTATATTTCTCTATAGAATTCTTGTACATCGGGATCCCTGGGTGGCGCAGTGGTTTGGCGCCTGCCTTTGGCTCAGGGCGCGATCCTGGGACCCGGGATCGAATCCCATATCGGGCTCCCGGTGCATGGAGCCTGCCTCTCCCTCTGCCTATGTCTCTGCCTCTCTCTCTGTGTGACTATCATAAATAAATAAATTAAAAAAATTTAAAAACTTTAAAAAAAAAAGAATTCTTGTACATCCTTTCTTTAGCCAATTCTTAGCTAGATTTTGATGCTGTTATAAATGGTTTCTAATTTCATCTTATTTGTCCTTGTTGCATGTATAAAAAAGTGTTGTTGATTTTTTTAATATATAGTTTGTGCCTAAAGAACTTGCTACATTTTTGGGCGCCTGGGTGGCTCAGTCAGTTAGGTGTCAGATTCTTGGTTTCGGCCCTGCATCGGGTTCCATGCTCAGTGCGGAGTCGGCTTGTCCCTCTCTCCTCCCCCGTGCTCGTGCTCTCTCTTTCTCAAATAAATAAATAAATAATCTTTTTAAAAAACTTGCTATATTTTTACATTAGTTATAATTGTTTGCTTTTTATTCCACTAGTTTCTAGGTAGAAATCATATCATCTCTTGAAATCCTTACAATTTTTATTTACATGTTAATTTTTTTATTTAGATAAATTCCTGAACTCTCGTCACTCCCAATATTTTAGTTATTTTTAATTTCCTCATTACAACCATATGATCTGTAAATAATAATAATTTTTATTTAATTTCTGTTTTCATGCCTCCTTATATCCCTTGCCTTGCTGGATTAAGGAGAGTTCGTAGTATTCTACAGAAAAGCAAAGATTCCAGCAGGTGGGCATCTTGTCCTTGATTTTCACTGGAATGATTTCAAACCTTCGGAATCAAATATGTGTCATACAGGCTATTTGCAGCCACGTGTCCCTGTATTCTGGGTTGTTCAGGTTTTATCAGAAGGGACATTTAAATACCTCAAATGAGTGGAGGTTCCTCAAAGAGTTAAAAATAGACCTGCCCTACTACCCAGCAATTGCACTGCTGGGATTTACCCCAAAGATTCAGATGCAATGAAACACCGGGACATCTGTACCCCGATGTTTCTAGCAGCAATGTCCACAATAGCCCAACTGTGGAAGGAGCCTCGGTGTCCATCGAAAGATGAATGGATAAAGAAGCTGTGGTCTATGTATACAATGGAATATTCCTCAGCTATTAGAAACAACAAATATCCACCATTTGCTTCAACGTGGATGGAACTGGAAGGTATGATGCTGAGTGAAATAAGTCAATCGGAGAAGGACAAACATTATATGGTCTCATTCATTTGGGGAATATAAATAATAGTGAAAGGGAATAGAGGGGAAGGGAGAAGAAATGGGTAAGAAATATCAGAAAGGGAGACAGAACATGAAGACTCCTAATTCTGGGAAATGAACTAGGGGTGATGGAAGGGGAGGAGGACGGGGGGTGGGGGTGAGTGGGTGACGGGCACTGAGGGGGGCACTTGACAGGATGAGCACTGGGTGTTATTCTGTATGTTGGCAAATTTAACACCAATAAAAAATAAATTTATTATTAAAAAAAGAAAAATAATAAATAAATAAATACCTCAAATGCTTTTTCTGTGATTCTGGAGATGATTATATGGCTTTATTTTCTTAATCTGTTAAAGTAAGTGAATCTATTGAGATTTTTAATGGTAAACAATCCTTGTATTCCTGGCAAATCCTACTTCATCTAGTGCTGGTTTCTGCTGGCAATTATTTTGAGTCTATAGACCTAATTTCCCTGTAAGTATGCAAAATGAGGTTAACAGATAGTCACTATTTTAATAATTGTTTTTTATTTCTGGAAAAAGCCTTGCTGGTTTGGGTACCATGAAGATTTTGGACAATTAGTTGGGATTGTTTTTTGTCTTTTTCTCTGCTTGGAACGATGCATCTGGAGTATAATTACTTGCTACACCTGTAGTTTGTACCTAGCAGGAACAAGCAGGAACTTTGGTCTTCACTCCTATTCCTTAGTGAGCACAGTGCAGGCATTCAGACTCTCCCTCTTCTAGGATTTTTTAAAATAAAATGTTATCTATAACAAATATGTTGATATAAATCATAAATAACATGTTCTTATTCAATGTATGTCATTCCTATAATATGTCTGCTTTTCTCATGCTTATGACTCTTTCAACCAGTTCTGACAGAGGTTTTATATTTTGATTGATTTTCTCAAGAGGCCGTGGTTTAGTGTTGCCAGTCACCTTTATAATTTTTTTTGTTTTACTTTTAGTGCTTTTAAATGAATTTTTTACCTTTTAAATTTTTACTGATTTTGCTCTTTTCCTAGCTTCCTAATTAAAATCTTAACTCCTATGCTTTTAGTCTTTCTTGTTTACAAATAAGTGCTTTTGAAGCAGTAAATTCCTCCGATACCTGTCACCTCGCAATCATTTTAAGCCAGGAAAAGAGAATATGTGCTCAGCAGTGTAAAAACAATGACCGTGAAAACCACTAAGGAGTGACCACTGTTTAAAAATCTGGAATATTTTAAATTGCACTAACGTAGGCACTGAGGGGGGCGCTTGACGGGATGAGCACTGGGTGTTATCCTATATGTTGGCAAATTGAACCCCAATAAAAGTATTTTAAAAAATTACACAAACACAGAAACAGACAGGTGTGAGGCCATATACACACCGGGCTCACAGTTCAGGTCTGAATCCTGTTATAAATGCTCAAGGCCTGAAGTTACAAGTCACCACAAAAAAATGGGACAAAGCGTACGCAAATTATTTCTGAAACATAGAGACCGTACCCATGTTCAAATTCACCAGTGAGTGTTCCTAGCCCCAAACTAAAGTCACACAGAAAGTGGATTTCACAGCAAGAAAGGCTAATTCTAACTGTCCTGATCCAAGCTAGGTTGATTTATCCTTCTTGGTAATGAGGAAGCTTGCATTTGTGCGTGGACGTGCCCAGCCCTCATCCGAGAGGAAACGTCCTTTCCCTTGTTTTTTACTGCAGATGCTCATCTTTGCTCCCAGGTTCACTTTTAATCTTTCTAGAAAGGAGAAATGCCTGAACGCTTACAGCTTACTGTGGACTTGGCCAACTAAACTTCCTCTCATGTGGGACGAAGAGGATTTTTTTAAAGCTGACCACTAACAGTTAAAATAGTTAGAAATTAAAGGATTCATAATGAAACTATTATAAATAGTACACATAATGATTCATAAAAGTGAGCATGCAGTGATGAGCTAACTCTTCTCTCGTGTACAAAGCTGACTGTAGTCATCTGGTCACATGTCTAGATGGCCTAAAAAAAAAAAGAAGAAGAAGAAGAAAGAAAGAAGAAAGAAAGAAAGAAAGAAAGAAAGAAAGAAAGAAAGAAAGAAAGAAAGAAAGAAGAAAGAAAGAAAGAGAAAGAAGAAAGAAAGAAAGAAGAAAGAAAAAGAAAGAAAGAAAGAAAGAAAGAAAGAAAGAAAGAAAGAAAGAAAGAAAGAAGAAAGAAAGAAAGAAAGAAAGAAAGAAAAAGAAAGCTCATACATGCCATTAAAAAGTTTGGAACAAAATTAGGATCTAATGAATAAATTAGGAAAACATCAAATACTAACTTAACACACTTTTCCTGTGCAACACAACTTCACATTTTAAAATATCTCACCCTTTAACTTGATCAAATTACTTAGGGATGCAGAGTGGGGGCACAATGCCCAGCACCCACCGCATGCGCACAGCACGAGGGCCTGCCATCACTCCCTCATCTGCTCCCTGTCTGCCCGTGGATCTGACAAGACGGACTCTCCTTCCAACTGCCAGATCCAGAAAGTTTACATTTCAGCTTCTCCTTTCTCCCCTGTCCAATCACAAACTGGCCTCCCGTTTGTACTATACTCTCGAACCTTCCATGAGGAGCTCCTCCCAGTGGACATTTCCTTCTCTTAAACATGAGCCCACTGTGGCTGCAATAGAGACTCTGTTTAGGAAACCAAGAGGGGGATGCCTGGGTGGCTCAGTGGTTGAGCATCTGCCTTTGGCCCAGGGCGTGATCCTGGAGTCCTGGGATCGAGTCCCACATTGGGCTCCCTGCATGGAGCTTGCTTCTCCCTCTGCCTGTGTCTCTGCCTCTCTCTCTGTGTGACTCTCATAAGTAAATAAATAAAATCTTTAAAAAAAAAAAAAAAGGAAACCAAGAGGAACGCTTATAGGGAGAGGGGAAAGCTCTGTCTCTGCCCATGTGGGGGTTCATGAAGCCCACCATAGGGAAGGAAAGATAAGGTTTTCAGAGACTTTGTAGAGCACGACTTGGCAAAGACAAAAGCTAGAACAGAGAAGCTACAAAGATTTCTAAAGTTTGTCTCTGGGTGATTAAATGTAGACATCAAAAAAGGAAAGAGCTTGGAGGAAGAGATTACTCATATCTTAAATACCTGGACACAGAGCTGCTTCTCATAGTGTTGGAACCACTCTCAGAGAATGTGCTTATCACACAAATAGGAAATGCTGAGTAAGTGATGAAAGAATGAGTGGATGGATGGATGAATGGATTGTGTCAGGAAGCAATCCATGGAAAATGTCTTACATCTTAAATATTTACCTTCCTGGTTAACTTCCTGCCATGACACTTCCTGGTTTATTACATGCTGGAGCAGCTTGTCCCCTTGTCTCTAGGAAAACCCTGGAGTATAAATACCTGCCAGTCGTGTAGCCCGCAGCAGACCCAGCACCTCGTTCCTGACCTGTGGTCTGTTAGAAATCCATGAAAACACCCAGAACACGGACTGATCCAGATGTCAGGGTTAACACACAAGATAAGGTAAGAGAGTCACAAGATGAGGACACACGAGGGAAAAAGAAAATGGGCAAGAAAAATAATGAAGAATATTTTAAAGACTCGAGGGAAAGGAAGAGGAAAGTGAAGAAGAGCTTTGCAAGGAAGACAGACATTAGCCCCGCATCCCCGGAGGGCACACCCACATCCACCAGAGGGGAGCTTCCAGTCACTAAGGATAGAAATCCACCTTGTTGGGCTGAAACCACACAGGGAAGGTATTGCCTGATGGAACTGGGGAGCCCAGGGTCGTGGGAGTTCCAGCACCTTCTGTGGATCTGTGTGTCTGCCTTTGCTTTTCCGATGCTTTGGTTTCGTTATTGCTGCTGTTTTCAGACTCACTGGAGGATGATGACACCTGAAAACTGTGCCTGTGGACAGCGTGCAGCTTTCCAGCCGCCCAGGGAGGAAGGTGGGGGCCACCTCGGGCCATGGGGGCCCTCGCCGGCTCTAACAGGTGCAGCAGAGCCTGTGACACCACATGAACGAAGGTCCTCCTGAGAAAGTCTTCCAACGACTTCTCAGAGAGGCCGGCCTGAAGATCCCGGGAGCCTGGTACACACGGAGCATCCAGGGAGCCACGCCTGCATACTCACGTCCGTACCTGCCCTGCCTCCCATGAGGCGTGCAGCATTTCAGAAGGAAAATGCAGAATTGGTCCAGAAAACCTCCACTGAAGCAGATCATGAAAATTAATACTTTATATAGTATTCATCACATGTTTGAGCAGTTTAATTGACATTTCTCCTAAAAACATAGACTGAAATAACCACTGGAAGTTTGGTATATATGTACGTGGTGATATCATGCCCACAACCAGGCCACCACCTCACTCCCAGAACTTTTCTTTTTTCTTTTCTTTTGTTTTTATTTCTTATGGTGAGAACACTTAGGATCTACCTTCTTGGCAAATGTCATGTGTATAATTTCTCTGCCTTCTTGCAGGCAGGCTTCATCCTCAGGCTTGCTTCTCTGGTGCTGAGAAATGGATTGTACTTGTCTCAGGCTTCATACCTTGACCTTATCATCCAGGCCAAGAGAGGGCATTTTTTTTCCTCTCTAATATCCATAGGAATCAGGATTCATGTGTCCTGTGCCACCTGGAGCAGGTGCCTGGCCCTGAACTATCACTCTGAGTCAGGACAAGTGACACCTGTCCGGTGATTGGCCTGACCTGGAGGCTACCTGTCCATCCTCCAGCCTGTCTCAATGTCAAGGATGCTTCCTTCTGATGGCCTCAGGACGATCAGAGCCCAGAGATACCCATGAGGGTGGATCCAACCAACCAAAACCACATGGTGCCCATGCGAGGGGAGCAAGGTGGACTGAACTTAGGGAAACAGCCAAGCAGCCTGACCCAGGCAGGAACGTTACAGAAGTCCTGTGATGTGTTCTCCCCCCTTCCCATATTTGCATCTTCACCTCTTCTCCCACCTCAACGTTATTTTCCAGAAATGTCTACACATGTAGACATTTGAGACATTTGAGAACATGCACGTGTCCCTCTGGGAGTTCTCCTACCCTGGCCTCCTCTCTCAGCCCCTAAACAAATTAGAACTAAGTCTCTGTCTCCTAGTTCAATGCAAATAAGTCACTGACTAACAAACTGGTTTAGAAACAATGATGAAAACCATAATGAGATCAGGAAAAGCAAAAATTTCAAGCTCAGAAACAGGGAGGACCTTTTCCTCCCTGCGACTTGACACTCGGAATATCCCCGCTGCCTGCTCAGGACTTGAGAATGGTTTGTTGAGTTAATTAATGAAACCTAAAGTAACTGAAGGCAAGCTGTGGGGGTCTCCACTCGCACTGCCATGGGGTCACCAGTCACAAAGGGTCCGTCTTCATTATTCATGGACTCTGTGCTGATGGACCTACCTGCTGACGTTGATTTGTAGCCCCAGACATGAGCTCGGCGCCATTCACAGATACCTAGAGGGGCCTAACAGGTGTCCCCCACCTTGGGTGATCCCAGCTGAGGCAGGACCAGGCGCCCCTCTGCCTTCCCGTGCTAATTCCTACACTGTTAACACATGTCCTAGTCATGGTCCATTTGGTGCCACAGTTTCTGCATTGATGAGCTCTTTCTAGGTGATTTCACAGTTTAAAACCATTCTGAAGCCCAGAGCCGCAGGGCTAACGGGTGTTCCTAAGTGTAAGAAGGGGGGGATGTGCCTCGCAGACACAAACCCTGTAAGTGAGTAAGGCTCACTGAGGTCCCGATGCAGACTTGTGGGTCATGAGGTCCAAGGTAACGAGTCACCAATGCCGTAAATCCAGGAAAAGAAATAGACATTCACAACGACTATGTGGAGCCACTCCAGAAAGTGCTGAAGTATCATCTGGGACGCTATGGTGACCCCAAGGGAAAAGGGGGGAAAGGGGTTATGCTCATGGATCCATGAGACGGTGACTGTTTCTTGTTTGTTTGGTTTTTTTCTAAAACCATCCTGGGCAGCACAGCTGTGGGGCTGCAAGCCTAAGATGCTGGTGGTCACAGTACCCAAGCCGAGAAACGTTAGACACTTCTGAGCTGGTATTTCAGTATATAGTTTACAAGTATATGTTTTAAAGACGCTGTCTTTATTTGTTAAAAAGATTTTTTATTTATTTGAGTGACAGAGCACAAACAGGGGAAGGCGCAGAGGGAGAGGGACTATCGGACCTCCTGCTCAGCAGGAGCCTGGATTATTATTATTATTATTATTATTATTATTATTATTATTACTATTCCATCCCAGGACCCCTGAGATTATCACCTGAGCCAAAGGCAGCCGCTCAACTGCTCAACCAAGGTGCCCCCAAGAGGCTGTCTTCATACAGGCACACCTGAAACCAAGCTGCGTAGTCAGCAGGTGGCAGGTGCTGTGAGCAGAGGTCCCAGGACCTGAACCCCGCATTGCCCCAGGAACACTGGCTCAGTGTGGCTGACTCCAGGTCCTCAGTGGCTGTGACACAGCGCCCAGGAATGCGAGAAGGCGCTGTGTGCACGCCCCTTGCTGAGTCCCCACTCATCCCTGACCACAGCACTCCTGTTCTCTTTCCCCGAGCATCTCCTTTCCCTTCAGGACATACTTGCCCTGCTCCTTCTCAGGCATCATCATGTTTATGCACCTGCGAATCAACTGCTGATTTTGCTAAAATGCAAATTGTCATTCAGGAAGTCAGCTGACCTTTTATTTTTAAAATACCCCAGAGTGGTAGGTCTTCTGGTGCCTTGAGCCCAACAAACATTAAAAACCTGAATCCTCATTTTCCCCACTCATTTTTTCTCGGGATTCAGGTTTTTGATGTTTTTGGGGAAATATCAGAGAGGGAGGCTGAACATGAGAGACTCCTAACTCTGGGAAATGAACAAAGGGTGGTGGAAGGGGCGGAAGGTGGGGAGGATGGGGTGACTGGGTGACGGGCACCAAGGGGGGCACTGGACGGGATGAGCACTGGGTGTTATGTTATATGTAGGCAAATCGAACTCCAATAAAAAAAATACACAAAATAAAATAAATAAATAAAATGGTTAAAAGAAAAAAAAAGAACCTGGATCCTACCGTTCTACTTAATTCAGAATACTTGGAAAAACAATCCTCCAAAAGGTTTATGTAGTTAAATAATACAAATCTTAATAGAAAACTTGTTTCTACATAGAGACCTGGAAGTGTCAACAGGAACAGGGAAAGTGTGAGTCCCCTGGCCAGGTGACAAGACTTCTAACAAGAAGAGGATCAAACCACCCAAAAAAAAAAAAAAGAAGAGGATCAAACATCTCAGTTACTACAAACATGGTAGGAAGGAAAAGAATAAGAAAAATCTAAGAATTTAACGCAGGTTTTTATTACTGAGGACATTTTCCCTGTAGCTGAGGCTCCTTGCCAAGGATGCAAATATTAAAAAGACATGGACTTTGCTCTCAAGAATCCTAAGAATTAGAAGGGAAAAGGACCTGATGGGGGCAACAAGGGATGGGGGTCAGGAATAGAATTGCCAAAGTGAAGGAAAAGGTGGTGGCAATTGTCGCCAGGCAGAGACGGCCTCCACCACTGACTCAGGGACGGCTCACTGGTGGAAAGGATGACTCACTGGAGGATATGATGTCTGTGACCTATGAGGTTGCTGGGGCATCAGGTTATGCTGAGTTAAATTTTGAAATTTAAGTTCCAGAACCAAGTCAGAACAACAAATCCCCCTGAATCATGCTGAGCTCACACTGAGAACCGGTCGACAGGGAGGACTAAGGAAGAGTTGGCCACAGGGAGTGGCCAGGACGTCAGTGCTGAGCTGGGTTTAGGTAAGTGCTGGAGCCTGGGCGGCTGAGATCCCGCTCCGAAGGGAAGTCTGTGCACTGAGGTCTCCAGTGGGCTTTCCTGGAGGAACAAGGAGGAGGCCCCCTGCAGCAGGTGGAGGGGAGGCTGCAGGGGGGAGGGCACGGGCGACAGGAGGGCTGAGGACACACGGAAAGGTGGGGAGACACGTGGGAAAGAGCAGGAAGGGGGCTCCAGAGACTCACCAGCGCTTCCAGAGCCACCACGCCAGGCCTGCCAGGAGCACCAGGGGCACGATCACCACCAGGAAGACCAAGCCCACGGAGTGGGGCTGCTCTGTGGGGTTGGGCACAGAGGGTGTCATTTCAGGTCCACCCCGGGTTGAACTGCACTGCCCACAACCTCTCTGCCCCTGTCACCCTCTCCCTGACCAACCGCCCATCCTCCTTTCACTTCTCCCATCCCTCCACAGAGATGGACACTCCACCTAACCCTCCGCATCCTCCCACATATTCAGGACCCCCACCCTCAGCTCTTCCATTTCTTGGGATACAGATATTTTAATTTTGGGGACTAGAATCACTAGCAAACTAAATTTTTCATCAGGCTCCCCAACTCTACTGAAGGACCCCGTGCCCATTTCCCAGGCGGACCCAACTCTTCCTCACCCCAGTGGAGGACCATGTCCTGGCCTCCTAGACTGCTGTGTCTCACCCGGCAGGACAGGCCAGCTGCCTCCTTGGCTTTCACATCCAAGGACACCTGACGGTACCACGTCCCATCAGTATTGGGCAAAATATCGCTATACAAGGTGCCCTGCTGCTCCTGCTCACCCCGCATCCACGTCACCCACACAGGCTTGGGGTAGAAGCCAGAGACATGGCACACTAGCAGCAGATGGCCAGGCCCAGGGCTGGGGCCAGTGGACAGCCAGGCCTCGGGCCTCACTGCAAAGACAGGACAGGGATTCACAGACTGAAGGGAGGTGCTCATATCACCTTAGACAGACACACCTTTCTGCCTCTTTAAGCCCATCACCATCACCCTCATCTCCCTCCTGACTCCATCTCACTCTGAATTTGAGAGACTGGTACAAATTTCTGAGTGCAGGATGCAGAATTTGGAGGGAGGGTGAAGGACTGACCTTGTCGCTGGAGATATGCTTTCCCTGCATCAAGAAGACCCAACAGGAACCGGGGGCAGGAGTCAAAGAGGAGCTTGTGGACTATTTCAATGAAAACATGGTATTCATTGAAAAGACTGCAGACCTTCTGAGCCCTACTTCCTCCCTCTGGAGATGGCCTCCATGACGTGTTCTGGAAGCTCAGGAGATCAGATCCCTGATAAGCCAACTGCAGGAAGCCTGCTGATGCTTCTCCAAAGTGGGAATCACAGCCTAATACCAGCTGAATCTGAAAGGGATCTGGGGAAGAGAGATGTGGGTGATAAGACAGCTGGAGTGGAAGAGATGACATGAGACGAGTGGAAGCCATGGATGGTGGAAGCAGAGGGAAAAGTTCAGGGGATTGAATGGAATGGAGCACAGTTTGGTTTGAGGGGAGCCTCACACAAAGGGGAAGTGGTGGTCGCTGGAAGCAGAGGAAGAGGTAAATGATAGAGGAAGGAGCAAAAGTTGGAGGAGAGACATGAAGGATGTGGGCATAAAATAGGGAAGGGCTTGGCGGGAGAGCTGGGCTAGAAACAACCGAGGGTGAAGGGAGCACGGGGGGGTGACAGGGTCGCATAGACAGACATCGCTGCTGGGATAGGATGGGGAGAAAAGCACACAGATCAAGGAGTCAGTCACAGAGCGAGGACCAGAGCTGCCTGGTTGGAGGCCAGGGAAAGGGGTGGTCGTGGGAGAACTAGTGTGACGGGAGACCCCAGCCTGTGGCCAATGAGAGGAGCGGGACGGAGCAGAAGATGTGGATCTTTTCAACAATCGGGGTCTGGCTCCACTCTCTGCCCAGATGAGTGTGAACCTTTATATGGCAGAGAAACATGAGGTTCAGAGTCCGGTGGAGCTCATTTCCTAGAGGAAGAAGGAACTCAAGGAGACACACACGCACCTGCCACCTGCCACCCAAGCCCGAGGGAACAGAACTCACATTCAAGTTGCCAGTCACGGATGTGGTTATGAAATGTGGAAGGGGATCGGATGGTGTATGTGTAGAATAAGTTCTGCACTTCCAGGAGCTCCTCGTTGCTGAAGTTGCCCTTGGACCAAGGCTGCAGGTAACGGAAAGCTCCTGTCTTGTTGTTCCAGCCGTGAGTCTGCAGCTCATCCAGCCAAGCTGAGCCTTGATTCTGCGTTGAGGAACTGCTGTAAAAGGATGTGGTCAGGATGATCCGGAAGGAGATCGGCTCCTGGGAATCTGTGGGGAAGGACATAAGCTTTGGGAGTGCAAGGCCTGGAGAAGGAAAGGGAGTGGAGACTAAGGTGCCGGGGACGGGACCCAAAATCTGCAGGACAGAGAAACCGTAGTCGACTCAGGAGACACATGCTGCCCCTGAGCCCGAGCCTCCTCGCACCCATCCTTCAGGAGAGCACAGGGCCCTGGGGCCGGGGATGCTTGGGAAGGACCCAGCTGACTCTCTCCCTGCCCAGGTCTGTGCCGGGAACCCACACCACCCGTGCACACACACAGAGACAATTGCACACACACAACCACGCAGAGATTACACATGTGCACCCACATATGCGCGTCTACACACAGAGACACCCAGACACTTACCCACACATGTGCACGGACACCAGACAGGCACCGGTACACACTTACGTATACACGTACTCAAATGCACACATGCACATGTACACACATAGCAGACACAGACTTAAAGACACACAGACTGAGGGAAATACACAGAGACACACAGGAACACGTAGACTCAAAAGCACATGTACACACACACACACACACACACGCACACGTGCGCCCACTGGGCAGGACCCGAGCTCTCACCATCTTCGCTGTCACCCCCCGGGAGGAGAACCGCCAACAGCACAAGTTGCAGGAACAGCATCTTGTTTGCAGATGTTCTTTCTCTTGCAAAGTCGCTCTTTGACTTCTGTCCTCACACACCGACCCCCTCCCAGGCCCTCTCCTCTGACTTCCTCTCCACACACAACCCTTCCCTGAGTCTCTATGACAATGCAAATGTGCTCCTCCCTCAGCCTTGGGCACCTACTCAGTCTCACTTCCCCTCCTGCTCTGCCTCCCCTCTGGCCTCCAGCTTCTCCCTGTCACCAGCGTCCATCCCGCCCCCGCCCCCTGATTCAGATGCTACAGACCAAGTCCTGTGTGGCCTGGAAAAGTGGCCCCACTTCTCAGCCCTTTCTTCTCACCCAGACAGTAACCCAGGAAAACACCCAGCTCCCAGCACCAGCCCTGGACCTGCTGTCCCTCTGTCCCTCCTGCCCTGTGACGCACCCCCCACCCCGGTATTTCCTTCCCTGTCTCACCCCCACCCCAGCTCCTTCACATCCCCGACTTCTCACTGCTTGTGCCAAAAAACCAACCAAAGAACTCAATTCAGAGATCCACCTGGTTTTATTAAGTGATTCAAGAATGGGGCAGCCTCCCACCTGGCAGGTAAGGGGAGCTCTGAGCTGTGGTGCAAATGGAGGGTTTCATAGGAAGGAAGTCGGTGAGAGAAGAGAAAGGAGTGTTTCGGGGAAGGTCCCTTACCCTTACCTGGGATTGCAGGGGGTCTAACCACGCGATTGACCTCCCCTCCGTGGGAATGGAGAGGGCGCATGTGACAGAGGACCTCCCTGGGCCAAACCAGAGAATCCTTCACTGATGGTGAAGACTTCCCTTTCTGGGGGAGGTGGGAACTGCAGCTGGTTAGAGATTAAGCCAGATCTGGGGACTTGGTCTGGACCAAGGTGCCATTTGGCCCAAGGGAAGGGTCTTCTTTTCCACAGATGCTCTATTTGCTTGTCCAGATTCCCCATGATTGTAGCAGCCTCAGCAACCCCGAGTCCTCCATTATTCTTCGGGAGGAACCAGCAGGCATCACAGAGACCACAGGACATGGAATCATCTGAAGAGTTCCCCCTCCATCTGACTGGCATCAATACATATTCACTCACCACCAGACACTTAGCACCTGCTTGGACCCAAGCGCTGTGCTGCCCTCGTGAAGGTACAGTGTGCGCAGGGCAGGCACTTTATTCAAGAAGTTTTTAGGGAAGAAAAACACATAGACCAGGAAGTATAAATTTGGGGGCGCTGAATTCCTTTTCCCTTGTTCATTTCGTCTATTTTAAGATTCAAGACGGCTTACATACTGTGTTCGATTAGTTTCAGGTGTGCAGTACAGGGGTTTAGCAATTCTATATATATTATCCGTGCTCTTCAGTGTGGGTGCAACCCTGCTCCCCTTCACCTATTCCCCATCCCCACTCCCCTCCCCTCGGAGAACCAGAAGTGTGTTCTCTATAGATAGCAGTCTGTTTTTAACTTTGTCACTTATTTCTGTTAGTTTTCTTTGTTTCTTCAATTCCTCATATGAAGGGGGCCACTGGGTGGCTCAGCGGCTGAGCGTCTGCCTTTGGCCCAGGTCGTGACCCCGAGGTCCGGGATCAAGTCCCATGTCGGGTTCTCTGCATGGAGCCTGCTTCTCCCTCAGCCTGTGTCTCTGCCCCTCTCTCTGTGTCTCTCATGAAAAAATAAATAAAATCTTTTTTTTTAATTCCAGGTATGAAGATGTCATATGGCGCTAATCTTTCTCTGATTATTTCACTCACCATCATACTCTCTAGCTCCATCCATGTTGGTGCAAATGGCAAGACTTCAGTCATTTTTATGGCTGAGTAATATTCCATTGAGCGTGGATACCACACCTTTTTCATTTTTCCGTGTTCATCTCTCTATGGACACTTGGGCTGGTTCCATACATTGACTACCGTAAATAATGCTGGAGTAACATTGAGGTGCATGTTTCTTTTCATTAGTGCTGTTACATTGTTTGGGTAAATAGTCAATAGTAGAATGACTGAATCATATGATAATTCTGTTTTTAATTTTTTAAATTTTATTCATTTATTCATGAGAGACACAGGCAGAGGGAGAAGCAGGCTCCATGCTGGGAGCCCAACGAGGAACTCGATCCCGGGTCTCCAGGATCACGCCCTGGGCTGAAGGCGGTGCTAAACCGCTGAGCCACCCGGGCTGCCCTGTTTTTAATTTTTTGAGGACCCGCCTCACTGTTTTCCACCATGGCTGCACCAGTCTACGTTCCCACCAACAGTGCACAAGAATTCCCTTTGTTCCACTCCCTCTACGACACTTGTTTCTTGTGTACTTTTGAATTCAGCCAATGTGACAGGTGTGGGGTGATATCTCATTGTGGTTTTGATTTGCATTTCCCTGGTGATGAGTGATGTTGAGCCTTTTTTCCTGTGTCTGTGTCTGTTGGCCATATGGGTGTCTTCTTTAGGGAAATGTTTACTCATGTCGTCTACCCATTTTTTTTCTTGTATTTGTTCTTGTGGTGTTGAGTTGCACAAGTTCTTTATGTATTTTGTATAGTAGCTCTTTATTGAATATATAATTAGGAAATACCTACTGACATTCGGTGATCGCTCTTTAGCTTTATCGATTCTTCTTTCTGTACAAAAGAATTTTATTTTGATATATTCCCAAGAGTTCATTTTTGCTTTTGTTTCTTTCGCCTCTGGAGACGTATCTGGAAAAATGATGCTGTGGCTAATGTCTGAGACCTTAATATCTGTGCTCTCTTTTAGGATTTTATAGCTTTAAGTATCACATTTAGGTCCTTAATCTACTTTGAATTTATTTTTCTGTCTGGTATAAAAAAGTCATCCCGTTTCATTCTTTTGCATTTAGTATCCAGTTTTCACAACATCATTTGTTGAAGAGACTTTCTATTTCCCATTGTATATTCTTGCCTCCTTTGTCAAAGTTTAATTGACCATAAAATCATGGGTTTGTTTCTGGGCTCTCTCCTCTGTTCCATGGATCTATGCGTCTACTTTTATGCCAGTACTATAATATTTGATTACTGCAGCTTTGTCGTATGACTTGAAATCTGGAATTATGACGCCTTCAGCTTTGTTTTTCTTTTTAGATTGCTTTACCATTCAGAGTATTTTGTGGTTCCATACAAAGTTTAAGGTTGTTTGCTCGAGCTGTGTGAAAAATGCTATTGATATTTTCAAGAGATTACAAAAATCTGTAGATTCCTTTGGGGAGTATGGATATGTCAGCAATATTTGTTCTTCCAATCCATGAACATGGAATGTCTTTCCATTTCTTTGTGGCCCTTTCAATGTTTTCATCAATGTTTTATAGTTTTCAGAATCCAAATCTTTCAATTCTTTGGATAACTGTATTGCTAGGTATTGCATTATTTTTGGTGGAATTGAAATGGGTCAATTTTCTAATTTCTCTTTATGCTGCTTCACTCTTAGTGCATAGAAATATCAGAATGTGTAGTCTGCTCTTTTAGGATGGAATGGTCTGAAATATCATTTATCTATCCGGCTCAATGCATCACTCAAGGTGATTGTTTCTTTGTTAATTTTCTGCTTGGATGATCTGCTTACCAATGCAAGTGGGGAATTAAAGTCCCCTACTATTATTGCATTACTATGGATTACCTCCTTCGTGCTTGTTACCAGTTTTTGAGCGCTCCCATGTTAGGCACATAAATATTTACCTTTATTATATCTTCTTGTTGCACTGTTCCCTTTATTATTATATAGAGTCCTTCTTTGCCTCATGCTAGTCTTTCTGGTAAAGTCCATCGTGTAGGATAGAAGCATTGCTATCTTGGCTTTCAGTTCAAAGCCATTTGCTTGATAAATGTTTCTCCACCTCTTCAGCTTGAATCTCATGTGCCTTTAGGTCTGAAATGAGTCTCTTGTAGGCAGCATATGGATGGATCTTGCTTTTTTATCCATCTCATCACCCTATGTCTTTTGATTGGAGCATTTAATCCATTTACATTCAATGCAATTATTGATTGGTATGTACTTATTGTCCCCTTGTTACTTGTTCTATGACTCTATTTGTAGTTCTATGTTCTTTTCTTTTTTTTTTTTTTTTGCTCTTTTCTCCAATGGTTAGTTGGCTTCTTCAGTGATATATGTGGATTATGTCTCTTGAATTTTTACATACATATTACTAATTTTCAATTTCTAGTTATTAATCGGTTTGTATAGAACAGCTTTTGTATATAGCAGTCAGTATCAAGTTAAGGTCACTTTACGCACCTTTTACTCCTTTCCTGACCCTCACCTATGTTTTAGGTATATTTTGTCGTAGTTTACAACCTTTTATTTTGTGAGTCCCTTAACTGACGTTTACGAATATCCTTATTTTTATTGCTTTTATGTTTCCTTTCCTTTTGATCTTTGCTTTCCACTCAGAGTCCCCTTTAACATTTCTTGCAGTGTTGGGTTAGTGGTCATGAATTCCTTTAACACTAAAGTGTCTGAGAAACTCTTTATCCCTCCTTCTATTCTGAATGAGTCTTGGTGGCTAGAGTAATCTTGGCTGCAGTTTTCCCTTTCAGTACTTTGAATACATCATGCCATTTTTTTCTAGCCTGCAAAGTTTCTGCTGAAAAATCAGCTTCATGGGTTTCCCTTCTATGTCTTCTTTTCTTTTGTTGGTTTTAAAATTCTCCTGTATCACTACTTTTTGCCATTTTAATTAATATGTATTGTGGTGTGGACTCCTTGGGTTGATTTTTTTTTTATTTGGGGCCTCTCTGTGCCTCCTGATTCTGGATTTCTGCTTCCTTCACCAGAATGGGGAAGTTTTCAGCTATTTATTTCTTTGAATAATTTTACCCCCTTTTCTATCTCTTCTGTGATCTATAATGCAAATGTTTTTATGCTTGATGGTGTCATTGACTTCCTAAGTGTGTTTTCATTTTGTATTTTTTCCCTCTCTCTCCTATTCAACTTAACTGCTTACTATTACCCTGTCTTCCAGGTCACTGATCTTCTGCTTCCTCAATTCTATTAACCATTCCGTCAGTATCAGTATTTTTACACTGAAATTTTTCAATTTCATTTATTGACTTATCCATCACTGATTGGTTCTTCTTTATCTTTTCTATCTCTTTGTTGAGGATATCACTGAAGTTCTCTACTCTTTTTCTCAAGTCTAGTGAGTATCCTTATGACCATTACCTTAAATTCTTTGGCATGCTACTTACTTCCTTTTCACTTAGTCCTATTGCTGTAATCTATCGTGTTCTTTCACTTGAGATGTATTCCTCTGTCTCTTCATTTCATCCTAGTCTCTGCTTCTGTTTCTGTATGTTAGGAATATTAGGTACATCTCCTGTTCTTGAAAGAAGTGGTCTTAAAAGAAGAGGTTCCGTTTCCTCTGCAGTGCAGTGTCCTCTGTTACCAGAGCCTGGCATTTCAGAGGTGCCTCCTAATGTGTTGCATGTGCCTTCATGTGATAGTTGAGCCACTTTTCCTCTGATGGAGACATCTTCAATGCCTGTTGTGGGCAAGAGTTGGTCCCTATGTTGTTGGTCGGCCATTCTGAGGCCTCATTGCCTTTAAATTGTGTCATACCAAGAATTTGCCAGAGATAATCTAGCGCAAAACTGTAGGGTACATTCCCTATGTTGTCCTCTGAGAAACTTTCATTGGTGGGAGGGCCCTTCATCACATGATGTCTGCCTCCAACTCATTTCTGGGGCCTCAGTCACAATGTTCTGTGTAGTTTCTTTTCCCTCTCACAGGGCAAGATTCACCTTGGAGTGGTGTGGCCCATGCCAGGACTGCTTGCACATTGCCAGGCTTATGGGACCACTTTGAATACACTTTTGCCAAGAGTGTAATGGAGAAGACAGATCTGCCAAAGAACACAGGGATTGGAGGCACAGTGTCAGGAAGTGTTGTTGGAGGGGTCTGCTGCCAATGAGATGCTGGCAAGCTGGGTCGGAGGGAGTGGATCCACAGAGAGCACTGGGGAAGGATGAATGGTGTTAACA
This sequence comes from Nyctereutes procyonoides, assembly GCF_905146905.1. Taxonomy (NCBI): domain Eukaryota; kingdom Metazoa; phylum Chordata; class Mammalia; order Carnivora; family Canidae; genus Nyctereutes; species Nyctereutes procyonoides. Next base: position 681,377 of record NW_026575117.1, on the reverse strand, counting down.
AGGTTTACACAAGCCTGCTGTGGAAAGGCACCCAGAGTATTAACCCAACTGGAATGAGTGTGCCTGCAGGGGAATGTGAGTGTGTGGTGTGCTGATAGCAAGGGAGTTAGTGAGTGTTGGCTCAATACAGGTCAGACGGTCCACACGTATGAGGGTGAAAGATCCACACGTATGAGGGTGAAAGATACCTTTTTCTCCTCTTTCCCACTCTGTCTCTCTGAGGTTTCCATTTCCAATGTAAGGAAATCTTGCCAGCGGCAGCTCATCTAGGGCAAATCTGTACACATTACAGACTCAGTTAGGATCATTTAGGGACCTTGGCTGACTCAGCCACCTTACCTTCTTCAGCTCTCATCCCTTTATTCCTTTGTTCCTGTGGGTGCAGTCACCACCTTGATCTATAGGCTAAATACATTCCTATATGTCTGAGTAGTGAGTCTTCCCCCTCACTTTCCAACCTGGAAAGTTGGTTTGGCCAACTGATGTTCAGCTCTCCCTGTTGCAAGGGACCGGAACCCCACCAGGAATTGCCATTGCCGTTTGCCGTGACGTTCTTCTTGGGAGGATCCGCAGTAGAGTCAGTCACCCTGTATATATTCAGATTCTTTTTGAGATCAGTGGGATGCCTTGACACATTGCAACGGGGAGTCAGAGCTCCTTCCCTCTGGCAGGACGGCCCTTTGGAAATAGGCGGTTCCTCTTTCCAACTATGGCAAAATGCCGTCTATTCCTGCAGACTCACCCTTAGGCTGTATTCTTAAAATCCAGAACAAATTTGACCTCTAAGGCCTGCAGATACAAGATATCATCTTTTTATGTAATGATTCCTGGCCTTAGTACAAACTCTCAGATCAAGAGGAAAGACTCTTCATGGAAATTTTCTTATGTACTATTTTCCAGCTTGACACTTTTGCTAGAACTCCTCCAAATGATTGGAGGCCTCATATGTGCAAGCCTTCATTGCATGACCCCAAAAACCTAGCCTCCACAAAAACTGTAGAAGGTATCTTGCTCAATTCTATGGCCCATCTGACCTTGCGGACATTCTAGACAACCCCTCCTTCATTCCATCCCATTGTCTTACCACTGCCTCTGAATACCCAGAGGCTCTCCTGGACCCTACTAATGTCCTAGGAGTCCCTGCCATTGTCACCACCATGCCACCTCCTTACCAAAGTGCCTTCTCCCTGTACAACATTCAATCTGGCACTAACTACAAGCCTAAGGACCTTCTCCCTGTACAACATTCAATCTGGCACTAACTACAAGCCTAAGGACCTGCCTTCTGTTTTTCTACAAAATGTCGTGCCCCTCCAGGAGGTAGGAAATGAGGATGCCAGGACCATTAGGGTCCACGTTCCCTTTCCAATGTCTGATCTGTCTCATATAGAAACAAAACTTGACTCCTTTAGCCAGGATCCTTTCGGATTCACTAAGGTATTTGAAAGCCTTACAATTGTTTTTGATCTCACCTAGCAGGACATTCATATCATCTTTACCATGTGCTGTATCCATGAGGAAAAAAAAGCTTGTATCTGATCTTTGGCTCAGAACTGGGCTGATGAGGCCCATGTCTGTACCCATGACTGAGCTCTCTCATGGGTATGTGATTCCAAGTGCCAACTCTAGATTGATTTATCAGGAAGGCAGAATTAATCAAGATTACAGGGTAACTTGCCTAATTGAGGATATGCAAAAAAGCAGTCTTCAAGCCTGTAAATTATGCAAAACTTAAAAAAATAACCCAAGGCCCAAATGAAAATCTCAAGTAATTTCATTCTTACTTAGCAAAGGCCATGAGAAAATACAAAAAAAAAAAAAAAAAAAAAAAAAAAAAAACTAGATCCTGAGGGCCCAGAGGTCATGGAAACATAAGCAATGCATTTTGTAAGCCAGGTATTCCCTGATATCAAACAAAAGCTTCATAAGCTGTATCAAGGACCTCAATCCGTGCTCCCACCCTTCTGAATATGGCTTTTAAGGTCGTCAATAACTGAGAGGTAGCTCTGAGTGCTAAAAGGGAACAGAGACACAAGAGGCAGGCCCAGGCCCTAAATTCTAGGGCATTTCATTGGATCTCCTAGACTAGAACTACAAAATACCAAACCCTTTCATTAGAAACACCAGAACACTGTGTGTCCCCAGACTTTATACATCCTTCACAGAGGCATTATAGCACCTGCTGGGCTCCATATGAGACAAAGTGCAGACCTCTAAAACTCCATCCAGTCTTTGAGTCCACTGGTTGTAAAAACTCATGAAAATCAGCCCCTCTTGTTTTTCCAGTCATTGGCTTTGGAGAACTGTTTTCCTTGTGTGATCTCCTGATCTCTCTCTCTCTCTCTCTCTCTCTCTCTCTCTCTCTCTCTCTCCTCTGTCATTGACCAGGGTTCCCTCCACTCTACAGCACTCACAATCCATATATCTTCCAAATCACAGCTCTGGACATCCTACCTTCCATGATGTGGCCTCTTCACTGCCCTAGCTGTGCACTTTTCTACAGGCCTCAGGTTGATTTCTGGGGTATTCAGAATGATTTGATATTTATGCAAAACTTCATCTATACAATTTCTCAGCCTTCTTGGAGGCAGCTTTCATCCTCAGGCTTGATTCTCTGGTGCAGAAAAATGGGTTGTACTTCTCTCACGTTTCTTGCCCTGACCTTATCATCCAGGAAAAGAATGAGCAACTCATTCCCCTGCCATCAACCAAGAGAAACAGGCAACAGGCCACTCCCATAAGTGTCTGCAGCTAAATAACTGGAATGGTCACAGCCAAAACTGTTTCTCCTCAAGGGCTCAGATACATCAGCAAAGACCCAGAGGAGTGTGAGTTCCCTAGGCCAGGAGACAACTTTTAACAGGAAGATTATCAAACATCCTAACTACCATAAACATGTCAAGAAGCAAAAGAAGAAAAACGTATAACTGTGGGATAGAGTCAACACAGATTTTTACTGAGGACATATGCCATGTAGTGAGACACCTCGCCAAGAATACAAATACTAAAAAGACGTGGACTTAGTTCTTAAGAATCCTAATATTAAAAAAAAAAGAATCCTAATATTGTACTGGGTGTTATTCTGTATGTTGGCAAATTGAACACCAATAAAAATAAATATATTATTAAAAAAAGAATCCTAATATTAGAGGAGAAAAGGAACATAACTGGAGGTAATGAGGAGTGGGCTGGGAAACACAGATTTACAAAAGGTCAGGAAAAGGGGGTAGAGATTCTCAACAGGCAGAGACTGCTTCTACTTGTGAATCAGGGAGGGCCCTCTGGAGGACATGACATTTGATGTCTCTCGATCCATGTAGGCGCTGGAACATCATTCCATTCAGAGATAAATTTGAGATTTAAATTCCAGAATTAAGTCAGAACAACAAAACTCACTAAATGATGCTTAGCTTATATTGACAACTGATCATTAAGAAGAAATGAACACAGAGTTGCGCACGGGGAGTGGCCAGGACATCAGTGCTGAGCTGGGTTTAGGTCCTGGGGCCTGGGTGGCTGGGATCTCGCTCCGAAGGGAAGTCCGTGCACTGAGGTCTCCAGTGGGCTTTCCTGGAGGAACAAAGAGGAGGCCCCCTGCAGCAGGTGGAGAGGAGGCTGCAGGGGGGGAAGGGCATGGGCGGCAGGAGGGCTGAGGACACACGGAAAGCTGGGGAGACACGTGGGAAAGAGCAGGAAGGGGGCTCCAGAGACTCACCAGCGCTTCCAGAGCCACCACGCCAGGCCTACCAGGAGCACCAAGGGCACGATCACCACCAGGAAGACCAAGCCCATGGAAGGGGGCCGCTCTGTGGGGTTGGGCACAGAGTGTGTCATTTCCCGTCCACCCCGGGTTGAACTGCACCTCCCTGCTCCTCTCCACTCCTGTTACCCTCTCCTTGACCAACCGCCATTCCCCCTTTCCCTTCTCCCATCTCTCCTCAGAGATGGACACTTCATGTAACCCTCCACATCCTCCCACATATGCAGGACCCCCACCCTCAGCTCTTCCATTTCTGGATTACTGAGTATTTTAGTCCTCTTTGGTCTGGAGCCACTAGAACAAATATTTCATCAGGTTCCCAGCTCTAATGGATGACCATTTACCATGTTGTCCAGCCTGCCCCAGTCCTTCCTCACCCCAGTGGAGGACCATGTCCTGGCCTCCTAGACTGCTGTGTCTCACACGGCAGGACAGGCCAGCTGCCTCCTTGGCTTTCACATCCAAGGACACCTGAAGGTACCACGTGCCGTCAGCATGGGGCAAGACGTCACCTCGCTGGGAGCCTGTCTCCTCCTGCTCGCCCCGCATCCACATCACCCACACAGGCTTGGGATAGAAGCCGGAGACATGGCACACGAGTTGCAGACAGCCAGGCACGGGGCTGGGGCGAGCGGACAGCCAGGCCTCGGGCCTCACTGCGGAGACAGTACAGGGATTCACAGACTGAGGGGAGGTGCTCACATCACCTTAGACAGACACACCTTTCCGCCTTTGAAGCCCATGACCATCACCCCTTCTCCCTCTTGACTCTCCCTTACTCTGAATTTGAGGGCACAGTACAGATTTCTGAGCGCAGGATGCAGAAAGCTTGGAGGGAGGGTGAAGGACTGACCTTGTCGCTGGAGATCCGCCTTCCCCGCATCAAGAAGACTCAACAAGATCCGGGGGCAGGAGTCATTGAGGAGCTTACGTACTATTTCATGGGAAACATGGTCCTGGTTGAATAGACTGCAGACCTTCTGAGCCCTACTTCCTCCCTCTGGAGATGGCCTCCATGACGTGTTCTGGAAGCTCAGGAGATCAGATCCCTGATAAGCCAACTGCAGGAAGCCTGCTGATGCTTCTCCAAAGTGGGAATCACAGCCTAATACCAGCTGAATCTGAAAGGGATCTGGGGAAGAGAGATGTGGGTGATAAGACAGCTGGAGTGGAAGAGATGACATGAGACGAGTGGAAGCCATGGATGGTGGAAGCAGAGGGAAAAGTTCAGGGGATTGAATGGAATGGAGCACAGTTTGGTTTGAGGGGAGCCTCACACAAAGGGGAAGTGGTGGTCGCTGGAAGCAGAGGAAGAGGTAAATGATAGAGGAAGGAGCAAAAGTTGGAGGAGAGACATGAAGGATGTGGGCATAAAATAGGGAAGGGCTTGGCGGGAGAGCTGGGCTAGAAACAACCGAGGGTGAAGGGAGCACGGGGGGGTGACAGGGTCGCATAGACAGACATCGCTGCTGGGATAGGATGGGGAGAAAAGCACACAGATCAAGGAGTCAGTCACAGAGCGAGGACCAGAGCTGCCTGGTTGGAGGCCAGGGAAAGGGGTGGTCGTGGGAGAACTAGTGTGACGGGAGACCCCAGCCTGTGGCCAATGAGAGGAGCGGGACGGAGCAGAAGATGTGGATCTTTTCAACAATCGGGGTCTGGCTCCACTCTCTGCCCAGATGAGTGTGAACCTTTATATGGCAGAGAAACATGAGGTTCAGAGTCCGGTGGAGCTCATTTCCTAGAGGAAGAAGGAACTCAAGGAGACACACACGCACCTGCCACCTGCCACCCAAGCCCGAGGGAACAGAACTCACATTCAAGTTGCCAGTCACGGATGTGGTTATGAAATGTGGAAGGGGATCGGATGGTGTATGTGTAGAATAAGTTCTGCACTTCCAGGAGCTCCTCGTTGCTGAAGTTGCCCTTGGACCAAGGCTGCAGGTAACGGAAAGCTCCTGTCTTGTTGTTCCAGCCGTGAGTCTGCAGCTCATCCAGCCAAGCTGAGCCTTGATTCTGCGTTGAGGAACTGCTGTAAAAGGATGTGGTCAGGATGATCCGGAAGGAGATCGGCTCCTGGGAATCTGTGGGGAAGGACATAAGCTTTGGGAGTGCAAGGCCTGGAGAAGGAAAGGGAGTGGAGACTAAGGTGCCGGGGACGGGACCCAAAATCTGCAGGACAGAGAAACCGTAGTCGACTCAGGAGACACATGCTGCCCCTGAGCCCGAGCCTCCTCGCACCCATCCTTCAGGAGAGCACAGGGCCCTGGGGCCGGGGATGCTTGGGAAGGACCCAGCTGACTCTCTCCCTGCCCAGGTCTGTGCCGGGAACCCACACCACCCGTGCACACACACAGAGACAATTGCACACACACAACCACGCAGAGATTACACATGTGCACCCACATATGCGCGTCTACACACAGAGACACCCAGACACTTACCCACACATGTGCACGGACACCAGACAGGCACCGGTACACACTTACGTATACACGTACTCAAATGCACACATGCACATGTACACACATAGCAGACACAGACTTAAAGACACACAGACTGAGGGAAATACACAGAGACACACAGGAACACGTAGACTCAAAAGCACATGTACACACACACACACACACACACACGCACACGTGCGCCCACTGGGCAGGACCCGAGCTCTCACCATCTTCGCTGTCACCCCCCGGGAGGAGAACCGCCAACAGCACAAGTTGCAGGAACAGCATCTTGTTTGCAGATGTTCTTTCTCTTGCAAAGTCGCTCTTTGACTTCTGTCCTCACACACCGACCCCCTCCCAGGCCCTCTCCTCTGACTTCCTCTCCACACACAACCCTTCCCTGAGTCTCTATGACAATGCAAATGTGCTCCTCCCTCAGCCTTGGGCACCTACTCAGTCTCACTTCCCCTCCTGCTCTGCCTCCCCTCTGGCCTCCAGCTTCTCCCTGTCACCAGCGTCCATCCCGCCCCCGCCCCCTGATTCAGATGCTACAGACCAAGTCCTGTGTGGCCTGGAAAAGTGGCCCCACTTCTCAGCCCTTTCTTCTCACCCAGACAGTAACCCAGGAAAACACCCAGCTCCCAGCACCAGCCCTGGACCTGCTGTCCCTCTGTCCCTCCTGCCCTGTGACGCACCCCCCACCCCGGTATTTCCTTCCCTGTCTCACCCCCACCCCAGCTCCTTCACATCCCCGACTTCTCACTGCTTGTGCCAAAAAACCAACCAAAGAACTCAATTCAGAGATCCACCTGGTTTTATTAAGTGATTCAAGAATGGGGCAGCCTCCCACCTGGCAGGTAAGGGGAGCTCTGAGCTGTGGTGCAAATGGAGGGTTTCATAGGAAGGAAGTCGGTGAGAGAAGAGAAAGGAGTGTTTCGGGGAAGGTCCCTTACCCTTACCTGGGATTGCAGGGGGTCTAACCACGCGATTGACCTCCCCTCCGTGGGAATGGAGAGGGCGCATGTGACAGAGGACCTCCCTGGGCCAAACCAGAGAATCCTTCACTGATGGTGAAGACTTCCCTTTCTGGGGGAGGTGGGAACTGCAGCTGGTTAGAGATTAAGCCAGATCTGGGGACTTGGTCTGGACCAAGGTGCCATTTGGCCCAAGGGAAGGGTCTTCTTTTCCACAGATGCTCTATTTGCTTGTCCAGATTCCCCATGATTGTAGCAGCCTCAGCAACCCCGAGTCCTCCATTATTCTTCGGGAGGAACCAGCAGGCATCACAGAGACCACAGGACATGGAATCATCTGAAGAGTTCCCCCTCCATCTGACTGGCATCAATACATATTCACTCACCACCAGACACTTAGCACCTGCTTGGACCCAAGCGCTGTGCTGCCCTCGTGAAGGTACAGTGTGCGCAGGGCAGGCACTTTATTCAAGAAGTTTTTAGGGAAGAAAAACACATAGACCAGGAAGTATAAATTTGGGGGCGCTGAATTCCTTTTCCCTTGTTCATTTCGTCTATTTTAAGATTCAAGACGGCTTACATACTGTGTTCGATTAGTTTCAGGTGTGCAGTACAGGGGTTTAGCAATTCTATATATATTATCCGTGCTCTTCAGTGTGGGTGCAACCCTGCTCCCCTTCACCTATTCCCCATCCCCACTCCCCTCCCCTCGGAGAACCAGAAGTGTGTTCTCTATAGATAGCAGTCTGTTTTTAACTTTGTCACTTATTTCTGTTAGTTTTCTTTGTTTCTTCAATTCCTCATATGAAGGGGGCCACTGGGTGGCTCAGCGGCTGAGCGTCTGCCTTTGGCCCAGGTCGTGACCCCGAGGTCCGGGATCAAGTCCCATGTCGGGTTCTCTGCATGGAGCCTGCTTCTCCCTCAGCCTGTGTCTCTGCCCCTCTCTCTGTGTCTCTCATGAAAAAATAAATAAAATCTTTTTTTTTAATTCCAGGTATGAAGATGTCATATGGCGCTAATCTTTCTCTGATTATTTCACTCACCATCATACTCTCTAGCTCCATCCATGTTGGTGCAAATGGCAAGACTTCAGTCATTTTTATGGCTGAGTAATATTCCATTGAGCGTGGATACCACACCTTTTTCATTTTTCCGTGTTCATCTCTCTATGGACACTTGGGCTGGTTCCATACATTGACTACCGTAAATAATGCTGGAGTAACATTGAGGTGCATGTTTCTTTTCATTAGTGCTGTTACATTGTTTGGGTAAATAGTCAATAGTAGAATGACTGAATCATATGATAATTCTGTTTTTAATTTTTTAAATTTTATTCATTTATTCATGAGAGACACAGGCAGAGGGAGAAGCAGGCTCCATGCTGGGAGCCCAACGAGGAACTCGATCCCGGGTCTCCAGGATCACGCCCTGGGCTGAAGGCGGTGCTAAACCGCTGAGCCACCCGGGCTGCCCTGTTTTTAATTTTTTGAGGACCCGCCTCACTGTTTTCCACCATGGCTGCACCAGTCTACGTTCCCACCAACAGTGCACAAGAATTCCCTTTGTTCCACTCCCTCTACGACACTTGTTTCTTGTGTACTTTTGAATTCAGCCAATGTGACAGGTGTGGGGTGATATCTCATTGTGGTTTTGATTTGCATTTCCCTGGTGATGAGTGATGTTGAGCCTTTTTTCCTGTGTCTGTGTCTGTTGGCCATATGGGTGTCTTCTTTAGGGAAATGTTTACTCATGTCGTCTACCCATTTTTTTTCTTGTATTTGTTCTTGTGGTGTTGAGTTGCACAAGTTCTTTATGTATTTTGTATAGTAGCTCTTTATTGAATATATAATTAGGAAATACCTACTGACATTCGGTGATCGCTCTTTAGCTTTATCGATTCTTCTTTCTGTACAAAAGAATTTTATTTTGATATATTCCCAAGAGTTCATTTTTGCTTTTGTTTCTTTCGCCTCTGGAGACGTATCTGGAAAAATGATGCTGTGGCTAATGTCTGAGACCTTAATATCTGTGCTCTCTTTTAGGATTTTATAGCTTTAAGTATCACATTTAGGTCCTTAATCTACTTTGAATTTATTTTTCTGTCTGGTATAAAAAAGTCATCCCGTTTCATTCTTTTGCATTTAGTATCCAGTTTTCACAACATCATTTGTTGAAGAGACTTTCTATTTCCCATTGTATATTCTTGCCTCCTTTGTCAAAGTTTAATTGACCATAAAATCATGGGTTTGTTTCTGGGCTCTCTCCTCTGTTCCATGGATCTATGCGTCTACTTTTATGCCAGTACTATAATATTTGATTACTGCAGCTTTGTCGTATGACTTGAAATCTGGAATTATGACGCCTTCAGCTTTGTTTTTCTTTTTAGATTGCTTTACCATTCAGAGTATTTTGTGGTTCCATACAAAGTTTAAGGTTGTTTGCTCGAGCTGTGTGAAAAATGCTATTGATATTTTCAAGAGATTACAAAAATCTGTAGATTCCTTTGGGGAGTATGGATATGTCAGCAATATTTGTTCTTCCAATCCATGAACATGGAATGTCTTTCCATTTCTTTGTGGCCCTTTCAATGTTTTCATCAATGTTTTATAGTTTTCAGAATCCAAATCTTTCAATTCTTTGGATAACTGTATTGCTAGGTATTGCATTATTTTTGGTGGAATTGAAATGGGTCAATTTTCTAATTTCTCTTTATGCTGCTTCACTCTTAGTGCATAGAAATATCAGAATGTGTAGTCTGCTCTTTTAGGATGGAATGGTCTGAAATATCATTTATCTATCCGGCTCAATGCATCACTCAAGGTGATTGTTTCTTTGTTAATTTTCTGCTTGGATGATCTGCTTACCAATGCAAGTGGGGAATTAAAGTCCCCTACTATTATTGCATTACTATGGATTACCTCCTTCGTGCTTGTTACCAGTTTTTGAGCGCTCCCATGTTAGGCACATAAATATTTACCTTTATTATATCTTCTTGTTGCACTGTTCCCTTTATTATTATATAGAGTCCTTCTTTGCCTCATGCTAGTCTTTCTGGTAAAGTCCATCGTGTAGGATAGAAGCATTGCTATCTTGGCTTTCAGTTCAAAGCCATTTGCTTGATAAATGTTTCTCCACCTCTTCAGCTTGAATCTCATGTGCCTTTAGGTCTGAAATGAGTCTCTTGTAGGCAGCATATGGATGGATCTTGCTTTTTTATCCATCTCATCACCCTATGTCTTTTGATTGGAGCATTTAATCCATTTACATTCAATGCAATTATTGATTGGTATGTACTTATTGTCCCCTTGTTACTTGTTCTATGACTCTATTTGTAGTTCTATGTTCTTTTCTTTTTTTTTTTTTTTTTTGCTCTTTTCTCCAATGGTTAGTTGGCTTCTTCAGTGATATATGTGGATTATGTCTCTTGAATTTTTACATACATATTACTAATTTTCAATTTCTAGTTATTAATCGGTTTGTATAGAACAGCTTTTGTATATAGCAGTCAGTATCAAGTTAAGGTCACTTTACGCACCTTTTACTCCTTTCCTGACCCTCACCTATGTTTTAGGTATATTTTGTCGTAGTTTACAACCTTTTATTTTGTGAGTCCCTTAACTGACGTTTACGAATATCCTTATTTTTATTGCTTTTATGTTTCCTTTCCTTTTGATCTTTGCTTTCCACTCAGAGTCCCCTTTAACATTTCTTGCAGTGTTGGGTTAGTGGTCATGAATTCCTTTAACACTAAAGTGTCTGAGAAACTCTTTATCCCTCCTTCTATTCTGAATGAGTCTTGGTGGCTAGAGTAATCTTGGCTGCAGTTTTCCCTTTCAGTACTTTGAATACATCATGCCATTTTTTTCTAGCCTGCAAAGTTTCTGCTGAAAAATCAGCTTCATGGGTTTCCCTTCTATGTCTTCTTTTCTTTTGTTGGTTTTAAAATTCTCCTGTATCACTACTTTTTGCCATTAAGGATCAGAAAACACTAGTTTTAACCCTATTTGAGGAAATGAGAATCTTACACTGGTTCCTTTAGGACACAAGCGTGTGCTAATGATCAAGAAGTTCACACACAGAGTCCTACTGCAATCTTCCATTATTTGAAATAAGAAACCACTGAGAATTTGTACCAAGTGGATTAAGTAGCATTCTGGATTCACAGATCCAGATTCCCTTCTTACTGTTGCTCATGAAATGTTCCATTCTGTTTAATCGTGAGCTGGCCTATGCTGGACAACTGACCTTCCTCTTTCATGGTGTTCCTAAGTATTTAAAGGCTCCTCAATATGTTGTTATGCTTTATATCATCTGTATATATGTGTTTGGGTTATTTACCTGGTTACTTCTTAGTTGACCAATAACCGTAAATAATCTCAGTCTAATGAAAGGAAGGAAATATTTTTTTAGAGAGTATGGATTGGAACATAGAAACCTAGAAGGAAATCACTCCCATACTTAAGATTACCAAAAGCTGGATAATCAGCATCACTTTTCTTGAATCCATCAGGCAGCTGAAGGACCAGGGCAACTTGTTAACCCAAAATCTAGGGAAATACAAAGTCCCCCCAGACAACAGGATATGTATACAGGTCACTTTTATGCAATGAACCTGAGCAACAGAAACCTAAGCAAGGTAAGAGAGCCCACAGTGACCCCATACCCCCTGGTGAATATAAACAGGCCCATTAGGTGACCCACCTCAAAACACCCATTAGCCTTAGCTGACCAGTGGGTTAGTTACACCCAGACCAGGTACCAAAAAGGGAAAACTCCTTATGGTCTCATACCTGCTCACCTTCCCCTTAACTGCAGCTGCCCATCACTGCCTCCTCCCAGTCACTCCATTATCGTCCTGCCCACAGCTCCTTGACAGTTTATTCAATAAATTTCTATCTTCTTTGTTAATTCTATCGCTTGTGCCACTGGCCTCCACCCTATTGGATCAGCTCAGATATGGTGGCCCGAATGAGAAGACCTGGCTGGCTCTGGGCTCTCGCCAGATTCTCTCGGAATTTCTTGAGACTTGCCCTTAATGGACTAACTCCAGTTACTTCTTGGAGAACTGATGACCTGTAGCCAAGGTCAGTCTTGGTGAATATTCGAAGCCACTGGAGGAACCAGCAGACCTCCCTTGCCCAAAGGATGATGGATTTTACCCTCTTGCCCTTCAGAAGGATCCTTCTATCCCTCTCCTTTTGCCATTTGGCCTTTCTGCAACCTATCCCTGGTAATTCCCAGACAACTGAATATCTTTGGCCAGTGCAGCTCCCCAGGTCGGTTTGAAAGTCTGACAGCAAGCAGGTCAGACAGTCCACGCGTATGAGGGTGAAAGATACCTTTTTCTCCTATTTCCCACTCTGTCTCTCTGAGGTTCCCATTTCCAATGTAAGGAAATCATGCCAGCGGCAGCTCATCTAGGGCAAAGCTGTACACATTACAGACTCAGTTAGGATCATTTAGGGACCTTGGCTGACTCAGCCACCTTACCTTCTTCAGCTCTCATCCCTTTATTCCTTTGTTCCTGTGGGTGCAGCCACCACCTTGATCTATAGGCAAAATACATTCCTATGTGTCAGAGTGGTGAGACCTCTAAAACTCCATCCAGTCTTTGAGTCCACTGGTTGTAAAAACTCATGAAAATCAGCCCCTCTTGTTTTTCCAGTCATTGGCTTTGGAGAACTGTTTTCCTTGTGTGATCTCCTGATCTCTCTCTCTCTCTCTCTCTCTCTCTCTCTCTCTCTCTCCTCTGTCATTGACCAGGGTTCCCTCCACTCCACAGCACTCACAATCCATATATCTTCCAAATCACAGCTCTGGACATCCTACCTTCCATGATGTGGCCCCTTCACTGCCCTAGCTGTGCACTTTTCTACAGGCCTCAGGTTGATTTCTGGGGTATTCAGAATGATTTGATATTTATGCAAAACTTCATCTATACAATTTCTCAGCCTTCTTGGAGGCAGCTTTCATCCTCAGGCTTGATTCTCTGGTGCAGAAAAATGGGTTGTACTTCTCTCACGTTTCTTGCCCTGACCTTATCATCCAGGAAAAGAATGAGCAACTCATTCCCCTGCCATCAACCAAGAGAAACAGGCAACAGGCCACTCCCATAAGTGTCTGCAACTAAATAACTGGAATGGTCACAGCCAAAACTGTTTCTCCTCAAGGGCTCAGATACATCAGCAAAGACCCAGAGGAGTGTGAGTTCCCTAGGCCAGGAGACAACTTTTAACAGGAAGATTATCAAACATCCTAACTACCATAAACATGTCAAGAAGCAAAAGAAGAAAAACGTATAACTGTGGGATAGAGTCAACACAGATTTTTACTGAGGACATATGCCATGTAGTGAGACACCTCGCCAAGAATACAAATACTAAAAAGACGTGGACTTAGTTCTTAAGAATCCTAATATTAAAAAAAAAAGAATCCTAATATTGCACTGGGTGTTATTCTGTATGTTGGCAAATTGAACACCAATAAAAATAAATATATTATTAAAAAAAGAATCCTAATATTAGAGGAGAAAAGGAACATAACTGGAGGTAATGAGGAGTGGGCTGGGAAACACAGATTTACAAAAGGTCAGGAAAAGGGGGTAGAGATTCTCAACAGGCAGAGACTGCTTCTACTTGTGAATCAGGGAGGGCCCTCTGGAGGACATGACATTTGATGTCTCTCGATCCATGTAGGCGCTGGAACATCATTCCATTCAGAGATAAATTTGAGATTTAAATTCCAGAATTAAGTCAGAACAACAAAACTCACTAAATGATGCTTAGCTTATATTGACAACTGATCATTAAGAAGAAATGAACACAGAGTTGCGCACGGGGAGTGGCCAGGACATCAGTGCTGAGCTGGGTTTAGGTCCTGGGGCCTGGGTGGCTGGGATCTCGCTCCGAAGGGAAGTCCGTGCACTGAGGTCTCTAATGGGCTTTCCTGGAGGAACAAAGAGGAGGCCCTCTGCAGCAGGTGGAGAGGAGGCTGCAGGGGGGAAGGGCATGGGTGGCAGGAGGGCTGAGGACACACGGAAAGGTGGGGAGACACATGGGAAGGAGCAGGAAGGGGGCTCCAGAGACTCACCAGCGCTTCCAGAGCCACCACGCCAGGCCTGCCAGGAGCACCAGGGGTACGATCACGACCAGGAAGACCAAGCCCATGGAAGGGGGCCGCTCTGTGGGGTTGGGCACAGAGGGTGTCATTTCCCTTCCATCCGGGGTTGAACTGCAACTCCCTGCTCCTCCACTCTTGTCACCCTCTCCTTGACCAACCGCCCTTCCCCCTTTCCCTTCTCCCATCCCTCCTCAGAGATGGACACTTCACCTAACCCTCCGCATCCTCCCACATCTGCAGGACCCCCACCCTCAGCTCTTCCATTTATGGATTACTGAGTATTTTAGTCCTCTTTGGTCTGGAGCCACCAGAACAAATATTTCATCAGGCTCCCAGCTCTGATGGATGACCATTTACCATGTTGCCCAGCCTGGCCCCAGTCCTTCCTCACCCCAGTGGAGGACCATGTCCTGGCCTCCTAGACTGCTGTGTCTCACACGGCAGGACAGGCCAGCTGCCTCCTTGGCTTTCACATCCAAGGACACCTGAAGGTACCACGTGCCGTCAGCATGGGGCAGGACGTCACCTCGCTGGGAGCCTGTCTCCTCCTGCTCGCCCCGCATCCACATCACCCACACAGGCTTGGGGTAGAAACCGGAGACGTGGCACACCAGCTGCAGACAGCCAGGCCCGGGGCTGGGGCGAGCGGACAGCCAGGCCTCGGGCCTCACTGCGGACACAGGACAGGGATTCACAGACTGAGGGGAGGTGCTCACATCACGTTAGACAGAAACACCTTTCCGCCTCTAGAAATCTCCACCATCATCCCCTCTCCCTCTTGACTCCATCTTTTCCTGAATTTGAAGGAAACATTGCAAATTTATGAGTGCAGAAGAGAGAATTATGGAAGGAGGGAGCCGTATTCACCTTGTTGCTGGAGATCCGCCTTCCCTGCGTCGAGAAGACCCAAGAAGAAGCGGGGGATGATGTTACTGATGTGCACGTGTACTATTTTATTGACCACGTGGTACTGATTTAATAGTTTGCAGACCATTTGAGCCCTACTTCCTCCCTCTGGAGATGGCCACCATGACGTATTCTGGAAGCTCAGGAGATCAGATCCTTGATAAGCCATCCGCAAGTAGCACTCTAAAACTTTCCCAAAATGCAGCTCACAGCCTTTGACTACTTGTACCTGAAAGGGATCTGGAAAAAGAAATTGTGAGTTACAGGACAGGGTGAGTGAAAGAGATGAAATGAGATGAGTGGATGCCAGGGATGGTGTAAGCAGAGGGAGAAGTTCAGGGGATTGGAGGGAACCAGTAGACAGGCTCAGACAAGGGGGGAACTGGTGGTCATTGGAGGCGAAGGAAGAGGTGAACGATTGAAGAAGGAACAAATGATGGAGGAGAGATATGAAAGATGTGGGCATAATATAGGGAACAGCTCAGTGGGAGAGCTGGGCTAGAAACAACCTACAGTGAAGGGAGAGCAGTGGGGTACAGGGAACACGTAGGCAGACATGCTGGTGGGATAGGATGGGGAGCAAGGCAGAGTCAAGGAGTCAGTCACAGAGCAAGGGAGCAGAGGTGCCTGGTTGGAGGCCAGGGAAAGGGGTGGTCATGGGAGAACTAGTGGGACAGGAGAGCCCAGCCTGTGGTCAATGAGAGGAGCAGGTCGGAGCAAAAGATGTGAAGCTTTTCAAGAATTGGGGTCTGGCTTTTACCCCCAGCACAAATGGGTGCAATTCAGTTGTATAATAGGAGAACAAGAGTTTTAGATGCCAGTAGAGGCTCTTTCCTAGAGGAAAAAGGAGCTCAAGAGACATACAGACTCGCCATTTCAATCCCACCTGCCCATATGGACCCGAACTCACACTCAAGCTGCCATTGGCTGACATGCTTATGAAATATTGAAGGAAATCCAGTGAAGGCTAAATGCAAGCTCCTTTCTTGTTCCTTCAGCTCCTCATTGCTGAAGTTGCTCTTGGACCAAGGCTTCAGGTAAGTGAAAATACCAGTCTTGGGGTTCCAGCCATGAGTCTGCAGCTCATCCAGCCAAGCTGAGCCTTGATTCTGCGTCCAGGAATGGTTGTAAAAGGATGTGGTCAGGATAATTCGGAAGGAGATTGGGTCCTGGAAGTCTGTGGGAAAGAGCAGATGGACTGGAAGAGGAGGACACTGGGAAGGAGAAAGAATGGAGATAAGGTGCCGAGGATGGGACCCAAAAATCTGGAGGACAGAGAAGCCATAGTTGTCTCAGGAGAAACGTGCTGCCCCAGAGCCTGAGCCTCGTACCCATCCTTCAGGAGAGCACAGGGCTGGGGATGATCAGGAAGGAACCAGGCTGACTCTCTCCCTGCCCAGGTCTGTGCTGGGAACCCAAGGAACAAGTGCACACATGTACAGACATAAATGCACACAAGTACGTACACCCCACAAGTACACAGATGCACATGAACACATATATGGATACACAAACCTATAAACTTCCATACATTAACAAACTCTTACACCAATAAACATACATGTGCATATGCACACAAGTATACAAAACAAAGACATGCATACACATGTACAAACTCATAATAAAAGAGACGCATACATAGAGACAAGGACATGTACACACGTACACATACACAGACCTGCAGACACGAAAACACACACAAAGACACACACACAGGCATCTAATACACACACAGAAACTGACACATACCTACATGTACACATACAATCACACAAGCACAAGAACACACACACACACACACATGCACACGTGCGCCCACTAGGCAGGACCCGAGCTCTCACCATCTTCGCTGTCACCCCCTGGGAGGAGAACCGCCAACAGCACAAGTTGCAGGAACAGCATCTTGTTTGCAGATGTTCTTTCTCTTGCAAAGTCGCTCTTTGACTTCTGTCCTCACACACCGACCCCCTCCCAGCCCCTCTCCTCTGACTTCCTCTCCACACACAACCCTTCCCTGAGTCTCTGCGACAATGCAAATGTGCTCCTCCCTCAGCCCTGGACACCTACTCAGTCTCACTTCCCCTCCTGCTCTGCCTCCCCTCTGGCCTCCAGCTTCTCCCTGTCACCAGCGTCCATCCCGCCCCTGCCCCCTGATTCAGATGCTACAGACCAAGTCCTGTGTGGCCTGGAAAAAGTGGCCCCACCTCTCAGCCCTTTCTTCTCACCCAGACAGTAACCCAGGAAAACACCCAGCTCTCAGCACCAGCCCTGGACCTGCTGTCCCTCTGTCCCTCCTGCCCTGTGACACCCCCCTCCCAGGTATTCCCTTCCCCGTCCCACCCCCACCCCAGGTCCTTCACATCCCTGACTTCTCACTGCTTGTGCCAAAAAAAAAAAACAACCAAAGAATTCAATTCAGAGATCCACCTGGTTTTATTAAGTGATTCAAGAATGGGGCAGCCTTCCACCTGGCAGGTAAGGGGAGCTCTGAGCTGTGGTGCAAATGGAGAGTTTTCATAGGAAGGAAGTCGGTGAGAGAAGAGAAAGGAGTGTTTCAGGGAAGGTCCCTTACCCTTAACGGGGAGAGCAGGGGATCTAACCATGCAGATGACCTCCCCTCCGTGGGGATGGAGAGGGCGCATGTGACAGAGAACCTCCCTGGGCCAAACCAGAGAATCCTTCACTGATGGTGAAGACTTCCCTTTCTGGGGGAGGTGGGAACTGCAGCTGGTTAGAGATTAAGCCAGATCTGGGGACTTGGTCTGGACCAAGGTGCCATTTGGCCCAAGGGAAGGGTCTTCTTTTCCACAGATGCTCTATTTGCTTGTCCAGATTCCCCATGATTGTAGCAGCCTCAGCAACCCCCAGTCCTTAAAACATCAGAAGAATACCCTCTCCATTTGACCTGCATTAATATATATTCTCTCGCCACCAGTCACTTAGCACCTGCCTGGACCCAAGCAATGTGCTGCCCTCGTGAAAGTACCGGGTGTGCAGGGCAGGCACTGTATTCAAGGAGCATTGAGGCTACCTGGGAAGAAAAACGCATAAACTAAGAATATACATTTTAGAATGCTGGGTTAGGTTTTCTTTCTTTGGTTATTTTTTTAATTCCACTCTAGTTAACAATGTTATTTGAGTTTATGGTGTAGAATAGAGTGATTGAGCAATTCTATACCTTATCAGTGCTCATCAATGTTAATGGAATCCTAACCCCCTTCACCTGTTTCCCCCACCTTCTCCACTCACCTCCCTTTGGGAACCAGCAGTGTGTTCTCTGTAGATAAGAGTCTGTTTTTGTCACTTGTTTCTTTGTTCTTTTGTTTTGTTCCTTAAAGTCCACATGTGAATGAGACCATTTGGTATTTGTCTTGATCTCATTGACTTACATCACTTCCCATCATGTTCTCTAGCTCGATTCATGTGGCTAGTGGAGAGATCAGTTATTTTTATGTCTGAATGATATTCCATTGTGTGTACATACCACACCTTTTCTTTTCATTCATCTATCTATGGATGCTTGGGTTGTTTCTGTATGTTGCCCACTTAGTACATAAGGCTGCAGTGTACATCAGGAGGCATGATTCTTTTCAATGAGCTGTTTTCACATTCTTTGGGTAAATATCCTATAACACACACAAAAAAATCCAGTAGTAAAATTGCCAGATCTAATAGTAATTCTGTTTTTAATTTTTTTGAGGAGCCTCCGTAGTGCTTTCCATGGTGGACATACTAGTTTACACTCCTCCCAACAGTGGGTAAGTGTTCTTCTTTCTCGACAGACTCATCAACATTTGTTTCTTTCATGGTTTTTGTCTTGTTTGCTTTTAATTTATCCAGTGTGACATGTGTGAGATGACATCTCATTGTGGTTTTTGATTTCTATATCTCTGATGATGAGTGACACTGAGCATTTTTTCATCTGTGTGTTGGACATTTGCATGTTTTCTTTGGAGAAATGGCTATTCATGTACTCTGTCCATTTCTAATTGGATTATTTGCTCTCTTAGGTGTTGAGATGTACAAGTTAGTTATATATTTTGCATCCTATTCACTTACCACATATGTTATTAAAATGCCTACTCATATTCAGGAGATTGTCTTTTAGTTTTGTTGATTATTCCCATTGCTGTGCAGAAGCTTTTTATTTGGATGTGCTCCCAACAGTTGTGTTTGTTTATTTTGTTTTGTATTTTAATTGTGTTTCCTTTGCCTGAGGAGACATATCTAGAAAAATGCTTCTAGTGCTAATGACAAAGACCTTATTGCTTCTGCTGCATTCTAAGATTTTTATGATTTCAGGTCTCACACTTAGGTCCTTAATCTACTTTGACTTTATTTTTCTATGGCATAAAAAAGAGGTCCAATTTCCTTCCTTTACATGTAGCTGCCTGGTTTTCCCAACACCATTTGTTGAAGAGACTTTCTTTTTTTTTAATTTGTTTTTATTGGACTTTGATTTGCCAACATATACTATAACACCCAGTGCTCATACAATCAAGTGCCTTCGCAACACCTATCACCAGTTACCCCAACCCCCACCCCAAAAATCTCCCTTTCTGCAACCCTTTCTTCATTTCCCAGAGTTAGGAGTCTCCCAAGGTTTGTCTCTCTCTCTAATTTTTTCCCACTTGGTTCTCCTCCTTTCCTCTTTAATCCCCTTCATTATTTCTTATATTCCCTGTATGAGTGAAACCATATAATTGTTGTTCTTCTCCAATTGACTTACTTCACTCAACATAATGCCCTCCAGTTCCATCCACCTTGAAGCAAATGGTGGGTATTTGTCATTTCTAATGGCTGAGGAATATCCCACTGTACACAGAAACCACATCTTCTCTATCCATCATCTTTCAATGGACACCAAGGCTCCCTCCACAGTTTGCCTATCGTAGACATTGCTGCTATAAATATAGGGGTGCAGGGGTCCCAGCGTTTCACTGCATCTGTATCTTTGGGGTAAATCCCCAGCAGTGCAATTGCTGGGTCATAGGGCAGGTCTATTTTTAACTCTTTGAGGAACCTCCACACAGTTTTCCAGAGTGGCTGCACCAAGTCACATTCCCACCAACAGTGCAGAGGTTTCCCCTTTCTCCACATCCTCTCCAACATGTGTTGTCACCTGTCTTATTAATTTTCCCCATTCTCACTGGTGTGAGGTGGGATCTCATTGTGGTTTTGATTTGTATTTCCCTGATGGCAAGTGATGCGGAGCATTTTCTCATGTGCTTGTTGGCCACGTGTATGTCTTCCTTGGTGAAATGTCTGTTCATGTCTTCTGCCCATCTCATGATTGGATTTTTCCTGCTTTGCTGTTGAGTCAAATAAGTTCTTTATAGATCTTGGATACTAGCCGTTTATCTGATAGGTCATTTGCAAATATCTTCTCCCATTCTGTAGGTTGTCTTTGAGTTTTGTTGACTGTATCCTTTGCTGGGAAAAAGCTTCTTATCTTGATGAAGTCCCAATAGTTCATTTTTGCTTTTGTTTCTCTTGCCTTCATAGATGTATCTTGCAAGAAGTTGATGTGGCCAAGTTCAAAAAGGGTGTTGCCTGTGTTCTCCCCTAGGATTTTGATGGATTCTTGTCTCACACTTAGATCTTTCATCCATTTGAGTTTATCTTTGTATATGGTATAAAAGAATGGTCTAGTTTCATTCTTCTGCATGTGAATGTCCAATTTTCCCAGCACCATTTATTGAAGAGACTGTATTTTTCCAGTGGATGGTCTTTCCTGCTTTGTTGAATATTAGTTGACCATAGAATTGAGGGTCCACTTCCTGATTCTCTATTCTGTTCCATTGATCTATGTGTCTGTTTTTGTGCCAGTACCATGCTGTCTCGATGACCACAGCTTTGTAGTACAACCTGAAATCTGGCATTGTGATGCCCCCAGCTCTGATTTGTTTTTTCAATATTCCCCTGGCTATTCGGGGAATATTCTGATTCCACACAAATCTTAAGATGATTTGTTCCAATTATCTGAAGAAAGTCCACGGTATTTTGGTAGGGATTCCATTTAATGTGTACATTGCCCTGGGTAGCATTGACATTTTCACAATATTAATTCTGCCAATCCATGAGCATGGAATGTTTTTCCCTCTCTTTGCGTCTTCCTCAATTTCTTGCAGAAGTGTTCTGTAGGGTTTAGGGTATAGATACTTTACCTCTGTGGTTAGGTTTATTCCTAGGTATCTTATGCTTTTGGGTGCAATTATAAATGGGATTGACTCCTTAATTTCTCTTTCTTCAGTCTCATTGTTAGTGTATAGAAATGCAACTGACTTCTGGGCATTGATTTTGTATCCTGCCACACTGCCGAATTGCTGTATGAGTTCCAGCAATCTTGGGGTGGAGTCTTTTGGGTTTTCTATGTACAGTATCACGTCATCTGAGAAGAAGGAGAGTTTGACTTCTTCTTTGCCAATTTGAATGTCTTTTATTTCTTTTTGTTGTCTGATTGCCGAGGCTAGGATTTCTAGTACTATGTTGAATAGCAGTGGTGAGAGTGGACATCCCTGTCTTGTTCCTGATCCTAGGGGAAAGGCTCCGAGTATTTCCCCATTGAGAAGGATATTTGCTGTGGGCTTTTTGTAGATGGCTTTTAAGATTCTGAGGAATGTTCCCTCTATCCCTACACTCTGAGGAGCTTTGATCAGGAATGGATGCTGTATTTTGTCAAATGCTTTCTCTGCATCTATTGAAAGGTTACTATGCTTCTTGTTTTTTCTCTTGCTGATGTGATCTATTACATTGATTGTTTTACTAGTGTTGAACCAGCCTTGCATCCCAGGGGTAAATCCCACTTGGTTATGGTGAATAATCTTAATATACTGTTGGATCCTATTGGCTAGTATCTTGTTGAGAATTTTTGCATCTGTGTTTGTCAGGGATATTGGTCTATAATTTTCCTTTTTGGTGGGGTCATTGTCTGATTTTGGAATTAAGGTGATGCTGGCCTCATAAAACGAGTTTGGAAGTATTCCATCCCTTTCTATCCTTCAGAACAGCTTTAGTAGAATAGGTATGTTTTCCTTTTTTTGTATTATTTCCTCCTTAAATGTTTGATAGAAACCCCCTGGGAAGCCTTCTGGACCTGGACTTTTGTTTCTTGGGAAGTTTTTGATGACTGCTTCAGTCTCCTCGCTGGTAATTGGCCTGATCAGGTTTTTATTTCTCCCTATTCCAGTTTTGGTAAATTGTGGTTTTCCAGATATGCACCCATTTCTTTTAGATTGCCTAATTTTTTGACATATAGCTGCTCATAATACGTTTTTAAAAATGTTTGTACTTCCTTGGTATTGGTTGTGATCTCTCCTCTTTCATGATTATTAATTTGAGTCTTTTTTCTTTTCTTTTTAAGAAGGCTGGCTAGAGATGTAGCTATGTTATTAATTCTTTCAAAGAATCAAATCCTGGTTTTGTTTATCTGTTCTACAGCTCTTCTGGTCTCTATTTCATTGAGTTCTTCTCGAATCTTTATTATGTCTCTTCTGCTTGGCATAAGTTTTACGTCCTGTTCTTTCTCCAATTCCTTTAGGTGTGAGCTTAGCTTGTGTATTTGAGTTTTTTCCAATTTTTTTGAGGGAGGCTTGTATTGTAATGTATTTCCCTTTTAGAACTGCTTTTGCTGTATCTCAAAGATTTCGAATGGTTGTATCTTCATTTCATTAGTTTCCATGAATCTTTTTAAGTCTTCTCTAATTTCCCAGGGGTTTTTCTAAAGATTTTATTTATTTATTAATGAAAGACATAGAGAGAGAGGCAGAGTCACAGGAAGAGAGAGAAGTAGACTCCCTGCAAGAAGCCTGATGTGGGACTCGATCCTGAACCCCAGGATCATGCCCTGAGCCAAGGGCAGATGTTCTATCACTGAATCACACAGGCGTCCCTCTAATATTCTGGTTGACCCATTCATCTTTCAGTAGGATGCTCTTTAACCTCCTTGTGTTTGAGTTTCTTCCAAATTTATTCTGGTGATTGAGTTCTAGTTTCAAAAAATTGTGGTCTGAAAATATACAGAGGACAATCCCAATCTTTTGGTATCGGCTGAGACCTGATTTGTGACCCAGTATGTGGTCTATTCTGGAGAAAGTTCCATGTGCACTTGAGAAGAATATGTATTCAGTTGTGTTTGGATGGAAAGTTCTGTAAATATCTGTGAAATCCATCTGGTCCAGTGTATCATTTAAGGCCCTTGTTTCTTTGGTGATGTTCTGCTTAGAAAATCTATCATTCGTTGAAAGTGCCATGTTGAAGTCTCCTACTATTAGTGTATTGTTATCTAAGTGTCTCTTTAGTTATTAATTGATTGATATACTTGGCAACTCCCACATTAGGGGCATAAATATTCATGATTTTTAGGTCTTCTTGATGGATAGACCCTTTAAGTATGATATAGTGTCCCTCTTCATCTTTTACTACAGTCTTTGGGATAAACTTTAATGTACCTGATATGAGGATTGCTACCCCTGCTTTCTTTGGATGACCATTTGAGAGGTAAATGGCTCTCTACCTCTTCATTTTCAGGATGGAGGTGTCCTTAATTTTAAAATGAGTCTCTTGTAGACAGTATATAGATGGGTCTTGCTTTTTTTATTCAGTCCAAAACCCTGCATCTTTTGATGACATCATTTAGCCCATTCATGTTCAGAGTTACTATTGAAAGAAATTAATTTAGTGTCATCGGTCCTATTCAGTCCCTGTTTTTGTGTATTATTTCTTTGGGTTGCCTCTTTCTATTACAGGGTCCCCCTCAATATGTCTCGCAGAGCTGGTTTGGTGGTCACATATTTTTCAGTTTCTGCCTATCTTGGAAGCTCTTTATCTCTCCTTCTATTCTGAGTGAGACCCTTGCTGGGTAACGTATTCTTGGCTGCACGTTCTTCTCATTTAGGACCCTGAATATATCCTGCCAGCCCTTTCTGGCCTGCCAGGTCTTTGTGGAGAAGTCTGCTGATAATCTAATATTTCTCCCCAAATAAGTTAGGGATAGCTTGTCTCTTGCTGCTTTAATGATTTTCTCTTTATCTTTGGAATTTGCAAGTTTCACTATTACATGTTGGGGTGTTGAACAGTTTTTACTGATTTTGGGGGTCATCCTATCTCCTGGATCTGAATGCCTGTTTCCTTCACCAGATTAGGGAAGTTCTCAGCTATGATTTGTTCCAATATACTTTGTGGTGCTCTTTCTCTCAGCCTTTTCTGGAATCCCAATTATATGTATATTCCTCCTTCTCAAACTATCATTTTTTTCCCCAAGCCTTTCCTCATGGGCTCTTAATTGTTTTTCTCTTTTTTCCTCAACTTTTTTCCTTACCATCATGTTGTCTTCTATTTCACTCACTCTCTTTTCCACCTCACTAACCCTAGCAGTTAGGACCTCCTGTTTGGATTGCATCTCTTTTAATTGATTTTTTATTTCGGCCTGATTAGATCTCAATTCTGCAGTAATAAAGTCTCTAGAGTCCTTCATGCTTTTTTCCAGAGCCACCAGTAGCTTTATAATTGTGCTTCTGAATTGACTTTCTGACATTGTATTGAAATCCAAATTCTGTAACGGTGGCAGAGAGTACTGTTTCTGATTCTTTCTTTTGAGGTGAATTCTTCCTTCTACTCATTTTGTCCAGGGCAGAGTGGCTGTATGAGTGGGCTGAGTCAAGAATATCAACCACAACCTAAGTAAAATACACCCTAGATGATTCTGAAGAGGTCAGAGACCAGAAAATAAAAGAAAAAGAACAGAACAAAATAAAACAAAAGAACCACTAAAGTGAAAAACAAAATTTAAAACAAAGTAGTAAAAATAAAAGGCCAAAAATCACAAAGGAGGAGAAAAAAGAAAAAGGTAAAGAAAAGAGGAAAAAAGTGGGGGTGGAGGATGGTGGTGGTAAGGAAGTGGTAGTGGAGAGAAAATGTAGTCTACGTGAGGGGTCCTAGAGGGTGATACTCTTGGCTCTGAGTATATTTTGTTCTGTATGTTAGAAGATGCTCAATCCCAAATTTACATAAATCTGCAATACTTATATAAAGCCCAAATACTGACCACAAAAACATAAACAAGATAAAAGAAAGGGGCAGAATGGGGAGGAAGAAAGAATATAATCTCACAGAATAAACCAGAAAGTATTCCACTTGGTTCTGGGTGCATGCTGGTCATGTTTTAGAAGGTACTAACTTCCACCATTGTAGAACAAAACAACGCAGAAAAAAAACAAAAAACAAAAACCTATATTTCATATATCTACCAAGATTAAATTGAATACGTTGAAGGGAATCCAGAAGTGAAAAATATATCTAAGACATGTAATAGTAGAGATATGAAAGTCAAAAGGAAAAAAAAAACTTTAAAATGAAGAACTGGTAAAATACTCTAGCCAATGTGGGAAAGGAAAAAATATTGGAAATTTTTAGTCTGATATAAAAATGAGTCATAATGGGAAAGGGGAGGGGAAGAAAAAGAAAAGGGGGACCCTCTAGTTCTACATACTATTTTCCCTCAATTTTCCCTTGGTCCTGGAGCTTTCCAGCGCTGCCTGGTCAATAAACTTGCTCTTCCCTTGTTCTTCCAGCTGATCTTCTGGGAGAGGGTCCGCTGTGCAAATTCTCAGGTGTCTGTGCGGGTGAGAGCTGCCCCGCCCCCTGCCAGATGCCAGCTCAGTGTCAGCTCTTTCTCCTGTGAGGCCTGTGTTCCCTGGAGGCCCCGCCTCTCCCAGACACAAGGTGAAACAAGGAAGAAAAACAACAATGGTGGCGGCCAGAATTCCAGCTCTGGAGGCAGCTCCCTGTGAGTAAATAACCGGAGTCTCCCCATCCATGCTGGCCTAGATGCTCCCGGGGCAAGGGCAGGTGCACTGATCTGCACAGCTTGCAGGGTGCCCAGGGGCAGAGAGTTCTCACTGTCCTGTGCCCTCCTTGCTTCTGCCAGTCCCAGGGGAATGCAGGATCGCTGGCTTTGTCTGCTTTGGCACACTGGGATCCAGGGCCCTGTGCCACTAGACTAGTGCTCCTGGGGACCACCTCTCCCAAAGGGAATGGAGGACAGCCACCTCCACCCAGAGGTGGCCCGCCTAACCGACTGGCTTCTTCCAAATGCCCCAGAGAGTTTGTGGCCCTCCAGCCCTTTACCAATAATGGACCACAGTTTTCTGTGATGTTTCCCCAGGGCACCCCTCCTCTGGAATCTTGACGCTTCACTACCCCTCCTGAGATTTTCCCTGATTTCCCTACTAAGCACTTTTCCATCAGGGAAAACTCTGGTGAGGATTTTTAAAGTTCCCGCTTCGCAGTGGTTGAGCTTTCCTTTTTTTTTTTTTTAATTTTATAAATTAATTTTTATTGGTGTTCAATTTACCAACATACAGAATAACACCCAGTGCTCATCCCGTCAAGTGTCCCCCTCCGTGCCCGTCACCCATTCACCCCCACCCCCCGCTCTCCTCCCCTTCCACCACCCCTGGTTCATTTCCCAGAGTTAGAAGTCTTTCCTGCCCAAGACGCTTTCACTGCTCTGCTTTAGCCTGGCTACTCAGTTACCCTCCCCCACTTTTTTTTTTCATCTTCCTGACTTGTTAAAAGCAGAAACTTTTCTCTCTGTAGCATTTCACCTGTTCTCTCTTTAAATCAGGTTGAATTTATAGGTGTTCAGGATGTTTTGAAGGTTATCTAGGTAAGTTTGTGGGACCAGGTGAGTGAGGACCCTATTCCTCCACCCTCTTGCCCCCTTCCAGATACTTTCTTTAAAAAAGAAGAAAATAAAGAAAGAAAACCAAGGAAACACTGGGTTTGAGTGATACACTGGGCCAGATGAACTTAATAGATATATTCAGAACATTTCATCCTAAAGCAATAGAATACACATTCTTCTCAAATGCAGATCAACAAGTACAAAAGTATTGAGATCATATGATGCATATTTTCAGACCACAACACTATGAAACTTGAAGTCAACCACAAGAAAAAATTTGGAAAGACCACAAATATATAGAGGTTAAAGAACATCCTATTAAGTAATGAATGGGTTAAGCAGGAAATAGAGAGCAAATAAAAAATTTCACGGAAGCAAATGAAAATGAAAACTGGTAACCAAACCTTTGGGATGCAACAAAGACAGTTCTAAGAGGGAATATATTCTACTACAGGCCTACCTCAAGAAGCAAGAAAAGCCTCAAAGACACAACCTCAATTTATGCCTAAAAGAGCTACAAAAGAGACAGTAATGATAGGCTAGTGAAAGCAGAAGAAGGGAAATAATAACGATTATGGCAGAAATAAATGACATAGAAAAAAAAGAAAGGAAAGCAAAACATTAGAGCATATCAACAAAACTAAAGACTGGTCCTTCAAAAGAATTAATAACATTGATAAACTCTTAGAGAGACTTAGCAAAAAGAAAGGAGAAACGATCCAAATAGTTAAAGTTACAAATGAAAGACAAGAGATCACAACTAATAGCTCAGAAATACAATTACAATAGAAAACTATGAAAAATTGCACTCCAGCAAACTGCAAAATCTGGAAGAAATGGACAAATTCCTAGAAACTTGCAAACTACTAAAAGTGAAAAAATAAGAAATAGAAAATTTGAAAAGACCCACAACAAGCAAAAAAATTGAAACAGTAATCAAAAAATTTGCAATGAACAAAATCCTGGGCCTGTTGACTTCCAAAGGGAATTCTACCAAACATTTAAAAAAGAGTCAATACCTATTCTTTCCAAACTGTTCCAAAAAGTAGAAACGGAAGGAAAACTTCCAGACTCATTCTATGAAGCTAGCATTGCCTTGATTCCTAAACCAAACAAATACCCTACTTAAAAAAAAAATTGCACGCAAATATTCCTGGTGTACATGGATGCAAAAATTTTCATTATAATTTTCACCAGTACATTAAAAGAATTATTCACCATGATCAACTGAGATTTATTCCTGGGCTGCAAGAGTGGTTCAATGTTCACAAATTAATCAGTAGGATACACCATGTTAAAAAGAAAGGATATGAATGATACGATCCTCTCAATAGCTGCAGAAAAGGCATTTGATAAAACACAGCATCCATTCTTGATAAAAAATTCTCAACAGGGCACCTGGGTGGCTCAGTGGTTGAGCACCTGCCTTTGGTTCAGAGTGTGATTCCAGGGGCCCGGATCGAGTCCCACATCGGACTCTCTGCAGGGAATATACTTCTCCCTCTGCCTATGTGTCTGCCGCTCTGTGTGTGTCATAAATAAATAAATAAATAAATAAATAAATAAATAAATAAATAAATAAATAAATATTTTTAAAAACACCTTCAAAGGGATCCCTGGGTGGCGCAGCAGTTTGGCGCCTGCCTTTGGCCCAGGGCGCGATCCTGGAGACCCGGGATCGAATCCCATGTAGGGCTTCCGGTGCATGGAGCCTGCTTCTCCCTCTGCCTGTGTCTCTGTCTCTCTCTCTCTCTGTGACTATCATAAATAAATAATAAAAAAAAATTAAAAAAAAAACACCTTCAAGAAAGTAGGGATGGATGGAACATAGTTCAAGATCATAGGGGCCACATATGAAAGACAAATAGTTAATATCATCATCAGTGTGGAAAAACGGAGATCCTTTCCCATAAGGTCAGGAACAAGACAGAAATGTCCACCCTCACCATCCCTATTTAACACAATACTGGAAATCTTAGCCTCAGCAATCAGACAACAAAAATAATTAAAAGGCATTCAAATTGACCAGGAAGAAGTCAAACTATCACTATGTGGAGGTGACATGGTACTCTGTGTAGAAAACCTAAAAGATTCTACCAAAAAAATGCTAACTGATGCAAGAATTCAGCAAAGTTGCAGGATATATAATCAACATGCAGAAATCTGTTGCATTTCTAGGAGGGAAGATGATGGAAGAGTAGAGGACCTCATTTCATCTGGTCCCTTGAATTCAGCTAGCTAGCTATCAAATCACTCTAAACACCTGTCAGTTCGACCTGAGATCTAAGAAAAGGGTTGCGGCAATTCTACAAATAGAAAAGTGACCACTTTGTGCAAGGTGGAAGGTGCAGATATGTGAAGGTGAGTGGATATATCAGAAGGTAAACTGCGGGGGGTGGCGGAGGAAGGAGACTGTTAAGGCAGCTAGGGGAGGTGATATAGCAGCGAGTACAAAATTAGAACTTTCAGAAGTCTGCTCTGTGGAGGGACAGCACTCTGCCTGAAAGGTGCTCAGGTGGAAAAGCAGGGCAAAATCCTAAGTGGGACAATGTGGTCTCAGGATCCCTGGGGTCACAGAAAGAGCAGGGATGCCTGAGTGCGGCCCAGTTCCTAAGCATTGGAGCAGAGAAGCTGGCTACCATCAGTGAGCCAGGGGAGGGCTCTCAGCTTTCTGTTGCCATAAACCACAAACTGTGGCACCATCGGGCAACTGCTGTCCAAGCAGGGGCCCAGCAATGATAGAAATGCAGCAAGACCCTCCTGTCCCCAGAAGAAACAGCAGGGCTGTGTGCATGATCCGGTGATCACTCTAAGAACAGGGGCCCAGAAAGTGGTAGAACCACAATGAGACCCACCTCCTTCCCCAGAGAGGACTCGTGTGGCTGTGCAATCTAGGAGTCTGCAGTTTGGCACACACAAAAGTGATTGCCTGCTTATCCCTGAGGGTGCAGTGGAGAGTGGAGGCCACGATCTTTCAACTCTAGGCTGGAGATTGAGGTTCCACCATTGTTATTTTAATTTTTTCTTCATCCAAGGCAGCATAGAAAGCCTTCAGGAAACAAAAGCCACATAGAGCAACCCAAAGCATCTTAACCTGACCCAGCCCCCTGGCAAGAGGTGGTGCAACTTTGCCCAGGCAGACACCTGAGAATCAGTGCAAGAGGCCCCTCCCCAGGAGACCAACAGGAACATCAGGCTAATACCAAATTTACAGATCACCCAGAACTGAAAAACTCTTGTACTAGGAGAAAATAGTATATAGAATTCGAGATTTTTTTCTTCTGATTCTTTAGTCTTTCGGTTTGAATTTTTTTTCTCTTTTCCTTTTTATCTTTATCAACTAGTTTCTTATTTTATCAACTCTTTTAACGCCATTTTTAAATTTTCATTTTTATTTACATTTTCTAGGAATATTCTTCATTTTTGGCTTCCTTTCACTATATTCGAATTTATTTTTGTAGAAATATAACTTTTTCTTTCCTTACAATTTTGGGACTAGGGTCTTCTAACAAACAGGCCAAAATATACCCAAGACCAAGTTTATCACCCTATTTTGTCCAGATATTAGATTATATTCTTTTTTCCCCTCTTTTTGGTTTCTGATTTCTTCGGATTTGTCTAATGTATATTTTGCTGAGGACGCGGTTGACATTTTTGATTTTTTACTCCCATTCATCTATTCTTCTCTGGACGAAATGACTAGAAGGAGAAATTCACAACAGAAGAAAAAACCAGAGGTAATACTCTGTCATAGATTTAATCTATATGGATATAATTAAGATGTCAGACTTGGAATTCAGAATAACATTTATAAAGATACTAGCTGGGCTTTAGAAAGCATAAAAGACACTAGAGAATTCCTTAGTTCAGAAATAAAAGAGCTAAAATTTAATCAGGCTGAAATTAAAAATACTTTAACTGAGATGCAATATAAAATGGATGCTCTAATGGCTTGGGTAAATGAGGCAGAAAAGAGAGTCAGTGACATAGAAAACAAAATGATGGAAAGTAAGGAAGTTGAGGAAAAGAGAAAAGCAACTACTGGATCATAAAGGAATGCTTCAAGAAATCAGTGGTACCATAAAGCAAAACTATTAGAATAATTGGGGTCCCAGAGGAAGAAGAAAGAGAGAAAGAGGGACAGAAGATACATTTGAGCAAATTATAGCTTAGAACTTCACTAATCTGGGGAAGGAAACAGGTATTCAACTCCAAAAGGCACAGAGAACTCCCTTCAATATCAATAAAAATATGTCAACACCTTGCCATATAGTAGTGAAGCTGGCAAATTTCAGAGATAAAGAGAAATCCTGAAAGCAGCTTGAGACAAGAGGTCCTTAATCTAT
This sequence comes from Nyctereutes procyonoides, assembly GCF_905146905.1. Lineage (NCBI taxonomy): Eukaryota > Metazoa > Chordata > Mammalia > Carnivora > Canidae > Nyctereutes > Nyctereutes procyonoides. Next base: position 650,139 of record NW_026575117.1, on the reverse strand, counting down.
ATGGGAAGAAACATTAGACTGGAAGCAGATGTATAGACAGAAACCTGCATGGCAAGAGAGGACTGGGGTGATATATTTAAGATACTAAATGAGAAAACATGCAGCCAAAAATACTTTATCTACAAGGCTGTCAATAAGCATGGAAGGAGAGATGAAGAGTTCCAGGAAAAACAGAAACTAAAAATAATTTGTGATCATTAAACCAGCCCTGCAACAAATATTAAAGGGGATCCTGTAAGCAAAAAGAGAGCCCAAAAGTAACATAGACCAGAAAGAAACAGAGACAATTTACAGAAATAGTGACTTTACAGGGAATACAATGGCACTAAAATCATATATTTTAATAGTTACTCTGAATGTAAATGGACTAAATGCTACACTCAAAAGACACAGGGTATCAGATTGGGTTAAAAAAGCAAGATCCATCTGTATGCTGTCCACAAGAGATTCATTTTAGACCCAAAGACACCTCCAGATTTGTATGCTAATGGACAACAAAAGAAAGCTGGAGAAACAATCCTTATATCAGGCAAACTAGATTCTAAACCAACGACTATAAAAAGAGATGAAGAGGAACACTATATCATAATTAAAAGGTCTAACAAGAAGATCTAACAATTATAAATATTCATGCTCCTAACTTGGGAGCAACTAATTATATAAACCAATTAATAACAAAATTAAAGAAACACATTGATCCTAATATAATAGCAGAGGGACTTTAATTTCCTGAGTGATTACTATGTGCCAGGGCCTGGCTATGTACTTTAGATGTGTTTTCTTTTTTTAAGATTTTATTTATTTATCCATGAGAGACAGAGAGAGAGAGAGAGGCAGAGACACAGGAAGAGGGAGAAGCAGGCTCCATACAGGGAACCCGACATGGGATTTGATCCCGGGTCTCCAGGATCAGGCCGTCAGCTGAAGGCAGCGCTAAACCACTGAGCCACTGGGCTGCCATAGTAGAGGGACTTTAACATCCCACTCACAGCAATGGACAGAACATCTAAGCAGATCAACAAGGAAACAAGGGCTTTGAATGGCACACTGGACCAGATAGACTTCACAGATATAGTCAGAGCATTTCATCCTAAAACAACAGAATACACATTCTTCTCAAGTGCACATGGAACATTCTCCAGACTAGATCACATACTGGGTCACAAATCAGGTCTCAACTAGTACCAAAGGACTGGGGTCATTACTTACATATTTTCATACAACAATACTTTGAAACAATATATGAAAAGCCCACAGCAAATATCATTCTCAGTGGAGAAAAACTGAGATCTTTTCCCCTAAGGTCAGGAACATAACAGGATATCCACTCTCACCATCGCTATTCAACATAGTACTAGAAGTCCTAGCCTCAGCAATCTGGCAACAAAAGAAATAAAAGGCATTTAAATTATCAAACTCTCCCTCTTCACAGATGACATGATACTGTACATAGAAAACCCAAAAGACTCCACCCTAAGATTGCTGGAACTCATACAGCAATTCGGCAGTGTGGCAGGATACAAAATCAATGCCCAGAAGTAAGTGGCATTTCTATACACTAACAATGAGACTGAAGAAAGAGAAATTAAGGACTGGATCCCATTTATAGTTGTGCCAAAAACCATAAGATACCTAGAAATCAACCTAACCAAAGAGATAAAGGATCTATACTCTAAAAACTACTGGACATTTCTGAAAGCAATTGAGGAAGACACAAAGAGATAGAAAAACATTCATGCTCATGGATTGGAAGAACAAATATTGCTAAAATGTCTATGCTACCCAGAGCAATCTACACACCCAGTGCAATCCCTATCAAAATCCCATTGACATTTTTCACAGAGCTGGAACAAATAATCCTAAAATTTGTATGAAACAAGAAAATGCCCCAAATAGCCAGAGGAATGTTACAAAAGAAAACCAAAGCTGGGGGCATCACAATGCCAGACCTCAAGCGCTATTACAAAGCTGTGATCAGGGATCCCTGGGTGGCGCAGCGGTTTGGCGCCTGCCTTTGGCTCAGGGCGCGATCCTGGAGACCCGGGATCGAGTCCCATATTGGGTTCCCGGTGCATGGAGCCTGCTTCTCCCTCTGCCTGTCTCTCTCTCTCTCTCTCTCTCTCTCTCTCTCTCTCTCTCTCTCTGTGACTATCATAAATAAATAAATTAAAAAAAAACAAAGCTGTGATCATCAAGACAGTAGGTATTGTTACAAAAACCAACACATAGATCAATAGAACAGAATAGAGAATACAGAAATGTACCCTCAACTCTATGGTCGACTAATATTTGACAAGGGAGGAAAGACTATCCAATGGAAAAAGACAATCTCTTCAATAAATGGTGTTGGGAAAATTGGGCAGCCACATGTAGAAACATGAAACTGGACCATTTTCTTATACCATACACAGATAAACTCAAAATGGTGAAAGACCTCAATGTGAGAGAGGAATCCATCAAAACCCTAGAGGACAACATGTGCAACAATGTCTTCGACCTCAGGCACAGCAACTTCTTGCTAGACACATCTCCAAAGGCAAGGAAAACAAAATCAAAAATGAACTTTTGGGACTCATCAAGATTAAAATTTTTGCACAACAAAAGAAATAGTCAACAAAACTAAGAGGCAACCTGTATAACAGGAGAAAATATCTGCAAATGACATCATATAAAGGGCTAGTATCCAAGGTAGACAAAGAACATATCAAATTCAACACCCCAAAAACAAATAATTCAGTTAAGAAATAGGCAGAAGATATGAACAGACAATTCTTCAAGAAGACCTACAAATGGTCAACAGACACCTGAAAAAATGTTCCACATCCCTTGGTATCAGGGAAACTCAAATCAAAACCAAAATGAGATATCATCTCACACTGGTCAGAATGGCTGGAATTAACAAATCAAGAAATATTAGGTAGTGGTGAGGGTGCGGAGAATGGGGAACCTTCTTACATTGTTGGTAGGAATGCAAGCTGGTGCATCCACTCTGGAAAACAATATAGAGGCCTGTCAAGAAGCTAAAAATAGAGCTACACTATAACCCAGCAATTGCACTACGGTGTATTTACTCCAAAGATACAAGTGGAGTGATCTGAAGGGGCACCTTAGGATGTTCACAGCAGCAATGTCACAATAGCCAAACTGCGGAAGGAGCCATGATGTCCTTTGACAGATGATGTGATGTATATACAATGGAATATTACTCAGCCATCAGAAAGGATGAAATCTTACCATTTACATCGACATGGATGGAACTGGAGGATATTATGCTGAGTGGAGTAAGTCAATCCCAGAAAGAAAATTATCATTCAGTTTCACCCATATGAGGAATAGAAGAAACAGTGCAGAGGATCATACAGGACGGGAGGGACAAACAGAATGGGAAGAAATCAGAGAGGTAAAGAAACAATAACAGACTCTTAAACTATAGGAAAGAAACTGATGGTTTCTGGAGGGGTGTGGGTGAACGGATGGAGTAACTGGATCATGGACATTAAGGAGGGCATGTGATGTGTCGGGCACTGGGTGTTATATGCGATTGAAGAATTGCTGAACTCTACTGGGTCTGAAATAAATGATGCTCTATATGTTGGTTAATTGAATTTAAATATAAAAAAAGAAACCTTTTGCATTTCTATACAGCAATAATGAAGCAGCAGAAAAAGAAAACACGGAGTAAATCCCATTTACAATTGCACCAAAAGCATAAGATATACCTAGGAATAAACATAACTGAAGGAGTAGAGGATCTGTACTCTGACAACTACAGAACACTTCCGAATGAAATTAAAGAGAGCACAAAGAAATAGAAAAACATTGCATGCTCATGGATTGGAATAACAAAAATTATTAAAATGTCTACACCACCCAAAGTAATCTTCACATTTAATGCAATCCCTTTCTAAATACCACCAGCATTTTTCATAAAGCAAAAACAAATATTTTTGAAATCACAAAAGACTCAAAATAGCCAAAGTAATCCTGAAAAAGAAATAACAAAAATGGAGACATCCCAATTCCAGATTTCAAGCTCTATTACAATGCTATAGTGATCAAGACAGTATGGTACTGGCACAAAAACAGACATATGGGTCAAAGGAACACAACCAGGAACCCAGAAATGGAACCATAGTTATGTGGTCAACTAATATTTGACAAAGGATGAAAGAATATCCAATGTGAAAATAGTCTCTTTAACAAATGATGCTGGGAAAATTGGACAGCCACATGCAGAACTGTCCATCTAGGTGACTTTCTTATGCATAGATGACAATAAATTTAAAATGGATGAAATAACTGAATGTAGATCGGAAATCATCAAAATCCTAGAGGATAACACAGGTGGCAATCTCGGTGATCTGGACCACAGCAACTTCTTACTACACACATCACTGAAGGCAAAAGAAAACTGAAAATGAACTACTGGGATTTCATAAAGATAAAAAGCTTCTGCACAGTGAAGGAAACCACAAAACTACAAGACAACCCTCAGAATGGAAGATATTTGCAAATGACATATCTGATTAAGGGTCACTATCCAAAATCTATAAAAAAAAATCTACAAATACCTACCATTTGCTTCGACATGGATGGAACTGGAGGGTATGATGCTGAGTGAAGTAAGTCAATCGGAAAAGGACAAACACTGTATGGTCTCATTCATTTGGGGAATATAAAAATTAGTGAGAGGGAATAAAGGGAAAGGAGAGAAAATGCGTGAAAATATCAGTGAGGGTGACAAAACATGAGAGACACCTAACTCTGGGAAACGAACAAGGGGTGGTGGAAAGGGAGGTGGGCGGGGGGTTGGGGTGACTGGGTGACGGGCACTGAGGGGGGCACTGGATGGGATGAGCACTGGGCGTTATGCTAAATGTTGGCAAATTGAACTCCAACAAATAAATAAATAAATCTATAAAGAACTTATTAATGCAAAATCCAAAAAAACTAATAATCCAGTTATGGAACGGGTGAAAGACCTAAGTAGACATTTTTCCAAAGAAGAACCCCAGACGGCTAACAGACACATAGAAAGATTCTCAACGTCAGGGAAATACACATCAAAACCACGATGAGAACCACCTCGCACCTGTCAGAATGGCTAAAGTCAATAACACAAGAAACCCTGCCTTTGGTAAGGATGCAGAGAAAGGGGAGCCCTCCAGCCCTGTTGGTGTGGATGCAAACTGGTAGGGACACTCGAGATCGCTCAGACGTTCAAAATAGAGCTGCCCTGTGATCCAGCAGTTTCACTACGAGGTACTTACCCAAAGGATGCAAAAACATACAATCAAAGGGGTACAGGCACCCCAAAGCTTACTGCATCATTACCAACTCTGGAGAGAGCCCAGATGTCCATCAATGATCAATGGATAAAAAAGATGTGCTGTAGATACCAGGGACTTTACTCAGCCATCAAAAGAATGGAATCTTGCCATTTGCAGCAAGGTAGATGGAGCTGGAGGGTGTCATACTAAGTGGAATAAGTCCGTCAGAGAAAGACAAACACCGTATGAACTTGGTCAGGCATGAAATTTAAGAGACAAAACAGATGAACATATGATAAGGGGGGAAATGAAGGGAAAGAGGAAAACAGACCATCAGAGACTGGAACGTGGAGGGCGGGGCAAGCTGGCACAGGAGCAGGGTCCTCACCGCACCTGGCCCCCAGCTCACCTGGATGACTTTCACACCATCCTGAGCACCTGCAAATCCGACCTGAGATGTAGAGAGAACAGACAGATGCTACAGAGAGAAGGGTTTTCGCTTCTAACAAAGTGGGAAGGTGGAAAAGAATAAGACAAAAAGGAATCAAGTGGGGGTGGGGCATGAAGAGCCAGGCCGAGGGGGCGGGGCCTCGGGGACAGGAGAGTCCCACCCTGGAGAGGCGGGAACTTTAACTTTACACTGGATTCTTCCAGGAGGGAAAGGTGCTCATCAGGGAACTCGGGCGAGACCACAGGGGGGGCAGGGTCACCTCCAGTCCCCAGGCTACCTGTTAGAGGAGGGGCGCCTGGAGGGAGCGCACCCACACCGCAGCTGGTCTGGGTAAGGGTTGGAGCGCACACCAGGGGGGCCTCGGGGGGAAGCTGCGGGGGGGGGGCCCGGGGGGAGAAGCTGCGCCCTGCTGCCTTCGGGAGCACGATTCCAGCAGCACAGGTCCTGGATCCCAGGGCGACGGGGGACACAGCCCAGGATCCTGCCCTCCCACTGGGTCGGGGGACCCTCCTGCCACCAAGTGCCCCCAGGGGATGGGGGAGGGTACAGGACAGTGAGGATGCTCCTGCCCCCAGGCACCCCCCATTTGTGCAGGTCAGCGCCCCCCGCCACCCCAGGAGCATCCAGGCCAGTGCGGACTAGGAGCTGCAGGAGTTACTGCGGGAGCTGACTCCAGGGCTGGAGAGCTGGCACCGCCAGTGTGGTTATTCGTCCTGGTGTCACCCTGTGCCTGGGAGGGGGCTGCCCGGGAAACAGAGGTCTCCTGGGATACACAGCTCCCACTGAGCCCGGCACCTGGCAGGGGGCGGGGCAGCTCACCCAGGTGCACGCACCTGAGAATCAGACAGCAGCTCATCCCCCAGAAGACCAGCTGGAAGGACAGAGGAAGAGCAAGTTCTTGACCAAACAGCCCTGGGAAGCTCCAGGGGAAGTCGAGCAATTTACAGTATATAGAACCAGAGGGTGCCCCTCCGACTTTTTCCCCTTTCTCCAGTACAACTCGTTTTATATCAGACTATAAATTTCCAATTTTTTTCTCTTTTCCCACCTTAACTACAATATTTTACCACCTCTTCATTTTTAAGTTTCTTCCTTTTTGACTTTCACATATCTACAATTACGGGTCCTAGATATATTTTCCACTTCTAGATTGCCTTCAACATACTCAATTCAGTTTTGGAGATACACAAGATATACTTTTTGTGTGTGTGTGTGTTTTGTTCTCTGTGTCTCATTTTGTTCTCCAATGGCAGAAGGTAATACCTTCTAAAACATGACCAGCATGCACCCAGAACCAAGTACAACACTGTGCTGGTTCATTCTGTGAGATTATATTCTCTCTTCATTCCCATACTACCCCCCTCTTTTATCTCGTTTATGTTTTTGTGGTCAATGTTGGGGCTCTCTACAAGTATTTCTGGTTTATATAAATTTGAGCATCTTCTAACATACAGACCTTAATACACTCGGAACCAAGAGGATCACCCTCTAGGATCCCTCAGGTAGACTACATTCTTCCTCCACTACAAATTCTTCACCACCACCATCTCCCAGTCCCCCACACACACACTTTTTCTACTCTTTCTTTTTTCTTTTTTCTTCTTAACTTCTGCTTTTTTCTCTTGTATCTTTTTTCTTTTTTTTTATTCTTCTTTGGGATTCGTGGCCTTTTATTACTACTTTGTTTTAAAATGTGTTTTTTACTTTAGTGGTACTTTTGTTTTATCTCATTCTGATCTTTGTTTTCAATTTCAGGTCTCTGACCTAGTCAGAATCATCTAGGGTAAAATTTACTTAGGTCGTGGTTGATATTCTTGAGTCAGCTCGGTCATACAGCCACTCTGCACTGAGCAAAATGAGTAGAAGGAAGAACTCACCACAAAAGAAAGAAGCAGAAACAGTACTCTCTGCCACAGAGTTACAGAATATGGATTTCAATTCGATGTCAGAAAGCCATTTCAGAAGCACAATTATAAAGCTACTGGTGGCTCTGGAAAAAAAGCATAAAGGAATCAAGAGATATCATGACTGCAGAATTTAGATCTAATCAGGCCAAAATTAAAAATCAATTAAATGAGATGCAATCCAAATTGGAGGTCCTAACAGTGAGGGTTAATGAGGTGGAAGAAAGAGTAACATAGAAGACAAGTTGATGGCAAGGAAGGAAGCTGAGGAAAAAAAGAGAAAATTTATTAAAAGACCATGAGGAAAGATTAAGGAAGTAAATGATAGCCTCAAAAGGAAAAATCTATGTATAATTGGGGTTCCAGAAAGCTCCAACAGGGACAGAGGACCAGAAAGTGTATTCAAACAAATCATAGCTGAGAACTTCCTTAATTTGGGGAGGTAAATTCAGATCCAGGCAATCAGATTCAGGAGATAGACAATATGAGCCCAAAAATCAATAAAAACTGTTCAACACCTCAACATATAATAGTGAATCTTGCAAATTCCAAAGATAAAGAGAAAATCATTAAAGCAGCAAGAGACAAGCAATCCCTAACTTATATGGGAAGAAATATTAGATTAACAGAAGACCTCTTCACAGAGACCTGTCAGGCCAGAAAGGGCTGGCAGGATATAGTCAGGGTCCTAAATGAGAACATGCAGCCAAGAATACGTTACCCAGCAAGGCTCTCATTCAGAATAGAAGGAGAGATCAAGAGCTTCCAAGATAGGCAGAAACTGAAATAATATGTGATCACCAAACAAGCTCTGCAAGACATACTAAGAGGGACCCTGTAAAAGAAAGAGGAAGCCCAAAGAAATAATCCACAAAAACAGGGACTGAATAGGTATTACGAGGACACTAAATTAATTTCTTTCAATAGTAACTCTGAACATGAATGGCCTTAATGATCCCATCAAAAGGCGCAGGGTTTCAGACTGGATAAAAAAGCAAGACCCATCTATTTGCTGTCTACAAGAGGCTCATTTTAGACCTAAGGACACCTCCAGCCTGAAAATGAAAGGTTGGAAAACCATTTACCTCTCAAATGGTCCTCCAAAGAAAGCAAGGGTAGCCATCCTCATATCAGATAAATTAAGATTTATCCCAGACTATAGTAAAAGATGAAGAGGGACACTATATCATACTTAAAGTGTCTATCCAAAAATATGACCCAACAATCATGAATATTCATGCCCCTAATGTGGGAGCTGCCAAGTATATCAATCAATTAACCAAAGTAAAGACATACTTAGATAATAATACACTAATAGAGGGAGACTCTAACAGAGATCTTTCTGCAAATGACAGATCTTCTAAGCACAACATCACCAGAGAAACAAGAGCTTTAAATGATCACTGGACCAGATGGATTTCCCAGACATTTACAAAACTTTACGTCCAAACACAACTGAATACACATTCTTCTCAAGTGCACACGGAACTTTCTCCAGAATAGACCACATACTGGGTCACAAATCAAGTCTCAGCCAACCAAAAGATTTGGATCATCCTCTGCATATTTTCAGACCACAATGCCTTGAAACTAGAACTAAACCACAAGAAGAAATTTGGAAGAAACCTCTAGTGGAGGTTAAAGAGAATCCTACTAAAAAATGAAAGGTTCAACCAGGAAATTAGAGAAGAGTTAAAAAGATTCATGGAAACTAATGAAAATGAAGATACAACTTCTTTGGGATACAGCAAAAGCAGTCCTAAGAGGGAAATATATCACAATACAAGCCTCCCTCAAAAAACTGGAAAAAACTCAAATACACAAGCTAATCTTACACCTAAAGGACTGGAGAAAGAACACCAAATAAAACCTACACCCAGCAGAAGAAGAAGAGAGTTAATAAAGATTTTAGCAGAACTCAATGAAATAGAGACCAAAAGAACTGTAGAACAGATCAACAAAACCAGGAGTTGGTTCTTTGAAAGATTTAATAAGATAGATAAACCATTAGCAGTCTTATTAAAAAGAAGAAAGACTCAAATTAATAAAATCATGAATGAAAGAGGAGAGATCGCAACCAAGGAAGTACAAACAATTTTAAAAATGTATTATGAGCAGCTATAGGCAATTAATTAGGCAGTCTAGAGGAAATGGATGCATTTTTGGAAAACCACAAATTACCAAAACTGGAACAGGAAGAAGTAGAAAACCTGAACAGGCCAATAACCAGTGAGGAAATTGAAGCAGTCATCAAACACCTCCCAAGACACAAAAGTCCAGGTCCAGATGGCTTCCCAGGGGAATTCTATCAAATGTTTAAAGAAATAATACATATTCTACTAAAGCTGTTCCGAAGTATAGAAAGGGACGGAATACTTCCAAACTCGTTCTATGAGGCCAGCATCACCTTGATTCCAAAACCAGACAAAGACCCCACCAAAAAGGAGAATTATAGACCAACATCCCTGATGAACATGGATGCAAAAATTCTCAACAAGATACTAGCTAATAGGATCCAACAATACATTAAGAAGATTATTCACCATGACCAAGTGGGATTTATCCCCGGGATGCACGGCTCCTTCAACAGTCATAAAACAATCAACATGATAGATCACATCAACAAGAGAAAAAACAAGAACCATATGATCCTCTCAATAGATGCAGAGAAAGCATTTGACAAAATACAGCATCCATTCCTGATCAAAACTCTTCAGAGTGTAAGGATAGAGGGAACATTCCTCAGAATCTTAAAAACCATCTATGAAGAGCCCACAGCAAATATCCTTCTCAATGGGGAAACACTGGGAGCCTTTCCCCTAAGATCAGGAACACGACAGGGATGTCCACTCTCCCCACTGCTATTCACCATAATACTAGAAGTCCAAGCCTCAGCAATCAGACAACAAAAAGAAATAAAAGGCATTCAAATTGGCAAAGAAGAAGTCAAACCCTCCGTCTTCACAGATGACATGATTCTGTACCTAGAAAACCAAAAGACTCCACCCCAAGACCGCTAGAAGTCATCCAGCAATTCAGCAGTGTGGCAGGATAAATGCAATGCCCAGAAGTCAGTGGCATTTCTATACACTAACAATGAGACTGAAGAGAGAGAAATGAAGGAGTCAATCCCATTTACAATTGCACCCAAAAGCATAAGATAACTAGGAATAAACCTAACCAAAAAGGTAAAGGATCTATACCCTAAAAACTACAGAACACTTCTGCAAGAAATTGAGGAAGACACAGAGAGGGAAAAATATTCCATGCTCATGGATTGGAAGAATTAATATTGTGAAAATGTCAATGCTACCCAGGGCAATGTACACATTCAATGCAATCTGTATCAAAATACCATGGAGGGCAGCCCAGGTGGCTCAGTGGTTTAGCGCTACCTTTGGCCTGGAGCATGATCCTGGAGATCCGGGACCGAGTCCCACATCAAGCTCCCTGCATGGAGCCTGCTTCTCCCTCTGCCTGTGTCTCTGCCTCTCTCTCTCTGTCTCTGTGTCTCTCATGAATAAATAAATAAAATCTTTAAAAAAGTACCATGGACTTTCTTCAGAGAGTTGTAACAAATGATCTTAAGATTTGTGTGGAATCAGAAAAGACCCCGAATAGCCAGGGGAATATTAAAAAAGAAAACCATAGCTGGGGGCATCACAATGCCGGATTTCAAGTTGTACTACAAAGCTGTGCTCATCAAGACAGTGTGGTACTGGCACAAAAACAGATACATAGATCAATGGAACAGAATAGAGAATCCAGATATGGGCCCTCATCTCTATGGTCAACTAATTTTCAACAAAGCAGGAAAGACTATCTACTGGAAAAAGGACAGTCTCTTCAATAAAGGGTGCTGGGAAAATTGGACATCCACATGCAGAAGAATGAAAGTGGACCATTCTCTTACACCAGACACAAAGATAAACTCAAATGGATGAAAGATCTAAATGTGAGACAAGAATCCATTAAAATCCTAGAGGAGAACATGGGCAACACCCTTTTTGAACTTCGCCACAGTGACTTCTTGCAAGATACATCCATGAAGGGGAGGGAAACAAAAGCAAAAATGAACTATTGGAACTTCACCAAGATAAAAAGCTTCTGCACAGCAAAAGAAACAGTCAACAAAACTACAAGACAACCTACAGAATGGGAGAGGATATTTGCAGATGATGTATCAGATAAAAGGCTAGTATCCAAGATCTATAAAGAATTTATCAAACTCAACAGCAAAGAAAGGAAAAATCCAATCATGAAATGGGCAAAAGACATGAACAGAAATCTCACCGAGGAAGACATAGACATGGCCAACAAGCACATAAGAAAACGCTCCGCATCACTGGCCATCAGGGAAATACAAATCAAAACCACAATGAGATCCCACCTCACACCAGTGAGAATGGCACTTCAGGGGGCACTTGACGGGATGAGCACTGGGTGTTATATTATGTTGGGAAATCGAACTGCAACAAAAAAATATACCAAAAAAAAAGAGGCTCTAATGTTGAAGAGCACCTGAGAGTTAATGAAGGCAGTGGTTGGGGGATGGGCTAGGTGGGGGGGATGGGTATTAAAGCAGGCATTTGTCATGAGCACTGCGTGTTGTATCTAAGTGATAAATCACTGCATTCTATGCCTGAAACCAATATTACACTATGCACTAAATAAAATTCAAATAAAAGTTTAATAATAGCTAAGTATATATTTAGTAGAATTCCTATGGGAAGCCATCTGAGCCCGGACTTTTTTTGTTGGGAGACTTTTGATTAGTGACTCTGATTTTTGATTAGTGATTCAATTTCTTTGCTGGTTTTCCGTCTGTTCAAGTTTTGTATTTCTTCCTGTTTCAGATTTGGTGATTTATATGTTTCTAGAATTAGTAGTAGTAGTAGTAGTAGTAGTAGTAGTAGTAGTAGTAGTAGTTTCAAGAGTAGTAGTCTGTGGTTCATCAGTTACATACAACACCCAGTTCCCTCTAAACAAGCACCCTCCTTAATACCCACCGCCCATTTAACCCATCCCCGCGCACCTCCCCTCCAGCAACCTTCAGTTTAACCGCTGTAGTGAAAAGCGTCCTTTATGACCGCCTTCTGTTTCTTTCTTTTCCCCGCTATGTTCACCTGTTTCATTCTTAAATTCCACATATGAGTGAAGTCCTGCGGTATTTGTCTTTCCCTGACTGACTTACTTAGCTTAGCACAATACCCTCTAGCTCCACTCCCAACATAACAAATGCCAAAATTTCATTCATTCTTATGCTGGAGTAAATCTTCCCTTGTGTGAATACACCGCATCTTCCGTACCCTTTATGTGTAAGATCCATTGCATATTTGAGATTTTTCTTGCTTCTTGAGGTGGGCCTGTATTGCAACATATTTTCCTCTTATGACTACTTTGCTGCATCCCAACAGTTTGGGATTGTCATGTGTTCGTTTTCAATTGCTTCCTTTTTAAAGATTTCTTCCTTGTTTGACCCACTCATTCTTTACTAGGATGTTCTTTAACCTCCATGTATTTGTGGTCTTTCCATTTTTTTTCTTGTGATTGTCATCAACTTTCCCAGCATTGTGATTGGAAAATATGCATCATATGATCTCAACCTTTTTGTACTTCTCAAGGCCTGATTTGTGACCTGGTTTGTGATCTATTCTGGAGGTTGTCCCGTGTGCAGCCCAAAGGAATTCCACTGCTTTAGGATGAAATTTTCTGAATATGTCTGTTAAGTCCATCTGGGATGACAGTGTGTCAATCAAAGCCATTATTTCCTTCTTGATTTCTGCTTAGATGATCTGTCCATTGCTGTAAGTGAGGTGTTGAAGCCCCCTACTATTATTGTATTATTATAAATCTGTAATTTTGTTATTAATTCTTTTGCATATTTTGTGCTCCCAATTTGGGGGCATAAATATTTACAATTGTTAGATCTTCTTGTTAGATAGACCCCTTTGCTATGTTATAGTGCCCTTCTTCATCTCTTGTTATAGGCCTTGTTTTAAATTTTAGTTTAGACGGGCACTGAGGGGGGCGCTTGATGGGATGAGCAATGGGTGTTATTCTATATGTTGGCAAATTGAACACCAATAAAAAATAAATTAAAAAAATAAAATAAAATAAATATTAGTTTATCTGATAAACTGATAATATGGCTACTCCTGCTCTTTTTTGATGTTCATTAGTATAATAGATGGTTCTCCATCTCCTCCCTGTCAATCTGCAGGTGTATTTAGGTCTAAAATGAATCTCTCTTTCGCAGCATATAGATGGGTCCTGTTTTTTCATCCATTCCGACACCCTATGTCTTTTGATTGAAGCATTTAGTCCATTTACATTCAGAGAGATTGTTAATAGATATGAATCTAGTGCCGTTTCATTACTAGTTTTGTCATTGATTCTGGAGATTTTCTCTGCTTCTTTCTAGTATTTGTCACTTTTGGTCTTTCTTTCTCAGTCAAGGAGTTCCCTTTAATATTTCTTGCAGGGCTGCCTTTGTGGTCACAGACTCCTTTACTTTTTGTTTGTCTGGGAAACACTTTTTTAACATATTTATCAATACAATTTATTATAAAACATTGGCTCAACTCTCAGTATCAAACAGTTTACTGCCTAAACGTGAAAAGGCTGTATTCAGGCAAGTTGGTGGATTTCACAACTAAATGAAAAGTACCCATCCACGTTTAAGTTTGGAATCCAATATAAAACTATACCATTATGGTCAAATATTTGAAGAATTTTCCCATCCTTTTTTTTTATTGAGTTCAATTTGCCAACATATAGCATAACACCCAGTGCTCATCCCATCAAGTGCTCCCCTCAGTGCCCATCACCCAGTCACCCCACTCCCCACCAACCTCCCCTTCCACTATCCCTTGTTCATTTCCCAGAGTTAGGAGTCTCTCATGTTCTGTCTCCCTCTCTGATATTTCCCATTCATTTTCTCTCCTTTCTGTCTTGGAAACTCTTCATCTCTCCTTCTATTCTGAAGGACAGCCTTGCTGGATCGAGTATTCTTGGCTGCAGATTTTTCCCATTCAGGATGTTGAATATTTAATGCCACCCCCTTCCAGTGTGCTATGTTTCCATGGAAAGAAACCTTATTTGCTAACCTTATTTGTATTCCCTCGTAAGTTAGGGACTTCTTTTTCTTGTTGCTGTTAGGATTTTTTCTTTACCTCTATGTTTTTCAAATTTAACTATGATATATCTTGGTGTTATCCTGCTTTGGGTGATTTTGATGGGGGTTCCCTGTGCCTCCTGGATTTGGATATCTGTCTCCTTCCCCAGATTAGGGAAATTTTCAGCTTTAATTTGCTCAAATAAATCTTCTGCCCCCCCCCTTTTCCCTCTCTTTTTCTGGGACTGCTATGATGTGAATGTTACTGTGCTTTATGGAGCCACTGAGTTCCCTAAGTTTATGTTTCTGAACCATTGTTTTTCTTTCCCTTTGTTTTTCAGCTTCAATATTTTCCATAACTTTATCTTCTTTATCACTTTGTCATCCCTCTGCTTCTTCCATCCCTGTGATCATTACATCCAGTCAGTTTTAAATCTCAGTTATAGCATTTTTATTTCAGCCCAACCAGTTTTCAAGTCTTTTATCTCTAATGTAAGAGACTTCCTGGTGTCTTCTGTGTTTTTCTCAAGCCCACCTAGTATCCTTAAGATTGTTACTTTAAATTCTGGATCAGACATATTATTTATCTGTTTCAGTTATTCCCTAGTTGTGATTTTTTTTTGTTCTTCTTTTTGGGATGAATTCCTCCATTTTGATAATTTGTCTAGATCTCTTGTCTTTTTCTCTGTGTTATGAAACCCTGTTGTGTTTCCTATTCCTGAGAGTAATGGCATTATTATTAATAGATCTTATACTGTCCAGGGCCTGGAGCTTCAGGAAGTATCTCTTGTGCTGTGTGCACTCTGCTGCTGTGTTTTAGCTGCCCTTTCCCTCAGGTCAGTCATCTACAGAAGATCTCCTAGGCTGCAGCGAGGAGTGTTTGCAGCTTGTCAGAGTATGATGGGTTTTAACTAGGTGTGCCCTGGTCTGCTTGTTAAATGAGACCTGATGTAACTTTCACCAGAAATGAAGCTTTGCAGAAGTCTGTGGTTGGTTGATGTGATGCATGTTGTGGTTACTGCTGGTCTTTTAGGGAGGGTTCCCTACCGTGGTTCTTGGGCACACTTGTCTGAAAATCGGCACCTGCAGAGCTCAGGGGGAGGGATTGATGAAGTGGTTTAGGCTACCACTGTTATCATTGTCTGCTTACTGAATTTAGCTTATGCTGAAGGGCAAGAGAGGGAAGTTGTGCCAGCCCACTTCCTCATCCATAGACAGGAGATCCTGCACTATTTCCCTGAAGAAAGCATACCCAAAAGAGTGAACAATCTTCCCTCATGTGTCCCAGGTGTCCCTCAGATCCCTTCCTTCACCCTGTCTGTGTCCAAACCATCTTTTACCCAACAGGACAGTGCCCCCTGTGTCCTAACTCAACCAGTCTGGCTGAGTTTTAAAGCTCCAAACTTTAGGGTGGCATGGTGCAGGCTCCCACTGGTCCTTGGGGAAGGTCTCATCGGGATGCAACTGGTGCAGATTTGTTCCAGAACAGCAGTCACACCAAAGCACAGGGGCTTATGGTTTAGACTAAAGGGCAGCAAATAGCTGGTGTCCAGGTAGGGCACCCTCTGCAAGTGTCTGTACCATGCTCTGATGTGGGGAAAGGTAATGGTGATCTCCCCTGGCTTTTGTGTCCCTGGTGATTCAGTACTACCTCTCCCAGATATGCTCCAAGAAGGGCTAAGCATCTCTCCTGTGTATCCCAGGGCATCCTCAGATCATGCTGTCTGCCCCCAGGCTTCTGCCTTCCTTTATCATAGGAGCATTGTAGTGCCCACCAACTCTACCCTGGCCAGTAGTGGGAATCTAAGACTCTACTCTTTAAGCCCCACTGGTTGTAGCAACTCATGAAAATCAGCCCCACTCCTTTTCCCAGACAATGGACGCGGGGAAGAGTTCTCTTTCTGTGATCCCCTGAAGGCTCTGCACTCTCTCTTCTCTCTTTCCCTCTCCTCTGTTTGTGACCACGGCTTCCTCCCATCCACCACACCTGTGATCTGTTTCTTCCCCAAACCACAATTCCACCCCTCCTACCTTTCTTTTTTTTTTTTTTTCTTTTTTTTTTTTATAAATTAATTTTTATTGGTGTTCAATTTACCAACATACAGAATAACACCCAGTGCTCATCCCGTCAAGTGTACCCCTCAGTGCCCGTCACCCATTCACCCCACCCCCACCCTCCTCCCCCTCCACCACCCCCAGTTCATTTCCCAGAGTTAGGAGTCTCTATGTTCTGTCTCCCTTTCTGATATTTCTCACACATTTCTTCTCCCTTCCCTTATATTCCCTTTCGCTATTATTCATATTCCCCAAATGAATGAGAACATACACTGTTTGTCCTTCTCCGGTTACTGTGGCCAAGTTAAAAAAGGGTGTTGCCTGAGTTCTTCTCTGGGATTTTGATGGAATCTTGTCTCACATTTAGATCTTTCATCTATTTTGAGTTTATCTTTGTGTATGGTGCAAGAGAGTGGTCCAGTTTCATTCTTCTGCATGTGGATGTCCAATTTTCCCAGCACCATTTATTGAAGAGACTGTCTTTCTTCTAGTGGATCGTCTTTCCTCCTTTATCGTATATTAGTTGAGCATAAAGTTCAGGGTCCACTTCTGGGTTCTCTGTTCTGTTCCATTGATCTATATGTCTGTTTTTGTGCCAGTACCACACTGTCTTGATGAACACAGCTTTGTAGTACAACCTGAAATCTGGCATTGTGATGCCCCCAGATATGGTTTTCTTTTTTTAAAATTCCCCTGGCTGTTTGGGGTCTTTTCTGATTCCACACAAATCTTAAAATAATTTGTTCTAAGTCTCTGAAGAAAGTCCATGGTATTTTGATAGGGATTGCATTATACGTGTAAATTGCCCTGGGTAACATTGACATTTTCACAATATTAATTCTGCCAATCCATGAGCATGGAATATTTTTCCAACTCTTTGTGTCTTCCTCAATTTCTTTCAGAAGTGTTCTGTAGTTTTTAGGGTATATTTTGAGAACCATTTGAATGGTAAATGGTTCTCCAACCTTTTATTTTCAGGTTGTAGGTGTCCTTCTGTCTAAAATGAGTCTCTTGTAGACAGCAAATAGATGGGTCCTGCTTTTTTATCCAGTCTGAAACTCTGCGCCTTTTGATGGGGTCATTAAGCCCATTCATGTTCAGAGTTACTTGAACTTCTTCTTAAAGGGGAGTTTTAAGAGTCCCCCTTAAAATTTCTTGCAGAGCTGGTTTGGAGGTCACATATTCTTTCAGTTCCTGCCTGTCTTGGAAGCTCTTTATCTCTCCTTCCATTTTGAATGAGAGCCTTGCTGGATAAAGTATTCTTGGTTGCATGTTCTTCTCATTTAGGACCCTGAATATATCCTGCCAGCCCTTTCTGGCCTGCCAGGTCTCTGTGGAGAGGTCTGCTGTTACCCTAATATTCCTCCCCATGAAAGTCAGGGACTTCTTGTCTCTTGCTGCTTTAAGGATCTTCTCTTTATCTTTGGAATTTGCAAGCTTCACTATTAGATGTCGAGGTGTTGAACGGTTTTTATTGATTTTAGGGGGGGATCTCTCTATTTCCTGGATCTGAATGCCTGTTTCCCTTCCCAGATTGGGAAAGTTTTCAGCTAGGATTTGTTCAAATACATATTCTGGCCCTCTGTCCCTTTCGGCGCCCTCGGGAACCCCAATTAAACGTAGGTTTTTCTTCCTTAGAGTGTCATTTATTTGCCTTAATCTGTCTTCATGGTTCTTTAATTGTTTATCTCTTTTTTCCTCAGTTTCCCTCTTTGCCATTAACTTGTCTTCTATGTCACTCACTCGTTCTTCCACCTCGTTAACCCTCGTCGTTAGGACTTCTAGTTTGGATTGCATCTCATTCAATTGATTTTTAATTTCTGCCTGATTGGATCTAAATTCTGCAGTCATGAAGTCTCGTGAGGCCTTAATGCTTTTTTCTAGAGCCACCAGTAGCTGTATAATGGTGCTTCTGAATTGGCTTTCTGACATTGAAGTGTAATCCAGATTTTGTAACTCTGTGGGAGAGAGGGCTGTTTCTGATTCTTTCTTTTGAAGTGAGGTTTTCCTTCTAGTCATTTTGCTCAGTGCAGAGTGGCCAAAAACAAGTTGTATTGGAACACGGGGGAGTATCACTGGTCCCTCTAGCTGGTCTTCTGGGGGAGGGGCCTGTTGCGCTGATTCTCAGGTGTTAGCACTTGGGGGAGCTGCTCTGCCCCTGCCTGCTGCAGGGCTCAGCGGGGGTTGTTTACCCCGTGAGGTCTCAGGAGGAACAGTTGCAGTTGCTATGGCAACTCTGGAAGCCTGGATTCAGCCTCCGCAGGAACTACGGGGCTCGGGGCTCTCGGTTCTCCGTCCGCAGGGCCTGGAGGCTCCGGGGCGGGGCCGCTGATCTGCTCAGCTCCGGGCAGGAGCGTCCTTGCTGTCCTGGGCCCTCCCGGCCTCTGCCTGTCCCGGGGGGAGGCCGGATCCTGGGCTGTGTCCCGGCGCCCTGTGCTCCGGGGCCTGTGTTGTTGGATTTGCGCTCCCGCCCCGCAGCTCCCTCCCTGGAGCCGCTCCCGAGCCCCTCCGAACTGCTCCGGTGCGTGCTGCAGCCCTTAGGGAGCTCGGAGCACTCTCCGGGGCGCAGGTGTCTGTTAGTGTCCCAGGGAGCCCGAGGGCATCCCCGCCCTCCTGGGTCCTGCTCCAACTCCCTGCGAGCCCCTTTCCGCCCGCCCGGGAAGGTTGGTGCAGCTCCTGCTCCTCCGGGACGGGGCTCTCCTGTCCTGGGGACACTCGCCCCGGCCTCAGCCCGGCTCCTCGCGGGGCCCCTCCCCCTCGGAGGCCTTTTGTTCCTTTATTTCTTTTTCCCCCCGTCTTCCTACCTTGATAGAAGCGCGGACTCTTCTCACTGTAGCGTTCCAGCTGGTCTCTCTTTACATCTCAGGCCGAATTCGTAAATTTTCAGGATGGTTTGAAGGTTATCTAGGTAATTTGGTGGGGACAGGTGATTTGGGGACCCTGCTCTTCCGCCATCTTGCCCCTCCCCCCTCCCCCTCCTACCTTTCATGATGTGGCATCTTCTCTCCCTCTAGTTGTGCAGTTTGTTCGGTCATCAGATTGAGTTCATGGGTATTCAGAATGATTTGATATTTATACAGCTATGTTCAAGGGATGAAGCAAGCCCTAGACCATTCTATTACTCTGCCATCTTAGCTCTTCCATCCCAACCCTCTTCTTTCTTTTCCTTTCTTTATCTTTCTTGTGGTGAGAACACTTGGGATCTACCTTCTTGGTAAATTTCACATATACAACTTCTCTGTCTTCTTGCAGGCAGACTTCATCCTCAGACTTGCTTCTCTGGTGCTGAAAAATGGACAGTAAATGCTTCATGTTTTATACATCAAACCTTAATATCCAGGCAGAGAGAGCCTCTCATTTTTCTCCATTTGTGACAAAAATCAGGCTTTGTATGATCTGCGCCAGCTGGAGCAGGTGACTTGATCTGAACCATCACTCTGGGTCAGGACAAGTGACACCTGTCTGATTATTGGCCTGAACTGGAGGTTACCTCTTGTCCATCCTTCAGCCTGTTTCAGTGTCAAGGATGCTTTCTCCTGATGGCTTCAGGCTGATGAGAGCCCAGGGATACCCATGAGGTTGGAGTCAACTAACCAAAAACCACGTGATAGTCATGCAAGGATGATAAGGAGGCCTAGAACATAGAGAAGCAGCTGCACAGTCTGATCCAGGTGAGAAGATTGTGGAGGTCCCATGATTTTCTCTCCCCCCTTCCTGTCTTTTCACCTTTGCCACCTCTCCCATCTCAATGTCATTTTTCAGAAATATCCTCATGTGCAGAAGTGGCTGTTTACACTTGGTGCCTCTGGATGCTCCCCTCCTCGACCCCTAAACAAAGTAGAACAAAGTGCTTTTTCCCTTGTTCAATTAAAATAAGAAGCTGTACTAACTGTATAGAAACAATGAAAACCATAATCAAGGCAGGAAAGCAAAACTTTCAAGCTCCAAAAACAGTGATGACTTCTTCCTCCCCTACTCCTTGACACTCAAAGTATCCCTGCTGCATGGTCAGGGCTTGAGAATGGTTTGAGTTAATTAGTGAAACCTAAAATAACTGAAGTCTAGCCATGGATGTCTCCACTCGCACTGCCATGAGGGTCATTACTCACAAAGGATCTATCTTCATTATTCAGTCTGTGCTGATTGACATACCTGCAGACATTGATTTGTAGCCCCAGACACACATGCTCACCATGTTCATGGAACTTAGATTGACCCAACATATGTCACCCATCACACGTGTTCCCAGTTGAGGCAGAACCAGGGGCCTCTCTGCCTTCCTGTTTTAATTCCTACGCTGTAAGCATGTGTCTTATTCATGGCCCAATTTCTGGTTGGGCCATGCTGATGCAATTTCTGCATTTACATGTTCCTTCTTGGTTATTTCATTGTTCAAAATGGCCCTGAAGCTAGAGCTACAGGGATGACTAGTGTTCTTAAGCACAAGAAGGTAGGATGCACCTCACAAACAAAACACCAGTGTACATAGGCCCTCTCAGGCTTGGGATGCAGAGTAGCAGGCCATGAGTTCAGTGGTAATGATTCAACAATGCAGTAAATCCAGGAGAAAGAACAGGAAATTTGTGAGGTCACTAACCAAAAGGAAAGAAAAACCTATAAATTTGGCATAAATCACCAATATTTTTTAAAGATTTATTTATTTATTCATGAGAGACACAGAGAGAGAGAAGAGAAGCAGAGACACAGGCAGAGGGAGAAGTAGGCTCCCTATGGGGAGCCCGATGCAGGACTCGATCCCAGATCCTGGAGTCACGATCTGAACCAAAGGCAGCTACCCAAACACTTAGCCACCCAGGCATCCTGAATCACCCATATTTTTACTGAGAACTTATTCCATGCAAATGAGAGACTTTGCAAAGGTAGAAATATTTAAAAGACATGGACTTTGCCCTGAAGAGGCTTAAGAGTTAGAAGGGAAAAGAAACTATAGGAGGGATCAAGGGCTGCAGAACAGCAATAAATTAGACAGAGTGCACATCAAGGTGGTGGAATTTCTTACAAAATACACTGATTCTGGAGACAGAACATGAGGGACTCCTAACTCTGGGAAATGAACATGGGGTGGTAGAAAGGGAGGTGGGCGAGGGGTGGGGGTGACTGGGTGACGGGCACTGAGGGGGGCACTTGATGGGACGAGCACTGGGTTTTATTCTATACGTAGGCAAATTGAACACCCATAAAAAATAAATTTAAAAAAATACACTGATTCTATTTGTGAAACAGGGAATTGTCACTGGAGGAAATGATATTTGATGCTTGCAAACCATGGAAGTTGCTGAGAATTCATTTTACCCTAAGTTCAATTTTGAGATTTAAGTTGCAAATGAAGTTGAACAACAAATCCAGCTAAATTACACTTAGTTTTTATTGTCGACTAATCATTAAGCACAAATGAAAGATAAAGTTGCACACAGAAGATTGCGAGGACATCACCACTGAGCTGAGTTTAGGTATATTTTGGTCCATGGGCTCCTGGATTCTCACTCTAAATGGAAGCCAGTGCACTGAGGTCTCCAGTGGGCTTTCCTGGGAGGAACAGAGGAGGAATCTCTCTGCAGCAGGTGGAGGGGAGGGTTTCAGGGGGGAAGGGCACGGGCGGCAGGAGGGCTGAGGACACACGGAAAGGTGAG
The DNA here is from genome assembly GCF_905146905.1 of Nyctereutes procyonoides. Taxonomy (NCBI): domain Eukaryota; kingdom Metazoa; phylum Chordata; class Mammalia; order Carnivora; family Canidae; genus Nyctereutes; species Nyctereutes procyonoides. The sequence continues at coordinate 627,691 of NW_026575117.1, read as the reverse complement.
GAGACACGTGGGAAAGAGCAGGAAGGGGGCTCCAGAGACTCACCAGCGCTTCCAGAGCCTGCCAGGGCTCCAGAGACTCACCACGCCAGGCCTGCCAGGAACACCAGGAGCACAATAACTGCCAGGAAGACCAAGCCCACTGAGGGGGGCTGCTGTGTGGGCTTGGGCACAGAGGGTGTCATTTCCCATCCACCCCGGGTTGAACTGCACCACACTGGTCCTCTATGTTCCTGAAAACCTCTGCCTCACCAGCCACCCTTCCACCTCTCTCTTCTCCCATCCCTCCTCAGAGATGGACACTTCACCTAACCCTATGCATCCTCCCACATTTACAGGGCCTTCACCCTCAGATCTTTCATTTCATGGATTACTCATATTTTGTCCTTTTGATGTAGATTTCCTAGATTCCCAAATTTTTCATCAGGCTCCTGCTCTGCTATAGCACCACTCACCCCCTTTCCCAGCCGGGCCCAGCTCTTTCTCACCCCAGTGGAGGACTATGTCCTGGCCTCCTAGACTGCTGTGTCTCACACGGCAGGACAGGCCAGCTGTCTCCTTGACTTTCACATCCAAGGACACCTGACGGTACCACGTCCCATCAGCATGGGGCAGGACGTCACCTCGCCAGGTGCCCTGTTGCTCCTGCTCACCCCGCATCCACGTCACCCACATAGGCTTGGGGTAGAAGCCAGAGACATGGCACACCAGCCGCAGATGGTCAGGCCTGGGGCTGGGGCCAGTGGACAGCCAGGCCTCGGGCCTCACTGTGGAGACAAGACAGGAATTCACAGACTGAGGGGAGGTCCTCATATCACTTTAGACAGACCCACCTTTCCACCTCTAGAAATCTGCCACCATCATTGTCTCTCTCCCTCAACTCTCTTCTTACCTTGACTTTGAGGGAATGATGCAAATTTATGATTGTATAGTTCTTGGGGGAGGAAGCAAGACTGACCTTGTCACTGCAGATGTGTCTTCCCTGCATCAAGAAGACCCAACAGGAACTGGGGGCAGGAGTCACTGATGTGTGTTTGCAGTCTTACATTGATCACGTGGTATTGATTGAGTAGTCTGGACACCTGCTGAGCCCTCCTTCCTCCGTTTGGAGATGGCCACCATGACTTGTTCTGGAAACACAAGATCTTCCCCTTGATAGGCAATTCGCATAAATCCTACTGATGTTTCTCCAATGTGCAGCTCACAGCCTTTTGCTGCTTGTACCTGAAAGGGATCTGGGGAAAAGAGACTGTGAGTTTCAGCACAGTGGGATTGAAAGAGATGAATTGAATGAGTGGAAGCCAAGGATGATGGGAGCAGAGAGAGAAGTTCAGGGGATTTTAGAGAATGGAACAAAGCTTGGTTTTAGTAGAGGCTCACACAAAGGGGAAGTGGTAGTCACTGGAAGCAGAGGAAGAGGTGAATAATTGAGGAAGGAGTTAATGCTGGAGGAGGGGCATGAAAGGTGTGGGCAGGGAATATGGAAGGGCTCATCAACAAATTGGGGTAAAACAATCTATGGTCAAGGAACAATGGGGTACAGGGAACACATAGGTAGACATGCTGGTGGGATAGAATGGGGAGAAAAGTACAGTTCAAGGAGTCAGTCACAGAGTGAGGACCAGAGGTGCTTGGTTGGAAGCCAGGGAAAGGAGTGTTCATGGGAGACACTAGTGGGACAGGAGAGCCCAGCCTATGGTCAATGAGAGGAGTGGGATGGAGCAGAAGATGTGAAGCTTTTCAAGAATCGAGGTCTGGCTTCCACCCCCTCCCCTAAAAGGTGTAACTCAGTTTCAAAATGGAGAGATATGAGGTTCAGAAGGCAGTGGAGGCTCTTTCCTTCAGGAAGACAGGACACAAAAGACATATAACCAGCCTCTTCCATCCCACCCTGGAGGGAACTGAACTCACATTCAAGCTGCCATTCACTGAAATGATCCTGAAATATCAGAGGAAATCTAATGGAGAATGTATGGAATGATCTTTGTTCTTCCATCAGTTCCTTGTTGCTGAAATTGCCCCTGGACCAAGGCCACATGCATGTGAAAGTGCCAGAGTCACTGTCCCAGCCATGAGTCTGCAGCTCATCCAGCCAAACTGAGCCTACGTTTTGTGTCCAGGAACGGCTGTAAAAGGATGTGGTCAGGATGATCTGGAAGGAGATTAGCTCCTGGAAGTCTGTGGGAAAGGACAGATAGACTGAGGAAGAGGAGGACATTGGGAAGGAGAGGGAGTGGAGACTACGGGGCCGGGGACGGGACCCAAAATCTGGAGGACAGAGAAGCCATAGTCGTCTCAGGAGACACCTGCTGCCCCAGAGCCTGAGCCTCGCACCCATCCTTCTGGAGAGCACAGGGCCCTGGGGCTGGGGATGCTCGGGGAGGAAGCAGGCTGACTCTCTCATCCTCAAGTATGTGTGGAAACATGCCACAAGCACACACACCGACACACAGAAATACACACCCATATGCATATACAAACACAGATATACAAACATGCATACTCCCAGTTCCTCACATGCACAAACACACAGATGCACAAAAGCACTTAAAAACATACACACACACACACACACAAACACACACATGCACACGTGCGCCCACTGGGCAGGACCTGAGCTCTCACCATCTTCGCTGTCACCCCCTGGGAGGAGAACCACCAACAGCACAAGTTGCAGGAAAAGCATCTTGTTTGCAGATGTTCTTTCTCTTGCAAAGTCGCTCTTTGACTTCTGTCCTCACACACCGACCCCCTCCCAGCCCCTCTCCTCTGACTTCCTCTCCACACACACACAACCCTTCCCTGAGTCTCTGCGACAATGCAAATGTGCTCCTCCCTCAGCCCTGGACACCTACTCAGTCTCACTTCCCCTCCTGCTCTGACCATCCTCTCTGGCCTCCAGCTTCTCCCTTCCAGCTTCTTGCAGCGTCCATCCCGCCCCCGCCCCCTGATTTAGATGCTACAGACCAAGTCCTGTGTGGCCTGGAAAAGTGGCCCCACTTCTCAGCCCTTTCTTCTCACCCAGACGGTAACCCAGGAAAACACCCAGCTCCCAGCACCAGCCCTGCACCTGCTGTCTCTCTGTCCCTCCTGCCCTGTGGACCCCCCCTCCCCCAGGTATTTCCTTCCCCATCCCACCGCCACCCCAGCTCCTTCACATCTCTGACTTCTCACTGCTTGTGCCAAAAAACTAATCAGCCAGGAAAATCTGAAGATCTACCTGGTTTTATTAAGTGATTCAAGAATGGGGCAGCCTCCCACCTGGCAGGTGAGGGGAGCTCTGAGCAGTGGTGCAAATGGAGGGTTTCATAGGAAGGAAGTTGGTGAGAGAAGAGAAAGGAGTGTTTCAGGGAAGGTCCCTTACCCTCAACTGGAAGAGCAGGAGATCTAACCATGCAGATGACCTCCCTTCCATGGGGATGGAGAGAGCGCATGTGACAGAAAACCACCCTGGGCCAAACCAGAGAATCCCTCACTGATGGTGAAGACTTCCTTCTCTGGGGGAGGTGGGAACTGCAGCTGGTTAGATATTAAGCCAGATGTGGGGACTTGGTCTGGACCAAAGTGCCATTTGGGCCCAAGGGAAGGGTCTTCTTTTCAACAGATGCTCTATTTGCTTGTCCAGATTCCCCATGATTGTAGCAGTCTCAGCAACCCCCAGTCCTCCATTATTCTTCGGGAGGAACCAGTAGGCATCACAGAGACCACAGGACATGGAATCATCTGAAGAGTTCCCCCTCCATCTGACTGGCATTAATACATATTCATTCACCACCAGTCCCTTAGCACCTGCTGGGACCCAAGCACTCATGAAAGTACAGTGTGCGCAGGGCAGGCACTATAGTCAAGGAGCATTGAGTCTACCTGGGAAGAAAAACACATAAACCAAAAACTATACAGTTTTGTGCGCTCGGTTAGTTCTTTGTTTGGTTGGTTTTTCTGCTATAGTTAACATGCCACATTAAATTAGTTTCTGGTGTACAATATAGTGATTCAGTAATTCCCCACATTACTTAGTGCTCATGAACCTAAGTGTAATGCTAATCCCATCACCTGCTTACCTTCCCCCACCAACCTCCCGTCTGAGAACCAGCCGTGTGTTCTCTATAGACAAGAGCCTGTTTTATCCTTTGTTTCTTTTTTCTTTCTTCCTTTATTTTGTTTATGAATTCCACATATGAGTGAGACCATATGGGATTTATCTTTCTCTGGCTGTCTTCCTTCACTTCCCATCATACTCTCTAGCTCCATCCAGGTTGTCGCACTTGACAGGATTTCATCCATTTTTATGGCTAACAGTCCATTGTGCATACATACCACACCTTTTTTTCTTGGTTCGTCTGTCTATGGACATTGGGCTGTCGAATGTAATGCTGCTGTGAACATCAGAATGCACATATCTTTTCATTTTAGTGTTTTCACATTCTTTGGGTAAATAGCAAGTAGTACAAACACTGGATCATAAAGTAACTCTGTTTTTAATGTTTTGAGGAACCTCCACGCTCTTTTCCACAGTGGCTGCGCCAGTGTGCATTCCCACCAACAGTGTGCAACAGTTCTTTTTTTCTCTCCATCGTCTCCAACACTTGTTTCTTGTATGTGTTTCTTTATATATATATAATTATTATATATAATTATATATTATATATATAACACCAATCTGACAGATGTGAGGTGATATCTCATTGAGATTTGATTTGCATTTCCCTGATGAGTGATGTTGAGCACCTTTTCATGTGTCTGTTGGCCATCTGGGTGTCTTCTTTGGAGAAATGTCTGTTCATGTCTTCTGTCTATGGTTTAATTGGATTATTTGATTTTTGACATGTTGAATTGTCCACATTCCTTTTATATTTTGGATACTAACCCTGTATGGAATATGTTACTAGCAAATTGATATTCCCATTCCATGGGTTGTCTTTTACCTTTCTTGACTGGTTCCTTCATTGTCCAAAAGCTTTTCATTTTCATGTAGTCCCAACAGTTTGATTTTCCTTTTGTTTCCCTTACCTGTGGATACATATCTGGAAAAAATGTTACTGGGGCCAACATCAGAGACCTTACTGTCTTTGCTCTCTTTTAGGATTTTTATTATTTCAAGCCTTACATTTAGGTCTTTTATAGACTTTGAGTTTATTTTTGTCTGTGGTATAAGAAAGTGGTCAACTCATTGGGTGTTATTCTGTATGTTGACAAATTGAACACCAATAAAAAATAAATTTATTTAAAAAAATAAAATAAAAAGAAAGTGGTCAACTTTCTTTCTTTCGCATGTAGTGGTCCAGTTTTCACAGTACCATTTATTGAAAAGACTATTTCCCATTGCGTATTCTTGCCTCCTTTGTCAAAGATTAATTGAACATGAAATTGTGGTTTATTTTTCCCTTGTCTCTGAACTCTGTTCCATTGATGTATGTGTCTACTCTGTGCCAGTTCCATAGTGTTTTGATTACTGCAGTTTTGTAGGGTAACTTGAAATCCGTAATTGTGATACATCCAGCTTTGTTTTTCTTTTTCAAGTTTGCTTTAGCCATTCAGTCGTCTGTGGTTAAGATTACTTACCCTCAATCTGTGAAAAATGCTTTTGTATTTCAAAGGAATTGAATTAAATCTGCAGACTGCTTTAGGTAGTATAGATATGTTAACAGTATTAATTCTTCCCATCAAGGAGCATGGGATATCTTTCCATTTCTTTGTCTTACCTTCAATATTTTTCATCAGTGTCTTCATAGATTCCAAGTACAGGCCTTTAACCTATTTGGTTAAGTGTATTCCTAGGTATTTTATTATTTTTAGTGCAATTATAAATGGAATGGTTTTCTTTTTTTTTTCTTTTTATTTTTTTTATAAATTAATTTTTATTGGTGTTCAATTTACCAACATACAGAATAACACCCAGTGCTCATCCCGTCAAGTGTCCCCCTCCGTGCCCGTCACCCATTCACCCCCACCCCCCGCCCTCCTCCCCTTCCACCACCCCTAGTTCATTTCCCAGAGTTAGAAGTCTTTATGTTCTGTGTCCCTTTCTGATATCTCCCACACATTTCTTCTCCCTTCCCTTATATTCCCCTTCACTATTATTCATATTCCCCAAATGAGTGAGAACATACACTGTTTGTCCTTCTCCGATTGACTTACTTCACTCAGCATAATACCCTTATCCACGTTGAAGCAAATGGTGGGTATTTGTTGTTTCTAATGGCTGAGTAATATTCCATTGTATACATAAACCACATCTTCTTTATCCATTCATCTTTCGATGGGCACCGAGGCTCCTTCCACAGTTTGGCTATTGTGGACATGGCTGCTAGAAACATCGGGGTGCAGGTGCCCCGGCGTTTCATTGCATCTGAATCTTCGGGGTAAATCCCTAACAGTGCAATTGCTGGGTCGTAGGGCAGATCTATTTTTAATTCTTTGAGGAACCTCCACACAGTTTTCCAGAGTGGCTGCACCAGTTCACATTCCCACCAACAGTGTAAGAGGGTTCCCTTTTCTCCACATCCTCTCCAACATTTGTTGTTTCCTGCCTTATTAATTTTCCCCATTCTCACTGGTGTGAGGTGGTATCTCATTGTGGTTTTGATTTGTATTTCCCTGATGGCAAGTGATGCAGAGCATTTTCTCATGTGCATGTTGGCCATGTCTATGTCTTCCTCTGTGAGATTTCTCTTCATGTCTTTTGCCCATTTCATGATTGGATTGTTTGTTTCTTTGGTGTTGAGTTTAATAAGTTCTTTATAGATTTTGGAAACTAGCCCTTTATCTGATATGTTATTTGCAAATATCTTCTCCCATTCTGTAGGTTGTCTTTGAGTTTTGTTGACTGTATCCTTTGCTGTGCAAAAGCTTCTTATCTTGATGAAGTCCCAATAGTTCATTTTTGCTTTTGTTTCTTTTGTTTTCGTGGATGTATCTTGCAAGAAGTTACTGTGGCCAAGTTCAAAAAGGGTGTTGCCTGTGTTCTCCTCTAGGATTTTGATGGAGTCTTGTCTCACATTTAAATCTTTCATCCATTTTGAGTTTATCTTTGTGTATGGTGCAAGAGAGTGGTCTAGTTTCATTCTTCTGCATGTGGATGACCAATTTTCCCAGCACCATTTATTGAAGAGACTGTCTTTCTTCCAGTGGATCGTCTTTCCTCCTTTGTCGAATATTAGTTGACCATAAAGTTCAGGGTCCATTTCTGGGTTCTCTATTCTGTTCCATTGGTCTATGTGTCTGTTTTTGTGCCAGTCCCACACTGTCTTGATGACCACAGCTTTGTAGTACAACCTGAAATCTGGCATTGTGATGCCCCCAGCTATGGTTTTCTTTTTTAAAATTCCCCTGGCTATTCGGGGTCTTTTCTGATTCCACACAAATCTTAAAATAATTTGTTCTAAGTCTCTGAAGAAAGTCCATGGTATTTTGATAGGGATTGCATTGAACGTGTAAATTGCCCTGGGTAGCATTGACATTTTCACAATATTAATTCTGCCAGTCCATGAGCATGGAATATTTTTCCATCTCTTTGTGTCTTCCTCAATTTCTTTCAGAAGTGTTCTATAGTTTTTAGGGTATAGATCCTTTACCTCTTTGGTTAGGTTTATTCCTAGGTATCTTATGCTTTTGGGTGCAATTGTAAATGGGATTGACTCCTTAATTTCTCTTTCTTCAGTCTCATTGTTAGTGTATAGGAATGCCATTGATTTCTGGGCATTGATTTTGTATCCTGCCACGCTACCAAATTGCTGTATGAGTTCTAGCAATCTTGGGGTGGAGGCTTTTGGGTTTTCTATGTAGAGTATCATGTCATCGGCGAAGAGGGAGAGTTTGACTTCTTCTTTGCCAATTTGAATGCCTTTAATGTCTTTTTGTTGTCTGATTGCTGAGGCTAGGACTTCCAATACTATGTTGAATAGCAGTGGTGAGAGTGGACATCCCTGTCTGGTTCCTGATCTTAGGGGAAAGGCTCCCAGTGCTTCCCCATTGAGAATGATATTTGCTGTGGGCTTTTCGTAGATGGCTTTTAAGATGACGAGGAAAGTTCTCTCTATCCGTACACTCTGAAGAGTTTTGATCAGGAATGGATGCTGTATTTTGTCAAATGCTTTCTCTGCGTCTAATGAGAGGATCATATGGTTCTTGGTTTTTCTCTTGCTGATATGATGAATCACATTGATTGTTTTACGAGTGTTGAACCAGCCTTGCATCCCGGGGATAAAACCTACTTGGTCATGGTGAATAATTTTCTTAATGTGTTGTTGGATCCTATTGGCTAGTATCTTGTTGAGAATTTTTGCATCCATGTTCATCAGGGATATTGGTCTGTAATTCTCCTTTTTGGTGGGGTCTTTGTCTGGTTTTGGAATTAAGGTGATGCTGGCCTCATAGAATGAATTTGGAAGTACTCCATCTCTTTCTATCTTTCCAAACAGCTTTAGTAGAATAGGTATGATTTCTTCTTTAAACGTTTGATAGAATTCCCCTGGGAAGCCATCTGGCCCTGGACTCTTGTGTCTTGGGAGGTTTTTGATGACTTCTTCAATTTCCTCCCTGGTTATTGGCCTGTTCAGGTTTTCTATTTCTTCCTGCTCCAGTTTTGGTAGTTTGTGGCTTTCCAGGAATGCGTCCATTTCTTCTAGATTGCCTAATTTATTGGCGTAGAGCTGTTCATAATATGTTTTTAAAATCTTTTGTATTTCCTTGGTGTTGGTAGTGATCTCTCCTTTCTCATTCATGATTTTATTAATTTGAGTCTTCTCTCTCTTCTTTTTAATAAGGTTGGCTAATGGTTTATCTATCTTATTAATTCTTTCAAAGAACCAACTCCTGGTTCTATTGATCTGTTCCACAGTTCTTCTGGTCTCAATTTCGTTGAGTTCTGCTCGAATTTTAATTAACTCTCTTCTTCTGCTGGGCGTCGGGTCGATTTGCTGCTTCTTCTCTAGCTCCTTTATGTGTAAGGTTAGCTTTTGTATTTGAGTTCTTTCCAGTTTTTGAATGGATGCTTGTATTGCAATGTATTTCCCCCTCAGGACTGCTTTTGCTGCATCCCAAAGATTTTGAACAGTTGTATCTTCATTCTCATTAGTTTCCATGAATCTTTTTAATTCTTCCTTAATTTCCTGGTTGACCCTTTTATCTTTTAGCAGGATGGTCCTTAACCTCCACGTGTTTGAGGTCCTTCCAAACTTCTTCTTGTGATTGAGTTCTAATTTCAAGGCGTTATGGTCTGAGAATATGCAGGGGACGATCCCAATCTTTTGGTATCGGTTCAGACCCGATTTGTGACCCAGTATGTGGTCTATTCTGGAAAAAGTTCCATGTGCACTTGAGAAGAATGTGTATTCAGTTGAGTTTGGATGTAAAGTTCTGTAGATATCTGTGAAATCTATCTGGTCCAGTGTATCATTTAAAGCTCTCGTTTCTTTGGAGATGTTGTGTTTAGAAGACCTATCAAGGGTAGAGAGAGCTAGATTGAAGTCACCAAGTATAAGTGTATTATTATCTAAGTATTTCTTTACTTTGGTTAATAATTCGTTTAAGTATTTGGCAGCTCCCACATTCGGGGCATATATATTGAGGATTGTTAAGTCCTCTTGTTGGATAGATCCTTTAAGTGTGATATAGTGTCCCTCTTCGTCTCTCACTACTGTCTTCGGAGTGAATTTTAGTTTATCTGATATAAGGATGGCTACCCCTGCTTTCTTTTGAGAACCATTTGAATGGTAAATGGTTCTCCAACCTTTTATTTTCAGGTTGTAGGTGTCCTTCTGTCTAAAATGAGTCTCTTGTAGACAGCAAATAGATGGGTCCTGCTTTTTTATCCAGTCTGAAACCCTGCGCCTTTTGATGGGGTCATTAAGCCCGTTCACGTTCAGAGTTACTATTGACAGATATGAGTTTAGTGTCATCATGATATCTATTTAGTCCTTGTTTTTGTGGATTGTTTCACTGAACTTCTTCTTAAAGGGGAATTTTAAGAGTCCCCCTTAAAATTTCTTGCAGAGCTGGTTTGGAGGTCACATATTCTTTCAGTTCCTGCCTGTCTTGGAAGCTCTTTATCTCTCCTTCCATTTTGAATGAGAGCCTTGCTGGATAAAGTATTCTTGGTTGCATGTTCTTCTCATTTAGGACCCTGAATATATCCTGCCAGCCCTTTCTGGCCTGCCACGTCTCTGTGGAGAGGTCTGCTGTTACCCTAATATTCCTCCCCATGAAAGTCAGGGACTTCTTGTCTCTTGCTGCTTTAAGGATCTTCTCTTTATCTTTGGAATTTGCAAGCTTCACTATTAGAGGTCGAGGTGTTGAACGGTTTTTATTGATTTTAGGGGGGGATCTCTCTATTTCCTGGATCTGAATGCCTGTTTCCCTTCCCAGATTGGGAAAGTTTTCAGCTAGGATTTGTTCAAATACATATTCTGGCCCTCTGTCCCTTTCGGCGCCCTCGGGAACCCCAATTAAACGTAGGTTTTTCTTCCTTAGAGTGTCATTTATTTCCCTTAATCTGTCTTCATGGTTCTTTAATTGTTTATCTCTTTTTTCCTCAGTTTCCCTCTTTGCCATTAACTTGTCTTCTATGTCACTCACTCGTTCTTCCACCTCGTTAACCCTCGTCGTTAGGACTTCTAGTTTGGATTGCATCTCATTCAGTTGATTTTTAATTTCTGCCTGATTGGATCTAAATTCTGCAGTCATGAAGTCTCGTGAGTCCTTAATGCTTTTTTCTAGAGCCACCAGTAGCTGTATAATAGTGCTTCTGAATTGGCTTTCTGACATTGAATTGTAATCCAGATTTTGTAGCTCTGTGGGAGAGAGGGCTGTTTCTGATTCTTTCTTTTGAGGTGAGGTTTTCCTTCTAGTCATTTTGCTCAGTGCGGAGTGGCCAAAAACAAGTTGTATTGGGAAAAGGAGAGAAAGAGAGAGAAGGAAAGAAAAGAGAAAAAGAAAAAAGAAAAAGAAAAGAAAAAGGAAAGAAGAGAAGAAAAAGGGAAAGAAAAAGAAAGAAAGGTGAAAAAAAAGGGGGGGCGGGGGAAGCAATCAGAAATCAAAAAGAAAAGAAAAAAGAAAAGAAAAAAAAACACGGGGGAGTATTTCTGTAGACTTTAAGTCCCTTGACTTCCCCTGGAACTGGTCCGTCCAGCTGGTCTTCTGGGGGAGGGGCCTGTTGCGCTGATTTTCAGGTGTTAGCACTTGGGGGAGCTGCTCTGCCCCTGCCTGCTGCAGGGCTCAGCGGGGGTTGTTTACCCCGTGAGGTCTCAGGAGGAACAGTTGCAGTTGCTATGGCAACTCTGGAAGCCTGGATTCAGCCTCCGCAGGAACTACGGGGCTCGGGGCTCTCGGTTCTCCGTCCGCAGGGCCTGGAGGCTCCGGGGCGGGGCCGCTGATCTGCTCAGCTCGGGGCAGGAGCGTCCTCGCTGTCCTGGGCCCTCCCGGCCTCTGCCTGTCCCGGGGGAGGCCGGATCCTGGGCTGTGTACCGGAGCCCTGTGCTCGGGGCCTGCGTTGTTGGATTTGCGCTCCCGCCCCGCAGCTCCCTCCCTGGAGCCGCTCCCGAGCCCCTCCGAGCTGCTCCGGTCGGTCCCTCCGTGCCCGCTGCAGCCCTTAGGGAGCTCGGAGCACTCTCCTGCGCTCGCAGGTGTCTGTTAGTGTCCCAGGGAGCCCGAGGGCATCCCCGCCCTCCTGGGTCCTGCTCCAACTCCCTGCGAGCCCCTTTCCGCCCGGGAAGGTTGGTGCAGCTCCTGCTCCTCCGGGACGGGGCTCTCCTGTCCTGGGGACACTCGCCCCGGCCTCAGCCCGGCTCCTCCGGGGCCCCTCCCCCTCGGAGGCCTTTTGTTTCTTTATTTCTTTTTCCCCGTCTTCCTACCTTGATAGAAGCGCGAACTCCTCTCACTGTAGCATTCCAGCTGGTCTCTCTTTAAATCTCAGGCCGAATTCGTAGATTTTCAGGATGGTTTGAAGGTTATCTAGGTAATTTGGTGGGGAGAGGTGATTTGGGGACCCTACTCTTCCGCCATCTTGCCCCTCCCCCTGGAATGGTTTTCTTAATCTCTCTTTCTGCTGCTTAATTATTAGTGTATAGAAATATAAAGGGTTTCTCTATATTAATTTTGTACCCTCAGACTTACTGAATTCATTTATCAGTTGTAGTAGTTTGGGGAGAGTCTTTAGGGTTTTCTGCAAATATTTTTTGCAGAAGAATATTTTGCTTCTTCCTTACCAGTTTTGCTTCTTTTCTTATCTTCCTTACCAAAGATGACTTTTATTCTCTTTTCTTGTCTGATTGCTGTGTCTGGGACTTCAATACTATGTTGACTGAAAGTGGTGAGAGTGGACATCCGTGTTTTATTGCTAACCTTCAGGGGAAAGTTCACTGTTCTTTTTTTAAGATTTGATTTGTTTGTTTATTTACTTATTTATTTATGAGAGAGAGATAGTGTGAGAATGAATGGGAAGGAGAGGGAGAGAGAATCTGAAGCAGCCTGCATGCTGAGCTCAGAGCCTGATACATGACCACAATATCACAACGTGAACCAAACCCAAAGTCAGGCAATTATTCAACTAAGCCACCCAAGAACCCCAAAACTTCTCTGTTTTTAGCCATTAAATATGATGATAGCTGTGGGGTTTTTATATGTGACCTTTATTATATTGAGTATGTTACCTCTAAATATATTTGGTTGAGAGATTTTATCATAATGGATGTTGTATTTTGTCAGATGATTTTTCTGCATCTATTGAAATAATCATACAGTTTTTATCCTTCCTTTTGGTGATGTCATATATCCTGTTGATTGATTTGTGAATATTGAACCACACTTGTATCTCAGGAGCAAATTTCATTTGATTGTGAGGAATGATTTTTTTTAATGAATTGTTGGATTTGGTTTGCTAATATTTTGTTATGCAGTTTTGCATCCTTTTATCAGCAGTATTAGCCTGTAGTTTCTCTTTTTATACTGTTCTTATCTGATTTTGGTATTAGGGTAATACTGGCCTCATTGCATGAATCTGAAAGCATTCCTCCTCTTCTAATTTTAATAGTTTGAGAAGAATAGGTATTAACTCTTCTTCAACTATTTGATAAAATCCACTTTTGAAGTTATTTAGTCCTGATTTTTAGTTTGTTGGGAGTTTTTTCATTATTGACTCCATTTGATTGCTGGTAATTAGTCTGTTCAAATTTTCAATTTCTTCCCACTTCATTTTTGGGAGGCTATATGTTTCTAGGAATCTACTCATTTCTTGTAGGTAGTCCAATTTCTTGGAATATAATTTGCCATAATATTCTCTTACAATCCTTTGTATTTCTGTGATGCCAGATATTTCTCTTCTATTTCTGCTTTTGTTTATTTGAATTCTCTCTCTCTCTCTCTCTCTCTCTCTCTCTCAATGAGTCTGGTTAAATATCAATTTTTTTATCTTGCCTAAGAAATTGCTCCTCGTTTCATTGATCTGCTGTGTTATTTTTGTGGTTTTTGTTTTTGCTTCTATATCGTTTATTTCAGCTCTAATCTTTATTATTTCCTTCCTTCTACTGCCTTTGGGTTTTATTTGCTTTTTTCTATCTATTTTAGTTGTAAAATTTGGCTGTTTGTTTGAGATTTTTTCTTCTGTCTTGAGTTGTGCCTGTTTTGCTATAAAATTACTTCTTACGTATCAGATAAAGGGCTAGTATCCAAGATCTATAAAGAACTTATGAAACTCAACAGCAAAGAAACAAACAATCCAATCATGAAATGGGCAAAAGACATGAACAGAAATCTCACAGAGGAAGACATAGACATGGCCAACAAGCACATGAGAAAATGCTCCGCATCACTTGCCATTAGGGAAATACAAATCAAAACCACAATGAGATACCACCTCACACCAGTGAGAATGGAGAAAATTAACAAGGCAGGAAACCACAAATGTTGGAGAGGATGTGGAGAAAGGGGAACCCTCCTGCACTGTTGGTGGGAATGTGAACTGGTGCAACCACTCTGGGAAACTGTGTGGAGGTTCCTCAAAGAGTTAAAAATAGATCTGCCCTACGGCCCAGCAATTGCACTGCTGGGGATTTACCCCAAAGATACAGATGCAGTGAAACGCCAGGACACCTGCACCCGGATGTTTCTAGCAGCAATGTCCACGATAGCTAAACTGTGGAAGCAGCCTCGGTGTCCATCGAAAGATGAATGGATAAAGAAGATGTGGCCTATGGATACAATGGAATATTCCTCAGCCATTAGAAATGACAAATACCCACCATTTGCTTCGACATGGATGGAACTGGAGGGTATGATGCTGACTGAAATAAGTCAATCAGAGAAGGAAAAACATTATATGGTCTCAATCATTTGGGGAGTATAAAAAATAGTGAAAGGGATTAAAGGGGAAAGGAGAAAAAAAATGAGTGGGAAATATCAGAAAGGGAGACAGAACATGAGAGACTCCTAACTCTGGGAAACGAACTAGGAGTGGTGGAAGGGGAGTTGGGGGGGGTGACTGGGTGACGGGCACTAAGGGGGGCACTTGATGGGATGAGGACTGGGTGTTATTCTATATGTTGGCAAATTGAACACCAATAAAAAATAAATTTATTTTAAAAAATAAAAATAAAATAAAATTACTTCTTAGAACAACTTTGGCTCCATCCCCAAAATTTTGGACAATTGTGTTTCCATTTTCATTTGTCTCTATGTATTTTTTTATTTCCTCTGATTTCTTGGTTAATCCATTCATTGTTTAACAGTCTGTTAGTTAACCACCTTGTAGTTGTCCTCTTTCTATCTTTTGCTTGTGGTTAATTTCTGCTTTCATATTGTCATGGTCAGAAAAGATGAGTGGTATGATGGTGATCTTTTTGGATTTATTGAGACTTGTGTTGTGGCCTAATATGGGATTTTTTTATTGAAAATGTTCCACCTGCACCTGAAATGAATGTGTATTTTTCTGTCTTCGGATGGAATGTTCTGAAATATCATTCAGATCTATCTGGTCCAATGTGTCATTAAAGGCAATTTCCTTGTTGATTTTCTGCTTGGATGGTCTGTTCATCCACGTAAGTGGGATGTTTAAGTCCCTCACTATTGTCATATTGCTATTCATTATCTCTTTGGTGGTTACTAGCAGCTTTATGTATTTGGGTGCTTCCATGTTGGGTGCATAATATTTATAACTCTATATTTTCTTGTTGGATTGTTCCCTTTATTGTTATATATTATCCTTTTCCCCTTTTTAAAGTTTTTTTTTAAGGCCTATTTTCTCCAATACAAGTATTCTACTCTGGCTTCCAATCACAACTATTTGCTTGATAAATGATTTTCCATCCCTTCACTCTGAATCTGCATGTGTCTTTAGGTCTGTAATGTGTCTCTTCTAGGCAGCATAGAAATGTGTCTTATTTATTTATCCATCCAATCACTCTATGATTTATGATTGGAAAATTTAGTCCACTTACATTCAATGTAATTATTTTTTAAATTTTATTATTTATTTTTTTAATTTATTTTAATAATTTTATTCATTTATTCATGAGAGAGAGAGAGAGGCACAGACACAGGCAGAGGGAGAAGCAGGCTCCATGCAGGGAGCCTGACGTAGGACTCGATCCCGGGTCTCCAGGATCACACCCTGGGCTGAAGGCAGTGCTAAACCACTGAGCCACCTGGCCTGCCCAATGTAATTCTTGATTGGTATATAATTATTGCCATTTTGCTACTTGTTTTATGACTGTTTTTGAAGTTTTCTATTCTTTCTCTTCTTCCTCTCTTTCCCTTGGTTAATTGGCTTTCTTTAGTGATATACTGGGATACTTTATTTTTTACATATCTATTATTAATTTTTGATTTGTGTTATAATTTGGTTTGTATATAACAGCTTCTTTATGTAGCAGTCAACATTAAGTTACTGTTACTTAAGTTTGAAGCCATTCTCTATCCCTCTCCCTTCCCTACTCTCACATTTTTGAAATACAGTGTCCTACTTTGCATCCTTTTATTTTGTGAGTTCCTTGACATATTTTTATGGATATCTTTAGTTTTACTGGTTTTCTGCTTTCTTTCCTGTGGTATTTCCTTTCCTTCCCACTCAGAGTCCTCTTTAACATATTTTGTAGTGCTAGGTTATGGTCACGAATTCCTTTCACATCTGTTTGTCTGAGAAACTCTTTATCTCTCTCTTTCTCTGTTCTGAATGATAGTCTTGCTGGATAGAGTATGCTTGCCTGGAGATTTTTTTTTCTTTCAGTATTTTGAATATACCATGCCACTCTCTTCTAGCCTGCAAAATTTCTGATTAAAACTCAGCTGATATGGGTTATGAGTTTCCCTTGCATGTAACTTTCTCTTGCTGGTTTTAAAATTCACCTTCATTACTACTTTTTGACATTTTAATTAATATGTATCATGGTGTGGACCTCTTTGCATTGATTTTCTTGGGAGCTCTCTGTGCCTACTGATTCTTGATTTCTGTTTCCTTCACCAGATTTGGGAAGTTTTCAGCCATTATTTCTTCAAATAAACTTTTGCCCTTTTTCTCGTTCTTCTCCTTCTGTGATGTATAATGCTTTTATGCTTGATGGTATCACTGAGTTCCCTAAGTCTATTTTCCTTTTGTATTTCTCTTTCTCTCTCTCTCTCTCTCTCTCTCTCTCTCTCTCTCTCTCTCTCTCTCTCTTTCTCTCTTGCCTATTCAACTTGATTGCTTTCTATATCCTGTCTTCCTGGTCACTGATCTATTCTGCTTCCTCAATTCTCCTGTTCATTCCATATAGTGTATTTTTAATTTCATTTGTTGAGTTCTTCATCACTGGTTGGTTCCTTTTTATGTTATCTATCTCTCTGTTTTGGGTCTCACTGAGGTCCTCTATTTGTCTCTCAAGACTAGGGAGTAACTTTATGATCATTACTTGAAGTTCTCTATTAGACATATTACTTATCTCTTTTTCTCTTCTTTCTCTTACTGTGATTTTGTCCTATTCTTTCACTTGGGACATATTCCCCTGTGTCCTCTTTTTGTTTAAGTCTCTTTTCTTTTTTCTCCATGTTAGAAAAGTTAGTTACATCTTCTGCTCTTAAAAGTGATGTCCTTATGAATAAGGGTTTCTGTGGTGCTCTGCAGGGCAGAGTCTCCTGTTTACCAGAGCCTGACACTCTAGGGGTGTCTCCTATGTATATCATGTGTGCCCTGTGGAGGCTCTCTTCATTGCATCTCCACCCATCCTGCCAGGTCCATGTGGCCTCTCTTCTACACTTAGCTGTGGAGAGTTAGTTCCGGCAGTCTTTGGGTCGTTTTCTAGATTATTTACACTGATACAGGTGTTGTCTCATTGGGAAGAGGTGATTGTAGGGCCCTTCTCAGCACCTTCTTCCCCAGAACTTCATGTACTGACTTTTATGATAATGTATAGGCTTTACCCAACAACATAACTGCTTGAAATAATATTTTCTAAAAATGACCCTTAATTGATGTTTGCTCACTTAAAATTATGACTTAATTTGTTGGTTTGGAGTATTAGATATACATACAGCCCTCTTAAAATGAACCCCCAAAATCTAAAAGAGGTCCCAGTAAGTAGGTGCTCAATGATCCCAAAACTGAGAAACAAAGCGCATAGTTGAGGATGAGACTGGACCAGAAACAGAGCTAGTGCCCCACTCTCTGCCCCAAGCAGGGTAGCCAGCAAGGTACCCAGAGCTTCTCTGCTAGTGGAGGGACAAGACTCTGAAGATACGTCCCCATAAGGCACATCTTACTAGAAAAAGAAAGTCACAGGTCCACATGGTGTCATTTAGACCCAGTTCCCACACTAGAGCTTCCTACCGACAGTTTCAATCACTACCACCCCAACGCCCACCCTCACCCAGAAATGTAGCCTTAACAGGTCAGGCAAGAAATTTTTCTTTCCATCAGAGCCAATGAATCTGTCTACTGAGACCCCCCTGTCCCCTGAAGGCAGATGAAGTCATGTGCATGATAAAAACCCTATTTTCCCCCCAAGAAAATGGACCTGTCCCTGAAACAATCTTTCTCTTTTGCTACTAACTCCCTGGCCCCATGCCCCCTCTATAAAAACCTTCCATTCTGTACAACTCCTCTGAGTGCCCCCCTGTGGGTCAGATGGGGTATTGTGTGAGTCATGCACCATTTAATGAAGCCAATTAGTTCTTCAAATGTATGTAGTTGATTTTTCTTATTGAACAGTTCTGAAGTTTGTCTCAGGGTGATTAAAAGTAAACATCAAAAAATGAACAAGCTTGGAGGAAGAGATTATTCATTTGCCTTAAATATCTGGACATAGAGCTTCCTCTCATCCATGTTGGAACCACTCTCAGAGAATATGTTTACCATGCAAATAGGAAATGCTGAGTAAGTGAGGAACGAGTGAATGAATGAATGGATGATCCAAGGCATCAGTGGATTTCCTCCACAGAAAATCCTGCATTTTGAGTATTTCGCTGTCACTGTGAGGACACTTCTTAGTTTATTACATGCTGGTGTATCTTGTTCTTCCAACTCTAGGAAGACCCTGAAGGATGAATTTCTACCAGTCACTTAATCAGCAGCAGCAACCTTGATTCCTGACCTGTGATCCGTCAGAAATCCATGAAAACACCCAGGACAGGGGTTGCTCAAGATGTCAGGTTTAATAAGCAAGACAGGATAAGAGTGTTACAAGACAAGGACACATGAAGAAAACACAAATAGGCAAGAAAAGGGATAGAGGAATATTTTCAAGCATCGAGAGAAAGGAAGAGGGAAGTGAGGAGGAACACTGCAAGGAAGAGAGACCTTAACCCAGCGTCCCCAAGGACATTGTCCACGTCCATCAGAGGGGAGCTTCCGGTCACTAAGGATAGAAACCCACCTTGTTGGGCTGAAATCACACAGGAAAGGTATTGGCTGATGGAACTGGAGAGCCCGGGGACTGTAAATGGGACTGATTCCTTGATTTCTTTCTCTTTCTACTGCTTTATTATTGGTGTCTAGAAATGCAACCGATTTCTGTACAATGATTTTGTATCCTGGGACTTTACTGAATTCAGGTGTCAGTCTAACAATTTTTCTGGTGAAGGCTTTTGGGTTTTCTATATAGAGTGTCATGTCCTCTGAGAATAATGGAAGTTTGACTTCTTCCTTTCCAATTAGGATGCTTTTTGTTTCATTTTCTTTTCTTTTTTTTAATAATAGATTTATTTTTATTAGTGTTTATTTTGCCAACATACAGAATAACACCCAATGCTCATCCCGTCAAGTGCCCCACTCAGTGCCCACCACCCAGTCACCCCCACCCCCACCCTCCTCCCCTTCCACCACCCCTATTGCTGAGGCCAGCACCTCCAGTACTATGTTAAATAATAATGGTGAAAGTGGACATCCCTGCCTTAATTTTGACTGTAGAGGTAAAGCTCTCAGTTTTCCCCCACTGAGCATATTAGCTGTGTGTCTTTCATGTATGGCCTTTATGATGTTGAGGTATCTTCCCTCTGTTGCTACGTGGTTGAAGATTGCTATCATGAATGGATGTTGTACTTTCTCAAATGCTTTTTCTGCTTCAAAGACAGATCTAAGACAGGATCATATGGTTCTTATCATTTCTTTTATTAATGTGCTGCATCGTGTTCATTGATATGTAAATATAGAACAGGAATAAATCCCACTCGATTGTGGTGAATGACTTTTTTATTTTTTATTTTTTTATTTTTTATTTTTTTAATAATAATTTTTTTATTGGTGTTCAATTTGCCAACATACAGAATAACACCCAGTCCTCATCCCATCAAGTGCCCCCCTCAGTGCCCGCCACCCAATCACCCCCACCCCCCTGCCCTCCGCCCCTTCCACCACCCCTAGGTCATTTCCCAGAGTTAGGAGTCTTTATGTTCTGTCTCCCTTTCTGATATTTCCTACCCATTTCTTCTCTCTTCCCTTCTATTCCCTTTCACTATTATTTATATTCCCCAAATAAATGAGAACATATAATGTTTGTCCTTCTCCGATTGACTCATTTCACTCAGCATAATACCCTCCAGTTCCATCCACGTTGGAGCAAATGGTGGGTATTGTCATTTCTAATGGCTGAGTAATGTTCCATTGTATACATAAACCACATTTTCTTCATCCATTCATCTTTCGATGGACACCGAGGCTCCTTCCACAGTTTGGCTATTGTGGACATTGCTGCTAGAAACATTGGGGTGCAGGTATTGTTAGATTTGATTTGACAGTATTTTGTTGAGAACTTTTGCATTTGTGTTCATCAGGGATGTTAATGTAAGCCAGCATCAATCCTCAATCTCTTTTTTCAGTGGGGTCTTTGTGTAGTTTTGGAATCAAGGTAACGCTGGCTTCATGGAAGGAGTTTGGAAGTTTTCCTTCCATTTCCGTATCTTGGAACATGTTGAGAAGAATAGCTGTTAATTCTTCTTTAAACGTCTGGTAAAATTCCCCTGCGAAGACATCCAGCCACGGACTTTTGTTTCTTGGGAAATTTTTTATTACTAATTCAATTGTTTTGCTGCTTATGAGTGTGTTCAAGCTTCCTCTTTCTTCTTTCAGTTTTGGTAGCTTATTTGTTACTAGGTATTTATCCACTTCTTCTAGATTGTCCAATTTGTTGACATATAATTTTTCATAGTATTCTCTTATTATGTTTCTGTGTTTATGTTATTGTGTTTCTATGATGTTGGCTATGATCTCTCTTCTCTCTTCATGATTTTACTTAGTTGGGTACTAGTCGTTTATTTTTTATAAGTCTGGCTAGGGGTTTTTATCGATTTTAAAATATTTTAAAGACTAAACACCTGGTTTCATCTGTTCTATTGTTTGTCAGTCTTTTTTGTTTCTATATCATTTACTTATGCTCTAATGTTTATTATTTCCCTTCTTCTGCTGGCACAAGGCTTCATTTGTTGTTCTTTTTCTAGTTCCTCTTTGTGTAAGATTAGGTTGTGTATTTGAGATTTTTCTTGCTTCTTGAGGTAGGCCTGTATTTCAACATACTTCCCTCTTAAAATTGCCTTTGTTGTACCCCAAACATTTCAGACTGTTATGTCTTCATTTTCATTTGCTTCCAAAATTTTTTAAATTTTTAAAATTTCTTTAATTTCCTAGTTGGCCCACTCATTCTCTGGTAGGATGTACTTTAACCTCCATGTATTTGTGGTCATTACAACTTTTTTTCTTTTGGTTCACTTCAAGTTTCATAGCATTGTGGTTGTACAATATGTATCATATAATCTCAATCTTTTGTGCTATTGAGACCTGATTTGTGACCTGGTATGTGATTTGTTCTGAAGAAAGCCCCGTGTGCACTCCAAAGGAATGTGTGTTCTGCTGCTTTAGGATGAAATTTTCTGAATGTATCTGTTAGGTCCGTCTGGCCCAGTGTGTCATTCAAAGCCTTCACTTCCTGGTTGACTTTCTCTTAGATGATCTGTCCATTGCTGCAAGTGAGGTTTTATTTTTCTAATTTTATTTACTTATTCATGAGAGACACACAGAGAGAGACAGAGATGTAGACAGAGGGAGAAGCAGACTCCCTGCAGGGAGCCTGATGTGGGACTCGATCCCAGGACCCCGGGGTCATGCCCTGAGCCAAAGGCAGACTCTCAACTGCTAAGCCACCCAGGCATCCCTGTAAGTGGGGTTTTAAAGTCCCCTACTATTATTATCAATGAGTTCCTTTATGTTTGTTATTAATTACTTTACACATTTGAGCGCTCCCAAGGTGGGAGATAAATATTTACATTTGTTAGGTCTTCTTGTTGGATAGACCCCTTTATTATGATATAGTGCTCTTCTTATTTCTCTTGTTACAGTCTTTGCTCTATAATCTAGTTTGCCTGATGTAAGTATGGATACTCTGGTTCTCTTTTGACCTCTATTTACATGATAAATGGTCTCCATCCCCTCACTTTCAGTCTGCAGGTGTCTTTAGGTCTGAAATGGGCCTCTTGTAGGCAGCATGTAGATGGCCTTGATTTTTCATCCATTGTGACACCCTGTGTCTTTTGATTGGAGCATTTAGTCCATTTAGATTCAGACTGTTTATTGATAGATAAGAATTTAGTAACATTTTATTACTTGTTTTGTTGTTGGTTCCGGAGATTTTCTCTGTTACTTTCCAGTCTTTGTTGCATTTGGTTTTTCTTTCCCACTCAGAGTCCTTTAATATTTCTTTCAGGGCTGGCTTACTGACCACAAACTCCTTTAGTTTTTGTTTGGGAAACTCTATCTTTCCTTCTATTCTGAATGACAGCCTTTCTGGATGTAGTATTCTTGGCTGCATATTTTTCCCATTCAACGTGGTGAATATATCTTGCTACTCTCTTCTGGCCTGTCAAGTTTCTGTGGACAGATCCGCTCCTAACTTTATTTGCCTTCACTTGTAAGTTAGGGGCTTCTTTTTTCTTGTTGCTGTTAGGATTTTTTCTTTATCTTTATATTTTGCAAATTTAACTATGATATGCCTTGATGGTGGCCTGTTTTTGATGGTTTTGATAGGAGTTCTCTGGGCCTTCTGGATTTGGATGTCTGTTTCCTTCCCCAGATTAGGAAAGAGGGTGTTTTCACCTATAATTTTCTCAAATAAACCTTCTGCCCCCTTTCCCTCTCTTCTTCTTCTGGGACTCCTAAGATATGAATGTTTTTATACTGTATGAAGTCACTGAGTTTCCTAAGTTTACATTCATGACCCAATATTTTTCTTTCCCTCTTCTTTTCAGCTTCATTATTTTCCATAATTTTATCTTCTTTTAAAAATGTATTTATCTATCTATCTATCTATCTACCTATTTATGGGGGAGGGGCAAAGGGAGAGATATAAGCAGTTTCCCCACTAAGCTGTATGCCTGTTGCAGGGCTCAAATCCAGGACCCCAGGATCATGACCCAAGCCTAAGGCAGACACTTAACTGACTGAGCCATCCAGGTGCTCCCATAATTTTATCTTCTATGTCACTTCGTCATTCCTCTGCTTTGTCCACCCTTGTTGTTATTACATCTAGTCAGTTTCAAATCTCAGTTATAGCATTATTAATTTTGTCCTGATTGGTATTTAGTTATTTTATCTCTGTGGTAAGGGTCTTCCTGCTGTCCTCCATGCTTTTCTCAAGCCCAGTTAGTATCCTCATGATTGTTGTTATAACTTATTGATCAGTCATATTACTTATATCTGTTTTCATTAGATCCTTGGTTTTGACCTTTTCTTGTTCTTTCTTTTGGAATGAATTCCTCTATCGTGGCATTTTATCTAAATCTCTGTCTTCTCTGTGTTAGAAAGGCCCGTTATGTTTCTGTTCTTGAGAGTAATAACTCTTTAAAGAAGAGGTCATATGCCGTCCAGTGTCTATTGCTTCAGGAAGTGTCTCTGGTGTATGATGTACACACTCTGCTTCTGTGTTTTGTCTACTCTTTCCCTTAGGTCATTCCTCTGAAGAGTTTCTCCCTGCCTGCAGTGGATATTTTTGGACCTTGCCCAAACTATGGTGAGTTTTAACTATGTGTGCCCTGATCTGCTTCTTAAAAGAGCCAGATCCTATTTCCACTAGAAATGAAGATTTACAGAATTCCTGTGGTCAGTAGCTGTGGTGCATGTGGAGGATCTGCTGGTCTTCTGGAGGAGATGCCTGCTGCTCTGGTTCTCAAGTACACTTGCCTGAGAAAAGTTGCACCTGCAAAGCACAGGGGGTTGGGTCTTTGTACAAGAGGCTCAAGCCTCCACTGTGGGTGTTGTAATGTTTATTGACGTTAGTTTAGGCTGAAGGGTGGGGTAAGAGAAAGGCACCAGCCCCCTTTGTCACCCTCAGAGAGGGGAGTTCATGTCCACCACTCTCCAATTCCCAGAAGAGCAAACAATCTCCCCTCATGTGTCCCAGATGCCTCTCAGATCAATGCCTTAACCCTACTTGTGTACAGACTGTCTGCCCACCAGGCAGCACAGTACCCCTGTGTTCTATCCCAGGCAGGTTAGCTGAGATGTAAAGCTCCAAACTTTAGGGAGCTGGCATGGCAGAGCCTCACACTGGTCATCTCGGGGAGGGTCTTGCTGCACTGAGAGGGGTGCAGGTTTGTTCCAGATGGGCAGTTGCACCAAAGCACAGGAGCATGGAGTTTGTCGTAAAGCATAGCAAATAGCTAGTGTCCGGGCTATCTGCCTTCTACCAGTGTTGCTGCACTTACACTAAAAGGTGCGGGAGGCTAATGGCACCTACTGTCCTTTATGTACCCAGAGAGGCAATGGCATCTCTCCCAGATGCACTACGAGAAGGATCAACATCGCTCCCATTGCATCCTAACAGACCTCAGATCATGCTGTCTGCCCCTGGGCTTCTCCACAGAATCATTGCAATCCCTTCAAGGCTCCACACCAGCCATAATGTGGACCTCCAAAATTCCGGTTTTTGAGCCCTGTTGGCTACAAAATCTCAGAAAAATAAGGGCCTCTTATTTTCCCATTCATTGGCTTTCTGGTAGTTTTTCCTTGTGTTCCTTGTCCCATGTTCACTTCTCTCTCTCTCCTCTCTCCATGACCATGGCTCCTACCACTAGTAGAAACCACAATCCATTTCTCCCCCAAATCATATCTCTGCACCTCCTACCTTCCATGATGTGGCCTCTTCTCTCTCTCTAGCTGTGTAGTTTGTTCTGTCAGTCATTAGATAGATTTATTGGGTATTCAGAATACTTTGATATTTATCTAGTGGAGTTTAAGGGATGAGGCAAGCCTGTAATCTGCTTACTACTCCATCATCCTAGCTCTTCCCGCCGATGCTCTTGTTTCTTTTTCCATTCTTCTAATTACCTTTCTTTTGGTGAGAACACTTCAGATCTACCCCCTTGGAAAATTTCATGTATACAATTTCCCTGTCTTCTTGAATACCGAATTCCTCCTCAGACTTGCTTCTGTGGTGCAAAAATGATTGTGGTTTTTCAAGCTTTATACCTCACATTGTATCCTTCAGGACAAGAGAGAGCCTCAAACATTGGCCACAAAAAATCAACTTTGTGTGACTGTGCCACCTGGACCAGATGCCTGGACCCAAACCATCGCACTGGGTGAGGTCATGTGGAATCTATACGATGATTGGCCTGAAGTGGGGGATATCTGTCCATCCTTCAAGCATCAAACATCTCAACTACTATAAACATTTCAGGAAGCAATAGAAAAAGAAAAGCCTACAGACTTAGCATTTATTCACCGGGATTTTTATTTCATGCATGTGGGACACCTTACCAAATTACAAATATCATAAAGACATGGACATTGCTCTTCAGAGGCCTAAGAATTAGAAAGGGGAAAGGAACCTAACAGTGGCAAAAAGCCATGGGTATCTGAATAGAACTGCCAAAGTGCAGGTTAAAATTCTTACCAGGCAGAGACTGATTCCAATTATGAATCAGGGAGGGCTCACTGGAGGAAGTGACATCTGATGCCAGGGACTCCCGGAGGTTATAAGGATTTCATTTTGCTCTGAATTCGATTTTGAGACTTAAGCTCCAGAATCAAGTTAGAACAACAAATCCCACTAAATTACACTTAGCTTATACTGACAACTGATCATTAAGCAGGAATCAAAGACAAAGTTGCACACAGAGAGTTGCCAGGACATCACTGCTGAGCTGCCTTGAGGTCAGTCCAGGGGGCTGGGCTGCTGGGATCTCACTTCAAAGGGAAGTCCGTACACTGAGGTCTGCTGTGTGTTTTCCTGGGAGGAATAAAAAGGAATCCCTCTGCAGCAGATGGAGGGGAGGCTGCAGGGGGGAAGGGCACGGGTGGCAGGAGGGCTGAGGACACACTGAAAAGTGGGGAGACACGTGGGAAAGAGCAGGAAGGGGGCTCCAGAGACTCACCAGCGCTTCCAGAGCCACCACGCCAGGCCTGCCAGGAGCACCAGGGGCACGATCACCACCAGGAAGACCAAGCCCACGGAGTGGGGCCGCTCTGTGGGGTTGGGCCCAGAGGGTGTCATTTCCCATCCACCCTGGGTTGAACTGCACCTCCCAGGTCCTCTCCACTCCTGTCACCATCCATCTCACCAGCTGCCCTTCCCCCTTTCCCTTCTCCCATCCCTCCTCAGAGATGGACACTTCACCTAACCCTCCGCATCCTCCCACATCTGCAGGACCCTCACCCTCAGCTCTTCCATCTCTTGGGTTACTGATTTTTTGTTCTTCTTGGCCTGGAGTTCCTAGAATCCCCAATTTTTCTTCTGACTCTCCTGCCGTGGTGAAGGACCCCCTGCCCCTTTCCCAGCTGGGCCCAACTCTTCCTCACCCCAGTGGAGGACCATGTCCTGGCCTCCTAGACTGCTGTGTCTCACACGGCAGGACAGGCCAGCTGCCTCCTTGGCTTTCACATCCAAGGACACCTGAAGGTACCACGTCCCGTCAGCATGGGGCAGGACGTCACCTCGCCAGGTGCCCTGTTGCTCCTGCTCGCCCCGCATCCACGTCACCCACACAGGCTTGGGGTAGAAGCCGGAGACATGGCACACCAGCCGCAGATGGCCAGACCCGGGGCTGGGGCCAGTGGACAGCCAGGCCTCGGGCCTCACTGCGGAAACAGGACAGGGATTCACAGACTGAGGGGAGGTCTTCACCCTTAGACCTATCACCATCATCCCTTCTCCCTCTTGATTCCTTCTTACCCTGAATGTGAGGGAATAATGCAAATTTATGAGTGCAGAATAGAGAATTCTTGGAGCAAGGGAGCAGGACTGACCTTGTCGCTGGAGATCTGCCTTCCCTGCATCAAGAAGACCCAACAGGTAACGGGGACAGAAGTCACTGATGTGTGAGTGTATTCTTAAATTGACCACATGGTACTGATTTAACAGTTTGCAGACTTGCTGAGCTCTCCTTCCTCCCTTTGGAGATGGCCACCATGACTTGTTCTGGAAACTCACAAGATCTGATCCTTGATAAGCAATCTGCATGAATCCTACTGATGGTTCCCCAATGTACAGGCCACAGCCTTCTGCCATCTGTACCTGAAAGGGATCTGAGAAGAAAGACTATGAATTACAGGACAGGGGGAGTGAAAAAAATAAAATGAGATAAGGCAAAGTCTAGGAGAGTGGAAGTAGAGAAGTTCAGGGGGTTGGAGGGAATTGCATAGAATTTATTTGAGGGAGGCTCAGATAAAGGGGAAGTGGGTGGTGGTAGCTGGAGGTGGAGAGAGGTGAATGCTGGAGGAAGGAATGAATGTTAGAGGAAAGACATGAAGGATGTGGGCAGAGGAAAGGTAAGGGCTCAGCAGAGAAGTTCAGGTAAAAACAATTTAAAATGAAGGGAGAGCAGTGGGGTACAGGGAACACATAGGTAGACATTGCTGATAGGACTAAATGAGGAGAAAAGCAGATCAAGGAGTCAGTCACAGAGCGAGGACCAGAGGTGCCTGGTTGGAGGCCAGGGAAAGGGGTGGTCGTGGGAGAACTAGTGGGACAGGAGGGCCCTGTGGTCAATGAGAGGAGTGGGACGGAGCAGAAGATGTGAAGCTTTTTAGAATCACAGTCTGGCTCCATGCTCTGCCCACAGTGGTAGGGTTCAGCTTCATGATGGGACACATGAGGTTCAATGGAGCCTCTTTCCTGGAGGTAGAAGGATCCCAGGACACACACAGACCAGCCTCCTCCATCCCACCCAGAGGGAACTGAGCTCACATTCAAGCTGCCAGTCACTGACATGGTCCTGAAATATCAGAGGAAATCTAATGGAGAAGGTATGGAATGTCCTTTCCCGTTCAATCAGCTCCTCTTTGCTCAATTTGCCTTTGGCCCAAGGCCACAGGAACAAGAAAGTGCCAGAGTCACTGTCCCAGCCATGAGTCTGCAGCTCATCCAGCCAAGCTGAGGCAAGATTTTGTGTCCAGGAACGGTTGTAAAAGGATGTGGTCAGGATGACTTGGAAGGAGACTGGCCCCTGGAAGGCTGTGGGAAAAAGGACAGATAGACTGAGAAAGAGGAGGGCATTGGGAAGGAGAGGGAATGGAGACTAAGGGGCCGGGGACGGGGCCCAAAATCTGGAGGACAGAGAAGCCATAGTCATCTCAGGAGACAGTGCTGCCCCGGAGCCGGGGCCTCGCACCCTTCCTTCAGGAGAGCACAGGGCCCTGGGGCTGGGGATGCTCGGGGAGGAAGCAGTCTGACTCTCCCTGCCCAGGTCTGTGCTGGGAACCCAGGCAACAAGTGCACACATACACATGCACACAAAAACACACTCATAGAAACGTACACACATTCTTACACAAACAAATATATACACACACACAAGTATACAGACACAGAGACACATACACACACACAAACACATATTAAAACACTTGCATAAAGACACACAAGACATACATTTGTCACAAATACAGAGACTGGCAGACACACTCATGCCCTCACACATGTATACACATAATCAAATGCACACTTAGAGGCACACAAGGACATTTACACACATCACACACACGCACGCACACACACACATGCACACACGTGCGCCCACTGGGCAGGACCCAAGCTCTCACCATCTTCACTGTCACCCCTGGGAGGAGAACCGCCAACAGCACAAGTTGCAGAAACAGCATCTTGTTTGCAGATGTTCTTTCTCTTGCAAAGTCGCTCTTTGATGTCTGTCCTCACACACCGACCCCCTCCCAGCCCCTCTCCTCTGACTTCCTCTCCACACACACAACCCTTCCCTGAGTCTCTGCGACAATGCAAATGTGCTCCTCCCTCAACCTTGGGCACCTACTCAGTCTCACTTCCCCTCCTGCTCTGCCTCCCCTCTGGCCTCCAGCTTCTCCCTGTCACCAGCATCCATCCCGATTCAACGTTCATGAACATAAATGTAATCCTAATCCTCTTCTCCTGTTTTCCCGTCTCCTCCACCCACCTCCCCTCTGGGAACCAATAGTCTGTTCTCTATAGATAAATAAGAGTCTGGTTTTTCCTTTGTCTCTTTTCTCTTTGTTCCTTTTTGTGTGTGTGTCTTAAAATCCACATGTGAGTGAATTTGAGACCATACGGCATTAACCTTTCTCTGAATGACTTTTTTCACTCACTATCATACTCTCTAGCTCCATGTTGTTGCAAATGGCAAGATTCTAGTCATTTTCATGGCTGAGTAATATTTCATCATGTGCACCTATCATATCTTTTTTCTCTGTTTATCCATAAATGGACACTTGGGCTGTTTTCATAATTTGGTTGTTGTAAATAATGCTAGAGGAAACATCAGGGAGCTTATATCTTTTCATTTTAGTGTTTTTACATTCGTTGGGTAAATATCAAGTAGCACAATTAACTGAGTCCTCTGGTAATTCTATTTTTAATGCTTTGAGGAACCTCCATGCTCTTTTCCATAGTGGCTGCACCAGTTTGAATTTCCGTCAACAATGTACAAGGGTTCCTTTTTCTTCGCATCATCCCCAAGACTTGTTTCTTTTTTTAAAGATTTTATTGATTTATTCATGAGAGACACACAGAGAGAGGCAGAGACACAGGCAAAGGGAGAAGCAGGCTCCCTGCGGGGAGCCTGATGTGGGACTCAATCCCAGGTCACTCCTTGAGCCAAAGGCAGATGCTCAACGCCTGAATCACTTAGGAGTCTCCAACACTTATTTCTTGTGTATTTTCTTTTCTTTCTTTTTTTTTTTGTATTTAATCAATGTGACAGGTGTGCGGTGATATTTCATTGTGGTTTTGATTTGCATTTCCCTGATGATGAGTGATGTTGAGCATCTTATGTCTGTTGACCATCTGGGTGTCTTCTTTGGAGAAACGTCTATTCATGTGTTCCATCCTTTTAAAAATTGGATTATTTGTTTTATTAGGTGTTGACTTGTACAAGTTCTTTATATGTATTGGATAGTAGCCCTTTATGAAATATATTATTTGCAAACAGATCCTCCCATCCCTTAGGTTGTCTTTTTGTTTTATTGATTGTTTCATTGGCTTCTCAGAAACTTTTTAATTTGATATAGTTAATAGGTTCTTTTGCTTTTGTTTCCCTTGCCTCTGGAGACATATCTAGAATGATGTTCTGTGGCCAATATCTGAGACCTTACTGCCTATGCTCTGTCCTAAGATGTTTATGGAATTTCAGCCCCTCATTTAGGTCTTTATTCCACCTTGAGCTTCTTTTGTCTATGGTGTAAGAAAGTGATCAACCTTCTTTCTTTTGCATGTAGCTGTCTAGTTTTCCCAACTGCACTTGTTGAAGAGACGTTCTATTTCCCGTTGCACATTCTTGCCCCCTTGGTAACATTTAATTGACCATAAAATCATAGGTTTATTTCTGGGCTCTTTCCTCTGTTCCATTGATGTATGTCTATTTGGTGCCAGTTTCATACCGTTTTGATTGCTACAGCTTTGTAGGATACCTTGAAATCTGTAATTGTGACACCTCTAGCTTTGTTTTTGGCCATTCAGTGTGCTTTATGGTTCCATACAAATTTTAGGATTGTTTGCTCTAGTTGTGTGAAAAATACTTGATGGGATGAGCACTGGGTGATATGTTGGCAAATTGAACTCCAATAAAAAAATGCTGTTGGTATTTTTATAGGCACTGCATTAAATCTATAGATTGCTTTGGATAATATGGACATGTTAACAATATTTGTTCTTCCAAACCATGAACATGGAACATTTTTCCATTTCTTTGTGTCACTTTCAATTTTCTCTGCCGGTGTTTTATAGTTTTCAGAGTACAGGTCTTTCACCTCTTTGGTTAAGTGTATTTCTAGGTATTTTATTAGTTTGGGTACAATTGTTTTTTTTTATTTAATAAATTAATTTTTATTGGTGTTCAATAGTTTTGCTACAATTGTAAATGGAATTGTTTTTCTCTTAATTTCTCTTCTGCTTCTTTATTAGTGTATACAAATGCAAGGTATTTCTCTACATTGATTCTATATTCTGTGACCATACTGAATTCATTTATCAGTCTAGGAGTTTTTTGGAGAAGTCCTTAGGGTTTTTTATACGTAGTATCGTGTCATCTGAAAATAGTGAAAGTTTTACTTCTTCCTTGCCAATTTGGATGCCTTTTTATCCCCTTTTTCTTGTCATATTTCTGTGGCTGGGCCTTCCAGTACTATGTTTAATAAAAGTGGTGATAATGAACATCCTTGTCTTATTCCTGACCTAAGGGAAAAAGGTTTTCATTATTTGTATGATGTTAGCTCGGGTTTTTTATATATCACCTTTATTATGTTGAGTTATGCTACCTCTAAATCTATTTTGTTGAGGGATTTTATCATCAATGGAAGTTGTACTTTGTCAGATGATTTTTCTGAACCTATTTAAATGATCATGCAGTTTTTATCTTTTCTCTTGTTGATGTCATAAATCATGTTGATTGATTTGTGAATATTGAACATTATTTGAATCTCATGAGTAAATTCCACTCGATCATGATAAGTGACTTTTTAAATGTATCTTTGGATTCAATTTGCTAATATTTAATCCATTGTTCCATTGTTGGATTCAGTTTGCCTCTGTTTCCCTGTTGATTTTCTGCTTTGATCGTCTGTCGATTGATGTAAGTGGGTGTTAAAGTCCCCCCCATTATTGTATTACTGTGGATTATATTCATTATGTTATTAGTTGTTTTATACATTTGGGTGCTCCAATGTTGGGTGCATAAATATTTAAAAGTATTATATATTTTGCTCATTATTCACATTGTTATTTTATAATGTCATTCTTTGCCTCTTGTTACAGTATTTCTGTAAGTCTATTTTTTCTGATACAATGTTGCTACCTTGGCTTTCATTTCACATCTTTTGCTTGATAAACAATTCTCCATCCCTTCTCTTTCAATCTGCATATGTTTTTAGGTCTGAAATGAATCTCTTTTTTTTAATCTTTTTTTTAATTTTTATTTATTTATGATAGTCACACAGAGAGAGAGAGAGAGAGAGGCAGAGACACAGGCAGAGGGAGAAGCAGGCTCCATGCACCGGGAACCCGACGTGGGACTCGATCCCGGGTCTCCAGGATCGTGCCCTGGGCCAAAGGCAGGCGCCAAACCACTGCGCCACCCAGGGATCCCTGAAATGAATCTCGTGTAGGCAGCAGAGAGGTAGGACTTGCTTTTTTATCCACCCATCACACTTTTGACTGGAGAATTTAGTACATTTGTATTCAATGCATTTTTTGATAGGTATGTAGTTATCAACATTTTTTATGTGTTTATGGTTATTTTAGCAGTTCTCTGTTCCTTTCTCCTCTCACTCTCTTTTCTCATGGCTAGCTGGCTTTCTTTAGTGATACACTTGAATTCTTATCTCTTAAATTTTCCATGTCTATTAGTAGTTTTTGATTCATGGATATCATTTAGCTTGTATATAACAGCTTCTGCCATAGCAGTCGATATTAACTTATTGGTCACTTAACACTGAATCCATACCTTATTTCTCTTTCCCTCCAAACGCACATTTTAGGTATGTGGTGACTTCTTTTACATCTTTTCATTTTGTGAGTCCTTTGACTGATTTTATAGATATATTTATTTTTACTGCTTTCATGCTTCCTTTCATTTTGGTCTTGCCATTCCTTTCCACTTACAGTCCCCTTTAATATTTCTTGTAGTGCTGGTTTAGTGGTCATGAAGTCCTTCAACTTTTGTTTGTCTGGGAAACTCTTTATCTCTTCTCCTGAATTATAGCCTTGCTGGATAGAATATTCTTGGCTCTAATGGTTCTTTGTTTAGTTTTGTTTTCCTTTCAGTACTTTTTTAAAGATTATTTATTTATTTATTTATTTATTCATGAGACAGAGAGAGAGAGAGAGAGCCAGAGACACAGGCAGAGGGAGAAGCAGGCTCCATGCAGGGAGCCTAATGTGGGATTCGATCCCCACACCCCAGGATCATGACCCAAGCTGAAGGCAGACGCTCAACCACTGAGCCACCCAGGTGTCCATCCTTTCAGTACTTGGAGTGCATCATACCACCCTCTTCTGGCCTATAGTTTCTGCTGAAAACTCTGCTGATAACCTTATAGAGCTTATCTTGTATGTAACTGCCTTCTTTTCCTTTGCTGCTTTTAAATTATCTCTTTTTCACTTTTTTTTTTTTTTTTTTTTTTTGCCATTTTAATTACTATGTGTCTTGCTGAGGACCTCCTTAGGTTGATTTTGTTGGTGGCTCTCTCTGTGCTTCCTGATTCTTGATTTCTATTTCCTTCACCAGATTTGGGAAATTTTTAGATATTATTTCATCAAATAAATTTTCTGCCCCTTTTCTCTTTCTTCTCCTTCTGTAATCCTGATAGTATAAATGTTATTATGCTTGATGATGTCTCTGAGTTCCCTAAGTCTGTGTTTCTTTTGTATTATTTTTCCTCTCCTGTGCAGCTTGATTACTTTCCATTATCTGTCCTATAGCTCATTGATCCATTCTGCTTCCCCTAGCTTGCTATTCATTCCATCTAGCATATTTTAATTTCATTTATTGAGTTCTTCATCTCTGATTTTTTTCTTTTTTTTTATGTTTTCTACCCCTTTATTGAGGGTCTTACTAAAATTCTTCACTGTTTTCCCAAGTCCAGTTGCTATCTTTAAGACAATTACTTTAAATTTTCTATCAGGGAAGAATTAAGATAGCAGGGGAGCGGGGGGGGGGGTCTGAATTTGGCTCTTCCCTTGAATGCAGTCTGATGAGTACCAAATCACCGTGAACATACAAGAAATCAATGTGGGGACAGAAAGAGCAAAAGTGCACAATTAGAACTAGGAAAGCAGCCATATTGTGGAAGGTAAGAGCTGTAAAGAGTCAATTTGGTGGGAGTGGGGAAGAACTGTGGGTGCTGAGAAGGGGAGGGAGCCCTGATCAGGGAGAGAAGGAGAGACAGAGAGAAAAAGAGTGAAGGTGTCCACAGGGGATCTCACATGAAGAACTCTTCCCCAAAACCACTGACTGGGAAAAGAAGACATACTGACCACCACAAGTTTCTATAAGCACTGGAGTGTAAAGTCTGAGATTTTGGAGTTCTGCACCCTCACCAGAGTCATGACCAATGGGCTTGGTAGTGTGCCAGCAGGAAAGGAGGGCAGAGGCCCAGAATGGACAGCATATTCTGAGAATCCAATGCATCACACAGGAAGAAAGACTTTCCTTGCTTAGGGTGCATTTGAGCGAGGTGGCATGACCTATCTGTGGACAAAAGACCCAGTGGATGCCTGTCATTAGCATAGAAATAGAGATGCTGTCTGAGGGCAGCAAACCTGGTGCCATGTTTGGGGTACATTTTACCATAAACTCTGAAACACTGTGTCAGACAACCAATTTCTAAGAGAAATTGGAAAATGGCAAAAGCTCAGTGAGACCCTTCCCCACAGGATCAGCGAGGGTCTGCACAGCACAGATCTCTAAAATTTGGAGTTTTGAAACTCAGACATGCACTTGAGATAAAATACTGGAGTGTTGTGCCTCCACCTGCGAAGGTGGATAGTTCGGATGCAGGAACGGTGAAGTCAAGAATCTGGGAGAAGCCAGGGACAAAAGAGAAGTCATTGCTTTCCTGTGAGGGCTTCCTAAAGAGTGGCCAGTGTAGAGGCACCTGGGTGGCTCAGTTGGTTAAGTGTCTGTGTTTGGCTCAGGTAATTCTCTCAGAGTCCTGTGAGCGAGCCCCATGTCAGGTTCCTTGCTCAGCAGGGTACTCACTTCTCCCTCTCCCTCTACTCCTACCCACCCCCAATCATGATTTCTCTCTCTCTCTCTCTCTCTCTCTCAAAGAAATAATATTTTTAAGAGTGACCAGCATGGGGCAGCCTGGGTGGCTCAGAGGTTTAATGCCACCTTCATCCCAGGGCATCATCCTAGAGACCCAAGATCGAGTCCCACATTGGGTTCCCTGCATGGAGCCTACTTCTCCCTCTGCCTGTGTCTCTGCCTCTGTGTGTGTGTGTGTGTGTGTGTGTGTGTGTGTGTCTCATGAATAAATAAATAAAATCTTTAAAAAAAAAAAAAAAAGAGTGACCAGCATAAACTTCCCACTCTGGAGACGAGAAAGCAGGGCAACACCATTTCCACCACTAACACCACCACCTATCAGCACTGACCCACAACTCAATGAGTAAAACAGTGCCACCCAGTGGAAGCTGTTGCCTCTTTGACCAAAATCCACCCTCCTACGGCTTGTAGGTGCATCTGCACTAAGATAAGTCGGCCAGAGAAGCACCACAGCAGGCCGCACACCCCTGAACACCAACAAAAACCCTTCACACACACCAAATCTACTGATCATAGTGTTGCAAATCATCATATCTAGAGGAAATAGGATCTAGCTTCCTTTTTTAAAAATTTATTTAATTTCATTTTTATTTTTATCCTTTCTTTTTAAAATTTTTATCTAGATTATTTTAACAAGCATAACTAAATGTACATAACATCCTCCTTCCCTTTTTTAAAAATTATTTTTGTTTTCATTTTTTAAATTTTTATTACTATTATTATTATTTTGTCTGCCTTCCTTTGACAAAGAGATCAAAGTATACCTAGGATCAGGCTTACTTTTGGGGGGTGACCTCTTCTTAATATAGCCATTACTTTCAGAAGCAAGAATACAACAGGCTTTTCAAATACAACAGGCTTTATTAAGGAAAAAAGTGTGTCCCAGAGAAAATGACAAAATGAAAGAATTCATCCCAAAAGAAAGTATAGGAACAATAAGATGTCTGAACCAGAATTTAAATCAATAATAATAAGGAAACTAACTGGGCTTAAGAAAAGCATAGAAGACACTAAAGAATCCCAGAATGCAGAAATAAAAGAACTAAAACTAGTCAGGCCAAAATAAGAAATGTTATAACAGAGGTGCAAAAATGAATAGATGCAATGACAACAAGGATGGAAAAAGCAGAGAAGTGAACCAGCGAAATATACAGAAGATAAAATTATGGGAATTTTTAAAAGCTACAATAAAGAGGGAAAGAAAGGTATTAAGTCATGAATGTAGACATGGGGAACTTATCAGCTCCTTAAAGTGTAGTAACATTCATATCATAGGAAT
Organism: Nyctereutes procyonoides; assembly: GCF_905146905.1. NCBI lineage: Eukaryota > Metazoa > Chordata > Mammalia > Carnivora > Canidae > Nyctereutes > Nyctereutes procyonoides. Next base: position 591,717 of record NW_026575117.1, on the reverse strand, counting down.
CCCAGAAGAAGAAGAGAAAGAAAAAAGGGCATAAATTTTTTTAACAAATTCTAGCTAAAAAACTTCGCTAATCTAGAAAATGAAACAAATATCAAAATCCTAGAAGCACAAAGAACTCCCATTAAATTCGACAAAAGCCTGCCATCACCAAGACAAATAATAATCAAATTCACAGAATACACAGACAAGGAAAGAATTCTGAAAGCATCAAGGGGGGTGGAAAGTTCTTAAACTACAAAGGAAGACAGATCAGGTAAACAGTAGATCTGTCCAAAGAAATTTGGCACCCAAGAAGAAAATGGAATGATATATTCAACATGCAAATGGGAAAAATATGCAGCCAAGAATATTTTATCTAGCAAGACTATTATTCAAAATAGAAGGAGAGATAGTTTCCCAGACATAAAGAAAAAGTAAAGGAGTTTATGACCACCAAACAAGCCCTGTGTGAAATATTAAAGGGGACTCTTTGATTGGGTGAAAAAAGACTAAAAGCAACAAAGACTACAAAGGGAAAGAGAATATCATCAGAAACACCAAGGTAACAGAATGGCACTAAATTCATATCTATCAATAATCACTCTGAATGTAAATGGACTAAAAACTCCAATAAAAATCATAGAGCATTAGAATAGATTTTAAAAAAAAAAGACCCATCTATATGCTGCCCACAAGAGACTCGTTTTAGACCTAAAGACACCTGCAGATTGAAAGTGAGGGGATGGAGAACGAGCTATCATTCTAATGGACACAGAAAGAAAGCCCCAGAATTGCCATACTTTTATCAGATGAACTAGATTTTAAACCAAAGATTGTAACAAGAGATGAAGAAGGGAATTATATCATACTTAAGGGGATTACCCATCAAGAAGTTCTAACAATTGTAAATATTTATGCCCCCAAATTGGGAGCACCCAAATATATAAATCAGTTAATAAGAAACATAAGGAAATTCATTGATAATACTATAATAATAGTAGAGGAATTTAACATCTCACAGCAGTGAACAGATTATCTAAGCAGAAAATCTAGAAGGAAACAGTGGCTTTGAATGACACACTGGACCAGATGGACCTAACAGATACAGAAAGATCAAGATCATACCATGCATATTTGCAGACCACAACACTATGAAACTCAGAGTCAACCACAAGAAAAAAATTGGAAAGACCTCAAATACATGGAGACTAAAGACCATCCTACTAAAGTTGAATGGTTAACCAGGAAATTAAAGAAGAAATTAAAATATACATGGAAGCAAATGAAAATGAAAACACAATAGTATAAAACCATTGAGATGCAGTAAAGGCAGTCCTAAGAGGGAAGTATATTGCAATACAGGCCTACCTCAAGAAGCAGGAAAAGCTTCAAATACACAACCTAACCTTACACTTAAAGGAGTTAGAAAGGAACAATAAAGAATGTATAATGCCAGCAGAAGAAGTACATAAAGATTAGAGCAGAAATAAATGGTATAGAAACAAACAAACAAAAACAGATCAACAAAACTAAGAGCTGATACCTTGAAAGAACTAATAAAACAAATAAACTCCTAGCTAGCCTTATCAAAAACAAAAAAGAAAGGAACCAAATAAGTAACATCATGAAAGAAAGAGGAGTGATCACAACCAACATCACAGAAATACAATTATAAGAGAATATTATGAAAAATTATATGCCAAGAAAATGGGCAATCTGGAACAAATGGACAAATTCCCAGAAAAGTACACACTACTAAAAGTGAAACAAGAGGAAATAGAAAAACTGAACAGACCCATAATCAGCAAAGAAATTGAATCAGTAATCAGAAATCTCCCAACAAACAAATGTCCAGGGCCAGATGGCTTCCCAGGAGAATTCTACTATTAAAAGAGAGTTAATACCTATTCTTCTCAAAATGTTTCAAAAAAAGAGAAATGGAAGGAAAACTTCCACACTCATTCTATGAGGCCAGCATTACCTTGGTTTCAAAACGAAACACCTCACTAAAAAGGAGAATTACAGGCCAACGTCCCTGATGACCATGCATGCAAAATTTTCAACAAAATACTAGTAAATTGGATCCTAGAGTGCATTAAAAGAATTATTCACCAGGATCAAGTGGCATTTATTCCTGGGCTGCAGAGATGGTTCAAAATCTGCAAATCAATCAACATCATACGCCACATAAATAAAAGAAAGGGTAAGAACCATATGATCCCCTCAATAGATGCAGAAATACTATTTGACAAAATACAGCATCCTTTCTTGCAAAAAAAAAAAAAAAACACAAAAACACAAAACCCTCAATAATGTAGGGATATATGGAAAAAAAAAACAAAAAAACACAAAACCCTCAATAATGTAGGGATATATGGAACATACCACAACATCACAAAAGCCATATTCAAAAGACCCACAGCTAATATAATTCTCAATGAGGAACAACTGAAAGCTTTTCCTCTATGGTCAGAAACAAGACAGGGACGTCCACTCTCACCAGTACTATTTAATATAATACTGGAAGTCCTAGGCTCAGTATTCAGGCAACAAAACAAAATAAAAGGAATACAAATGGGCAAGAAGTCAAACTTTCACTATTTGTGGAGAACATGCTCAATGTAGAAAGCCTGAAAGACTCCACCAAAATATTGCTAGAACTAATATATTAATTCAGCAAAGTCACAGGATATAAAATCAATGTACAGAAATCTGTTGCATTTCTACACACCAACAATGAAGCAGTAGAAAAAGAAATCAGGTAATTGATTCCATTACTTCCATTAAAACTATACCAAAAACCATAAGATATCTAGGATTAGACCTAGCCAAAGAAGTAAAATATCTGTACACTGAAACCATAGAACACTTATGAAAGAAATTGAAGATTACACAAATAAATGGGGGGGAAAATTCCATAGTCACAGATTGGATAAACAAATATTGTTAAAGTGCCCATACTACCCAAATCGATCTACACACTTAATGCAACCATCAGCATTTTTCACAGACCTGAGAGAGTCCTAAAATTTGTATGAAAATCATAAAAGAACCTGAATAGCCAACACAACCCTGAAAAAGAAAAACTAAAACTGGAGACATCATGATTCTGGACTTCAAACTATATTACAATGGTGTGATCATCAAGACAGTGTGGTGCTAGCAGAAAAACAGACACGTAAATCAATGGAACAGAATGAAAACCCAAAAATGGACACAGAACTCTATGATCAACTAACTTTGACTAAGCAGGAAAGAATATCCATTGGGAAAAAGACAGTCTATTCCCAAATGGTGTTGGGAAAACTGGCAGCAACATACAGAAGAATGAGAGTGGACCACTGTCCTTACACTGTGCACAAAAATAAATTGAAAATAGATAAAAAAAAAAAAAAAACCTAAATGCAAGATAGGAAACCATCAAAATTCTAGAAGAGAACACAGGCACCAACCACGTGGACCTCAGCCTGTAGCAACTTCTTGCTATCTACATTGCCAGAGGCAAGGGAAACAAAGGAACAAAGGAACTATTGTAACTTCATCAAGATAAAAAGCTTCTGGGCAGCCAGGGTGGCTCAGGGGTTTAGCCCAGGTTTAGCCTTCAGCCCAGGGCCTGGAGACCCCGGATTGAGTCCCACATCGGGCTCCCTGCATGGAGCCTGCTTCTCCCTCTGCCTGTGTCTCTGCCTCTCTCTCTCTCTCTGTGTGTCTCTCATGAATAAATAAATAAAATATTAATTTAAAAAAAAGATAAAAAGCTTCTGTAAAGTGAAGGAAACAAACAACAAAACTAAAAGGCAACCTACAGAAGGAAGAAGATATTTGCAAATGACATGTCTGATAAAAGGTTAGTATCCTAAATCTATAAAGAACTTAATCAAACTCCACACCAAAAAAAAGTATTAGTTGACCATAGAGTTGAGGGCCCATTTCTGGGTTCTCTATCCTGTTCCATTGATCTATGTGTCTGTTTTTGTGCCAGGACCACACTGTCTTGATGACCACAGCTTTGTAATACAACTTGAAATCCGGCATTGTGATGTCCTCAGCTCTGGTTTTCTTTTTCAATATTCCCCTGGCTATTCGGGGTCTTTTCTGATTCCACACAAATCTTAAGATCATTTGTTCCAACTCTCTAAAGAAAGTCCATAGTATTTTGATAGGGATTCCACTGAATGTGTACATTGCCCTGGGTGGCATAGACATCTTCACAATATTAATTCTTCCAATCCATGAGCATGGAATAGTTTTCCCTCTCTTTGTGTCTTCTTCAATTTCTTTCAGAAATGTTCTGTAATTTTTAGGGTATAGATCCTTTATCTCGTTGTTTAGGTTTATTCCTAGGTATCTTATGCTTTTGGGTGCAATTGTAAATGGGATTGACTCCTTAATTTCTCTTTCTTCAGTCTCATTGTTAGTGTATAGAAATGCCACTGACTTCTGGGCATTGATTTTGTATCCTGCCACGTTGCCAAATTGCTGTATGAGTTCTAGCAATCTTGGGGTAGAGTCTTTGGGTTTTCTATGTGCAGTATCATTCACTCATATGGGGAATATAAAAAATAGTGAAAGGGATCATAAGAGAAAGGAGAGAAAAAGAGTGGGAAAAAATCAGAGAAGGAGACAAAACATGAGAGACTCCTAACTCTGGGAAAATAACAAGGAGTGGTGGAAGGGGAGGGGGTGGGGGGATTGGGTGACTGGGTGATGGGAACTGAGGGGGGCACTTGACCGGATGAGCACTGAGTGTTATACTATATGTTGGCAAATCGAACTCCAATAAAAGAATATACAAAAAAAAATCTTTCATAGAAAAAAGAAAAAACACCAAAAAACCCCCAAATAATCCAGTTAAGAAATGGGCACAAGACATGAATAGACACTTTTCCAAAAAAGACATGTGAAAATATGCTCAACATCACTCATCATCAGGGAAATACACATCAAAACCATGATGACAGACCACCTCACAAATGTCAGAATGGTTAAAATTAACAACACAGGAAACAGATGTTGGTGAGGCTTCAGAGAAAGGGGAACATTCTTACAGTTGGTAGGAATGCAAGCTGGTGCAGCCACTCTGGGAAACAGGATGGAGGTTCCTCAAAAAGTTAAAAATAAAGCTACCCTATGAGCCAGCAATTGCACTACTAGGTATTTACTCAAAGGATACAAAAACACAGATTGAAAGGGGCACATGCACCCCAATGTTTATAGCAACATTATCAACAGTAGCCAAACTATGTAAAGCGCCTGGATTCCAATGACGGATGAATGGGTAAAGAAGATGTGGCATATATAGACAATGGAATATTATTCAGCCATTAAAAAGGATGAAATGCTGCCATTTGCAATGACATGGGTAGAACTTGAGGGTATTATGCTAAGTGACATAGGGCAGTCAGAAAAAGACAAATACTATTTCACTTGTGTGTAGAATTTAAGAAACAAAACAGGTGAACTTTTGGGAAGGGGGAAAAAAGAGAGAGGGAGGCACCATAAGAGACTCTTAACAATAGAGAATAAATTGAGGGATGATGAAAAAGGTGGAAAGGGGATGGGTGTTAAGGAGACCACCTGTGATGAGCACTGGCTGTTATTTGTAAGTGATGAATCACTGAGGTCTAATCCTGAAACCAGTATTACACTATATATTAACTAACTAGAATTTAGGTAAAAATTTGAAAAAAAATCCTAATAAATAAATAAGTTGTCAGGCATACTATTTATCTCCTTCCCATTCTGTCTTGCTGTGATTTGGTCATGTTCATTTATTTGGAACATATTCCTCTCTCTCCTCACTTTGTCTAACTCTGTTTCTGTGTCAGGAAAGTTAGCTACGTCTCCATCCCTTGACTGTACTGACCTTATGAAGAAGAAGTCCTATGGTGACATTCAGTGCAGTGTCCCCTGTTCATCAGAACGTGGCCCATCGGGTTGTCTCATATGTGGCCTGCATGTGCCATCCTGTGGTGACTGAGCTGCTTGGCCCTCAGTCCCCTCATCAGCAATGACTCCCACTGCCTGTTGTGGGCAGGCTTTGTTCCCTGTGGCATCAGTGGGCCAGTCTGGGGCCTCCTTGGGCTTCAATCATGTCAGACCAAGCATTTGCCAGAGATGAAGCAGCACCAACCTAGGGCACATTCCCTGTGTTGCCCCCTGAGAAGCTTTCCTTGGTGGGAGGGCCCTTCAGTCAGACCAGCTTTCAGCCACCAGCCCACATCTGGGGCCACAGTAAGAATGTTCTGTGAGGTTATCTTTCCCATGCCCAGGGCAGGACTCCCTTTGGAGTGGTATGGCCCCTGTCAGAGCTGCTTGCACACTCCAGCCTTGTGGCATCTCTTTGGGTGGACTCCCAAAAAGAGTGTGATGGAAGGCAGATGAGCAGAGGAGCATGGGGCTGGGAGTCGCAGTGTTAGCAAGGTTCAAACAGGCACGTTCTCAGAGGGGACTGCAGCCGATGGGGTGCAGGCAGCTTGTCCTCTCGTGTCTATGAAAACCCGAGTGTAAATTTCTGCCAGTCACTGATCAGCAGCAGAACAGGCAACTCAACTCCTGACCAGTGGCTTGTTAGAAATCCATGTAGACACCTAGGACAAGGATTGACCCCAATGTCAGGTGAGCATGTGAGATGGGGTCAGGGTGTCACAAGACAAGGACACATGAAGACAAAAGCACACAAGCAAAGAAAGGAATAGAGGAATATTTTGAAAAATTGAGAGAAAGGAAGAGGGAAGTGAGAAGAATGTTGCAAGGAAGAGAGACATTAGCCCAGCATCCCCGGAAGCCACACCCACATCCACCAGAGGGGAGCTTCCAGTCACTAAGGATAGAAATACACCTTATTGGGCTGAAACCACACAGGGAAGGTATTGCCTGATGGAACTGGGGAGCCCAGGGTCGTGGGGGCTCCAGGACCTTCTGTGAGTCTGTGTGTCTGCCTTTGCTTTTCTGGTGCTTTGGTTTTGCTGTTACTTCTGTTTCAGTTTCAGTGAAGGATGATGACAAATGAAAATTTTAATTGTGGACAGTGTGCAGCTTTCCAGCTGCCCAGGGAGGAAGGAGGGAGCCACCACGGGCCATGGGGGCCCTGGCTGGCTCTAACAGGTGCAGCAGAGCCTGTGACACCACATGAACGAAGGTCCTCCTGAGAAAGTCTTCCAACGACTTCTCAGAGATGCTGGCCTGAAGATCCCGGGAGCCTGGTCCACATGGAGCATCCAGGGAGCAGCGTCTGAATGCTCACGTCCATACCTGCCCTGCCTCCCATGAGGCGTGCAGCATTTCAGAAGGAAATGGTTAAGAAACTTGATTGGAAGCAAATCATGAAAATTAATCTTTTTGTAGCATTCTTCACAAGTTTGACTACTTTGTCATTTTCTCTTAAAAACATAAAATGAAGTAACCACTTGAGGTTTTGATGTATGCATACATGGTGACATGATGGCCATAACCAAGCCAATTAACATGGCCAACATTTCATATCAGGAACTTCTCCTTCTCTTTCTTTTCTTTTATTTTTCTTTCTTCCAGTAAGAATACTCGGGGTCTAACCTCTGGGAAAATGTCATGTGTATAATTTCTCTGCCTTCTTGCAGGCAGGCTTCATCCTCAGGCTTGCTTCTCTGGTGCTGAGAAATGGATTGTACTTGTTTCAGGCTTCATACCCTGACCTTATCATCCAGGCCAAGAGAGAGCATCTCTTTCCCCTCCATTGACCACAGAAATCAGGCTCCATGTGACCTGTGCCACTTGGACCAGTGCCTGACCTGGAACCATCACTCTGTGTGGCATAAATGGCATCTGTCTGGTGATTGGCCTGATCTGGAGGCTACCTGTCCATCCTCCAGCCTGTCTCATTGTCAAGGATGCTTCCTCCTGATGGCCTCAGGGTGATCAGAGCCCAGGGATACATGAGGGTGGAGCCAACCAACCAAAATCCACATGGTGACGATGCAAGGGTGACAAGATGGACTTGAAGTCAGAGAAATGGTCAAGTAGTCTGATCCAGGCAGGAAGCTTGGAAGATTGCAGAAGTTCTCATAATTTTCTCTCCCAATTCCCATATTTTCATCTTTGCCACCTCTGCTATCTCAACATTATTTTCCAGAAATGTCCACATGTACAGAGCTGGGAGCAAGCATGTGGTCCCTCTGGACATTCTCCAGCCTTGGACCCTACTCTCAGCCCTAAAAAAAAAAAAAAAAAAAGTAGAACTAAGTCTAATTAGTTCCCTTATTTACGTTTCCCCGGGTTCAATCCAAATAAGTTACTGCATTAACTGGATAGAAACAATAATGGAAACCATTATCAGATCAGAGAAACAAACTTTTCAAGCTCCTAAAACAGTGATGGCCTTTTCCTCCCCACTACTTGACTCTCAGATTGGCACTGCTGCATGATCAGAGCTTGAGAATGGTTTGTTGAGTTAATTAATGAAATGGACTTCTAGCCAGGGATGTCTCCACTCACACGGTGATGGGAGTCATCAGTCACCAAGGGGCCATTTCATTATTTATGGATTCTGTGCTGATCGGCCTACCTGTGGACATTGATTTGTAACCACCAGATGCATGTTCTTACTGCTATTCATGGGCACTTGGTGTGTTTGACATGTGTCACCCACCATACCTACTCCCAGGTGAGGCTGACCCAGGTGTTACTCTATGTACCTGTGTTAATTCCCACGTGGTAAACACATGTCTTATTCACAGTTCCTTTGGTGCCACACTTTCTGAATTTATGTGCTCTTCCTAGGTGATACCACTGTTTACAACAACCTCGAAGCCCAGAGCTGCAGGGCTGACTGGAGTTCCTAAGCAGACGATAGTAGCATGCACCTCATGACAAAATGCCTGTGTAGATAAGGCTCATTCAGGCTTGTTCAGGCCCCTGATGCAGAGCTGTGGGCCCTGAGTTCAGTGGCAATGAGACAACAATGCAGCAAATTCAGGAAAAAGGACAGGACAGTCATGATGTCTATGTGGAGACACTCCAGGAAGTGTTAGAGTAACACTAAGACGCTACGATGACTCCACAAGAAAGGGGGAAAGGGACCTAAGTTCATGGATTCATGAGATGAACCCCCCAGCTGATTTTGCTAAAATGCAAATTCTGATTCAGTGAGCATCAGCTGAGGGCAAGACCTTATATTTCTAACAAGCCCCAGGGTGACATCTCTGCTGCTGTCCCTGAGACCCACAACCAGCAAGGGCCGCCATCCTGCCTTCCTCTTTTAATTCAGAATACTTAAGGAACAAGCCCAGTCCAGTAGATTTGCATAGTTAAATAATAGAAATCTTCACAGGAAATCCGATTTCTTCTAGGGGCCTGGAGGTGTCAACAGGAACAGGGAAAGTGTGAAATTATCGGCCAAGTGAGACTTCTACAAGAAGAGCACCAAACATCTCAACTACTACAAATATGCCAGGAAGCAAAAGAAAAGAAAAACCCATGAATTTGTCATAAATTCAACACATATTTTTATTGAGCACATATTCCATGCAGGTGAGACTCCTTGCTAAGAATATAAATATTTAAAAGACACAGACTTTGCTTTCAAGAATCCTTAGAAGAGAAAGGGGACCAAGTGAGGGTAAAAAAGGCTGGGGGTCAGGAATAGATAAACCGGTGAAAGTTCTCACCAGGCAGAGGCTGCTTTCACATCTGAATCAGGAGGGCTCACTGGAAGAAGTGACATTTCATGCCAGTACACCTGGAGGTGGCTGGGACCTCATTTTGTACTGAATTAAATTTTGATATTTAAGTTCCAGAACCAAGTCAGAACACAAATCGCACTAAACTACATTTAGCTTACATGGATAATATATCATTAAGCATCACAGAAACACAAAGTTGCACACAGGGAGTTGCCAGGACGTCAGTGCTGAGCTGGGTTTAGGTAAGTGCTGGAGCCTGGGCTGCTGGGAATCCCGCTCTGAAGGGAAGTCCGTGCACTGAGGTCTCCAGTGGGCTTTCCTGGAGGAACAAGGAGGAGGCCCCCTGCAGCAGGTGGAGGGGGAGTTACAGGGGGGAGGGTTCGGGCAGCAAGAGGGCTGAGGACACACAGAAAGGTGGGGAAACACGTGGGAAAGAGCAGGAAGGGGGCTCCAGAGACTCACCAGTGCTTCCAGAGCCACCACGCCAGGCCTGCCAGGAGCATCAGGGGCACGATCACCACCAGGAAGACCAAGCCTACGGAGTGGGGCTGCTCTGTGGGGTTGGGCACAGAGGGTATCATTTCCCGTCCACCCCGGGTTGAACTGTACTCCTTGGTCCTCTGTACTTGTGTCATCTTTGCTGAACCAACCTCTCTTCCTCTGCTTTTTTCTCCCATCCCACTTCTGAAATACACCATTCATCCAAACCTCCCCATCCTCCCACATCTTCAGGACCCTCACCCTCAGTTCTTCTTTTTCTTGAATTATTAATTTTAAGTCCTTTTTGGTCTGCAGTCCTTAGATTCCCAAATATTTCATCAGGCTCCCCAACTCTGCTGAAAGACCACCTGCCCCTTTTCCCACTTGGGCCCCAGTCCTTCCTCACCCCAGGGGAGGACCATGTCCTGGCCTCCTAGACTGCTGTGTCTCACCCGGCAGGACAGGCCAGCTGCCTCCTTGGCTTTCACATCCAAGGACACCTGAAGGTACCACATCTCATCAGCATGAGGCAGGACATCGTCTCGCTGGGTGTCCCACTGCTCCTGCTTGCCCCGCATCCACATCACCCACACAGGCTTGGGGTAGAAGCCAGAGACGTGGCACACCAGCCACAGATGGCCAGACTGGGGCCGAGGGCCAGCGGACAGCCAGGCCTCGGACCGCACTGCGGAGACAGGACAGGGATTCACAGACTGAGGGGAAGTCCTCACATCACCTTAGACAGACACACCTTTCCACCTCTTGAAGCCCATCACCATCATCCCCCTCCCTCTTGACTCTCTTATCCTGAATTTGAGGACACAGTGCAGATTTCTGAGCACAGGATGCAGAAAGCTTGGAGGGAGGGAGCAGGAGATCTTGTCGATGGAGATCCGCCATCCCTACATGGAGAAGACTTAACAGCAATAGGGGGCAGGAGTCATTGAGGAGCTTGCGTACTATTTCATGGGAAACATGGTCCTGGTTGAATAGACTGCAGACCTTCTGAGCCCTACTTCCTCCCTATGGAGATGGCCTCCATGACGTGTTCTGGAAGCTCAGGAGATCAGATCCCTGATAAGCCAACTGCAGGAAGCCTGCTGATGCTTCTCCAAAGTGGGAATCACAGCCTAATACCAGCTGAATCTGAAAGGGATCTGGGGAAGAGAGATGTGAGTGATAGGACAGCGGAAGTGAAAGAGATGACATGAGAAGAGTGGAAGCCATGGATGGTGGAAGCAGAGGGAGAAGTTTGGGGGATTGGAAAGAATGGAGCACAGTTTGGCTTGAGGGGAGCCTCAGACAAAAGGGAAGTGGTGGTCGCTGGAGGAGGAGGGAGATGTGAATGATTGAGGAAGGAGCAGATCTTGGAGAAGAGCCACGAAGCTTGTGGGCAAAGAATAGGGAAGGGCTCATGGGGAAAGGTGGGGAAAAACAATCTAGGGTAAAGGGAGTGCAGTGGGTGGGGGGGGTGGGTAGAGGGAACATGTAGACAAACATTGCTGATAGGACTCAATGGAGAGGAAAGTACAGTTCAAGAAGTCAGTCACAGAGCGAGGGAGCAGAGGTGCCTGGTTGCAGGCCAGGGAAAGGGGTGGTCGTGGGAGAACTAGTGGGACAGGAGAGCCCAGCCTGTGGTTAATGAGAGGAGCAGGACAGAGCAGAAGATGTGAAGCTTTTCAAGAATTGGGGTCTGGCTCCACGCTCTGTCCAGATGAGTGTGAACCTTTATTAGCAGAGAGACATGAGGTCCAGAGTCCAGTGGAGCTCACTTCCTAGAGGAAGAAGGAACTCGAGGAGACACACATGCACCTGCCACTTGCCACCCAATCCGGAGGGAACAGAACTCACATTCAAGTTGCCATCGACTAACATGGTTGTGATGTGTTGAAATAGTTCTAATGGTGTATGTGTAGAATAAGTTCTCACTTTGATCAGCTCCTCATTGCTGAAGTTGCCGTTGGACCAAAGCTGCAGGAAACTGATAGCACCAGTCTTGGGGTCCCTGCCATGAGTCTGCAGCTCATCCAGCCAAGCTGGGCCTTGATTTTTGTGTTCAGGAACGGCTGTAAAAGGATGTGGTCAGGATGATCCGGAAGGAGATTGACTCCTGGAAGACAGTGGGAAAAGGACAGATAGATTGAGGAAGAGGAGGACATTGGGAAGGAGAGGAGACTAAGATTCCAGTGATGGGACCCAAAATCTGGAGGACAGAGAAGCCATAGTCGTCTCAGGAGACACGTGCTGCCCCAGAGCCTGAGCCTAGCACCCATCCTTCAGGAGAGCATGGGGCCCTGGGGCTGGGGATGCTCGGGGAGGAAGCAGGCTGACTCTCTCATCCTCAGGTATGTGTGGAAACACATGCCACAAGCACACACACCCACACACAGACATGCACACCCATATGCATATACAAACATGCATACTCCCAGTTCCTCACATGCACAAACACACAGATGCACAAAAGCACTTAAAAACATACACTTACACACATACACACTCATATACACATTTGAAACCACTGGGCCGGACCCGAGCTCTCACCATCTTCGCTGTCACCCCCTGGGAGGAGAACTGCCAACAGCACAAGTTGCAGGAACAGCATCGTGTTTGCAGATGTTCTTTCTCTTGCAAAGTCGCTCTTTGACGTCTGTCCTCACACACCGACCCCCTCCCAGCCCCTCTCCTCTGACTTCCTCTCCACACACACACAACCCTTCCCTGAGTCTCTGCGACAATGCAAATGTGCTCCTCCCTCGACCTTGGACACCTACTCAGTCTCACTTCCCCTCCTGCTCTGACCATCCTCTGGCCTCCAACTTCTCCCTGTCACCAGCGTCCATCCCGCCCCCGCCCCCTGATTCAGATGCTACAGACCAAGTCCCTCGTGGAGGGGAAAAGTGGCCCCACCTCTCAGCCCTTTCTTCTCACCCAGACAGTAACCCAGGAAAACACCCAGCTCCCAGCACCGGCCCTGGACCTTCTGTCCCTCTGTCCCTCCTGCCCTGTGACACACACACCCCCCAGGTATTTCCTTCCCCGTCCAACCCCCACCCCAGCTCTTTCACATCTCTGACTTCTTGTGGTAAAAAACAAAATCAACCAGGTAAATTTCAAGATCTATTGGTTTTATTAAGTGATTCAAATACCCACCAATTGCTTCGACGTGGATGGACCTGGAAGTTATGATGCTGAGTGAAATAAGTCAATCAGAGAAGGACAAACATTATATGGTCTCATTCACAAACTTATATATATAAGAAATAGTGAAAGGGAATAAAGGGGAAAGGAGTAAAAATGAGTGGGAAATATCAGAAAAGGAGATAGAACATGAGAGACTCCTAACTCTGGGAAACAAACTAGGGGTGGTGGAAGGGGAGGTGGGTGGGGGGTGGGGGTGACTGGGTGATGGGCACTGAGGGGGGCACTTGATGGGATGAGCAGTGGGTGTTATTCTATATGTTGGCAAATTGAACACTAATAAAAAATAATTTTACAAAAAGAAAAAAGAAAAAAAAACACAAATATAGGGCAGCCTCCCACCTGGCAGGTGCAGGGGAGCTCTGAGCAGTGGTGCAAGGGGTTTTCATAGCAAGTTGACAAAAGAAGAGAAAATAGTGTTTCAGGGAAAGTCACTTTCCTTTAACTGGCAGAGCAGGAGGTCTTATCATACAGATGACCTCCCCTCCTCAGGGGGTGAAGAGCGTCCACGGGACAGAGAACCTCCCTGGTGCAAGCTAGAGAATTCCTACCTGATGGTGAAGAATTACATCTCTGGATCGGTGGCCATCACAGAGACACAGGACATTGAATCATCTGAAGAGCTCCCCCTCCATCTGACTGGCATTAATATATATTCACTGACCACCAGACACTTAGCACCTGCCTGGCCCCAAGCACTGTGCTGCCCTCGTGAAGGTACAGTGTGCGCAGGGCAGGCACTGTATTCAAGGAGTTTTTAGTCTACTTGGGAAGAAGAACCAAGAACTCTCCATTTTGGTGTGCTAAGTTAGTTTTTTTTCTGGTTTGGTTGGTTTTTTTTTTTAATTCCACTATAGTTAACATACTGTATTGTATTAGTATCAGGTGTACAATATAGTGATTCAGCAATTCTAGACATTACTCAGTGCTCATCAACCTAAGTGCACTTCTAATCCCCTTCACTTGCTTCCCCCATCTCCCCACTTACCTCCCTCTGGGAACCAGCAGTGTGTTCTCTATGGGTAAGAGTCTGTTTTTTCCTTGTTCATTTTGTTGGTTTCTTGCATTCCACATATGAGTGAAATCATACGGTATTTGTCTTTCTCTGACTATTTCCCTTCCCATGATATTCTATAGCTCCGTCCATGTTGTTGCAAATGGCAAGGTTGTAGTCATATGTATGGCTGAATAATATTCTATTGTATGTACATACCACATCTTTTTTTTATTATTATTCATCTATTGTTGGACACTTGACTGCTGAAGTAAACATCAGGGTGAATGTTTCTTTTCATTTTAGTGTTTTCATATTCTTTGGGTAAATATCTAATAATACAAAAAATATTTCCATCAGCAAAATTGTGGGATCGTATGGCAATTCTGGGGTTTTTTTTGGAGGGGGGGGGCGGTGTTTTTTTGTTTTTTTGGTTTTTTGAGGAATCCCCATTGTGTTTTCCATAGTGGCTGCACCAGTTTGCATTCCCACCAACGGTGTAAAAGTGTTCTTTTTTCTCAACATCAAGTCCAAAACTTGTTTCTTGTGTGTTTTTTTAAATTTTTAAACCAGTGTGGCAGGTGTGATGTGATATCTCATTGTGGTTTTGATTTGCATTTCCTTGATGATGAGTGATGTTGAGCGTCTTTTCATCCATGTGTTGGACACCTGCATGTCTTCTTTGGAGAAATGTCTATTCATGTCTTCTGTCCATTTTTTAAACTAGAATATTTGGTCTCTTAGGTGTTGTGTTGTAGCAGTTCTTTCTGCTACCCAGTCTGGCACGAACTATGAACCTAAGGACCTGACTTCTGTTTCTCCACAAAATGTCATGTCCCTCTGCGAGGCAGAGAATGGGAATGCAGGAACCATTAGGGTGCTTGTCCCCTTTCCAAATTCCGATCTGTCTCAGATAGAAACAAATCTTGGCTCCTTTAGCCAAGATCCTTCCCACTTCACTAAGGAATTCAAACACCTCACAACTGTTTTTTATTTCATGTGGCAGGACATTCATATCATCCTTACATGTGTTGCCCTCATGAGGGAAAAAACATATCTGGTCTTTGATTCAGAGCTGGGCTGATGGGACCCACACTCATTCCCACGACTGCCCTGGTGGGGGCATAGGGAACCCAAATGCTGAACTTAGATGGCATTATCAGAAAGATGACCCTTGTAAAATTATTCAAGATTACATGAAAACTTGCCTGGTTGAGAGTATGCAAAAAGCAGTCAAAAAATCTGTAAATTATGTAAAGAAATAACCCAAGGCCAAAGTGAAAATCCCATGTTATTTCATTTTTGCTTAGCAAAGGCCATGAGGAGATACAGAAACCTAGATCCTGAGGTCCAAGATGTAATGGCAATATGAGCAATGCATTTTATTAGCTAAGCCTCCCATGATGAAAGGCAAACCTTCAGAAGCTGGATCAAAGACCTCAGACCCATGTCCCCGTACTTCTGGATATGGCCTTCAAGGTCTTCGATAACTGAAAAGTAGACTCAAGGGCTGAAAGGGAACAGAGACAAGGGCCAGGACCAAAGTATGGCTGCAGCTATCGCCAGCTCCCTGCCTTCCTCTGAGTCCACCCAGAGGCAAAAGCCATTAAAGGTACAAGCCACTAAGTCTCCCCATGTCCCAGGAGGACCTCTAAGGCTGCATTGGTTTTTTGCCAATCAGGGCATCTGACCCAGTAGTGTCTACTGCCCACTCCATCAGGGCCTTGTCTGGTGTGCAAATAACCAGGGCGCTGGAAATGAAAATGCCCCTTCTTCCCATGTGCAGGAAGGCCATCCCAGGCCCAAAAGATCTAAGTCCAGGCCATCACAAGTTATCAATGCACTCACACCAAGGCTACTCTGGGCAACCCCATAGCTCTATACCTTGATTATGAGGAGCCCAAAGGAACAGAGGAGGATGATCTCCTCTCCTTTGACTGACAGGGCCCAATACTGTGCAGGCTCCCATATTCTCCATCACTACAGCGGAGCCTCGGCTAATGCTGGGTGTAGCGTGAGACAAAATTGAATTTCTACTATATTCAGGAGCCACTTAGTCTGCTCATATAAAATACACAGGCATCACTCTCCCATCCTTGGACCTCATCACCCTCATAGACAAGCACTCAAAGAAGGGACCTTTCATTCCCCTTTCATTTGATCTTAGCTTAACAGTACTTTTACCCACTCCTTTCTTGTTTACCTGATTGCCCAACTCCATTACGTGGAAAGGACATAATGACAAAGGTACAAACTAACCTTTGCATTTCTGAGATTGACCTCCTTCTGCTAGCGTTTTTGTCCTCTGAGCCCTCCGGCAAGTAGAGCTGCAAGCCAGATGGAGATCTCTGCTTGTCCCAAAGGAGACTCAGGTGATGCACACCCAGAGGTCTAGAGGCCCATGCATCAGGCCCATTGCCAATTTGCACTCTCTTGCATTCAATCATTCTAAAATGTTAAAATTTTCCTAAATATTTTCCTCCCAACACCCTCATGATTTCTCCTTCCCAATTCCAAGACCTCAGTCTTGATATTTTCATTCAGGGTGACCTCTCCAAGTTTACCTGGTGAGAAATTGTAATGTACCTGGACCTACACCCTCTTGATATCCTGCTCTCACAATACAATCATCACCCTTTCGGGGTTATCCTTGTCCTCATCCTAATCTTTTGGCCTCCTCCCTCCAGGATCATGCAACATAAGGATGGTTTTCCTGGGAAGAAACCTGGTCATGGCTCTGCTGGCTTCTCCCCTTTTTAGGGCCCCTGGACTCAATACTCATACTCCTAATTATTGGTCCCCCTCCATTTCATCTCTTTGTTAAATTTACCTCTTCTAGATGGGTAGGAAATATCAGAAAGGGAGACAGAACATGAAGACTCTTAACTCTGGGAAACGAACTAGGGGTGGTGGAAGGGGAGGAGGGCGGGGGGTGGGGGTGAATGGGTGATGGGCACTGAGGGGGGCACTTGACGGGATGAGCACTGGGTGTTATTCTGTATGTTGGCAAATTGAACACCAATAAAAATAAATGTATTACTAAAATAAATAAATAAAAATAAATAAATCTACCTCTTCTAAAATCCTACAGTTCCATATACAAATGATGGTTCAACAGGGTTTCCAGCCCATACCATGAGAGGATCTCCTCCCCCTAATCCCATGGACCAGCCACTAGGAAATGTCACTCAAATCACGTATAAACACATTAATATAACACCATGCTCCAGTCTATGATTGTAGAGAAGCCCCGATGGACTGAGAAGTTCTGTAGGCACCTCTCTATACGCCCCCATTTAGCAAGAAGAAACATCTGAAGGTGAGACATCCTCTCAAATGCCAAAGATTTGTCATTGTTAATGTGTTGGGGGGAAGTGGAGGCTACTTGTAGGAAAAACCAACTTGATTGTAGAAATGAAACCAGTGTAAGATAGAAGGGTCCACAGTGACCCCACATTAGGCAACTCCCCTAAAAATATGCTTAGGCCATAGCTGACCAACAGGTTACTCCTGCACACAGGTACCAAGAAAGGAAACTCCTTATGCTTCCATACCTGCTCACCTTCCCCCTTCACCACAGCCCCCACCACTGCTTCCTGGCAGACGGTCTCTCCTTCCCATCCTGTCTGCTACTCCCGGCTGTGTAATCAATAAACTTGTCTCCTTTGCTCTGCTTTGGGTAAATTCTTTCACCACATGAGCCACCATCCTCCACCTTGTCAGGTCACCACATCATATGCAAAGTCTTGCTTACTTAGGACAGATGCCAGATGCTCTACACCAGAAAGAATAATTCTGCTGAAATGGTTAACAAATGACTGAAGCCAAGCGTGAGTACTAGGAGCCATGGGAAGTCACAGACCCAAGAAATTCTCTGTATATCTAGGTTTTTCCCCTGACCTCACTGGGGCCCCTGACAGACTGGAATCCAGGATACAGACCAGAGAACGGCTTTCTCCGGTACAAGCCTGAAGCTACAGGGGACCTGCTGCCTGAGAAGGACAGGAAGACCACTAACTCCCAACAGAAAGAAGCCTTAACCAGGTGTGGGAAGGACAGGGAGCCTCATTGCCTCAGGGCACAGGTGAAGCCACACTGCAGCTCAAGGCAGGGGCAGGGGCGAGAGGGGTGGGACACTGAGGGAGGGACAGTAACCTGTCCCAGAGCTGTCCCACCCTGTCCCCGAGGAGAGGCTCCATCTGCTGAGGGAAAGGCAGGAACCCTTAGGAGGCCCAATCCCAAAACAGAACAGCAAAGCACGTGGTTGAGGATGAGACTGGACCTGAAAAGAGCTAGTGCCCCACTCTCTGTCCCAAGCAGGGTACCCAGCAGGGTATCTAGAGCAGCTCTGCTGGTGGAGGGGCAAGAGTCTGAAGATAGGTCTCCATGAGGTTCTTCCTGTTAGAAGAAGAACATCACAGGCCCAAAATGGTGTTCCTACACTGGGGCTTCACACTGGGGCCTCATACCCCATCTAATTATAGTTTCAACCTCCCCCAGAAATTTGCCCTTAACTCATCATGCAGGAAATTATTCTTTCCATCAGCACCAGTCCGTCTATCACCTGGGTTCTCTCTGTCCCCCACAAGCAGATGAGGTCATGTGCATGACAAGACCCTTTGCTTTCTTCCCCCTCCCCCGCAAAACAGGGCTGATTCCTGGAACGGGGCTCTTTTGCTACTAACTCCCCAGCCCCACCCTCCTTCTACAAGAACCTTCCATTTTGCACAGCTCCTCTGAGTGCCCACCTGTGTGCCAGGTGGGGAGTTGCCTGATTTGTGGATCATTTAATAAGGCCATTTAGATCGTCACATGGTTGAATTTTCTCACTGAAGAGCTCTGAAGTTTGACTCTGGGTGATTAAATGTACAAATCAAAAAAGGAAGGAACTTGGAGGAAGAGATTATTCATTGTATCTTAAATACCTGGACGCAGAGCTGCTTCTCATATTGTTGGAACCACTTTCAGAGTGGTTACCATCAAATTGGAAGAGCTGAGTAAGTGATGAATGAATTAATTAATTACTGTGTCAGGAATATATCTATGGAAAACTTCTTGCATTTTGAGTATATAATTGTCATTGCCATAACACTTCCCAGTTTATTACATGCTGGAGCAGCTCTCCCCTTCGTCTCTAGGAAAAACCTGGAGTATAAATATTTGCCAATCATGTAACCTGCAGCAGACCCTGCACCTCGATTCCTGACCAGTGGTCGGTTAGGAATCCATGAAAACACCCAGGACAGGGATTTATCCAGATGTCAGGGTTAATATGCAAGACAGGTAAGAGTGTCACAAGACACGGACACATGAAGACAAAAGCACACATCCTTTAAGTGTAAGGTTAAGTTGTGTATTTGAGGCTTTTCTTGTTTCTTGAGGTAGGTGTGTTTTGCAATATACTGTCCCTCTTAGGACTGCCTTTGCTGCATCCCAAATATTTTTGGATTGTCATGTTTTCAGTCATTTGCATCTATGAATTTTTTTTCTTCTTTAATTTTCTGGTTAACCCATTCATTCTTCAGTAGGATGTTCTTTAATCCCCATGTACTTGTGGCCTTTCCAAAAGTTTTCTTGTGGTTGACTTCGAGTTCCATAGAGTTGTAGTCAGAAAATATGCATGGTATGATTTTGATCTTTTGCACATGTTGAGGCCTGAGTTGTGACTCTGTGCGTCATCCATTCTGGAGATTGTCCCGTGTGCGCGCCAAAGGAATGTGTATTCAGCTGCTTTAGGATGAAACGTTCTGAATGTATCTATTAGGTCCCTTTTGTCCAGTGTGTCATTCTAAGTCATTCTTTCCTTGTTAATTTTCTTCTTAGGTGATCTGTCCACTGCTGTTAAAGTCTCCTGCTATTATTTTCTTATTATCAAGGAGTTCCTTTATGCTTTTTATTAATTGATTTATATACCTGTGTGCTCTGAATTTGGGGGCATAAATATTTACAATTGTTGGATCTTCTTGATAGATAGACCCCTTTATTATGATGTAATGCCCTTGTTCATCTCTTGTTAAGTCTTTGGCTTAAAAATCTAGTTTATCTGATAGAAGTATGGCTACTCGGCTTTTTCTTGATGACCATTAGCACAATAGATGGTTCTCCATCCCCTTAATTTCAATTTACAGGTGTCTTTAGGTCTAAACTGAGTCTCCCTAACTCTGGGAAACGAGCTAAGGGTGGTAGAAAGGCAGGTGGGCGGGGGGTGGGGGTAACTGGGTGACGGGCACTGAGGGGGGCACTTGATGGGATGAGCACTGGGTGTTATTCTATATGTTGGCAAATTGAACACCAATAAAAAATAAATTTATTTAAAAAATTAAAAATAAATAAATAAACTGAGTCTCTCATAGGCAGCAAATAGTTGGATCTTGTTTCTTTACCCATTCTGATATCCTATGTATTTTGATTGCATCATTTAGTCCATTTACATCCAGAGTGATTATTAATAGATATGAGTGTAATGCCACTGTGTTTCCTGTGAGTTTAGTGTTTCTGACGATGGTCTCTGTGCCTTTCTAGTCTTTGTCACTTTTGGCCCTTTTTTCCCCCAAAGATTCCCCTTTAATATTTCTTCCAATGCTGGTGTAGTGGTCACAGACTCCTTTAGCTTTTGTTTGTCTGGGAAACTTGATCTCCATCTATTCTGAAAGACAGACTCATGGGATAAAGTATTCTTGGCTGCATATTTTTCCCATTCAGGATGTTGAATATATTATGCTACTCACTTCTGGCCTGTCAGATTTCTGTGGATGGACCTGCTGCAAACCTGATCTGTTTTCTGTTATAGTTTAAGGACTTTTTTACTATGGTATGTCTTGGTGATGGTCAACTTTTGTTGAATTTAATTGGATTTGTCTTGTCTGTGCTTCTTGGATTTTGGTGTCTGTGTCCTTCCCCAGATTTGGGAAGTTTTAATCAATAATTTACTTGAATAAAATTTGTGGCTCCTTTTCTCTCTCTTCATCTTCTAGGACTCCTATGACACGAATGCTATTACAGTTTGATAAGTTGCTGAATTCTCTAAATCTACGTTTGTGACCTGTTATCATTCTTTCCCTCCTCTCAGCTTCATTATTTTCCATAATTTTATCTTCTATATCACTGGTTCATTACTCTGCTTCATCCAGCCACATTTTTATGGCATTAATTTGGATTTGCATCTTGGTTATAGCATTTTTAATTTTAGTCTGACTAGATTTTAGTTCTTTTATTTCTGCAGTAAGGGATTCTCTAGTGGCTTCAATGCTTTTTTCAAGCCCAGCTGGTAGCTTTATAATTGTTATTTTAAATTCTAGCTCAGACATCTTACTTGTACCTATATTGATTAAATCCCTGACTGTCAGTTCTATCTCCTGTTCTTTCCTTTGGGGTGAATATCTCCATCTTGTCATTTTGTCCAGAAAAGGAAAAAGAAGAAGAAAAAAAAAAAAACTCAGTGTGTTTTAGTCTGTTAAAAGAAGCTAGATCCAAAAATAAAATTATATATAAACTAAAATTAATAATAAAGGAGGACGTGGGTGGTTCAGTCAGTTAAACACTGCCTTCAGCTCAGGTCAAAATTCCAGGGTCCTGGGATTGAGCTCTGTGTTGGGCTCCTTACTCTGTGGGGAGTCTACTTCTCCCTCTCTCTCTGCCCTCTCCCCCTATTGTGAACTCTCTCTCAAATAAGAAAATAAAGTCAAATAAATAAATTTAATAAGAAATGAGTAATGGAATTTAAAAATGAGAAAAAAATGAGGGGTGCTTATGTGCTCAGTTGGTTAAGTGGCTGCCTAGCATTCAGGTCATGATCCCAGAGTCCTGGGATCAAACCCCATGTTAGGCTCCCTGCTCAGCATGGAGTCTGCTTGTTCCTCTCTCTTGGCGCCTCCGCGTACTCTCTCTCAAATAAATAAATAAAATATATTTTTAAAGATTTTATTTATTTATTCATGAGAGACAGAGAGAGAGAGAGGCAGAGACTGAGGCAGAGGGAGAAGCAGGCTCCACGCAGGGAGCCCGATGTGGGACTCGATCCGGGGTCTCCAGGGTCACACCCTGGGCTGAAGGCAGCACTAAACCGCTGAGCCACCCGGGCTGCCCTAAAATATTTTTTAATGAAAAAATAATAAAAAAGAAAATAAAAAGAAAGCTAGATCTACTTCCCCTAGAGATGAAGCTTTGCAACACTCTGTGATCCATAGACTTGGTGCAAGTGAGTTATTGGTGCTCGTCTTCTGGGGTCGGGGCCTACTGCACTGATTCTCAGGTGGACTTGCCCTAGTGGAGATGTACCTCCAGGGCGCCTTCCTCCCCGCTGCCCACCGCCTGTCGGGGTAGAGCTTAGTGTAAGCGCCTCAGACCTCCACGAGGTGGTGCTGTTTTGCTCCCTAAGAGATTCAGCACTGATGGGTGGGATGAAAATGGCTGCACCTTGCTCTCTAGCTCCAGACCGGAGAGGTTATAGCCTCCACTCTTCAATAAGCCCTCACAAAAAAGCAATCAATCACCCTTCTGTGTCCCTGGTTTCTATCAGAACCCTATATTGATTCTGCCTGTATTTTATCTCAAGCGCTCAACTGGGTTTCAAAACTCCAAATTTTAGGGACTCTGGCAGTGCAAACCCACACTTTTCCTTGGGTGGGGACAGGGAATTGTGTCTCTCAGGATTGTGCCATTTTCTGGACTGTCCTTAGAAACAGTGTAGCTCATTGGAAACCTCATTGGAAGTTAATATCTCTGCTAGACCTAATACGTATACTTCTTAAACTCTTCCAAAAAATTGAAATGGAAAGAAAATTTCCAAACTCATTCCATGAGGACAGCATTACCTTCATTTTAAAAACAGACAAAGACTTCGCTAAAGGAGAATTACAGGCCAAAATCCCTGATAAACATGAATATAAAAACTCTCAACAAGATACTAATGAATCAAATCTAACACCAAAAGAATCATTCACCACGATCAAGTGAGATTTATTCCTGGGCTGAAGGGGTTGTTAAATATGCACAATGGAATCAATGTGATACAGCATATTAATACAAAGAAAGGATAAGAACCATCTCCTCAAGAGATGCAGAAAAAGCATTTGGCAAAGTACAACATCCATTCATTATAACAACCTTCAACAAAGTAGTGATAGAGGGAACAACCTCAACATAATAGAGGCCTTATATGACATATTCACAGCTATTATAATCATCAGTGGGGGAAAATTGAGAGCTTTCCCTCTACAATCAGTAACAGACCTATCCACTCTCATCATTGTTACTTAACACTATAGTGGAATTTCTAGCCTCAGCAATCAGACAACAAAAAGAAACAAAAGGCATTCAGATTGGTCTGGAAGAAGTCAAACTTTTACTATTTTCACATGACATGATATTCTATGTAGAAAACCTGAAAAATTCCCCCAAATTATTAGAACTGATATATGATTTCAGTTAATTCATAGGATATAAAATCAATGTACAGATATCTGCTGCATTTGTATACACCAATAATGAATCAGCAAAAAAAAGAAATCAAGGATTAATCTCATTTACAATCGCGCCAAAAATCATACTATACCTAGGAATAAACCTAACCAGAGAGGTAAAGGATCTGTTCTCTGAAAACTACAGAACACTTATGAATGAAATTGAAGAGGACACAAAGAAATGAAGAAGTATTTCATGCTCATGGATTGGAAGAAAATATACTGTTAAGATGTCTACACCACCCAGAGCAATCTACACATTTAATGTAATCCCTATCAAAATACCAACAGCATTTTTCACAGAGCTAAAACAAACAATCCTGGAATTTGTATGGACGCACAAAAGACCCCGAATAGCCAAAGCAATCCTGAAAAAGAAAAAGCAAAGCTGGAGGCATCATGATTCAGGAATTCAAGCTGTACTCCTCCAGACAGTGTGGTACTGGCACAAAAACAGACACATAGATCAATGGAACAGAATAGAAAACCCAGAAATGGACACAGAACTATATGTTCAATAATCTTTGACAAAGCAGGAATGAATATTCAATGGAAAAAAGACAGTCTCTTCAACAAACGGCGTTGGGAAAACTGGACACCAACTTGCAGAAGAATGAAACTGAATCACTTTCTTACACTGCACACAAAAATGAATTCAAAATGGATTAAAGACCTAAATGTGAGATAGAATGCCATCAAAATCCGAGAGAACACAGGCAGCGACCTCTTTGACCTCAGCCATAGCAACATCTTTATTGTTGTTGTTGTTGTTATTTAAATTCAATTTTCCAGCATATAGTGTAATACCCAGTGCTCATCTTGCATCTTCTTACTAGGCATGTCATGGAGGCAAAGGAAGCAAAAGCAAACTTCATCAAGATAATATGCTTCTGCACGGAAAAACAAACAAACAAACAAACAAACAATAGAACTAAAAGCAACCTTTGGAGGGAAGATATTTTCAAATGATACATCTTATAAAGGTTTTGCACCCAAAATCTGTGAAGAGGGCAACCCCAGTTTAGCGCCGCCTTCAGCCCGGCGGGATCCTGGAGACCCTTGATCGAGTCCCACGTTGGGCTCCCTGCATGGAACCTGCTTCTCCCTCTGCCTGTGTCTCTGCCTCTCTCTCTCTCTCTGTGTCTCTCATGAGTAAATAAATAAAATCTTTTAAAAAAAAATCTGTGAAGAACTTGTCAAACTCAATACCCAAAAAACTAATAATTCAGTTAAGAAATGGGTGAAAGACATGAATAGACATTATTATAAAGAAGACATCCAGATGGCCTACAGGCGCATGAAAAGATGCTCAATATCACTCATCATCAGGGAAATACGCATCAAACCCATGATGAGATACCACCTTACACTTGTCACCATGACTAAAATTAACAACACAAGAACTAGCAGGTGTTGACAAGGAGAAACCTTGTCAGAGAAAGAGGAAAGAAACCTCTTACATTGTTGATGGGAATGCAAACTGATTCAGCCACGCTGGAGAACAATATGGAGGTTCCTCAAAATGTTAAAAATAGAGCCACCCTACAACCAAGCAATTGCACTTCTAGGTATTTACCCAGAGGTTACAAAAATACAGATCGAGGGAGATAAGCCATAAGAGACTCTTAACCATAGGAAACAAACTGAAACTTGCTGTGGGGTGGGTGTTGAGAGGGCGTACAGAGTGAGGGGTATGAAGGAGGGCATGTGATGCAATGAGCCCTGGATGTTATATACAGCTGATGAATCGCTGAACTCTACCTCTGAAACTAATAATACACTCTATGTTAATTAATTCAATTTAAAGTTTAAAAAATAAGAAAAATATGCAGATTCCAAAGGACGTATTGTGCACAGTTTGGCTATTGATACAGCAGTATCAATAAGTTTGATGAAATTGGCTATTGATACAGCAGTATCAATAGCCAAGCTATGGAAAGTCCAAATGTCCATTGACTGATGAATGGATATAGAGCATGTGATATAAATGTGCAATAGACTGTTACTCATCAATCAAAAAGAATGGAATCTCGGATCCCTGGGTGGCGCAGCGGTTTGGCGCCTGCCTTTGGCCCAGGGCGCGATCCTGGAGACCCGGGATCGAATCCCATATCGGGCTCCCGGTGCATGGAGCCTGCTTCTCCCTCTGCCTATGTCTCTGCCTCTCTCTCTCTCTGTGTGTGACTATCATAAATAAATAAAAATTAAAAAAAAAAGAATGGAATCTCCTACTTGGAAAGACATGGAGGAAGCAGGAGTGTCTTATGCTAAGGAAATAAATTGACCAGAGAAAGCCAAATACCATATGATTTCATTCATGTGTGGACTTGAGGAAACAAAGCAGATGAACATATGGGAAGGGGGATGGGGGGATAAAAAGAGAGAGAAAAACAAACCATAAGAGAGTCTTAAGGTTAGAGAACAAACTGAGGGTTGATGGAAGGAGATGGGTGGGGGATGGGTAGGTGGGCGATGGTATTAGCGGGCCCTTGTGGTGACCACTGGGTGTTGTATCTAAGTGACGAATCAGTGTATAATATTCCCGAAACCAGTATTGCACTGTATGTTAATTAACTAAAATGTAAATAAAAATGTAAAGATAAATAAATGTTTGGTAAAATTCCTGTGGGAAACCATCTGGTCCCGGACTTTTGTTTATTGGGAGAGTTTTGATTAGTGAGCAATTTCTTTCCCAGTTTTCAGTCTGTTCAAATTTTCTATTTCTTCTTGTTTCAGTTTTGGTAGTTTATGTGTTTTTAGGAATTGTTTTATTATTATTATTATTATTATTATTATTATTATTATTAGTTTCAAGAGTAGAATTCAGCGATTCATCACTTACATACAGCACCCAGTGCTCACCAGCACAAGTGCCCTCCTTAATTCCACCGTCCATCTAACCCGTTCCCCGCCCACCTCCCCTCCAACAATCCTTGGTTTATCCTTTATAGTTAAGAGTCCTTTTTACAGTTTGTCTCTCTGTTTTTCCCCTATGTTCACCTATTTCATTTCTAAAATTCCACATATGAGTTAAAATAATATGGCAGTTGTCCTTCTCTGACTGGCTTATATCACTTAGCATATAAGAACCCTCTAGCTCTATCCATGTTGTGGCAAACGCCAAGATTTCATTCTTTATTATGGTTGAATAATCTTCTGTTGTATAAATATAGCACATCTTCTTTATCCTTTATATGTAAGATTAGATTGCGAATTTGAGACTTTTCTTGCTTCTTGAGGTGGGCCTGTACTGCTATATACACCCCCCCTTAGGACCACTTTTGCTGCATCCCAAATGTTTTGGACAGTCATGTTTTCATTTTCTTTTGTTTCCATGTATTTTTTTTATTTCTTCCTTAATTTCCTGGTTGATCTACTCATTCTTTAGTAGGATGTTCTTTAATTTCCATGTATTCATGATCTTTCCAAATTTTTTTCTTGTGATGGACAGCAACTTTCATAGCATTCTGGTTGGAAAATATGCATCATATGATCTCAATCTTTTTGCACTGGTGGAGGCCTGATATGTGATCCAGTATGTGATCTATTCTGGAGGTTTTCCCCTGTGCACTCAGAAAGAATGTGTTTTCTGCTGGTTTAAGATGAAATGTTCTGAATATAACTGTCAAATCCATCTGGGCCAGGGTGTCATTCAAAGCCATTTTTCCTTGTCGACCTTCTGCTTAGGTGATCTGTCCACTGCTGTAAGGGGGTATCAAAGTCCCCTAATGTTATTGTCTTATTATCAATGAATTTCTTTATGTTTGTTATTAACTGTTTTACATATTTTGGTGCTCCCAAGTTGGGGCATAAATATTTATAATTGTTAGGTCTTCTTGTTGGATAGACCCCTTGGTTATGATATAGTGCCCTTCTTCATCTCTTGTTATAGGCTTTGGTTTAAATTCTAGTTTATCTGATAAACTGATATATGGCTACTCCTGCTCTCTTTTGACATTCATTAGTACAGTAGATGGTTCTCCATCCCCTCCCTTTCAATCTGCAGGTGTGGTTAGGTCTAAAATGAATCTCTTGTTGGCAACATATAATTGGGTCCTGTTTTTTCATCCATTCTGACACCCTATGTCTTTTGATTGGAGCATTTAGTCCATTTATATTCAGAGGGATTGTTAATAGATATCAATCCAGTGCCATTTTATTACTAGTTTTGTCATTGTTTCTGGAGATTTTCTCTGCTTCTTTCTAGTATTTGTCACTTTTGGTCTTTCTTTCTCACTCAAGGAGTTCCCTTTAATATTTCTTGCAGGGCTGCCTTTGTGGTCACGGACTCCTTTACTTTTTGTTTGTCTGGGAAACACTTTATCTCTCCTATTCTGAAGGACAGCCTTGCTGGATAAAGTATTCTTGGCTGCAGATTTTTCCCATTCAGGACGTTGAATATTTAATGCCACTCTCTTCTAGTGTGCTACATTTCCATGGAAAGATCTGCTGCCAACCTTATTTGTCTTCCCTCATAAGTTAGGGACTTCTTTTTCTTGTTGCTGTTAGGATTTTTTCTTTATCTCTACATTTTGCAAGTTTAACTACTGTCTTGATGTGGACTGCTTTTGGTGATTTTGATAGGAATTCTCTGTGCCTCCTGGATTTAGATGTCTGTTTCCTTCTCCAGATTAGGGAAGTTTTTAGTTTTTGTTCAAATAAGCCTTCTGCCCCCTTTTCCTGCTCTTCTTCTGAGACTTTAAGATACAAAAATTATGTTTTATGGAGTCTCTGACTTTCCTAAGTCTACCTTTGTTAAACATTTTTCTTTTCTTCTTCTTTGCAGCTTCATTATTTTCCATGATGTTACCTTTGATACCACTTCTTCATCCCTCTGCTTCTTCCATCCTTGTGGTCACTACACTCAGTCTCAAATCTCAGTTATAACTGGTTAAACCTGACTAGTTTTTAGGTCCTTTATCTCTGTGGTAAGGGATTTCCTGATGTCTTCTGTGTTTTTCTCAAGCCCAGCTAGTGTTCTTATGATTAAATTCTGCATCAGGTATATCACTTATCTGTTTTAATTAGATCCCTGCCTGACCTTTTCTTGTTCTTTCTTTTGGGATGAATTCCTCCATTTTGGCAATTTGTCTGGTCTCTGTCTTCTTCTCTGTGTTATTAAAAGCCTGTGTGTTTCCTGCTCCTGAGAGTAATGGCTTTATTAATAATTGATCTTATACTGTCCAGGACCTGGTGCTTCAGGAGACATCTCTGTTGTGTGCTGTGTGCACTCTGCTGCTGTGTTTTCACTGCTCTTTCCCTCTGGTCAGTTGTCTGCAGAGGATCTCCTAGGCTGCAGTGAGCAATGTTTGGACCTTGTCCAGAGTGTGGTGAGTTTTTACAAGGTGTGCTCTGGTCTGCTTGTTAAATGAGACCTGATGCAATTTCCACTAGAACTGAAGCTGTGCAGAACTCTGTGGTCAGTAGATGTGGTGCATGTGAAGGTTTCTGCTGGTCCTCCAGGGGAATGAGCCTACTGACCTGCTTCTCAGAAATACTTGCCTGAGAAAAGTAGCACTTGCAGAGTGCAGAGGGGCAAGGACTTGGTGCAAGTGGTTTAGGCCACTACTGTTGGCACTGTGCTACTTAATAAAAGTTTATGCTGAGTGATGGGGGAGGAAAATGGCACCAGGCCCATCACTCATTCTCAGAGAGGGGAGCCATGCCTGTTGCTATCAGAGAAGCCCTCCCAGAAGAGCAAACAATTTCCTCTTTAATGTCCCAGGTGCCCCTCAGATCCTTGCATTTACCCTAACTGTGTCCAGACCATCTCCCACCCAACAGCACAGTGCCTCTATGTTTTATCCCAGGGATGCTGGATTTTGAAATTCCAAACTTCAGGGAACTGGCATGGTGCAGAATCCCACTGATTCTTTGGGAGAGGGTCTCACTGGGCTGGGACTGGTGCAGGTTTATCCCAGAAGGAAGTTACACCAAAACACAGGGGCTGGGGGTTTGGAGTAAAGTACAGCAAATAAGTGGTGTCCAGGTAGGTCCCTCTCTGCGAATGTCTTTGCACCTATGTTCTGGGACAGAGGAGGGTAATGGCGCTAGCCAGTTTCTTTGTCCCTGGGTATGCAAAGCCACCTCCCCCAGATGTACTCCAAGAAAGGGGAACTATTTATCCTGAGTGTTCCAGGGAATCCTTAGATTGTGCCATCTGTCCCTGGGTTACTGTCCTCCTTCTCCAGAGGAGCACAACAGCACCTTCCAGACTCCACACTGGCCAAAGTGTCAACTTCTAAAATTCCAGTCTTTCAGCCCTACTGGTTGTAATAACTCATGAAAATCAGTCCCTTTTTCCCAGTAGGTGGCATTGGGGAACTGTTTTCATTGTGTGATCCCCTGTGGGCTCCTCTCTAACCCTCTCTCTCTCTCTTTCTTTTTCTCTCCTCCATCCACAACCAGGACTCCTACCCTTCCATAGCACCTGTGATTTGTATCTACCCAAACCATGATTCTGTGCCCCCTACCTTCCATGATGTGGCCTCTTCTCTCCCTAAGTTGTGCAGTTTGTTCTCTCAATCCTCAGATTAAATTCTGGAAATTCAAAATTATTAGATATTTATCTAGCTGTTTTCAAGCGATAAGCAAGTCTGGGATCCTCTTACAACTCTGCCAATGAAGCTTCTCCCTCCTGACCTGCTTCCTTCTTTATTTTTCTTTTATGTATTTGTAGTGAGACACTTGGGATCTACTCTCTTAACAAATTTCATGTATACGATGTCTCTACCTTCAAGCATACAGATTTCAGCCTCAGGCTGCTTCTGTTGCTGAAAAATGGATTGTAGTTGTTTCCAGCATTATACTCTGCACAATATAATCTAGGACAAGAGAGAACATCTCTTTCCCCTGTCATTGACCATAAAAATCAGGCTTTGTGTGACCTATGCCACCTGGAGCAGGTGGCCCCAAACCATCAACCTGGGTGAGGACAAATGGGATCTGTCTGATGACTGGCCTGAACTGGAGGTTACCAGTGCATCCTTCTGTCTGTCTCCTGATGACCTCAGGCTGATTGGAGCCCAGGGCTACACATGAGGGTAGAGTCAACCAACCAAAAACAACATAGTGGCAATGTGAGGATCACTCAGTAGATTGGGACCTAGAGAAGCAATCAGCTGGCCTAATCCAGGAGAGAAAATTGGGGAAGCATCACTGTTTCTACTCCCTTGTTCCATAATTTTCACCTTTACCACCCCTCCTATGTCAATGTTATTATCCAGAAATGTCCACATGTGCAACGATAGGAGCCTGTATTGGGTTCCTCGGGAGGTTCTTCTGCTCTGGGCCCTTCTATCAACACCTAAACATATTAGAACTACATCCCTTTACCCTAGTTCACCCATTTAAGTTGCTGCACTAACGAACTCCATAGAAGCAACAATGAAAACCATAATCAAATCAGGAAAGCAAAAAAATTTCAAGCTTCTAAAACAGTGATGACCTTTTCCTCCCCACTGCTTTACACTCAAAATGTCCCTGCGGCATGGTCAGAGCTTGAGAATGGTTCCTTGAGTTAATTAATGAAATCTAGAGTAACTGAAGTCTAGCCATGGATGTCTCCACTTGCACTGCCATGGGCGTCACCAGTCACAGGGAGTCCATCTTCATTATCACAGAATCTGTCTGTGCTGATTGGCCTACCTACTAATATTGATTTGTAACCTCCAGACCATTATGCTGAGTGCTACTCCCGGACACATAGAGTGGCCAAAAGGGGCACCTACCTGAGGTGATCCTAGCTGAGGCTGAACCAGGTGCTCCTGTGCCTTCCTGTTTTAATTCCCACACTGTAAACACGTGTCCTATTTATGGTCCATTTGATGCCTCATTTTCTGCATTTATGTGCTTTTTCTTGGTGATTTTAGTGTTTAAAATGTCTGAAGCCAAGGCTGCAAGGCTGACTGGTGTTCCTAAGTACAAGAAGGGGGGATGTGCCTCACAGACAAAACACCTTCTTAGCTAAGGCTCACTCGGGCTCCTGATGCAGAGCTGTGGGCCGTGAGTTCAGTGCTAATGAATCAACAATGCAGTAAATCCAGGAAAAAGAATAGGACATTCATGATGTCCATGTGGAGCCAATCCAGAAAGTGCTAAAGTAACATTTGGATGCTATCATGACACCACAGGAAAGAGGAATAGGAGCTATATTCATGGATTCCTGAGATAATGACCATTTCTTATTTATCTGTTCCTAAAATCATCACGGGCAGCACAGCAACAGGGCTGAAGGCCAAAAAAACCGGTGCTCACAGTACCTAAACTGGAAAAGTTACACACTTCTGAGCTGGTATTTCCGTACAGGGAAATATTCTATATGATAAATTGTTTACGAATACACATATGTATTAAAGAAGCTGTCTTTAAACAGAAACACACATGAAACCAAGATGGGTAGTCATCAGTTGGCAAGCATTGTGAACAGAGTCCCCCAGACACTCAACCTTGGTTTTGCCCCAGGAGCATCGGCTCACTGTCACTGACTCCCGGTCTCCAGTGACTAGAATACACCTGCCACAAATGCCAGGATGAACTATATGCATTCTCCTTGATGGATCCCCATTCATTCCCGAGAGGAAAATCTTCCCTTTCTGGATTTTCTCTTTACCCTTCAGGGGCACACTTGTCCTGCTCCCTCTCAGGCATCACATTTAGGTCCCTGAGAATCCTCTGCTGATTTTGCAAAAGTAGAAATTGTGGTTCAGTGAGTCTCACCTGAGCCCAAGACCCTATATCTCTATCAAGCCCCAAGGTGACATCTCTGCTGCTGCCCTTGAGCCCCACACACAGCAAGCATCCTGCCTTCCACTTGTAATTCAGAATACTTGGTGCAACAGGTCCAGTCCAATGGGTGTCTGTGGTTAAATAATAGACATCCTCCCAGGCAAACTTGTTTCTACTTAAGGACCTGGAGATGTCAACAGGAACAGAGAAAGAGTGAAGACATTAGCTAA
The DNA here is from genome assembly GCF_905146905.1 of Nyctereutes procyonoides. Taxonomy (NCBI): domain Eukaryota; kingdom Metazoa; phylum Chordata; class Mammalia; order Carnivora; family Canidae; genus Nyctereutes; species Nyctereutes procyonoides. The sequence continues at coordinate 558,986 of NW_026575117.1, read as the reverse complement.
GTAAGGGGACTTTAAAAAAAAAAAAAGCATCAAATGTCTCAACTACAAACATATTGGGAAGCAAAAGAAAAAAAAACACTATGAATTTGTCCTACATTCAACATATATTTTTATTGAGTACAAATTCCATATAGGTGAGGTTTGTTGGCAAGGATGCAAATATAGAAAGGACATGATCTTTCTTTCAAGAATTTTAAGAATAACAAAGGAAAAGGAACTACAAGGGGCAACAAGACCTGGGGGTCAGGAATAGTTTAGCCAAAGTGCAGGTTAAAGTGGTGGATATTCTCACTGGGCAGAGATTGTTTCCACTTCTGACTCAGGGAGGGCTCACTGGAGGAAGTGACATCTGATGCCTGTGACCCATAGAGGTTGCTGGGATCTCATTTCATATTGAGTTTAAACTTTCAGACTTCAGTTCAAGAACCAATCAGAACAAGAAACCCCACTAAATCACGCTGAGCTTATATTGACAACTGATCAATAAACAAGTTCAATAAAGTTGCACGCAGGGAGTTGCCAAGACATCACCGCTGAGCTGGGTTTAGGTGAGTGCTGGGGCCTGGGCTGCTGGGAATCCCGCTCCGAAGGGAAGTCCGTGCACTGAGGTCTCCAGTGGGCTTTCCTGGAGGAACAAGGAGGAGGCCCTCTGCAGCAGGTGGAGGAGGGGCTGCAGGGGGGAAGGGCACGGGCAGCAGGAGGGCTGAGGACACACAGAAAGGTGGGGAGACACGTGGGAAAGAGCAAGAAGGGGGCTCCAGAGACTCACCAGCGCTTCCAGAGCCACCACGCCAGGCCTGCCAGGAGCACCAGGGGCACGATCACCACCAGGAAGACCAAGCCCACGGAGTGGGGCTGCTCTGTGGGGTTGGGCACAGAGGGTGTCATTTCCCATCCACCCCGGGTTGAACTGTACTCCTTGGTCCTCTTTACTTGTGTCATCTTTGCTGAACCAACCTCTCTTCCTCCTACTTTTTTCTCCCATTCCACTTCTGAAATAGACCGTTCATCCAAACCTCCCCATCCTCCCACATCTGCAGGACCCTCACCCTCAGCTCTTCTGTTTCTTGAATTATTAATTTTAAGTCCTTTTTGGTCTGCAGTCCTTAGATTCCCAAATATTTCATCAGGCTCCCCAACTCTGCTGAAGGACCACTGCCCCCTTTTCCCACTTGGGCCCCAGCTCTTTCTCACCCCAGTGGAAGACCATGTCCTGGCCCCCTAGACTGCTGTGCCTCACCCAGCAGGACAGGCTGGCCACCTCCCAGGCTGCCACATCCAGGTTCAGTCAGAGATACCATGTCCCGTCAGCATGGGGCAGGACGTCACCTCGCCGGGTGCCCTGTTGCTCCTGCTCGCCCGCATCCACATCACCCACACAGGCTTGGGGTAGAAGCTGGAGACGTGGCACACCAGCTGCAGACAGCCAGGCCCAGGGCTAGGGCCAGTGGACAGCCAGGCCTCAGGCCTCACTGCGGAGACAGGACAGGGATTCACAGACTGAGGGGAGGTCCTCATATCACTTTAGACAGACCCACCTTTCCACCTCTAGAAATCTGCCACCATCATCCCCTCTCCTTCTTGGTTCCTTCTTACCCTGAATTTGAAGGAAGAATGCAAATTTCTGAGCTCAGAATGCAGAATCTTGTCACCTTGTCGCTGGAGATCTGCCTTCCCTGCATCAAGAAGACTCAACAGGAACCGGGAGCAGGAGTCACTGAAAAGCATGTGTACTATTTCAGTGTAAACACGGTCCTGATTGAATAGAGACCTACTGATCCCTAGTTCCTCCCTTTGGAGATGGCCACCATGACATGTTCTGGAAGCTCAGGAGATCAGATCCTTGATAAGCCATCTTGGTGAATCTACTGATGCTTCTCCAATGTGAGAATCACAGCCTAATACCAGCTGTACCTGAAAGGGATCTGGGGAAGAAAGACTGTGAGTTACAGGACACGGCGAGTGAAGGAGATAAAGTGACATGAGTGGAACCCTTGGATGGTGGAAGCAAAGGGGAAGTTCAGGGGATTAGAGGAAAACGCTTTGGTTTGAGGGGAGGCTCATACAGGAGAAGTGATGTTTGACCGAGTTGGAGAAAGAGATGAATGACTGAGGAAAGAACAAATGTTGGAGGAGAGACATGATGGGTGTATGGGTGTGGGTAGAGAATAGCAAAGGGCTCAGTGGGAGAGCTGGGGTAAAAACAATGTAGGGTGAAGGGAGTGCTGTGGGTTACAGGGAACACATAGTTAAAAATCATTGATGAGATAAAATGGGGAGAAAAGCACACAGATCAAGAAGTCAGTCACAGAGCGAGGACCAGAGCTGCCTGGTTGGAGGCCAGGGAAAGGGGTGGTCGTGGGAGAACTAGTGGGACGGGAGACCCCAGCCTGTGGCCAATGAGAAGAGCGGGACGGAGCAGAAGATGGGAAGCTTTGCAACAATCGGGGTCTGGCTCCACGCTCTGCCCACACTGGTGGGATTCAGCTTCATGATGGGGACACCTGAGGTTCAGAAGCCAATGGAGCCTCTTTCTTGGAGGAAGAAGGATCCCAGGACACATGCAGACCTGCCTCCTCCATCCCACCCAAAGGGAACTGAGCTCACATTCGAGCTGCCCAGTCACTGAAATGGTCATGAAAAAGCAGAGGAAATCTAATGGAGAAGGTATGGAATAAGTTTTCTTTCTTTTTTTTTAAAGATTTTATTTATTTATTCATGAGAGACACAGAGAGAGAAAGAGAGAGAGGAAGAGACACAGGCAGAGGGAGAAGCAGGCTCCATGCAGGGAGCCCGATGTGGGACTCGATCCCGGGTCTCCAGGATCCTTGTGGGGTGGAGAGGGCACATATGACAGAGTAACTCACTGGGGCTGACCAGAGAATTCCTCACTGATGGTGAACATTTCTGGGGGAGTTGGAATTGCAGTTGGGTTAAGGATTAACCAAGGGTTGGGGACTTGGCCTGGCCTGAGATGCCATTTTCAGCTTATGGGTTTCTTCGAAACAATTACTCTATTTGCTTGTACAAATACCCCCATGGTTGCTTATGTAAGAGTCTCAGCAACCCCCAGTCCTCCATTTTCTTAGGGAGGAACCTCCATTTTCTTAGGCATCACTGAGACCACAGGACATGGAAACAACTGAAAAATACCCCCTCCATCTGACTGGCATTAATATCTACTCACACACCAATTCGACATTTAGCACCTGCCTAGATCCAAGCACCGTGCTGCCTTCATGAAAATACAGTGTTCACAGTCACTTTCTTCAAGGAGTTCTTAGTTTACTTAGGAAGATAACACTTAAATGAAGACTGTTCATTTTGGTGTGCTGAGCTTTATTATAATACACACAATCTAGATAAAAACAAGCCTGCTGCAAATAATATTTCTAAAGTGGTGACCCTTGCTCATTCATAATCTTGACTCACTGATTGGCCTCAGGCATTTCTCCTCCTTCATGACCCCAACATAACAGAGGGCCTGGCATGTGGTAGGTGCCCAATGGTTATTTCTGAATGAAAAGTTCAGTTCTAGGGTCCAATAACTCTCAAAACCCTGGAGATATTCAACATAAAAATTTTGTAAGCATCACAAAATTATTAGTTGCATTCCAACTTCATGAGATGACAATCTTACCATTTTTTTTCAAAATAAAGTCATATGCAAATAATTATGGAGTTTACACAGAGGGTCCTACTTGAAACTCTTATTACTTGTTATAAGAAACCATGAGAAAAAAAAGAAACCATGAGAATGTGAAGCAAGTGAAGTTAGTAGAATGTTCTAGAATCACGTATCCAGAGTCCCTTCTTACTCTTCCTGCTTATTCTTCCATGCTTGTTTTCTCATGAGCTGAACTCTGCTGGACATGCTGACCTTCTTTTTCATGATGGTATTAAGGTTTTATGACAGTTTAATATTTGTTTGGTGCTTTATATCACCTGGATAAATGTGTTTGGCTATTTGACTTGTTATTTCTTGGTTAACAGGTAAACAGATGTAATCTCAGGCTAACGTTAAACAGATTTTTTTTAGGAAGTTATGATTGGAATATAGAAAGCACCCACTCCCATAGTTAAGATTTTTAAGAGCTGGATAATCAAAACCTTGTCTCTTGAATCCATCAGATCCAAGGATCAGAGCAACGTGGTAATCAAAATATATGGAAAGACAGACTCTTCAAAAGAAATAGGGGATGCTTGCTTACTGGGGACATATGACAGATGCTCAGAAAAAATAATTAAGTCAGAACAAATAATTCCACTGAAATTGTCAACAGATGACTAAAGGCTGGCATGAGTACCTGGAACCTCAAGAATCACAGAATCAGGAAATTATCCTTAACTCTAGACTTCTTCCATTGACCACACCAGGTGTTCCTGAAAGCCTGGCAGCCAAGATACAGACCAGAGAACTGCTTTCTCCAAGTACAAGCCTGAAGCTACTGGAGCCCTGCTGCCTGAGAAGGGCAGGAAGACCATCATCTCCCAACAGAAAGAAGCCTTAACCAGGTGTGGGAAGGACAGGGAGCCCCACTGCCTCAGGGCACAGGTGAAGCCACAGTGCAGCTTGGGGTCCGGGGACACAGGGAGGGAGGGCCAGTAATACACCCTGTCCCAGTGGAGAGGCTCCATCTGCTGAGATAAAGGCGGGAACCCTTAGGAGGCCCAATCCCAAAACTGAAAAACCAAGCACCTGGCTGAGGATGAGACTGAACCAGAACAGAGCGGGTGCCCCACTCCCTGTTGCAAGCAGGGAGCCAGCCAGGTACCAAGGGCAGCTCTGCTGGTCGGGGGCAAGAGTCTGAGACAGTTCTCCATGAGGTTCTTCCTATTAGAAAATTGTTAAGTCCAGAATGATGCCCTGAACGGAGTCTGCACACAGGGGCTTCATACCCATCCTAACTAATTGAACCCCACCGGAAATGTAACCTTAACCAGTCAGTGTCAGTAAATTTTTCTTTCCATCAGAGCCAATGAGTCCGTCACCTGAGTTCTCTCCACTCAAAAGGTAGATGAGGTCATGGGCGTGATAGCACCCTTTGCTCCTCCGCCTAGAAAGCAGGCCTGGGTGTTGGAACGCTCCTTCTCTTTTGCTAATAGCTGCCTGGCCTCACCTTGGCCTATAAAATATTCCATATTGTACAACTCCCCCTAGTGCCTCCCTACTTCCAAGGTGGGTCCTGCCGATTCATGAATCATTCAATAGAGCCAATTAGATATTCAAAAGAACTTGTTTGAATTTTATTATTTAGTAGATTTGGTGGTAACGGTGGGATCCCAAGTGAGCTTCCAGCATCCTTGAGGGACCCAGAGAAACACAGCAGGAACCCAGGCACCCTTGAACCTCACTGCGTTTCCCACCTTCCCAAGGACCGCGGGTAAGCTTCTGGCCCGGAGCCCCGCTCGCTGGCATTCCCAATCCAATTGGCTTTCTTTTCCAAGCAGGGTCAGCTGGAGCTTGCAGACGCTTACGCCTGGAGCCACCCGGGCCTGCAGCCTTCCCTGGAACACACAGAGCTGCCAGGAGGGTCTGCCAAGGCCACACCCCTAGCCTTTGAGAGCAAACTCTTGGGGGCACAGCTTCCACAAGGTCGCAGGGGAGTTGATGGTGCTTGGGGCCTTCTTATGGCCAGATGCAGAACTGATCCTATAGGTAGGTGCATGTTTGTTGTCTTGATGTGTGTAAATGAAGGCAGTTGCTAGAGGGATCTCAGGGGTCAAACAGCCCCAAAGTTGGGAGCATTGGAGCACTGAAAGGCTGTTAGAGCCCTCGCCACCCCCCAGAAGGCTCCTGAGACAGAAGTTGGTCACCAGATGGGTCGGATTGACACTCGGTCACCTGCCAACCTCAAGAAAACTGAGCAATGAGGTGCACCGTAGCCCATGCACAACCCCAACCCCATGGCCCATCCTTTGTAGCTATTACTGCAGCTCTAGGAAACCCAGAGGCTTCATGAGGTCCTTAAATTCTAAACAGTCAAGCATGTCACCTTCAGGAGCACCTGCTTGTGGAGGCTGAGAAAAATTAAGGCCATTCCACCTCACATTTAGCGTTAGCACAAGGACAGCCAACTGAGGCCCCCGTGAATAAGAGCTGAACTTTGCAGGAAAAACTGCAGAATTGCTCTCGGCAGGGAATCCCATATCAGAAAGACAACAATATCAGAAAGACAACAGAGCCCACACCCGTGGCAGAAAGTCCCATATTAGAATGAGAACAAAGCTCAATGCCCATGAAAGCCCCATATCAGAATGTAAACAGAACTTGATAAATTCCTCCTCCCTTCTGAAAATCCCCTAGACCAGCCCATAAAAAACCCAGCTGTAACCCACTTCGGGGTCCAAGTCCCTGCTCTGCTGTGTCGGGTATGCTTGGACCCAAGCTCCAGCTTGCAAGTAAACCCTCGTACGCTTGCATGGGTGTCGGCTCCTCGGTGGTTTCTCGGATTCGCAATCTTGGGCACGACACTGCTCAGCTCATGTCTAAGAACCTCAGTCCTGGAAGCTGGAGTCATGGAGCAGGGTAAGTGTACATATTACAACTGACCTAGACTGACAGTGGGCGGTATGGGGAACCTTCCAATCAGCGTTCATTAAAGAAGTGCACTTGAAAGTGTACTTTATCCACTCCTTGGTCAAAGACCGAGCAAAGGGCCACAGCAAAATATTTCTTCCAACCGAGGGAGGGTTCTCCAGAGTTGTTTTAGACAGATTACTTCCTGAGCCCAGCAGACAGGGAATTAAATACAAGTTTGCATTAGCCCTTTCTTTCCAAATCCAAACCCATTGACTACTAATACTTTCTCAAAATAACTATTTCCTTCCCGCTCATCCACTTTGACGTCCTAAGATCATGGTTTGACTTTCTGCTGCCTGGGACATGCGGGGTGTTGGGTCTTTCCTTGGCGATCTTTGGGGTGCCTCCAGGCCTGGTAAAGGGAGGATTTCTGCGGATGCCTCTCGACTCCATAAGGTTGCGCTGCCAGCGCCCTTAACCGCTGTCCCAGCCACGTCCTGCTAGGATAATTTGAAAAATGTCATAAATCCATCATCAGAACTTTGGCCAAAGTAAAAGCTGACGTTCAGAGCTGAGGGAAACTACTTCAGGCCTCCTCTCCTAAGCTACAGGTCCCCAGAGGAAAAGAGGACTTTCTCACAGGTGGACGGATGTGTCAGTCCTTTGATATTTGTCAGGCAATTCGGAAATTCTTTGAGAAACTAAAAACAGCTCTTCCTCTTTCAACACCTCTAGTCTATGGGGCCAGGAGCCTGGTTCCAAAAGCAAGTCAAAGACCAACAGTCCTTTTTTAATCGGAACATCTTAACATGCATTCTAAACATTCTGGCCTTAAAAGATCCAAAGTCCTTCTAGAAAGGGCTTGCCTGTATTTTCTCCAGGGTCTCCCAATTATAAATACAAGGAGTTCTGCCGGGAGATCTCCAGGAATTCTTTTCAAATGCAAATTCCAGAGAGATAATCCTTGTCAAGTGCAAAGAAGAGGGGAAAGCCCAGGGAGAAAGGGCTTCCCTGGTGCCCTGGAGGCTCAATGGGCTAAGCTTCCGACTCCTGACTTTGGCTCAAGTCAGGATCTCAGGGTCAAGATCGCAGGGTCAGGAGGTTGAGCCTGCCTCAGCCTCTGTGCTCAGTGTGGATTCCGCCCAGATTCTCCCTCCGCCCTTTCCTGGCTTGTGCTCATTCTGTAAGTAAATAAATACAATCTTTTTTAAAGTTAAAAAATAAACAAATAAGTAAAAACTGACATGCCAAAGATAAATATTAATCTTGTGTCTTTCAAAAAAATACTTAAAAAAAAATCTTTGCCATGTAGACAAATCAAGTTTGTTCATTCCATCTGCCCCATCCAAAAAAAAGAAAAAAGAAAAAAAAACCCAAATCAACAAACAAAAAATACCTCACGTGAAACTTATAGAGGTAGTGAATGTTGCACCTCCATAATGGAAGTAATTTATTTTATTTTATTATTTTATTTTATTTTATTTATTTATTTATTTTATTTTTTTGTTGGCAGTGATTTTAAAACAGAAGCTGAGCTGTCAGTTCTGTATCTGTCTTGTATGTTCATATCTGTGTTGGAAATGTGTTTCCGTCTCGGGGAGGCTTTGCTGAAATTAATTTGTGAAAGAGCTGTTTAGTGGGTTTGAAGGCCTGCAGGTATGAGGATTGGGCGTTCTAAAACTCAAAATAATAGAAATGGACCCAAATGTTATTCATGTGAATGTAAAAATATTTAATATGAAAGCTAGTTTGAGATTAATGGTTTAATTAAATCAAACACGTGTTTAGAATTCTCAGCGTTAAATATTACACTTTTGCCTGTTTGACTAACCGAATAAGTTTACCTTATCTTGTGTAAGATCCATCAACAACTACAACAAAACGTACTTGAATGTTGACTTCCTCTAATGCCTCATGAAGTTTTGTGGGTAATCTGAACATAACTGTTAAAGACAAGTAAAATAAATAGACGTGAATAAGATTGAAAGGTTTATATATATTCAATTAATTAACATATAGCGTAGTATTAGTTTCAGAAGTAGATTTCAGTGATTCATCAGTGGATATAACACCCAGTGCTCATCCCATCACGGGCCCTCCTTCATGCCCACCACCCAGGTACCCTGTCCCCCCACCTCCCTCCCCTCCAGCGACTCTCAGTTTTATTTATTAAATTAAATTAAATTATAAATTTAATTTATGTTTATGGTTTGTCTCTGTCTCTGATTTTGTCTTGTTTTATTTTTACCTCCCTTCCCCTGTGCTCTAAATAGCTCCAAGGGCGGCCCGGGTGGCTCAGCGGTTTAGCACCGCCTTCAACCCAGGGCGTGATCCTGGAGACCTGGGATCAAGTCCCACGTCGGGTTCCCTGCATGGGGCCTGCTTCTCCCTCTACCTGTGTCTCTGCCTTTCTCTCTACCTGTGTCTTTCATGAATAACTAAATAGTTCCAAAATCCTTGGTAACTTAAAAATCTTTAAAAAGTTTTGCTAAGTCATGGGACACCTGGGTGGCTCAGCGGTGGAGCATCTGCCTTTTGCTTGGGTCCTGTACCAGGGTCCTGGGATGAGGCTCCCTGCTGGGAGCCTGCTTCTCCCTCTGCCTGCATCTCTGCCTCTCTGTGTGTCTCTCTCATGAATAAATAAACAAATCTTTTTTAAAAAAAAAAGTTTTGCTAAGTCAAATAATTAAGTTCAGACCATTAAATATCGAGATCATTTCCAGATAAGACAAAATCCTAGAACATTCATAATTAAACACAGGCTTCTCTACATTGGGCTTACTACAAAAAAAACTAGAGTATGTGGGTATGCCAATGCTACACTGCAAAATTCAGGTGAGACATGCTTCCAGAAATTTTAAATGTCTTCATAAATCAGCAAATTTTTTTTAAAAATGTTGATATAGCAGACAGTTCACAATGGCTCTCCTCTTAGTTTTTGGTAGAAATGAAATTTCAGAAGGCTAAAAAATTCTAAGTAATATATGTAATGAAAGCTACTAGAAATCATGAGGGAAATATCCTCATATACCAGGAAAATAGGGTGTGTTTGCAGTCAGAAGGGGCATAAGGAATGGAAATGCATGTTTTGGCTGAGGGAAAAGAAAGTGATTTTGTCCTAAAATGGGGCTAATTCTCTGAAGGGAAACACAGGACAAAAATAGAGTATAAAAAAGGAAATTGTAGAAGGTTTGTGGGAAAGGTAGTGTTACAGGATTTCTTCCCCTTTAGTGCCTACGGGTTTGGTCCGTGTTGCTTAGAAGAATGAGAGGTAGACCGGACCAACAGGGGTGGGCAGCAAAGCAAGGATTATTGAGAGATAGATAGAAAGTGAAGTGATAGAAGCTGTGGTCTATGTATACAATGGAATATTCCTCAGCCATTAGAAACGACAAATACCCACCATTTGCTTCGACGTGGATGGAACTGGAGGGTATTATGCTGAGTGCAATAAGTCAATCAGAGAAGGACAAACATTATATGTTCTCATTCATTTGGGGAATATAAAAAATAGTGAAAGGGAATAAAGGGGAAAGGAGAGAAAATGAGTGGGAAATATCAGAAAGGGAGACAGGACATGAGAGACTCCTTACTCTGGGAAACGAACTAGGGGTGGTGGAAGGGGAGGTGGGCAGGGGGTGGGGGTGACTGGGTAACGGGCACTGAGGGGGGCACTTGGCGGGATGAACACTGGGTGATATGCTAAATGTTGGCACATTGAACTCCAATTAAAAAAAAGAAAGAAAAAAGAAAAAGAAAAAGAAAAAGAAAGTAAAGTGATACTACAAAGCTCCCAAAGAGGGAAGGGAGCAGAGAAGGATGCCCCTGGACTTTATCTAGGGGTTTTTATGGGCTTCTTGGAACAGCTGTTTTAATCTGATTAACCGTCCTTGAGCCTGTCATCCAATCAGGTTGTCATCTGTCCTGTGGGAAAGGGTGGAGGGCTCCTTCAAGGATGGTGTAAAATCCTTTTAAGGGTGGTTTCTGCTTTGGTGGGGGGCTTGGCCTTGCCTGCTTTTTTTCCCCAACAATCCTTCATCCATCGGTAGCTTTAAAAAGAAGTAATAGTATGCAATCAAGCTGGGTAGAATTAAAATAAATTTATTTAAAAATAAGTTTTAGGGTAGCCCCAGTGGCCCAGCGGTTTGGCGCCACCTTTGGCCCAGGGTGTGATCCTGGAGTCCCAGGATCAAGTCCCACATCAGGGTGGCTTCCTGCATTGAGCCTGCTTCTCCCTCTGCCTGAGTCTCTGCCTCTCTCTGTGTGTCTCTCATGAATAAATAAAATCTTTAAAAAATAAAAAATAAAAATAAGTTTTAATATAAAAATTAAGCCCCTACAAAATTAAAATTTGGTCTTCTCTCTGTTAAAAGGACAGTTTCCTTGGGCTTTCAGCTTGCTTGTGCTAAGATTGTACAACTTTTTTTACTTTTTAAATATTTACCTCTTAAAGATTCTTGATTCTATTTACGTAAGTACTTTAAAATCTTTTTGATATATTTAACAAACTTCCAAAAATCAGGGGTATCCCTGGGTGGCTCAGTGGTTTAGTGCCTGCCTTTGGCCGAAGGCGTGATCCTGGGGTCCCAGGATCAAGTCCCACATCAGGCTCCCTGCTTGGAGCGTGCTTCTCCCTCTGCCTGTGTCTCTGCCTCTCTCTGTGTGTGTGTGTCTCTCATGAATAAATAAATAACATCTCTAAAAACAAAACAAAACAAAAACTTCCAAAAATCAAATTCAAGGGAAAGGGAGTGAAGGGAACAGAACAGAGGAAGGAAGGGAAGGGAGGAAGGGAAGGAAGGAAGGAAGGGAAGGGAAGGGAGGTCTTTTGGGGTCATGATATTTGAAAAGATCTGTTAAACTAATTAGGACTATTTAGTATGTAGTTTATGTGGAAAGTATTGTCAAATCAATAATACCAGAGCCTTTCAAGACTCTGTCTGTACAAATATAGCACATACACTCCGCTTCTGGAAAGACTGACCCTCATTGCCAGACTTCTGACATCCTCATGCCCTTGTGACATGGCAACCATGTACTTCTGAAAAAAAATTACTATGATGAAATAATGGTTTCAAATTCAATCTATTCAGGGTTCTGGATTCTGGGAAGCCCCATGAAGGTCATTGGTTCTTCCTGGCTCCCTGCCTACTCCTCGTTTTGGCGTTTGCATTCCTTCACTCACACTGATACACTTAAGACGCCTCCAATTATGAATAGACATTGGTGTAGAGACTTCTATGTAATTTTCACACCTGCAACTGGACGCCTTTAAACTGCCCCTCAGTACAGCTTATCGACATGTTCGTATTGCCGTGTGTGTGTGTGTGTGTGTATGTGTGTGTGTGTGTGTTTTCTGGATGCAGTAAAGCCTCTCGCTGCTGCTCAGATGAGGCAGTCTTGGGAAAAGAAACCAGAACAACTACAACAAACAGTTGAAATGTGTTTTCCGTGTGGGGTATACTTTCCACCCTCTCCAGTGACCAAGGCACTCACTTCGCTGGACAACCACAGGATCCTCAACAAAGACCTTACAAATTCTAGAAATTCCATTGGTGCACGACCTCTTGCTGGTCTCCTGTTGTCTCACGCAGGTGGTACAATGATATAAGTGACGTTAGACCTAAGTGTCTAATGACTGATGCTCAAGCCTGTCCTCTGCAGGTTAAAGAAAGCTTCCTCAGTCCTGGGGCACCTGAGTGACTCGGTCCATGAAGCCTCCCACTCTTGGTTTCAGCTCAGGTCACGATCTCCGGTTCATGATATTGAGCTCTGCATGGGGCTCCGTGCTGAGCCTGGAGCCTCCTCAAGATTCTCTTTCTCCTTCTCCCTATGCCCCGCACCCTGCTTGCACACTCTCTCTAAAATCAAATAAAGAAACAAACAGAAGATAATTTTTTTAAAAAGAAGAAGAAGCTTTCCCCCGTCCTAAGTCCAAAGAACGTGTGGGTCACAATCTAGGGCCTGGTGAGTTGTATTCTAAAATATCAGCAGAGGAAGGCAGCCCTTGTCCCAATGACAGGGACTCAACCAAGTGCTCCTGACCACTGACACTCCCATGAAACTGTAGAATGCTCGGCCTCTGGATGCAATTGACTGGGAAGGGGGTGGGTAGCTGACCTCCAAGTAGACTCCCTCTACTCTGGCACTGGCATCCTGGTCTGCATCTCCGAGGTCATTGCTGGGAGCAGAGACTTCATTTATTTCAGGCCAGGAAATAATCTAACCATGCCCCTAACTTCTTACCAGCAAAATAAACCATCTAATTGGTCTCTCCCCTAAATGCATACTGTTGAGTTGAATAGGATCCTCCTTGACTCTGTGTAGCAGATCCCTATTTCCCTGGTTAAGGATAAACGGAAATGAGACTGGGATCAAACACTGCTCCTTAATTGTTTAAATTACTGCAAAATCTGCTGCGAAAGCAATAGCAGTGCAGCAAAGTTCCTAAAATCCTAGTTTTAGCAAAGTTGGCTAAAATCTCTAATCAAAGTCTATTTGCGCTAATTCTGACATCACCTGCTAGGCCAGGAAGGACACTTCTGGCGAAGCTGAAGCTCAGTTGCTTAAGAACAAGCCAGTGGCTTTAGAAGGGTGACACTTTCCTCGGGATCTTTCTTTTGACTTATCTGATTTTTATTGGTTTAGGTCTTGGGGACCAGGACTAAAAGTAAACTCCAAATGTTGCGATTTATAATTCTTGTAGCAATCTTCAACTCTCCGGTGCATTGTATTCTCTCCAAAGCTTCAATGTGTGTTCACAGCTGCTAACCACCAGGCAACTGACCTCCCTTAGCCTGGAACATCTAGCAATGAGGAAAATAACAACCTAAAGAACATGAACCCAAAACCATGCTCTGTTATCACAGAGGCTAAATGAAAACGTCATGACCTACAGCTACTACATAAGCAGCAGCCAAAACTGAGCTGCAAGCAGGAGCTGAGAGTAGTACTTAATGCATGAAAATTAGATCACATCTCAGGTAAGGTGAGAGGCTAATTGTTACAAAAAAGAAAATCAGAGACCCAAAATGGCGACACAAGGCCAAGTTCCCACACTGGGATTTCAAACCCAATCGAATTACAGTTTCGACCTCCCCCAGAAATGTGGCCTTAACCAGTCAGGCAGGAAATTTTTCTTTCCAGCAGAACTGTTCAGTCTGTCACCTGGGTCCTCTCCACCCCCACGGGCAGATGAGGTCATATGCATGATAAGACTTCTTGCTTTTCCCCAAGAAAACAAGCCTGAATCCTGGACCAAAGCTGTTGTACTATTAATTCCCTGGCCACCCCCACCTTTCTACAAAAATTTTCGATTTTTCACAGCTCCTCTGAGTGCCCACCCGCATGCCAGATGGAGGACTGCCCGATTCATGCAGCATTTAATAAAGTCAATTAGATCTTCATATAGACATAGTTGAATTTGCATATTTAACAGTTCTGAAGTTTGACTTTGGGTGATTACATGTAGACATTGGGGGGAAAAAAAGAGAAAGCTTGGAGGAAGAGATTATTTTTATATCTTTATTTTTAAAAAGATTTATTTATTTATTTATTTATTTATTTATTTGAGAGAGAGAGAAAGCAAATGCCAAGGGAGGGGCAGAGGGAGAAAGAGAATCACAAACAGACTCTCCGCTGAGCTGGGAACCCAATATGTTTCCTGATCTGAGACCCTGAGATCTTGACCAGAGCCAAAATCAAGAGTCAGATGCTGAACCAACTGAGCCACCCAGACGCTGCTCTTTATATCTGAAATATCTGCACACAGAGCTGCTTCCCGTAAATGGTGGAACTTCTCTGGAAGAATATGTTTACCACATAAATAGTAAAAGCTGAGTAACAAATAAATGAACTGATGCATTGGATCTGAAGGAAATCTATGAAAACTCTTTGCATGTTGAGTGTTTAACTGCCAAGCCATGACACTTCCCGGCTTATTTCATGGTGGTCCGGCTTGCCCCTTCGTCTATAGGAAACCCTAGAGTATAAGTATTCACGGATCATGTAACCCGCAGCAGACCCTGCACCTTGATTCCCGACCGGTAGTCTGTTAGAAATCCATGAAAACACCCAGAACATGGATTTATCCAGATGTCAGGATAATACGCAAGACAGGTAAGAGTGTCACAAGACAAGGTCACATGAAGAAAAAAACAAACAGGCAAAAAAAAAGATTAAGAAATATCTTCAACTTGACGGGATGAGCACTGGATGTTATTCTGTATGTTGGCAAATTGAACACAAATAAAAAATAAATTTATTATTAAAAAATGTAAAAAAAGAAGAAGAAAGAAATATTTTCAAGAAACATTGGCTGATGGAACTGGGGAGCCCAGGGTCGTGGGAGTTCCAACACTTTCTGCGGGTCTGTCTGCCTTTGCTTTTCTGATGCTTTGGTTTGGTTTGCTGCTGTTTTCAGACTCACTGGAGGATGATGACACCTGAAAACTGTGCCTGTGGACAGCGTGTAGCTTTCCAGCCGCCCAGGGAGGAAGGTGGGGGCCACCTCGGGCCATGGGGGCCCTCGCCGGCTCTAACAGGTGCAGCAGAGCCTGTGACACCACATGAACGAAGGTCCTCCTGAGAAAGTCTTCCAA
This sequence comes from Nyctereutes procyonoides, assembly GCF_905146905.1. Lineage (NCBI taxonomy): Eukaryota > Metazoa > Chordata > Mammalia > Carnivora > Canidae > Nyctereutes > Nyctereutes procyonoides. Next base: position 543,863 of record NW_026575117.1, on the reverse strand, counting down.
CGACTTCTCAGAGAGGCCGGCCTGAAGATCCCGGGAGCCTGGTGCACACGGAGCATCCAGGGAGCCGCACCCGCATGCTCACGTCCGTACCTGCCCTGCCTCCCATGAGGCATGCAGCATTTCAGAAGGAAAATGCAGGATTGGTCCAGAAAACCTCCACTGAAGCAAATCACAAAAACTTAATGTTTAATGTAGCATTATCACATCTTTGAATACTTTTTTTTTCTGGGCAATAACTACTTTCTTTTTAAAAACATAAAATGAAAAAAAATTAAAAAATAAAAAAATAAAAAGATAAAATGAAGTAACCAATTGAGGTATAACCAACCCAGTTACCTTGGCCACCCTTTACATCTTAACCCTCTTCTTTCTATTTCTTTTCTTTTCTTTTTCTTTCTTCCAGTAAGAACACTCGGGGTCTAACCTCTGGGCAAATGTCATGTGTATAATTTCTCTGCCTTCTTGCAGGCAGGCTTCATCCTCGGGCTTGCTTCTCTGGTGCTGAAAAATGGATTGTACTTGTTTCAGGCTTCATACCCTGACCTTATCATCCAGGCCAAGAGAGAGCATCTCTTTCCCCTCCATTGACCACAGCAATCAGGCTCCTGCAGCAGGTGCGCCACCTGGAGCGGGTGCCTGGCCCTGAATCATCACTCTGTGTGATACAAGGGCATCTATCTGGTGATTGGCCTGACCTGGAGGTTACCTGTCCATCCTCCAGCCTGTCTCATTGTCAAGGATGCTTTCCCCTGATGGCCTCTAGGTGATCAGAGCCCAGGGATACCCATGAGGGTGGAGTCAACCAAGCAAAATCCACATGGTGGCCATACAAGGGAGACGAGGTAGATTGCAAGTTAGAGAAACAGCCAAGCATTCTTTTTAAAAATTATTTATTTATTTATTCATGAGACACAGAGAGAGGCAGAGACACAGGAAGGCAGAGAAGCAGGCTCCCCCCTGGGAGCCCGATGTGGGACTCGATCCCAGGACTCCAAGATCATGCCCTGAGCCAAAAGCAGACACTCAATCTCTAAGCCACCCAGGGTCCCACAGCCAAGCATGTGATCCATGGAAAAGATTCCAAAAGCCCCATGATTTTCTCTCCCAATTCCCAGATTTTCATCTTTCCCACCTCTCCTTTGTGCGTTATTTTCCAGAAAAGCCCACATTTGTAGGGCTGGGAGCAGGCACATGGTCCCTCTGGACATTCTCTGACCTTGGGTCACCATCCCTCAGCCCCTAAACAAACTAGAACTAAGTCCCTTTCCCCTAGCTCAACCCGCATAAGTTGCTGCGGTAACAAACTTGTGAGGAACAAAAATGAAAACCAGGATCAAATCAGGAAAGCAAATATTCAAGCTCCTAAAACAATGATGACCTTTCCTGTCCACTACTTGACACTCAAAGATTCCTACTGCATGGACAGGAATTGAGAAAGTTTTGTTGAGTTAATTAATGAAATCTAGAGATACTGAAGTGTAGCCATGGATGTCTCTACTTGCACCGCCATGAGGGTCATGGGTCACAAAGCATCCATTTCATTATTCGTGGACTCTGTGCTGATGGACCTACCTGGGGACATCGATTTGCAGCCCCAGACACATGAACCCACCACTCCTCATGGACACAAAGAGTGGCCTGACGTGTCACCCACCTCAGGTGCCGCTCTGATTCCCCTGTTAATTCCCACACTGTAAACATGGGTCTTGATCATGGTCCCTTGGGTGCCAATTTTCTGCATTTATGTGCTCTTTCTAGGTGATATCAGTGCTTAAAACAGCCCAGAGCTACAGGGCTGACTGGTGTTCCCAAGCAGAAGATGGGATGTGTCTCATGACAAAATACTTGAGTATGTAAAGCTCGCTCAGATTCCTGATGCAGAGTTGTGGGACGAGAGTCAACAATGCAGTAAATCCAGGAAGAGGAACAGGACATACTTGAAGTCTATGTGGATCCATCCTGAAAGGCTAAAGTAACCACTATGATGCTGTGATGATGCCACAACAAAGGGGGGGAAGAGCTATATTCATGGGACCATGACTACTTCTTGTTTGTTTGTGTCTAAAACCGTTGTGGAGAGTACAGCTGTGGGTCTGAAGCCAAAGATCACGGTACTCACAGTACCCCAACTTGGAAATGTGACACACTTCTGAGCTGGTTATTCAGTACAGGGAAATACTCCATACAATTAACTATTTACAAATATATACACGTATTAGAGAAGCTGGCCTGAAACAGAAATAGGTGACTACAGGAAATAGTCCATGACTACCCAGGCTGTGTGGTCATCAGACCACAGGTGCTGTGGACAGAGGATCCAGGAACCCAACCCCTCATTTCCCCCCAGAGCAATGGCTCACTGTCACTCCGTTTCTGTCTTCGGGACTGCAACTCCGCAGCCGGGAATGCCAGGAGGCACTGTGTGCACGCTCCTTGCTGGGTCCCCATTCATCCCTGACCACAATGCTCCGGCTCTCTTTCCTGGAGCAACCCCTTTTCCCCAGGGACATACTTGCCCTGCTCCGTCTCAGGCATCACATTTAGGTCCCTGGGAATCCTCTGCTGATTTTGCAAAAGCAGAAACTGTGGTCCAGTGAGTCTCACCTGAGCCCAAGACCCTATAGGTGACATCTCTGCTGCTGCCCCTGAGCACCCCCCCCACAGCAAGCATCCTGCCTTCCAGTTTTAATTCAGAATACTTGGAGCAATGGGTCCAATCCAATGTGTGTCTGTGGTTAAATAATAGACACCCTCCCAGGCAAACTTGTTTCAGCCTAAGGCCCTGGAGAAGTCAATGGGTACAGAGAAAGTATGAACTCCCTTGGCCAGGTGACAAGACGATTAACAAAAAAAGGCATGAAACATTTCCACTACTACAACCATGTCAGGAAGCAAAAGAAAAAGAAAAAAAAACTATGAATTTAGAACAAATTCAACACATAATTTTATTGGGGACATATTCCATACAAGGGACTCTCTTTGCCAAGAATACAAATACTAAAAAGACATGGACTTTGCTGTCAAACATCCAATAATTAGAAGGGAAGGGACACAATGGGGGCAGCAAGGCCTGGGGGTCAGGAATAGAATTATCAAAATGCAGGTTAAAGTGGTGGAAATTATCACCATGTAGACTGCCTCCACTTCTGACTGAGGGAGGACCCACTGGAGGGAGGGACATACGATGCCTGTAATGGATAGAGGGTGTTGGGACATCATTTACAATGAGTTAAATTTTCAGACTTAAGATACTGAACCAATCAGAACAGGAAATTCCATTAAATCACGCTGAGCTGACACTGAGAACCGGTCCATAGGGAGGACTAAGGAAGAGTTGGCCACAGGGAGTGCCAGGACGTCAGTGCTGAGCTGGGTTTAGGTAAGTGCTGGAGCCTGGGCGGCTGAGATCCTGCTCCAAAGGGAAGTCCATGCACTGAGGTCTCCAGTGGGCTTTCCTGGAGGAACAAGGAGGAGGCCCCCTGCAGCAGGTGGAGGGGAGGCTGCAGGGGGGAAGGGCATGGGCGGCAGGAGGGCTGATGACACACGGAAAGGTGGGGAGACACGTGGGAAAGAGCAGGAAGGGGGCTCCACAGACTCACCAGCGCTTCCAGAGCCACCACGCCAGGCCTGCCAGGAGCACCAGGGGCACGATCACCACCAGGAAGACCAAGCCCACGGAGTGGGGCTGCTCTGTGGGGTTGGGCACAGAGGGTGTCATTTCCCGTTCACCCCGGGTTGAACTGCACCGCCCACAACCTCTCTGCCCCTGTCACCCTCTCCCTGACCGACCGCCCTTCCTCCTTTCACTTCTCCCATCCCTCCTCAGAGATGGACACTCCACCTAACCCTCCGCATCCTCCCACATCTGCAGGACTCTCACCCTCAGCTCTTCCATTTCTTTGGTTACTAATATTGTCTTTTTTTTGCTCTAGAGTCCCTAGATTCCCAAAAGTTTCATCAGGCTCCCAGCTCTGATGGATGACCATTTACCATGTTGCCCAGCCAGGTCCCAGCTCTTCCTCACCCCAGTGGAGGACAATGTCCTGGCCTCCTAGACTGCTGTGTCTCACCCGGCAGGACAGGCCAGCTGCCTCCTTGGCTTTCACATCCAAGGACACCTGAAGGTACCATGTCCCATCAGCATGGGGCAGGACGTCACCTCTCTGGGTGCCCTGTTGCTCCTGCTCGCCCCGCATCCACATCACCCACACAGGCTTGGGGTAGAAGCCAGAGATGTGGCACACCAGCAGCAGACGGCCAGGCCCAGGGCTGGGGCCAGTGGACAGCCAGGCCTCGGGCCTCACTGCAGAGACAGGACAGGGATTCACAGACTGAGGGGAGGTGCTCACATCACGTTAGACAGACACACCTTTCTGCCTCTTGAAGCCCATCACCATCACCCCCTCTCCCTCCTGACTCTCTCTTACCCTGAATTTGAGGGCATGGTGCAGATTTCTGAGCACAGGATGCAGAAAGCTTGGAGGGAGGGAACAGGACTGACCTTGTCGCTGGAGATCCGCCTTCCCCACATCAAGAAGACTCGAGACGTAACGCGGACAGTAGCCAGTGATGAGCTCATGTATGAATTCATTGTCTTCATGGTATTGATTGAATACGCTGGAGGCCTGTTGAGCCCTACTTCCTCCCTTTGGAGATGGCCTCCATGACGTGTTCTGGAAACGTATAAGGTCTGCACCTTGATAAGCATACCTCATGAATCCTGAGAAAGGTTCTCCAATGTGCAGCTCACAGCCTATTTCCATCTGTACCTGAAAGGGATCTGGGTAGAAATGACTGAGTTACAGGACAGGGGGGAAATAAAGAGATGAAATGACATGAGTGGAAGCCATGGACGGCGGAAGTAGAGGGAGAAGTTCAGGGGATTGAATGGAATGGAGCACAGTTTGGCTTGAGGGGAGCCTCACACAAAGGGGAAGTGGTGGTCGCTGGAAGCAGAGGAAGAGGTAAATGATAGAGGAAGGAACAAAAGTTGGAGGAGAGACATGAAGGATGTGGGCATAAAATAGGGAAGGGCTTGGCGGGAGAGCTGGGCTAGAAACAACCGAGGGTGAAGGGAGCACAGGGGGTGACAGGGTCGCATAGACAGACATCGCTGCTGGGATAGGATGGGGAGAAAAGCACACAGATCAAGGAGTCAGTCACAGAGCGAGGACCAGAGCTGCCTGGTTGGAGGCCAGGGAAAGGGGTGGTCATGGGAGAACTAGTGGGACGGGAGACCCCAGCCTGTGGCCAATGAGAAGAGCGGGACAGAGCAGAAGATGTGAAGCTTTTCAACAATTGGGGTCTGGCTCCACACTCTGCCCACACTGGTGGGATTCAGCTTCGTGATGGGGACACATGAGGTTCAGAAGCCAATGGAGCCTCTTTCCTGGAGGAAGAAGGATCCAAGGACAGACACACATACATTTGCCACCTCCATCCCACCTTCTCGTAGGTACCTGAACTCACATTCAAGCTGCCATTGGTTGACATGGTCATGGTAAACCAGATTATAAAAAATATAGTTTGAATAGAATAACTGATCTGCTTCCATCCGCTCTTCGTTGCTTAAATCTCCCTGGGCCCAAGGCCACCGGAAAACGAAAGTTCGATTCTTATTGTCCCAGGCATGAATCTGCACGTCATCCAGCCAAACTGAGCCTTGATTTTGTGTCCAGGAACGGTTGTAGAGGGATGAGGTTCTAATGACTCGGAAGGAGACTGGTTCTTGGGAATCTGTGGGAAAAGGACAGATAAGCTGAGGAAGAGGAGGACATTGGGAAGGAGAGGGAGTGGAGACTACGGGGCCGGGGACGGGACCCAAAATCTGGAGGACAGAGAAGCCATAGGCGTCTCAGGAGACACATGCTGCCCCCGAGCCCGAGCCCGAGCCTCGCACCCATCCTTCAGGAGAGCACAGGGCCCTGGGGCCGAGGATGCTCAGGAAGGAAGCAGGCTGACTCTCTCCATGCCCAGGTCTGTCTGTGCTGGGGAACCCACACACCCACACCACCCCTGCACACACTCAGGGACAATTGCACAGGACATATGCACAAACACACTAACACAAAAGAACTTACAAAGAAACACATACACACAAGTATACAGACTCAGAATCACACACACACACACACACTCACACTCTCTGGTCCTGTAGCCATTAGACAGGACCCGAGCTCTCACCATCTTCATCTTCGCTGTCACCCCCAGGGAGGAGAACCGCCAACAGCACAAGTTGCAGGAACAGCATCTTGTTTGCAGATGTTCTTTCTCTTGCAAAGTCTCTCTTTGATGTCTGTCCTCACACACCGACCCCCTCCCAGCCCCTCTCCTCTGACTTCCTCTCCACACACACAACCCTTCCCTGAGTCTCTGCGACAATGCAAATGTGCTCCTCCCTCAGCCCTGGACACCTACTCAGTCTCACTTCCCCTCCTGCTCTGCCTCCCCTCCGGCCTCCAGCTTCTCCCTGTCACCAGCGTCCATCCCGCCCCCGCCCCCTGATTCAGATGATACAGAACAAGTCCTGTGTGGCCTGGAAAAGTGGCCCCACCTCTCAGCCCTTTCTTCTCACCCAGACAGTAACCCAGGAAAACACCCAGCTCCCAGCACCAGCCCTGCACCTGCTGTCCCTCTGTCCCTCCTGCCCTGTGACACCCCCGCCCAGGTATTTCCTTACCCGCCCAACCCCCACCCCAGCTCCTTCACATCTCTGACTTCTCACTGCTTGTAGTAAAAAACTAATCAGCCAGGAAAATCTGAATATCCACCTGGTTTTATTAAGTGATTCAAGAATGGGGCAGCCTCCCACCTGGCAGGTGAGGGGAGCTCTGAGCAGTGGTGCAAATGGAGGGTTTCTTTGGAAGGAAGTTGGCAAATGGAGAGAAAGGAGTGTTTCAGGGAAGGTCCCTTACCCTTAACTGGGAGAGCAGGGGGTCTAACCACGCCATTGACCTCCCCTCCAAAGGGATGGAGAGAGCACATGTGACAGAGGACCTCCCTGGGCCAAACCAGAGAATCCCTCACTGATGGTGAAGACTTTATTTCTGGGGGAGGTGGGAACTGCAGTTGGTTAGGGAATAAGCAAAGTTTGGGGACTTGGTCTGACCAGACACTGTCACCCATTTGAGGCTGGGATTTCTTCTTAACAGTCGCTCTGTTTGCTTGTCCAGATTCCCCCATGATTGCCTGTGTAAGAGTCTCAGCAACCCCCAGTCCTCCATTATTCTTAGTGAGGAACCAATAGGCATCATAGAGACCACAGGACTTTACACACGTGAGAGAAACAGAGCATGAGCAAGGTGGGGGGAGGGGAGAAGCCTGCTCCCTGCTGAGCAGGGCTCAATTCTGGGACTCAGCGATCATGACCTGAACCAAAGGTAGACGCCTAACCCACTGAGCCACCCAGGCCCTGAACCGTCTCATAGTGTCCTTCTTTGTCTCTTGCTAAAGTCTTTCTTTAAAGTCCATTTTGTCCAATACAAGTATTGCTGCCCCGGCTTTCGTTTCACAACTATTTGCTTGATAAATGCTTCTCCATCTGTTCACTTTCTATCTGCATGTGTCTTTAGGTCTGAGATGAATCTTTTCTAGGTTTTGCATGTAGATGGGTCTTTTTTTTTACCCATCCCATCACCCTGCATCTTCTGATTGGAGCATCTAGACCACTTACATTCAATGTGATTATTGACGGGCTGGACTTATTGCCGTCTATCACTGGTTTTGTGGTTCTCTGCTCCTTTGCCTTCTTGCTATATTCTCCCTTGGTTAACTCGCTTTCTTTTGTGATATACTTGGATTCTTTTCTCTTTATTTTTTTTCATATCTATTATTAATTTTTAATTTTGGGTTTGTGTTTATCATTTGCTTTGTATATAACAGCTTCCATAGAGAACTGTCAATATTAAGTCAAAGTCACTTAAATTTGAAACCATTCCTTACTCCTTTCCCTCCCCGACCCAAATTTTTAAATATGCTCTCGTACTTTGCATCTTTTTATTTTGTGAGTCTCTTGATTAATAATTATGTATATTTTTACTGTTATCATCTTATTTTCCTTGGTCTTTGCTTTCCTTTCCACTCAGACTCCCCTTTAACATTTCTTCCAGGGCTGGGTTAGTGGTCATGAATTCCTTTCACATTTGTTTGTCTGGAAAACTCTGTATCTGTCCTATTCTAAATGATAGCCTTGCTGGATAGATATTCTTGGCTGCAGGGTTTGTTTTTTGTTTGTTTGTTTGTTTGTTTGTTTGTTTTCCTTTCACTATTTTGAATATATCATGCCACTCTCTTCTAGCCTACAAAGTTTCGAATGAAAAATCAGTTGATGCTTTTATGGGTTTCCTTTGCATGTAACTTTCTTCTTTTCTTTTTTTTTTTTTTTAAAAAGAAACAACAGTAAGATATCTCATTTCCTTTTTTTTAAAGATTTTATTTATTCATAGATACAGAGAGTGAGGGGCAGAGACACAGGCAGAGGGAGAAGCAGGCTCCATACAGGAAGTCCTACATAGGACTCGATTCCGGGTCTCCAGGATCACACCCCAGGCTGCAGGCGGCGCTAAACCGCTGCACCACCGGGGCTGCCCAACTTTCTTCTCTTCTTTTGCTTGTTTTAAAATTCTCCTTTATCACTAATTTTTGCCATTTGAATTAACATGCATTGTGGTGTAGACTCCTTGAGTTGATTTTACTGGAGGCTCTTTATACCTCTAAACTCTTGATTTCTGTTTCCTTCATCAGTTTTGTGAAGTTTTCAGCTATTATTTTCTCAAATAATTATTTGACCCCTTTCTCTCTCTTCTCCCTCTGTGATCTATAATGCAAATATTTTTATGGTTGATCGGGTTGCTGAGTTTCCTAGGCCTATTTTTACTTTGTTTTTCCCCTCTCCCTTCTTCAACTTAATTGCTTTTTATACCCTGTTTTTCAGATCACAGATCTGTTCTGGTTCCTCTATTCCTTGTTTTCATCCATGTATTTTTAATTTCACTTATTGAGTTCTTCAGGACTGATTGGATACTTTTTATGCTCTCCATCTCTTGGCTGAAGATCTCGCTTAGGTCATTTCCTCTTTTCTAAGGTCTAGCAAGTATCTTTATGACCATTACTTTAAATTTTTTTATCAGGTGTATTACTTTTCTCCTTTTTACTTAGCTCTCTTGTTGTGAATTTGACCTGTTCTTTCATTTAGGACATATTCCTCTGTCTCCTCATTTTGTCCAACTCTGTTTCTATGTGTCAGGAAAGTTAGCTATGTCTCTTGCTATTGAAAGTAGTGACCTCTGGATGCCTGGGTGACTCAGTGGTTGAGCATCTGCCTTTGACTCAGGTCATGATCCCAGGGTCCTGGGATTGAGTCCCACATTGGACTCTCCGCAGGGAGCCTGATTCTCCCTCTGCCTGTGTCTCTGCCTCTCTCTGTATGTTACTCATGAATAAATTTTTGTTTTTTAAAGCAGTGCCCTACTGAAGAGGAGGTTCTGTAGTGACCTCCAGTTCAGTGGTCCCTCTTTTTCAGAATCTGGCACTTCAAGTGTGTCTGAAATGTGAGCTGTATGTGCCCTCCTATGGTGACTAAGCCACTTTACTTTGAGTCCTTTCATCTGCAATGAGTGAGTCTCAGCTGAGGCCACAATCCTATATTGCCAGCAATCCCCAGGGTGACAGCTCTGCTGCTATCTCTGAGCCATACAAATAGCAAGCATCCTGCATTCCTCCTTTAATTCAGGATACTTGGAGCAACAGGTCCAGTCCAGTAGGTGTCTGTAGTTACAGAAACCTGTAGAACAGAAACCTTCACAGAAAAGCTTGTTTCTACTAAAAGACCTGGAGATGTCAACCAGAACAGGGAAAGCATGAAGACCTTGGCCACATGAGAACATCTATAACATGAACATCACCAAATATTTCCACTACTACAAACATGTCAGGAAGCAAAAGCAAAAGAAAACCTATGAATTTCATTAACATGAATTCAACATGAGGGGGAGTTGCAAGATTTTATTAGTTTATTTGAGAGAAAGATAAAGCACAAGCAAATGAGGGGCACAGAAAGAGAGAGACAGAGACAGAGAGAGGGAGAGAGAATATCCAGCAGATTCCTCACTGAGCACAGAGCCTGGCACAGCCCTTGATCCCAGGTTCTTAAGATCATAATCTGAGCTGAAGTCAGATGCTTAATCAGTTGAGTCAACCAGGCACACCTCAACACAGATTTTTATTAAGGACATGTTTCATGCAGGTGAGATTCCTTCATTTTTTTTAAGATTTTATTTATTTATTCATGAGAGACACACAGAGAGAGAGAGAGAGACAGAGACACAGACAGAGACACAGACAGGAGAAGCAGGCTCCCTGCAGGAAGACTGATGTGGAACTCGATCCTGGGACTCCAGGATCACACCCTGGGCTGAAGGCAGGTCGCTGAGCCACCCAGGGATCCCCACAAGTGAGACTCCTTGCTAAGGATACAAATAATAAAAAGACATAGACTTTGCTTCAAAATCATAAAAATTAGAGGGATAAAGAGACCTATGAGGGGCAATAAGGGCTGAGGGGCAGGAATAGAACTGCCAAAGTTCAAAAAAGGTGGTGGAAATTCTTATAATGTAAACTGATTCAACTTGTGAAACAGGGAGGGCTCACTGGAGGAAGTGACATCTGATGCCTGTGACTCATGGAGGTTGCTGGGACTTCATTTTACATTGAGTTACATTTTGAGATTTAAGTTCCAGAACCATGTTAGAACAACAAACCACGCTAAATCACACTGAGCTTACATTGAGAACTGGTCAATAAGCGGAATTGAAAGAAATTTACATGCAGAGTTACCAGGACATGACCACTGAGCTGGGTTTAGGTAAATCCTGGGGCCTGGGTTGCTGAGATCTCTCTCTCCAAAAGGAAGTCCGTGCACTGAGGTCTCCAGTGTGTTTTCCTGGGAGGAACAAGGAGGAGGCCCTCTGCAGCAGGTGGAGGGGAGGCTGCAGGGGGAAAGGCACGGGCCGCAGGAGGGCTGAGGACACACTGAAAGGTGGGGAGACATGTGGGAAAGCGCAGAAAAGGGGTTCCAGAGACTCACCAGCACTTCCAGAGCCACCACGCCAGGCCTGCCAGGAGCACCAGGGGCACGATCACCACCAGGAAGACCAAGCCCACGGAGGGGGCTGCTCTGTGGGGTTGGGCACAGAGGGTGTCATTTCCCGTCCACCCTGGGTTGAGCTGGTCCCAGGACCTCTCCGCCCCATCACCCTCTCCCTGAACAACCACCCATCCTCCTTTCACTTCTACCATCCCTCCTCAGAGATGGGACTTTTTTGCTTTAATGTCTTTATTATTATTATTTTTATTGGTGTTCAATTTGCCAACATATAGAATAGCACAACACCCAGTGCTCATCCAATCAAGTGCCCCGCTCAGTGCCCGCCACCCAGTCACCCCCCCCCCACATCCCCTTCCACCACCCTAGTTCGTTTCCCAGAGTTAGGAGTCTCTCATGTTCTGTCTCCCTTTCTGTTATTTCCCACTCATTTTTTCTCCTTTACCCTTTATTCACTTTCACTATTTTTTATATTCCCCAAGTGAATGAGACCATATAATGTTTGTCCTCCTCCGATTGACTTACTTCACTCAGCATAATACCCTTCAGTTCCATCCACATTGAAGCAAATGGTGGGTATTTGTCATTTCTAATGGCTGAGGAATATCCCATTGTATCCATAGACCACAGCTTCTTTATCCATTCATCTTTCAATGGACACCGAGGCTCCTTCCACAGTTGGGCTATTGTGGACATTGCTGCTGTGAACATCGGGGTGCAGGTGTCCCGGCGTTTCACTGCATCTGTATCTTTGGGGTAAATCCCCAGCAGTGCAATTGCTGGGTCGTAGGGCAGGTCTATTTTTAACTCTTTGAGGAACCACCACACAGTTTTCCAGAGTGGCTGCACCAGTTCACATTCCCAGCAACAGTGCAGGAGGGCTCCCCTTTCTCCACATCCTCTCCAACATTTGTTGTTTCCTGTCTTGTTAATTTTCCCCATTCTCACTGGTGTGCGGTGGTATCTCATTGTGGTTTTGATCTGTATTTCCCTGATGGCAAGTCATGCAGAGCATTTTCTCATGTGTGTGTTGGCCATGTCTATGTCTTCCTCTGTGAGATTTCTGTTCATGTCTTTTGCCCATTTTATGATTGGATTGTTTGTTTCTCTGCTCTTCAGTTTAATAGGTTCTTTATAGATCTTGGAAACTAGCCCTTTATCTGATACATCATTTGCAAATATCTTCTCCCATTCTGTAGGTTGTCTTTGAGTTTTGTTGACGGTATATTTTGCTGTGCAGAAGCTTCTTATCTTGATGAAGTCCCAATAGTTCATTTATGCTTTTGTTTCTCTTGCCTTCATGGATGTATCTTGCAAGAAGTTAGTGTGGCCGAATTCAAAAAGGGTGTTGCCTGTGTTCTTCTCTAGGATTTTGATGGAATCTTGTCTCACATTTAGATCTTTCATCCATTTTGAGTTCATCTTTGTGTATGGTGCAAGAGAGTGGTCTAGTTTCATTCTTCTGCATGTGGATGTCCAATTTTCCCAGCACCATTTATTGAAGAGACTGTCTTTCTTCCAGTGGATCGTCTTTCCTCCTTTATTGAATATTAGTTGACCATAAAGTTCAGGGTCCACTTCTGGGTTCTCTATTCTGTTCCATTGATCTATGTGTCTGTTTTTGTGCCAGTACCACACTGTCTTGATGACCACAGCTTTGTAGTACAACCTGAAATCGGGCATTGTGATGCCCCCAGATATGGTTTTCTTTTTCAATATTCCCCTGGCTATTCGGGGTCTTTTCTGATTCCACACAAATCTTAAAATAATTTGTTCCAACTCTCTGAAGAAAGTCCATGGTATTTTGATAGGGATTGCATTAAACGTGTACATTGCCCTGGGTAACATTGACATTTTCACAATATTAATTCTGCCAATCCATGAGCATGGAATATTTTTCCATCTCTTTGTGTCTTCCTCAATTTCTTTCAGAAGTTGTTCTGTAGTTTTTAGGGTATAGATCCATTACCTCTTTGGTTAGGTTTATTCCTGGGTATCTTATGCTTTTGGGTGCAATTGTAAGTGGGACTGACTCCTTCATTTCTCTTTCTTCAGTCTTATTGTTATTGTATAGATATGCCACTGATTTCTGGGCATTGATTTTGTATCCTGCCACACTGCCAAATTGCTGTATGAGTTCTAGCAATCTTGGGGTGGAGTCTTTTGAGTTTTCTATGTACAGTATCATGTCATCTGAGAAGAAGAGAGTTTGACTTCTTCTTTGCCAATTTGAATGGCTTTTATGTCCATCACTTTGGATAGACACACCTTTCCACCTCTAGAACTGTCACCATCATCCTCTCTTTCTCATGGCTCTTTCTTACCCTGAATTTGAGGGCATGGTGCAGATTTCTGAGTGTAGAATGCAGAATACTTGGAGGGAGGGAGCAGGACTGACCTTGTAGCTGGAGATTCACCTTCCCTGCTTCATAGAGACTCAGCAGGAACCCGGGGCAAGTGTCATAGAGGAGTGTGTGTACTAATTTGTGGATGATATAGAACTGAGTCAGTTGTTTGCAGATCTGTTGAGCCCTACTTCCTCCATTTGGAGATGGCCATCATGACATGCTCTAGAAGCTCAGGAAATCTGATCCTTGGTGAACAATCTGGGCAAAGCCTACTGATGGTTCCCCAACATATAGCTCACAGCTTCTGCCATTGTACTTGGAAGGGATCTGGGCAAGAAAGACAGTGTTACAGAACAGGGAGGGTGAAGGGGATGAAATGAGATGAGCAGAAGCCATGGATGGTGGAAGCAGAGGGAGAAATTCAGGGAATTGGAGGGAATGGAGCAAAGTTTGGTTTGAGGGGAGACTCAGACAAAATGGTGGTTGCTGGAGGTGAAGGAAGAGTTGAATACTTGAGGAAAGAATATTGAAAGAGGGGCATGAAGGGTGTGGACAGAGAATAGGGAAAGGCTCAGTGGGAGAGCTATGCTAGAAATAATCTAGGGTGAAGGTAGAGCAGTGGGGCATAGGGTCACATAGACAAACATTGATGATGGGATACAATGGGGAGAAAAGCAGTGTCAAGGAGTCAGTCACAGAGTGAGGACCAGAGGTGCCTGGTTGGAGGCCAGGGAAACGGGTGGTCATAGGAGAACTAGTGGGACAGGAGAGCCCAGCCTGTGGTCAATGAGAGGAGTGGGACGGAGCAGAAGATGTGAAGCTTTTCAGGAATCATGGTCTGGGTCCACGCTCTGCCCATAGTGGTGTGATTCAGCTTCATGATGGGGACACATGAGGTTAAGAAGCCAGTGGAGGCTCTTTCCTTGAGGAGGAAGGATCCAAGGACACACACAGACCTGCCTTTTCCATCCCACCCTCGAGGGTGGTGAATTCACATTCAAACTGCCAATCACTGACACTGTCATGAATTATCTGAAGAAATCTCATGGAGTTTGTATGGAGTATCCTTTCCAGCTCTGTGAGCTGCTCCTTGCTGAAGTGACCAGTGGACCAAGGCCACATGAAAATGGAAGCACCATTCTTGCTATCCCAGACATGAGTCTGAACTTCACCAAGCCAAGAAGAGCCCAGATCTTGCATCCAGCAATGGTTATAAAAGGATGAGGTCAGGATGATTTGGAAGGAGATTGGCTCTTGGAAGTCTGTGGGAAAAGAATAGATTCACTTTGGAAGAGGAGGACAATGGGAAAGAGAAAATGGAGAACAAGGTGCCGGGGATGGAAACCAAAATATGGGGAGCAGGGAAGCCATAGTTGTCTCAGGAGACACGTGCTGCCCCAGAGCCTAAGCCTCGTACCCATCTTTCAGGAAAGCACAGGGCCCTGGGGCCCAAGTTGCTAAGGAAGGAACCAGGCTGACACTCCCATCCCTGGGTATATGGTAGCACCCACTCCACCACTGTACACAGGCACATGAATACACAAATACACACACACACAATATATATGCACATTTACACTATCCCACACAAACATACCTGTAGATACTCATGCACACTCTAAGAAAAAGAAGCTTGCTTGAAACAATATTTCTAAAGTGATGACTCTTGCTCATGTTTGCCCTTCATAATGTTGACTTGCTGGTTGGCCTCAGGTGTTTCTCCCCCCTCATGACCTCCACATAACAAAGGGCCTGGCAAGTGGTAGGTGCTCAATAATTATTTATGAATGATTGAATTAATTCAGTTCTGAGATCCAGTTACTCTTAAATACTATGGGGATGTTCAACACAAAAAATTTTTAAGCATCACAAAGTATTAGCTATAATTCTACTTGATGAAATGACAATCTTACCCATTTTTTCTTGAGAATAAAGCCATATGCTAATAACTATGAAATTTAGATAGAGAGTCCAGCTGTAAATCCTCTATTGTTTATCATTAAATACCATGAGAATTTGAGGCAACTGAAGTTAGTAGAATGTTCTAGAATCATGTATCCAGATTCTTTTCTTACTCTTCCTGGTTTAATGTTCCATGCTTCTTTTATCATGAGCTGACCTCTGCTGGACATGCTGACCTTCCTTTTTCATGATGGTCTTAAGTGTTTTATGACACTTCAATATTTGTTTGTGCTTTACATCACCTGGATAAATGTGTTTGGCTATTTGACTTGTTATTTCTTGGCTAGCAAGTAAACAGGAGTAATCTCAGGTTAATGTTAGACAGATAATATTTTTTGGAAAGTTGATTGGAATATAGAAAGAGTGCACTCCCATTGTCAAAATTTTGAAAAGCTGAATGATCAAAAATCCTGTCTGTTGACAAGAGCCAAAGGATCAGGGCAACTTGTTAACCCAAAATCTGGGGAAAGGCAGTCACCTCCAAAGAAATAGGGGATGCAATCCTTGGCTTGCTTGGGACAGATGCAAGATGCTCTATAGGTCAGAAAGAATAAACCTGCTGAAATTGTTAACAAATGACCGAAGGCTAGCCTGAGTACCAGGAGCCCTGAGAATGACAGACTTGAAATTCTCTGTATCTCTAGTCTTCTTTCTATCAACCTCACCAAGGACTCTTGACTGGTTAGTATCCAGGATACAGACCAGGAACTGCTGGTCTGGGAACTGCTTTTTCCTGGTACAAGTCTAAGGCCTGAGAGCAGGTGTTCTCTGAGAAGGGCAGGAAGACCACTATCTCCCAACAGAAAGAAGACTTAACCAAAAGTGGAAAGGACAGGGAGCCCCACTGCCTCAGGGCACAGGTGTAACCACAGTGCAGCTGGAGGGGGAGGGACAGTGAGGGAGGGACTGTCCCTCCCCCTGTCCCAAACTAAGAGGTTCATTCTACTGAGGTAAACTCAGGAAACCTTAGGAGGCCCAATCCCAAAACTGAAAAACAAAGCACCTGGCTGAGGATCAGATTGGACCAGAACAGAGCTGGTGCCCCATTCTCTGTCCCAAGCAGGCTAGCCAGCAGGGTACCACGAGCTGCTCTACTGGTCAAGGGGCAAGTGGATGAAGATGTCAAGGAGAAAGAACTTGCTCTTTGCCTTTCACAGTCCTTCCTGCTGGACTACAATCAGATTGACATGAGACAGATTAACAGGAGAAAATTAAATTCAATTGCATATGTACAGAGAATCCACACAGAAATGGAATTCCAGAGACAATAAGTCAACATGAAGCTTCTGTGAGCTCAGGAGAGTCATAGAGGCCTGAGGATACAAAGGGGAGAAAGACCAATAGTAGAAGGTGAGAGGAGAGGTTTGGAAGACAAAGCTGCTCTATTATGCAGATAAGTTTCTTAGGTAAAGAGGAATATTTGTTAATAATTCCCTTCCTGATATTGGCATGCAAGTGAAGGGGAGGTCAAGACTTTTCTTTAATATGCTGGGTTTTTATTGCTTTTAACTCAAAATAACGTTTATGTCAATGCGGCCCATTTTGGGAAGGCCTGCTGTTGGTCCCTATAAAAGATCAATCATGGGTGCCTGGGTGGCTCAGTCAGTGAAGTGTCTGCCTTTGGCTCAGGTCATGATCCCCGGGTCCTGGTATCCAGTCCTGCATCTGGGTTCATGCTCACCGGGGAGCTTCTCCTTCTGCCCCTCTCACTTGCTCCTATGCTTTCTCTCTCTTTCAAATAAATAAATAAAATCTTTTTAAAAAATCAACCTGAGGCAGAACCCAAATGTAATACTCACAGTTGATAAGTATCAAACCCTCATGCAAACAGCTCAACCCTACAAAGAAAGTAATGGAAGAGAAATATGAGGACTGTGGAAACAATCAGCACAAACCCAGGTACCTCAACTAGAGGGACTGATCCCCCTACACAACACTTAGCAAAAGAACAGGAAGACACATTGCCATGCCAATAAAAAATATATATATATCGTATGTACCTCAGTGTCTTATTCTCCTGAGATGTCTGCATTTTGATAAAAAATTATTAAACACATGCAAATAAAAGCAGGGGGGTGGTGCCCCCAGGCACCTAAGAGAGTCTGCATTTGCCATTTGAGCCCTTGTGCCCGAGGAAGAGTGACATTTTGCACATTAAATGAACAAAAGCCACAGCAACAAGAA
Source organism: Nyctereutes procyonoides (assembly GCF_905146905.1). NCBI lineage: Eukaryota > Metazoa > Chordata > Mammalia > Carnivora > Canidae > Nyctereutes > Nyctereutes procyonoides. The sequence goes on along the minus strand of NW_026575117.1, from coordinate 526,268 downwards.
CAAGAAGCACTATGGGAAGGAAGGAGAAGGAAGAGTGATAATGAAATGAGGAGTGCAGCTCTGGCAACAAAGCGTCTGGAACTGGCCAGAGACACCAAAGGGCATAACAGATGCACGAGAAGGACCCAGAAGACAGAGTGTAAACAAGCAGAATTAGAGGTCTCTAGAAAAAAAAAAGGCAAATATAGCTTTTCTGGCATAGGAAAAGTCATTTTCGGCCACTAGTCAGCCAGTGAAAGAAGGTAAGAAGAGCCACCATCAAGTCAGGAGATAGCCCAGGAGATAACCTCACATCACACTAAATCAGTGGGGAAACTCCCGGGGCTGGTTCAAAAGTGAGGGCTGACCTGGCACACACTCTTGAGTCATCTCTGCAGGGTCTAAACCTGTTGGGGCACCCAGATGCTGGCCCTACTGCAGCCAGAGAATTGGTGATGCCCACTCCCGTGGATCTCATGACTGACCTCATGTCTGTCACCTTCAGATGACTTTTCCCCAGTTCCATGCTGAATTCCCCACTGGGCAAGCCCCTGCTTGAGAATGTATGCATTCCCTTACTTAAAACTTCCTCAATTTTGTTGTCTGCAGAGATACTGTTTTGGGAACGATCCCCTTGTTCTCCTTGTTTGTTGCAAGTAGAGCCCTTCCTTGTCTTACTCTTTGGCCTGCTGTGTCTTTTGGCTCGATGCTCACCATGAGGTAAGGGCAGCTTCCGGTAATGAAAGGAAGAGAATGAGAAGGAAGAAGAAGAAGAAGATTGGAAATTGAAGTGGCCTAGAGCTCGGCTCCTGTGGGCAGAGGGGACTCCAATCAGGGGTGCAGGAAGCAGCTGGTACATGAGTCATGGTTCCCCTGAGGATCTATAGCTTTCTCTGCATAGAAGTCAAGGGCAGGCTGCCCTAGGATGGGCTACCTTGGCATGAATAGTATTGTGAGTTAAAAGAAAGCAAAATCAAGCAAATTCATGAAAAGTGCTTTGTCTCTCTCTCAACTGTCTAAATTTTCATTGGAAAGCAGACACTGTACCGGGACAGGAGCTGCCAGCGGAGATTCCTCTTTACCTAAGAAATGTATCCGCACAAGAGAGCACCTTTGTTTTCCAACGTGTCCCCTCACTTTCCCACTAGTGGTCATCCTCCCCTTTCTATCCTCAGCCCCCAGGACTCTCCTGAGCTCACGTAACTGCATGTTGCTTCACCATCTTTGGAATTCCATGTCCGTGTGGCCTCCCTGGATATACAATTAAATTTGATTTTATTCCGTTAATCTGTCCCGTGTCAGTTTGATTCTTAGTCCAGCTAGAAGGCTCATGAAGTGAAGAGGAAATTCTTCCTCCCAACACCAGCCAGCTCCACTCCTGCAGGTATTCTCGGGTAGGTTGGAGAGGTCATATTCTGAGGAAAGAGATAGGAGAAGAGCTTCTCAAGAGAGAGCAGACTGGGAGGAGAAGGGCTGGCTGTCAGGACACCGACAACCATGCACTCCCTGCACACAGGAATCCCCCCATGGAGAACTCTGGAAGGTGATTGGAGGTGAGCTGGTGGGGTGTTCAAACCTCCCCTGGGGAGCAGGGCATCTTCCATTTCCCCTGATCGCCCCGGACCCTCCTACTGACTCATTTGTGCTCAGGCCTTGAGCACACTCGAGTTTCTCTAACAGCCCTTGCTGGGTGCCCCCCAAACACCATCACAGCCCTTGAATTCCTCCTCCTTCAGGACACAGACATGATCCACCTCCCCAGGAAGCCCCTTGAGTGCCCCTCAAACAAAAGAAACCTCAACTTCTCAGCTGGTGGAGTTCACTAATAATCATGCCCTTTACTGAGCTTCTCCTTCCCCCCACACTCTCCGTCCAGGGTGTCTCCTGTCCGTCTGACCTCCAGCACCTCTGTCTGCATCTGCTCTGGGTGCTCCTTACCTCTCCCATCACATCTCTTTTACTAAAAGAGCTTTGGACTGAGTGTCAAGAAAACTCCTGGCTGGGATAGCCACTGGACACAGTGAATTGGAGAAAATGTATTGGCATCTGGTCTCAGTTTCCTCATCTAGAACATGACAGGATTGAAGGAACTGAATATTTTCTAGCACCATTCGTCACTCCGGCACTCTACATGTCGTCCTGTGTCCCTGTCTCCTCCCACACACATGTTCTGCTCCTCCCCACTCTGCTCTGCAGCCAGGTCCCCATGGCGTTCAACTCAGCTCCTGGGTCATCCCCTCCATCTCCTCCTACTCCCCATCCATTCAATACAACCTCTTCCTTCCTTCCAGACTTACTTTCAAACCTAAAGCACTGTTCTCTCATGTGACCCTTGGGATCCTGTGAACAGATATACAGAATAGATATGGATTCTGGATTCTATTCCTGGCAAAACAGCATGCTCCATAACTTGAAGAGATACATAATACAAACACCCAGAAATGCAAGATTTAAAAAAAAAGGCCTTAGTTCTTTTTGAAAGCAGAGCTGCATTCATTATGAAATAAGGCAAACCCCCAGAGAATGACACAGAAGAAATGGGAACCCGGCATGGCAAACAGGGCACGTGAGCATACACGGCACTGCGTAGGTCCCCTGGGGGCTGGCTGTTCTGGTCTCCCTGCTTGGATCAGGAGACAAGGCCTGAGACCAACCAAACAGGTGAAAGTTGCCATGAGGGTTTCTGCTGTGACCTCTCAGTGACAGGAAGGACCAGAAGAAACCCACCCCGATGTACAGAAGAGGAAGTTTGTCCATCTGTGTATTCCCTGAGTGTTGGCTTCCTTATTTGCTTGTTCCTCATTCTAAGAATCACTAATCACAAGTGGGACATTGTGGTTCACAAATATTCTATGCGTGTGACCCTGAAGTACACGATCCAATAAATTAAAATAATGGGCGATTCCAAGTTTGTAACACCCTTGTGACCCTTGGTGAATTTTAATGCAAAATTAATCTCAAGAGAACCACCCTCGACACAAGCTGGAAGGATTCCACACACATTAAGCCTTTCCCAGTATGAGACCACAATCCTGAATTAGAGAGCACAGAGAGAAATAATTCATCATGAAGTTAAGTCGGCAGACAAATAACACATTAGATCCCTCAAGAAATCATACATACCAGAAATTATATTTTTCTAAAGATTTTATTTATTTATTCATGAGAGAGAGAGAGAGAGAGAGGCAGAGACCCAGGCAGAGGGAGAAGCAGGCTCCATGCAGGGAGCCCGACGTGGGACGTGGGACTCGATCCGGTGACTCCAGGATCACGCCCTGGGTTGAAGGTGGCGCTAAACTGCTGAGCCACCTGGGCTGCTTAGAAATTATATTTTAAAAGCATAAAGATATAAAAAGAAATAATACCAGGAAAGAAATACACATTATCAAAAAATACCAGATTTTTTTATTTTATTTTTTATTTGTTTTCATCCCAACAAGTTTTTATTTTTTTTTACATTTTTTATTTGAATTCAATTTGCCAACATATAGTGTAACACCCAGTGCTCATCCGGTCAAGTGCCCCACCCCCGCAGTGCCCGTCACCCAGTTACCCCATCCCTTCACTTGCATCCCCTTCTGCAACCCTTTGTTTCCCAGAGTTAGGAGTCTCCCATGTTCTGTCTCCCTCTCTAATTGTTCCCACTCATTTTCTCTCCTTTTCCTTTTAATGCCTTTCACTATTTCTTATATTCCCCAAATGAATGAGAACATATAATGTTTGTCCTCCTCCGATTGACTTACTTCACTCAGCATAATACCCTTCAGTTCCATCCACGTCGAAGCAAATGGTGGGTATTTGTCATTTCTAATGGCTGAGGAATATCCCATTGTATACATAGACCACAGCTTCTTTATCCATCATCTTTCGATGGACACTGAGGCTCCTTCCACAGTTGGGCTATTGTGGACATTGCTGCTGTGAACATCGGGGTGCAGGTGTCCCAGCGTTTCACTGCATCTGTATCTTTGGGGTAAATCCCCAGCAGGGCAATTGCTGGGTCGTAGGGCAGATCTATTTTTAACTCTTTGAGGAACCTCCACACAGTTTTCCAGAGTGGCTGCACCAGTTCACATTCCCACCAACAGTGCAGGAGGGTTCCCCTTTCTCCGCATCCTCTCCAACATTTGTTGTTTCCTGTCTTGTTAATTTTCCCCATTCTCACTGGTGTGAGGTGGTATCTCATTGTGGTTTTGATCTGTATTTCCCTGATGGCAAGTCATGCAGAGCATTTTCTCATGTGCATGTTGGCCATGTCTATGTCTTCCTCTGTGAGATTTCTGTTCATGTCTTTTGCCCATTTCATGATTGGAAGGTTTATTTCTTTGCTGTTGAGTTTAAGAAGTTCTTTATAGATCTTGGACACTAGCCCTTTATCTGATATGTCATTTGCAAATATCTTCTCCCATCTGTAGGCTGTCTTGCAGTTTTATTGACTGTTTCTTTTGTTGTGCAGAAGCTTTTTATCTTAAGTCCCAATAGTTCATTTTTGCTTTTGTTTTCCTTGCCTTCAGACAGATTTTTTTGAAGCAAATTAACCTTCTAGGAATAAAACCTCTAACCACTGTAATTAAAAACTCAGTGGGTGCAGTAGGTAACAAACAGAGATGGACTGATTGCATTTAATATTGATTTTTTTGGTGGGGAGGGGGCAGGACTCTTCTTATCAGATAGAAAGTATGTGAAGATACTCTTTGCTGTATGTTTACTCAAATTTCTACTTAAAAGCATCTTCTACAAAAACTATCATTTTTTAAAGATTTTATTTGTTTATTCATGAGAGACACACAGAGAGAGGCAGAGACCCAGGCAGAAGGAGAAGCAGGCTCCCTGCGGGGAGCCCGATGTGGGTCTTGACCCCAGGACCCCGAGGTCATGAACTGAGACAAAGACAGAGGCTCAAACACCGAGTCATCAGTTGCCCCTACAAAAATTATCTTAAGAAGACTTTAATTTTCCATAAAAAGATCTGAAAATGCTACCTAAGGATTTAATATTATCCTTCAAGGACTGCTCTATGTTTGCTTACTTTTCCTCTTGCTTAATGCCTAACTATTTAAAATAAAACTTTGTGTTAGTCTAGTGGGGCTGGATGACAAGTACTTGTTTGAGCCCAAATAGACTAGGGGGCTCAAACAAGTATCTCTAACATTTCTAAAGACCAGGAGTCCAGGACCAAGGTGTCGGCAGGTTTGGTTCCATCTGAGCCCTCTCTCTTAGGCTTGTAGACAGATGGCCTCCTTATCCCTGTGTCCTCACATCACATTTCCTCAGGGCACCCCTGGAGTCCCTCTATGTCCAAATTTCCTCTTTTAAGGACACTATCCAGGGTAGACCGCCCCCCCTGCCCCCATGGCCTCATCTTGATTACTCTTTAAAGACCCTATCTCCAGATACAGTATCATCCTGAGACACTAGAGATAGGGCTTCAACATGCAAATACAGGGAGACACAGCGCAGCCCATGACCCTGGATATTTCACTTTTCAAAATGTTCTTCACTTTCAAATGTGATTTATTAAATTTTATTTCTTTATTTGAGAGAATGAGAGAGAACAGGGTGGAGAGGGAGAGAGAATCCGAAGCTCAGCAATGAGCCTGATGCGGTGCACAAACCAATGACTGTAAGATCATGACCTGAGCCAAAACTGAGACTCGGTCACTCAACTGACTGAGCCACCCAGGCACCCCAATAATGTGTGTGTTTTTTTTTTTTAAAAAACAAGGTTGTCATTGATTTCTAGACTGCAGATACTTTTGCTCTCTTGTGAAAGTGACCTTTAACCTCCCCAAAACCTGTAACTCTGCATTGTCTTTTTATTAATAAATTGCTGCTCTGGTGTTTAGGATTAAATCAACATCTATGATCTAATCACCAGGGATGCTCAGCACTGCAAGTGTGGGGAAATTCACGCCCCACAAGGCATCCTGGGCTACTAGGGGGGAGGGCTCTGGCTGTATTCATAATTCCAGTTTTTCAATTGAATGCAAAAACAAACATATTTCCTCTTCTACTAGATGCACTTGAGGAAGAGGAAAAAGGAAGAGTTACTCTCATGAATATTAAGATATCTTAAAATTCTAAATAATTACTTTATTACATTTCATTGGCAAAAGGATAGGCTTACAGAAGACAGCAACAGAACAATGAGTTCAGAAGCAGATCCATATATACAGCCAAGGTACCTGGTCCTACATATCGGTGGTATTAGTCAAGTGACTGACATCACAAATAACATAGCGTTACTGTATTTCACACCAGACGCAAACATCAGTCCAGGTATATTGTGCATCTAAATGTAAAAGGTTAAATAGTTCAGGTTCTCAGAGGTAAAATACTACAGTGGTTTTCAGTGATGACCCCAGACCAATAGAAACAGCATCATCTGGAAATTATAAGAAATGCAAATTTCTGGACCTCTTCCCTGACCTAAAGAATTACAAACCCAACAATTTGTGCTCTAAAATGCCTTCTGGATGATTCCACTTATATTTGAGAACCACAGATTAAGGAGAAAATCTTGTGACCTCAGCATAGGAGTGAATAATTTATGGGATTAGATAATGATGGTTGTAAAGAAAAACATCCACAAACTGTGTGCTGTCAAAAAGAAATCCTCTGAATGGGTGACGGGCACTGAGGGACACTTGACGGGATGAGCACTGGGTGTTATTCTGTATGTTGGTAAATTGAACACCAATAAAAATTAATTTATTAAAAAAAAAAGAAATCCTCCTCATCCAAATGTGACTTTATGAGAGTAGAAAGTAAAGCAGAGCCTCCTAGGTAATATTCGCAATCACGAATCCAACAAAGTACTTGTGTACAGAAATTATAAAGGAATTCAATTCGATAAGAAAATGACTGACTCCTCCCCTAGACACACACACAAATAGCTAAAACCTAAACTGGCCATTGACGGAAGGCGGAATCCAAATGGCTAACAGGCATATGAAACTAGGTTAAGAACCATTAGTCCACAGGGAAACACGAACTAGAACAACAGTTGGATACACTACATCCCCACCAGAATGGCTAAAATTAAAAAAGTGAGCACCAAATATAAGTGAGAATGTGGGGACGATGGAAGGTGCATCACCGCGAAAAGCTGTTAACCAGTATCCATCAAATGCACAATGTGTGACCTGTGACCCAGTGATTCCATTTCTACGTACGGTCCCAAAAGAAATGAGGGTTCAGGTTCACAAAAAGCTTGATAGGTTAAGACATGACGCCAGGCATTAGCAGTGGAACCCCGGGAGTTAGACCAGGAAAGGAAAGGCCAGTACAACGGGTCACAGGGAGCCCTGATCCTCGATGGTGCACCTGAGGGTGCGAGGGGAGCATGTACCAGCCCCCCTCCCCCTCCTGGCCCAGGATACCCCGTGGGGCCTGAATTACCCCCACGCTTGCATCCACTAGTGATAAGCAGCTTCTCACAGGTGTCCCAACCACATCCTGAGAAAAGCCTTAGCGCCCAAATGCAGGAGGTAAGCAAGGCAGCTGCAGTTGGTTCTCAGGGCGGGGCTGAGAAGCTGTGAGGCAGGACGCAGGAGGCCCCTGAAACCCTCAGGATTTGGGGAGCAAACAAAGAAGAGATAATCTACACACAAAGTCAACTTCTTTCATGCGGAGCCTTCCAGGCGCCAGTCTGCTCAGTAACTCACACCCAGTGACACCTAGTGGTGAACTACACACATCCAGGGGCATCGACTTCCCAGGCTTGGGTGGTGTCTGCAGGGGGGGGGGGACCCCACCCTGGGGGGGGGACCCCACCCCCAACCGCCCCCCATCCCTCTGCTGCTCAGACGCACTTGATCTGAATTCAAAACCCGGTGCTTGGTGTGCACAGTCACCTGCAGTGACATCTGTTCATCGTTGGGACCTTATCTTAACCCAACACTTCTTAAAAGACCAGACAACTCATTGTGGTACCTTGTAAGTAAACTACATTGATGTGGGGAGCTTTGTAGTCAGACTTTGCTGTAAGTGCAGGGTTTTACCTCACTCTGGGCTACTCCCCCCACCCCCATTTTTTCCCACTGTTGCAGTCAGCCTTAAATAGATATCTGTGTCACCTTTGTAACCTAAACGTCCTAATTTCTCCAGCTTTGGGGAGGCATTCTACTTCAGGCTGCACATTTAAGGATTTAGGAGAAAGTATACCAAGTAACTTCCATTAGTCCAACCTAATTCCCTTATTTTAAAGCCGCAATGAAATGATTCCTATTGTTCCCAATTTTATTTATAGCTTATTGAAAGTATATTCATTGGATTGACACTTTTTCCTATGAAACAATTATACGTGGTAAAAACTAACTGGCAATTCAAATGTTGAATTTCACTTGTAAAAGATTTATTTTTGTGAGTTTCCTTTCGTAACTGTTGTTTCTTCCAAAATGCAACGTTCCCAGATTAAACTGCACATACCTGTATGTTGCTATACGTGGTCTTGTTCACTACTTGGTTTTCTTTTGTATTGGTTTCACCGCCACGTACATTTATTTTAAAATTTAGATAAAGCAGGGGCACTCGGGTCGCGCAGTCAGTTGAGAGTCCCACTCTTGGTTTCGGCTCGGGTCACGGTCTCAGGTGGTAGTCGAGGGTCTTGGGTTGAGCCTTGAGGAGGGCTCTGCGCTCGGTGGAGAGTCTGCTTGACTCTAAACTCCTAACTTCCTAAACTCCCTTCTGAATACTTCATTAACCAATGAATTATTTGAATTGTGCTGCTTAATTTTCAAACATTTGGGTATTTTTTTAAATATCTTCTTACTATTGATCTCAAATTCAATTCCATTATGATCGGAGAATACATTCCGAGAATTCCAATTCTCTTCTCTGGTATTTGCTGAGACCACTTATAGCCTCACACAAGGTCTACAATGATACTTGTTTCATGTGCCGGGGAAAAAAACATATATCCTGAATGAGCAAGGTGTAATGTTCAATAGGTGTTATACTCGAATCTTCTATGTCCTTATTGATTTTTGTTCATTTATTGTATTAATAAATACAATGTGTGTATATAAATAATAAATAATAATAATATAAATAATATTAATAGTATAATAATATAAATAATAATATAGATACAGTGTGTTAAAGTCTCCAATCATCTTTTTCTCCCTGAGGATCTACCAATCTTTCCATCAAGAATTTGGAAATTAGGGATCCCTGGGTGGCGCAGCGGTTTGGCGCCTGCCTTTGGCCCAGGGCGTGATCCTGGAGACCCAGGATCGAATCCCACATCGGGCTCCCGGTGCATGGAGCCTGCTTCTCCCTCTGCCTGTGTCTCTGCCTCTCTCTCTCTCTCTCTCTGTGACTATCATAAATAAATAAAAATTAAAAAAAAAAGAATTTGGAAACTCTGTTATCAGGTGCATTGAGTGGATTTTTATGCCTTCTTAATGAATTGATCATAATGTTATCATTATGAGGTATTTCTGTTATAGACTATTCCCAGATCTCCCTGGTCCTTTGGTATATCCAAGCTTATACCTGGTATCATTTCTCTTAATCCTAAAAGACTCACAGTAGCATTTCTTAATAGGTCCACTGGCAGTAATCCTCTCAGCACTCATTTATCAGAAAATATTTTTACTTAGTCTTTATGTTTGAAGGATAGTTTTGCTGAATGTATCTAGCATTCCATAAAATTTTAAGTTGAAGGTTGTGCTTGAAGATGCCATTCTTTGCCCTTCAGCTTTTATTTCTACTGGGAAGATGTCGTTCTTACGTTTGTCCTTGTACGCAGTGTCTTTTTTCATGGCTGCTTTTAGGATTTTCTCGTTCTCTGGATTTCGGCGTGTACGAGGACATACCCTGGTGTGGTTCCCTTGGTGTGTATCCTGCTTGGGACTTGCTAGGATCTTTGAATTTTCGAGCTGATGTTCTTTCATCAGTCTTGGGGAAAATTGGGCCATTATTTCTAAAAATAGTTTTCCTGCCTCTATCCAATGATTATAACACAAATCAAAGGTGCTGTTCAATTATTTTAACTTATCAGCCCTTTCCCCCAATGTTTTATTTCAGATCATTTCTGTGGTCCTTTATTCCACATCACTGACTCCTACTTCCGTAGTGTTTATTCTCTTGTTAAGATCCTACACTATGCTTTTCTCACAACACGTTCTGTACATTTTTTAAAGACTTTATTTATTTATTTATTTATTTATTTATTCATGAGAGACAGAGAGAGACAGAGAGAGAGAGAGAGAGAGGCAGAGACACAGGCAGAGGGAGAAGCAGGCTCCATGCAGGGAGCCCGACGTGGGACTCGATCCCAGGATTCCAGGATCACGCCCTGGGCTGAAGGCAAGTGTTAACCCGCTGAGCCACCAGGGATTCCCTAGTTCTGTACATTTTTAAAGTTTTCCAGTAGTCTATGAGATTCCCCATTTTCACATTCTTTTTATCTTGACTTTTAAATTTCTAAATATATATTATGTGTTTTTCTTTGAAGAGACAGGTTTATAAAGGACTATGGACGCAGTGTAAGTGAACCTCAAGTAAAGTAACCTGAAGCTAGTGGCCACAGAGCCATCACCAGCTCTAGGCCCTACTAGCCAAGTAGAGGGAGTCATTAGTGGAGCCCAGGAGGAGAAAGTGATGCAGAGTCAGCCACTCTGAGGGGAGCTGTGATCCCTACCTGAGGGCCAGAGACAGCCTACGGCAGTGCCCCAAGCCAAACTTATTGCTGGTCCTAGTTTCGAGCTCCTTTCCTGTTAGTTTCAACATCTCAGCTATCAGTGGATCCCTTTCTCTTGATATCTTTTTTTAATGTGTCCCATTTTCTTCTAATACCTTCCATTTGTTTTATGATGTTCTACATTGTACATAGATACCATGGGGTCTTGATAATTCAGCTCTTTTACTCCTAACTCTGGGAAACGAACTAGGGGTGGTGGAAAGGGAGGTGGGCGGGGGGTGGGGGTGACTGGGTGATGGGCACTGTTGGCAAATTGAACACCAATAAAAGTAAATTTATAAAAAAAAATAATAATTCAGCTCTTTTGCTTTGTTTTTGTTTCTTTTTGTTTGTTTGTTTGTTTGTTTGTTTCTAAGAACATGCAATCTCTTTCCAGTGCAGGGCTGCTGAAGTGAGGAGGTGACTGCTCAGATTGTCTTAAGTATAACATGAACGTTAGCCTAGGCAAGTGTTTAAAATTGACCTTGCCTTTCAACCGTCCTGTCCTCCCAGAGCTACAGTGGTTCCTGCCAAGTCTGATTTCTTTGGTCTCATCAATATTCAATCCTGGAGTCTGGCGGGAGTTGGACACGTTTCATCTTTTGAGACAAGGGTAAAATCACAAGAAGATGTGAGACTAGACTCTTCTATTTGATGGTCCCACCCGCACTTCCCCTTTTCTCAGCACAAGGAGACTGGGAAGCTAGGGAGAATTTTTAGGTCAAGTAAATTATTGCTGCATTTGAGAGTCTCAAGACCCCAGCACCCCAGCCCGCCCCCGACATTGCTTCCTCATCTCTCTGAACACTGCCAAGCTTTCTTCTCCAATGTTGCTTCCTTCCTCACGGGTAAGGTGACCTCTCTCTGAACATCAGTCCGTTGGGCGTTTTCTTGCTTCCACATCTCTTCAATAGCTTCCTAGATAAATACCCCTTTTATAATGTCTAATTCTTACTGTTATGATGGTAACAAGGATCTTCCACCTCCTTTTGGATCCCAGTAAGAAAGCTGCTCATCGTGTTTGCAGCATATCCAAATTGCAAAGAAAAGGATAGTCTCTTCGTTTTCTTTTTTTTTTTTTTTCCCCTATGACTGCTCTGGTTCACCTCTAGCTTCTATCTGTTTGATGAAAAGAAAGGAAAGAAAGAATGCAGTCACATATAAAACTCGGCGTGGCGTCGAGGATTCCATTTTTCTGTCATGAACCTAGGAGCTCCCCTCGAGAGGATCGCAGAGCTTCCCAAGGGCTGCGGCTCCGTCGGGGGTGACAGCCAACAGTCAAAATGGTGCAGAGTCTCCGGAGAGTACTGGGTGCTGTCAGGGTTGTGGCCCGCTGTCCCCCTGTTGCTTCGAGCCACCCCGTGTTACCGTAAACCGTCATCCTGTTGCTCCCCGCTGGGGTGCTCCCCCCCCCGGAGGCACAGGCACGGTAGTTTAGGTTCCCTTAGGGAATGGAAAGCTGGCCAAGGAGCCACAGCACATCGGCAGTTCGTCGCTTCCCATTGTGCTCTGGTGTTTGAGTCCCTCTTAGCTTCGCACACATGTGAGTCGTCATCCCCATGAAGAAAGGAAGGTGAAGTTCAGAGAAATAAGTTGAATTCTCATGACGCTGCCGGGACCCAGCCAAGTGGACGGCGACAGACTGCATGGCTTCGTCAGTAGCGGCCACCCAGCCACCCCCGGCCCGCCGAGCCCAGGAGGCCGCGGTCACCAGCACAGTGGCGGCCTCCCGCTCATCGCACTGGCCCTGCTCCCAGGGACACGAGGCCACACGGCTGCGCCGCCCTGTCCTCCTACGGAGAAACCATCGTCCCCTTCCCAGGCCCGGCCCTGCGCTCCGGGTGCCTACACCGGTGGCACTTCACAGGAAGCCCACGTCCCCGCCCTCCTCGTGGGTCCCCCTTGGCACCTACCTGGGGACGTCGATCTTCTGACACAAGTCAACTTCGATTTTGCTTCAGCCGCCGAACTCTGTGGTCGGGCTGTCCCGGCCCAGGACCCCCCGAGCCCGCACCGGTGCCTGCGCAGTGCTCGCCTCGGGGAACCCACAGCCTCCTGTACCCTTCTCTGCGGAAGTGCATTCGCCTGCAGCCTCCGGGCTGCTTCCTTCGCTTTCCCAAAATACGGTCTCAGGGGTGCATCTGTGGGGCGAGACGTCTACAGTTTCTTCCTGTGACAAGACCTTGTCCAAGAGCTTTCCCAAGGGCTGTTCTGAAAAATCACGTCTAGTCTCCTCCCGGCTGCCAGTCTGCGGAGAATGCCAGCTCCTTGTACCTGCGGTCCCACGACAACTACGACGCTGGTTATTTCTTTTTATGGTTATTACCCAATTCAGATTTGCTCTTTATGAGTTACCCGTCGAGTCTGCCCCGTTACTCTTGGAGCTCTGAGCTGCTTCTTATAAATGAGTAAGAGACGTTTCCCATTATTAACACTGTGCAAGGCCATCTGTGATTTAATATAGATATTTTCCCCAATCTGTCTCCTGCCATACAAAACTCTAATTTTTTAAATTTATATTCAAATTTATATTTATAAATATGTTTTATTTATATATTTAAAATAAAATGTATATTTTATTTTATAGTTTACTTGTTCCTATTTTGGTAAAAAAAAAAAGACTTCAAAACTTCCGTGTTTAATATATCTGGAATTTATTTACACTGCGAGGGAGATTTCCAATATTATGGTTTTCCTAGACGGAGAGCCAGCGCCCTCATTGATCACACTTCTGCAGTGACAGGAACTCTCTCCTTTCCCTGCCTTCCTCTTTTACTCCTCTATACTCTGGTTTCTCTTCAGATTGCATAAATCTTTTGCCTGTTTTACTCCTCTACTCAACTATTGCTCAATTTTATCACCAGAGTCCTTTCTTCTTAGCTTTTCATGATTTGATTAGATTTTCTCCGAAACACGTCTGACACAAAACATTGCCTTCATTTAAGGTATGTAACACTTGAATTCGATATATTTGGATATTGTAATACGATTGCCATTGTACCAATAATTAGCACCTCTTTCATGTTACAAAATTAATAGTTTTTTAGTGGTTGGAATAATTAAAAGCTAGAGTCTTAGCCAGTTTGATGATTTGTATTCGCTCTACTGTAGTTAGAATCTCTGTCCATGTTCACATCCGTCCTGTCCCCCCACACACACCCCCACTGCCCATGACCGTAGTATTTTGATGACACTGCCTCTGAGTTTTAACATTTAGTACTGCAGATCCCATACTCACACCATTTTTTTTCACATTTTTGGCTATTTTAATACCAAGAATGGCATTTACCTTACACATCTTGGGGATTGATATTTGATTATTTTAACTCTTCTAAACTAAGAACAGACCGTATGTTTCCATTCATTCAGAACGTGTCTTTTGCCCCTCAGAGGACTCCGTGCATTTTCTCCATTTGGGGTCTGTACCATTTTTGTGAAATCTATTCCTAAGAATTTTATAATTCTGTCATTTTTTTGAATGGACTATTTATTCCCGTTTTCACGTCTAGTTGGTTATTGCTAATAGAGAGAATAGCTTTTTTAAAAAATAAATTTATTTTTATTGGTGTTCAATTTGTCAACATATAGAATAACACCCAGTGCTCATCCCATCAAGCGCCCCCCTCAGTGCCCATCACCCAGTCACCCCCACCCCCCACCCACCTCCCAAGAGAATAGCTTTGATTTGCATACACTTACCTGGTCCCCATGACAAAAATTCCCATCTAAATGCAAGTCGTTTTTTGCTCTGTCAAATACCATTGCTTGGATTTTCTTTTCTTTTTTTTTTTTGATTTTTTTTATTGGAGTTAAATTTGCCAACATATAGCACCCAGTGCTCATCCGGTCAAGTGCCCCGCTCAGTGCCCGTCACCCAGTCACCCCCACCCCCCGCCCTCCTCCCCTTCCACCACCTCCAGTTCGTTTCCCAGAGTTAGGAGTCTTCATGTTCTGTCTCCCTTTTTGATATTTCCCGCTCATTTTTTCTCCTTTCCCCTTTATTCCCTTTCACTATTATTTATATTCCCCAAATGAATGAGACCATATAATGTTTGTCCTCCGATTGACTTACTTCACTCAGCGTAATACCCTCCAGGTCCATCCACGTCGAATGGTGGGTATTTGTCGTTTCTAATGGCTGAGGAATATTCCATTGTATCCATAGACCACATCTTCTTTATCCATCATCTTTCGATGGACACCGAGACTCCTTCCAGTTTGGCTACTGTGGACATTGCTGCTGTGAACATCGGGGTGCAGGTGTCCCGGCGTTTCACTGCATCTGTATCTTTGGGGTAAATCTCCAACAGTGCAATTGCTCGGTCATAGGGCAGATCTATTTTTAACTCTTTGAGGAACCTCCACGCAGTTTTCCAGAGTGGCTGCACCAATTCATATTCCCACCAACAGTGCAGGAGGGTTCCCCGTTCTCCACATTGTTGCTTGGGTTTTCCATGTATGGAAAGGTCTTACCATCTGCAGGAAGAGCTAAGCTTAGCTCTTCTCGTCACATCTATAGAGGACACAAGGGTCCCTCTGCCTTGCCAGCTGGGTCTTGGGCTGGAGAGAAGAGGACTTCTGCTTGGTTTTCCAAAGGCCACGAGGCCAGCAAGACATCTCAAGTCAGGCTCCTCACGGCTCACCCGACCTGGCCTGGGCCTCCCAGCACATTCTCTGTGTCGGGCACTCTTTGGTTGTGCAGCAAGAAACCGGCCCCACATCCCGTTTCTCCTTTGCCAGCACCACGACCTTAAACGTCTGAAGTGCAGTGCAGGGCGTGCGACTCTGCACCCTCCAAAATGCGCTCCCAGGAGTGGGCTCTACATTTCTAAGGTGAAACTGCCCCCAGGCCAGCGCCATCCCGGAGCTGTCAGGCCTTGATGTGGCTGGCGCTGCTGAAATCTGGAATCCGAGATCCAGGCCGCGGATGTGACTTCCCACTTCCGTCCATTTCAAGCTAGAGCTCTGGAATTCACAGAAATTAATCTTCTCAGGAAGCTCTGACCAGGCTGCTTTCCCCCTCGGGTTCCTCTGCCCGCAGTCGCCGCGTGTCCGCACGCAAACGAGGCTTCCCTCGGAGGCCTCTTTCACACGGAGCGCATCGTAACCCACAGGGATGTCCGTGTGCATCCCGACGTCAGACACACTGTCCAGCACGGGCCCTGTTGGGGCTCAACATTCCCTGGCTCAGGGCTGGGGGTCATCCCTGACGCGGCTGCAGACAATGCTTCGCAATCCGCAGGTGGCAGGTGTACATGTTCGACTGCAGGTGGAGCGCACAGCACTTTGCTTGGCGTCCATGCTCGACCTCTAACTTCCAGGTCTTAGCCTCACTCCTCTCAGCGGGGGCGGGGGGGACACAGAACCTCAGCTTTCCCCCCATCTCTGCCGCGGTTCCCGGAGTCCTGACCCGAATCCAACGGCCCCCGGTGCTCGTCCCCTGAGCCACGCGGACAAGCAAGGCTCAAATGTTTGCCTCGCTTCCCGCACAGCCTCTCAGATCCGGTGTCCGTCCTGACCTTTCGGTGCCACAGTCAGGAGCATGTGTCACGGCTTCCCCGCTCCACCGCCCAGGACTGCCCCCTGGTCACTCTCCCCGGGGCCTGCCGCCGCCCTGGCACACGTGTCACGGGCAGCTAGAGCCCTCACACACACCTTGCTCTGGCTTGCGAAGATCTTCCGGTCTAACCTGCCACGTCCTACACCGTCTGCCATCACTGAACCTTCGGCCAAGTAACCTGGGGTTCCTGTCTCCCCGTTCTGCGACATTCTTCCCCGGGGCACGCGGGAATGCACGGGTACCTCGCATACACGGGTAAGAATGAAAAATAAAATCTCAAGGAAATGAATGAAGACACGCGTTCAAACGTGGAATATTATCCAGATACATAACTTCAGAATTTTTCCAAAAAAAAAAAAAAAAAGAAAGGAGTTTGGGCCCACAAAGTTTTTGCGCTTATGTTTTTTTAAATTAATTAATTAATTAATTTTAGGTTTTTTGTTTGTTTGGTTTTTTTTTTTTTTTTGGTGCTTGTGTTTTAAAGGTCCCGGGCCATCTAGGAACAGGGGTACACTCAAGGTGGGGAGCCCGCAGGGTCAAGACACTGGGCACAAGCCCCAGGGCTGTGAAGGCCAGGTGGAAGGGTCCAGCTTAGCAAAGGTGGATGTGTGTCCGCTGATGGACGTAAGGGGAAAGCCCCTCACCCCGTGAGCCAGGAAGGAGGAAGATGTGGGACTCATTCCTGGATAATCCTGACTTTCCCAGGGAAATAGAAAAGACGGTCAGGTGCAGGAGGAAAAGCCAAGGGACTAAATGTAGAAGAGCCCTCTAGGGACGGTGCAGCAGGATCACAGAAGCACAGAAGCCCTGGGAAAGCCAGCCGGAGGGCTGCAGTTGGAAACCGCAGCCGGAGGGCCCAGCCTCCCTGCGCAGCGCCCCATGGCATCCAAAGGGGCAGGGGGCGCAGAAGCCGCGGGGAGACGGTCAGGGCGGGGAGCCTGAGGAGCGGACAGCAGCGGACGGCCGTGCGGGAGGGTCCCCGTGGCCTCTGCCGAACAGAGGCCCATCCCGGGGGGCAGTGCTCAGGAGCCGAGGCTGTGTGCACACAGCAAACGGTACGTGGCCCGAAAGCCTGTGCCCCGTCAGGCCTGCCCTGCTTGGTTAGTCACCGGTCGCCCCCTAACCCCAGAATGGCCTGGCAGGGAAGCTCTGGGAGGGAAAGCCACGGCCTCACCGCGAGCCCATCGACTCTGTGCCACAGACTAAAGAGCAAGTGTCAGGTGAGGGGCAGCCTCGGAGAGCGCGCCAAGGCCTCCGTTTGGTCACAGACGCACCAGGGTCACCCACCCGAGTCCAGTTAGGAAGCAGAAACCACAGCATGAGCGAAACAGAGGAGGTTTAGTAGAATCGGTAAACACGATAAGACAGTAACTAAGATAAAAAGAAGACCCTATGAGAAACTGCAGGGCTGGGGGAGAATGTGCTAGGAGGCATGGCTGGAAAGGTGACCCTGCCCCTCCAGGGCTGGAGCGCAGGCGTCGTTGGAGCAGGTAGAGGCCGAGAGGGCCACACGCGGCTTGCACGCTGGAGCAGTTCTGCAGACACGGCAGGGGCGCGAGCATAGGCCGGGCGAGGTCCTGCAGGCGGAGTGGGCTCCCGGACGGACCGACGGACGACGTGCCAGTGATTCTTGGGGGCGCCGGTGTCCGTGCAGACAGGGTATGGGAAGGTTATGGCCCGGCTGAGGGCACAGGGCCGTGTCCAGGTGGTCTGGGCAGGTGGCAGGGCCCGGCAGGGTGGGCACCTGCACACCCACTGTGTGCTCGGGGGAGGAGGGGCCTGGCAAGGTGGGCACCCATACACCCACTGTGTGCTCCAGGTGGGAGGATGGGCTTGGCAGGGTGGGCATCTGTGTACCCACTGTGCGTTCCGGGTGGGAGGGGCCTGGCAGGGTGGGCACCCACGCACCCACTGTGCGCTCCAGGGGGGCACCGTGGGCACCCACTCTCAGACCCACTGCGCTGGCCGGGACCTGGGGCACCCCCTCCCTCCCTCAGGCAGGGCCCCCCCACCCCCACCGATCTCAGAAGGGACTGGAACGTGCGGCCTGAGCGTGCACCAGCCACGGGAAGGGTCTGCAGCCTCCGCCGCGGGAGGAGGACGAGCCAACCGCGCGCCCAGGTCAGGTGGTACCAGGGACAGTAATGGGGGGGGTCTTTATTTTTGTTTAAAGATTTTATTTATTCACGACAGACAGAGGCCGAGACACAGGCAGAGGGAGAAGCAGGCTCCATGCAGGGAGCCCGATGCGGGACTCAATCCCGGGGCCCCGGGGTCATGCCCTGGGCTGAAGGTAGGCGCCCGCCCATGGGGCCCCGGGCACCCCCAGGCTCCTGCGGTGAAGGCGTTACACACCACACGCTGGTCCGCATTTGCTCCCCACCCCCAGGAGGTCACCTGTTGTCGCCCACCGGGCGCTGTGCCCAGATGCCAAGGAAGGGGTGGCTTATACCCCGTTCTGCAGGCTGGGGCCCAAGGCCGGGCGCCTGAGTCAGGATCCTGCTTCCACTTGACACAGGAGGACCCCGCGGCCAAGGCCCTTGCTGGTTCGCCTCCGCCTCCCCTTCCAGGAAGGCCCCTCCCACCCCCGACTAAGCCCAGGCCCAGGGCCCCACTAGCTGTCGGAGGAATCCGTGGCACCGCGTTCCCCAAAGTCGAGGCGCCGCGTCTGAACGTCAGAACCCCCCAAAGGCCTGTTCAGACACACATTCCGGGGGCCCCGCTCCCGTCCCTCACTTAGTAGGGCCGAGACGGGGTCCCGGTCAGGAGAAGGCAGCTGGGAACCAGGGCCCTGGGAGCCGGGAGGTCCTCGCCCACATCCAAGGCTCCACCTGCGGGCCCAGCATACAAGAGGCCGAATATCCTAATTCTCTCCAGCAAACACTCTCCAAAGTTTAGCCCCACTTCCCGGAGACACTCGAGGGTCCCCAACTGGGCGGGACCAGCGCAGCCCCGGCCCAAGCCGACTCCTTCAGGACTCCCTTCCTCCAATCTCAACAAAGCGACTGGCCATTTGGGAAAAACTGCCCCACCCAGAGTAACTTTTTGTTTTGTTTTGTTTTTTCCTAACCCGCTCCCATTTCCCCTTTGCAAATCAGTTACAGCAAATAAACCCTGAGAAACCCCCGTTTCTCACAGCCTTTCTCTGAAAGAGGAACATGTCGCCCTTGATAAAGCCAAATTCGCAGAAGCAGCTGTGCCCCCGAACTACCAACCTGTCATTCAGGACCAGCTCTTTTCCAAAAGAGACCCGAACCCTGAGACCGCCCGCGGCCATCCGGGAGCCGCCCAGGGGAACGCGGCGTGGGGCACGCATCTTGGAAGAGCTCGAGTGCCCGTGTTAAGGGGCTCGCGCGAGAACCCAGCCGTCCGCTCCCCTGGAAAATGTAGGCTCTTCCTCTATTCATGCGCCCCTTCCTCTCCGACTTCCTGGGGCAGGAGCGCTTCCCAAATCGTGGCCGAGGGCGCCACCCCAACACCGACGGCCGCACAGGGCCTCGAGCGCGGTTCCCTGCTTGCCCCCGGACCTTTGCACGCCCAGGTTTACAGAACCCCTTGCGGTTTATAAACTTGCAGTTTACTGAGAAAGAGCTTTGACCTTAGACTGTTAAAGGGCTATGATGCGAGCTGCCCTGTGAGTGTCCTGTGTCCCCGGGGCAGCCCTTCTTCACCCTCAGCCGCTGCGCCCATGTCCTGGGCCCTTGGGGTCCTGAGTCCTACACGGGCAGGTGCGGCGAGCACAGTCACAAGATGTCTTGATAGGAGCTGAGAGGGCGTAGGGGGGAGAAGGCATTAAGGGGGCCGCAGGGGATGAGGCAACGGGGAGAGGCTGAGGGAAGGGGGATCAGGAAGGGGACACCTACCGGCGCGCCCTGCACCAGGCGGCTGAGCATCCAAGGCACCCGATCACCAGGAGGGACCCCAGCACGGCCACGGCGACCAGCCACGCGGAGGAGCGGCTCCCCCCTGCGTGCGGAACATAGGCTCTCACCCCGGGACCCCTCCCTATGCCCACGGGAGGGTGTCGCAGCGCTTCTCACCGCCTCCCCCCAGGGAGCGCCCACTCTGTTCCTCTGCAATCCAGGGAGCCCATCTTGTCTCCGGGCCTGGGGGCCAGGACCCCACGCGGGAGCACAAGGCGGGATCCTGCGCAGAGGAAGGACCCCGCGGCCAGGCCGACCTGGGTCAGCTCTTCCACTCCCCCCGCGGGACCAGGGCCAGTGGACCCAACCCAGCTCAGTGCCCGTCCCTTCAGCCCTAAACTCAGAAGAATGGCACCGGTTTCAAAGGAGCTGGGGACAAGGGGCCGCCAGGTGGGGCACAGTCAGGGAGCCCTCAACCCCACCTGGGGGAGGGACCCTTCCTGCGATTCTTTATTTGACACCTACTTCTGGACCTGCAAATTGGTCTCTTTTTTCTTAAATATGGGACATTTATCTCAACCCCCACCCCTTTTTTAAAGATTTTATTTGACAAAGAAAAAGAGAAAGAGAGAGCGTGCACTAGCACAAGCAGGGGGTGGGGGGGCGGGCAGCAGAGGGAGAGAGAGAACCAGGCTCCCCAACAAGCAGGAGCTCCACGCGGGGCTGGATCCTACGATCCCATGACCTGAGCTGAAGGCAGACGCTCTGCCGACTGAGCCCCCACCCACGGTGGACGGTGCCCCATCCTGCCCCTCTCCTGTGCAGACTTTATTCCTCTATGTGGCTGCCCTCCTGGCGGGGAGCGGTCTCATCTCGGAAACTCCTCTGTCCTGTGTGTCCTAACCCACCTGTGGCCCAGGCCCCCCTGGATGCTTGCAGACCCACTTCCCGTGCCCAGTGGGGCCCCAGCCCCTCCTCACCCCAGTGGAGGACCATGTCATGGCCCCCTAGACTACTGTGCTTCACCCGGCAGGACAGGCCGGCCACCTCCCGGGCCGCCACGTCCAGGGTCGCTCGGAGATACCACGTGCCATCAGCATGGGGCAGGACGTCGCCTTGCCGGGTGCCCCGCTGCTCCTGCTCGCCCCGCATCCACGTCACCCACACAAGCTTGGGGTGGAAGCCGGAGACGTGGCACACCAGCCGCAGACGGCCAGGCCCGGGAGCGGGGCCCGCGGACAGCCAGGCCTCGGGTCGTACTGTGTCCAACGAAGAAGGGGGGATCTCAAGGTGGCGACCCGCTGGGGGTGGAGGCCCTCCTGACTCTCCTTCACAGCCCCCCCATCCCAGGCTCCTGGGGGGCCCTCCTCCGGGATCCCCTGCAGAGCCCTGTAAGGTGTACTGCTCTAACTGTTCCTTGGTCTCTTCAGGCAGAGACCCTGCCTGACCCCCAGTGTTTACCTAATTCAGCTCCTGGGACCCCAGGGGGCTGGGTGAGTGTCTGGGGGATGAGTAAACACCCTCAGGCCCCCACCCCACTCCCCGGTGACCCCAGAGCTGTGAAGTCTGGTCCCAGCGTCCGTGCACCGGGGTGCAGGCAGGGGTGAGAGGGGCAGGCTCACCTTGCTTCTCCAGTTCCGACCTCCCTGCCTCGAGCAGGCCTCTGACAAAAGGGGGGCAGGTGTCCTGGAGGAGCTCCTGCACCGTCCTCCTGGTCCCCTGGTCCTTGTTGAGCTCCTTGGTGGCCCTGTGCACCCAGCGCGGGGCCTGGGGTGCGGGCACCCAGTGAGACCCTTGGAAACTCAGGATCTCTTCCCCCTGGACGGCTGCGTGGAAGAAGTCCTCAGAGGTGTTCCCGGGGCGCACCTCGCAGCCGGCGGACAGCTGGATCTCCAAGGGGTCTGCGAGCAGGCGGGGCGGGGACCAGGTCAGGGCGCGGGTGCGGGTCGGGGGCCCGGGGAGGGGGCGGCCGCCGGGGCCCGGGGGCTCACAGCGCAGCTGCAGCATCTTCACGAGCTCCCGCACGTCCCGGGTGAAGCTGCGGCGGTACAGCCCCAGCTGCTCCTGCAGCGCGCGCCACCTCCCCGCGCCCCACACGCCGCGCGCCCAGGGCCGGAGGCAGCGGACGGCGTCCGAGCCGTTGCTCCAGCCGAAGGCCTGCAGCTCCCCGAGCCAAGCCTGCCCGTCCGTGCGCGCCCAGCTGCCGTTGGCGAACACCGACACCTGCAGGCAGCGCAGCCGGGACGGGGGCGGGGGCGGGGACGGGGACGGGGACGGGGACCGGGACGGGGGCGCGGCGGGCGGCTCGCCGGCGCCCAGGGGCAGCCACGCGGCCCACAGCAGCCACCAGCCGCGCGGGATCCGCACCTGCGCCGCGGCCCGTCTGGGGCCCCGGGACCCTGGGTCTCCGGCGCCCCCCGCGCGCGCCGCCCCGCGCGCCCCCAGGGCTCCCCCGACCCGCGGGGCGATCCCCCCACCCAGCAGCGGCCGCGGAGCACCCAGGGCACGGGCTGGGGAGCCCACCTCGCCGCCCTCCCCGCCCTCCCCGCGGGATGGCCCCTCCGCCCCAGCCCTCCCCCGCACCCCCCCCCCCCCCCCCCCCCGCCTCCTGCCGCTCTTAAAGCCGCTCCTCGGCCCCCCTCCCCGCAACGCCCCTCCCCGTCCCCTCCTCCAATCTCCGTCCCCGGCCCATCCTCCCCCAGAGCCCAGATCCCCGCCCCATCCGAGCCCACAAACTCCAAGGACCCGCCCCATCCTCCCCCCAGCTCCCATCCCCCGCCCCATCCTCCCCCAGCTCCCATCCCCGCCCCCATCCACCCCCCAGCTCCCATCCCCCGCCCCATCCTCCTCCCAAGCCCCCATCCCTGCCCCATCCTCCCCCCAAGCCCCCATCCCCGCCCCATCCTCCCGCCAGCTCCCATCCCCCGCCCCATCCTCCCCCAGCTCCCATCCCCCACCCCCATCCTCCCCGCAAGCTCCCATCCCCAGCTCCATCCTCCCCCCAGCTCCCAGCACCCACCCCATCCTCCCCCCAAGCTGCCATCCCCCACCAGTTCCCAGCACCCACCCCCATCCTCCCCCCAAGCTCCAATCCCCCATCCCATCCTCCCCCAGCTCCCAGCACCCACCGCCATCCTCCCCCCAAGCTCCCATCCACCCCGCCAAGCTCCCATCCCCAGCTCCATCCTCCCCCCAGCTCCCAGCACCCACCCCATCCTCCCCCTCCAACATCTGAATCCCCTGCCCCTCCAATCTCCTTGCCCCCACCTCGCACCCCCCAATCTCATCAATATCGCCCTCAGTGTCCCCATCCCCTCTTTCCCCCCAATCCAGGCTCCTGTTTCCCTCCCGCCCCCCTGCCCCTCCCACTCACCCCCTGCCTCTCCACCTGCCCCCTCTCTGCTCCAGCCCCTCCTCCGGTCACCCTCCAGATGTGAGCCTCTGCCCGAAAGGCCGAAAGCCCATTACAACTGCACGGGGACAGCAGGGCCCCCACGGCTCCCAGTGGCCCTGAGCAACCGGCAGGGGCTCCAGAGCGTCCACACTAGTGAGGACAGGCCCCTCTGGCAGGTCCCAACCTAGACGCCCCAACACCTCCCAGCCCCGCACTCCTCTTACCCGAATCCTGGGCAACTCCTCCAGCCCCGTCTTTGGAAGCATCTCAAGTGTGTCCTCCCTCTACCTTTCCAGCGCTGCCACCGCCCTAACCTGCAGCTGCATCTCCGGAAGTAGGTTTCTTAAGATAAAGACCACAGAGGCGGATGGGGCCTGGCCTGACCTTGGTGGCCCTGCTGTGTCCCTCCCAATGCTCCGTGCCTGGCCCAGCCACCAGGCTTTCAGTTCCTCCAACATGCAAAGCTTCTTCCTGCCCAACCTCTTTGTACAGAGTTCCCTCCACTTGGAAAGCTCCAGGCCCGCTCCTCCTCTCACCCCCTTCTGATGGGTAGTTTCTCTTACTCAGACCTCAGCTCAAAGGTCACTTTCTCAAGGGGTCTTCCCGGATCTCCCTGAATGAGCAAAGGCAGACAGGAAGGCCCTAAGGGGCCCCTCTCCGCTGCCAGCTGTGTCACTCCCCGCTCCCCGAGCACATCTGCTGGTAATTACAACAAGGAGAAGAGGGCCAAGCTCTGTCTCTCTCCTGGCCCTCCCGGCCCCGCGGAGCCTGCGGGGTGCAGGGACAGTCCTCCAGAGACAAGGCTGTGTCTGGGAGGCAGCCCTTACCCAGCCCGCCTCGGGGCGCTCAGTGCGGCCCCAGAACACTTTGAGACCACACGCACAAATTATGTGGAGGCCCAGCTGCTTGGGCACCTCCCTGCGGCTCGGGTCATGGTCTCAGGGTCCTGGGATCGAGTTCCAGCATCGGGCTCCCTCCTCGAAGGGGAACCTGCTTCTCCCTCTCCCTCTACTGCTCCCCCCGCTTGTGCTTTCTCTCTGTCAAATAAATACAATCTTCCAAAAAATTGTTTGTTTTGCAAGGGGAGAGTGACTGAATTAAGCTATAAAACTGCCCAAATAGTGGCTGGAAGCCCAGAGAGGAGGCGGAAGAAGTAAGGGATCGACGCTCTCCCAATCCCAGCGTGGTGCCTCATATAGCATCCTCCCAGTGTCCAGCCTCCTGTCAAACTTGAAGAATCTGTTTATAGTTTATCTGCATCCTTGAATTTTCTAGTGCTAATATCCTTTCTGACTCAAGAACTGTTTGGGATTTTTTTTTTTTAATCAGAAACAAAAGCCAGGTAGCATGACCGTCAGAGGTTGGGGTTATGGAGGAGATGGGCCAACGAATTTTCCAAAGGTCGCGTGAGGCAGATGTGTTTAGCCCCGACAGCTTTAGCTGCTTCCTTCTGGAGGAGACTCATGGAGTCACCGGAGGACCCCGGGGGGCAAGGCCAGGTCCCATCCCACAGGTTGGGGTCACAGAAGCAGGGCACGGGCGTCATCAGGAGAAGGGGCCAGAGTGCTCCCCCGGTGCCGGGAACCAGCTGCCATCCAAGCTCCCAGATCAAGCCTGCCCTCGCTTCTAGAGCATTTTTGGTTCCCCAAGAGCCGTCACATGGGCCACTTTGCATGCCCCCCATAACAACTGCTGGAGAGAAGGGTCATCACCCCCGGGGGGCCAGGGAGCGGCCTGGCCACAGCGACATGGGCCAGCACTCCGACTGAGGTCTGCTAACCCCTGGCCCAGGACTTCTTTTTCTCAGGGCTGCATTCTGGGGGGGGGGGGGGGCACGTCCTACTAGGAGGTAGGATGATACTAGGTGACAGGATTCCTATGGTTTCCTTCAGCCTCGCGGGTCCGTGACCCCAGGCCACCACGGTCGAGGCAGGGTGGAGGCCGCTCTGAGGATCACAAGGGTCTGACCAACAGTGGCCACAGACAGGACCAGCGCTGGAGGCCCGGGCGGGCGCCTGGGTCTGCGGCTCGACTACCACCCGGCCTCCCGGTGTGGGGGGGAAGGAGGCCCCGGGACTGCCCAGGACCCCACAGGCCTCGGCCTGGGCTTCCCGCGCCCCCCGGGCTCCTTCCCACACCGGGCCTGCCGCTGACCTGGGCCGACCCCCGCGGGCTCCGCCCGACTGTCGTTGGCGCTCCGACCCCCCGAGAACTGGCACCCGCGTGTCGCTCTCGGAAATGAAAGGGCTCCTTTCCGTTCTCACCTTCTGCCCTGGTCTGACTCGCAACGGTGCCCAGCGGCCACTACACTGCCGGCCGCACGGCAGGTGTCAATGCGTGTTTATCGGGCAAGAATGTCGCTAAGCGCGTCTAGTCTGCGGCGTTCTGAGCCGTCTGAGCGGTGACTTACTCCGTTCTGCTAAAGGCTCCAAAAGGTGTCTTGCCAGTCACATCCCCTGCGGTCTTCAGCACCTACAACCGTCCCAGGCGCGCAAATATTTTTTTAAAGAGAACGAAGACGGGTGGTATTAACTCACCTTTCACTGCTGGGCTAAGCGGTGCGAGGACAGATTTCCGCGGGTGTCAGTGGGGATGCTGGGCCCCTAGCTCGGCTGCGTTCTTCCCAAGTATCACGTTCTTCGCACCGAACCTCGCACCTTCGTCCCTAAGACCCCCCGGCAGGCCCTGACTGTGCTGGCAACGGAGGTCGGGGAGGACCGGCGGATTTTCGGGATTTTCCCACCTAGGAGAGGAATGTGAGTAAGGGTGTGAGGTTCCGGGACCCTGGGGCCGAGACGGCGGGGAGGGAGGAGGAGGGGGAGCTGGGCACCGAGGTCCCCGGTCCCACTGCTCAGCCATCAGTACAGGTAGTGCTGCCAGCAGCAGTACGGGCGCAGCAGGAGCCGGGCCAGTGTGGACGTTGCCTGCGCACGCTCCTCACATGCTCCAGGGTGAGCCCTTGGTCCCCACCCGAGGCGGTGGTGAAGCAGGGTCCCCGCATCCACAGCTGGGGTCACAGATCACGGACCGGGTCTGCGCAGCCTTGGCTCACAGCTACCCCGTGGGCGCTGTGCACACCTGACGGCACCACCAGCCCCGGTGCACACCCGTGCACACTAGTGCATGCCCAACGGCACCACCAGTCCCTGTGCACATCCGTGTACACCTGTGCACACCTGATGGTACCAGCCAGCCCCCATGTACACCCATGCACACCAGTGCACACCCATCAGCACCACCAGCCCCAGTGCCCAGTGCCCACTGTGCACACCCGTGTGTGCCCGATGGCATCGCCAGCCCCGGTGCACACTCGTGCATGCCTGTGCATGCCCAATGGCACCGCCAGCCCTGGTGCACACCCATGTACACCCGTGCATGCCCGATGGCACCACCAGCCCCTGTGCACATCCATGTACTCCCATGCATACCCAACAGTACTGCCAGCCCCCATGCACACCCAACGGCACCGCCAGCCCCCGTGGACACCCTTGTGCGCCCGATGGCACCGCCAAACCCTGTGCACACCTATACATACCACGCGTGCCCTACAGCACCGCCAGCCCCCGTGCACACCCATGCACACCTGTGCACAGCCGACGGCACCACCAGCTCCCATACACACCCTTGTGCGCCCGATGGCACCGCCAGCCCCGTGCACACCCATGCACACCCGACGGCACCACCAGCCCCAGTGCACACCCGGGCACACCCAGGCACACCGAGACCCGTGTTCACAGCAGCCATGTGTGCAAGGACCCCGCACTGCAGCCAGCCAGCTTGGGAGCCCTCGCGCTTCCTTAGGTGGAGTTTTCAGGTATTTCTTTCGTTTCTGAGGCTCCCAGTTATTATATTTTCAGGGCTGCTTCTCCAGGGCCCCTGTGAGTCGGCCCTAGATGTCCCAGCACAAACCCGCTGCAGTTTCTCGCTCTCCCCTACGTCTCTTCGGCTCACAGTTATTCTTTCCTCCCTTTTCCCTCCCTTCCTGCACTTTTGGGTACTTTTCTGGGGACCACCTTCTACGTCACCAACTCAACTATCTCAGTTGTGCTACTGACTTTTTCACGGACTTGCTAATACTGGAGACTGGTTCCTAAGTCCTTAAATTAGGTCCAACTGATTTTTTGAGGAAATCCTACTGTTTTCATCATACTGTTCTTCTTCTTGTGAGGGTTTCTCTTCCTTTTTTTTTTTTTTCCATTTTAGCTGATTTTACATTTTTGGCATACTTGTTTTATTATCTTTTACCTTACTTCGTTACCTGCAGCTCTTGGGACGTGAATTTTCTTACCGTGACTGCTGACTCTTCCACGAACGTAACGAGCACTGTTCTTACGTCCTCCTCTCCGTACACTTCCATTGAGGTTTTATAATTGTTTCCCTGTGAGCGTCCCATCTGACCTATATTGCAGGGGAAATTCATGGAGAACTGTTTTGCATTTTGCTGCTGGCAAGGTCCTAGGAATGCCAACGGTCCCCATCAGTTCTTATGTAATTCCTCAGTGTGAGGCTCACTGTCCTGGTGGATGATATCAGGCCTCAAATCAGCGCATATCGCAAGACTGGAGGGTAATTTCTCCAGCATGATTGATATATATATATATATATTTTTTTTTTTTTAATTTTACCTAAAGCCCTACTGAACTTTCTCATCACTTCCTGGGGTCTATAGCAGGGTTTTCTTGGCCCCTTGTCATAGATTTTACACCTATTAGAGGAGCCAGCATCATGAAGGGGACCCATCTCACAAATTTCTACCTTCCACAATCCCAAGCCACGTCTCCGGTCCCTGCCTGGGCAGAGCAAAGCCAGCCACCAGCACGTAGGTGTAAGCCGGTGAACTGCCGCCGTCCCTCCCTCTATGGTGGGTTCGGGGCTTCTCTTTTGCACAGGCAGGTCTGGGCTTGACTGTGTGTTTATCATCTTCGGGTGAAATGTACAAGTCTCTGAACCCCAAGCTGGAGTGCAGCGGGTGTGGGGGCGGTAGCCCCTATTACCTAACTGTGTTACTGGAGACTATTCACCACGGTGTTGGATATTGTTTGGTTGGTTGGAGAAGAGCATTTACAGTGACTCCTGTCCAAAAGGAGTCATTCAAAACGGGGAAGAGTCTGAGATCCGTCAAAACAAAAAGCAATTTAAGGAGCTTGCCAGACCAGCCCGTGTCTGAAGATCCTTCCTGCGTCCTTCGTTCACTCGGCGGCTGCTCTGGCAGGTGGCATCAGGCCCCGGGTGCGAGAGTCACCGAAGGCACAATGTAGCTCGACACAAGAGTGGGACAACCTTAGAGCCGCTACGGGGACTCGGTAAAAGACGGTCTGATTTTGTGTGTGTGTGAGCTGGGCCCGGAGCGGTGCCTGTCCTGCATCTGCATGACCACGTGCCAGACACGCTGGTAAAGAAGTTACTGCATGGGGGGGGGGGTGCCTTGCGATTCTAAGACTCCTTGGTGCGGTGATAAAGCTCTAATGTCACGGGCTCTTCCCTTCATGGTCTGCGGCTCAAGTAGCCTGGAAATCCACGCGTGTTGGCCACTGATGAAACGGAACAAAGAGGGATCCCTGGGCAGCTCGGCGGTTGAGCACCTGCCTTTGGCCTAGGGCGTGACCCCGGGGTCCTGGGATCGAGGTCCGCGTCGGGCTCCCTGCTTGGAGCCTGCTTCTCCCTCTGCCTCGGTCTCTGCCTCTCTCTCTCTCTCTCTCTCTCTCTCTCTGTGTGTGTCCCTCATGAATAAATAAAATCTTAAAAAAAAAGAAAGAAAGAAAGAAAGAAGAAAGAAAGAAAGAAAGAAGAAAGAAAGAAAGAAAGAAAGGAACAAAATTCACAGGTTAACCGAAAAGAGGGAGGAAAACATGTCTTGAATGGCTGCTTTCTCACATCCTACAACTTTCCCTTCAAGGAGAGGACGGGACACCTCGCCCTTTGAACCTGGTCCAGAACTCCAGGACTCACAACCCACAGATGAGGAGCCTCTGAAACATTTTGCAAGAAACACACAGCTACACTTGCCAGGGGTGTTGTCTACACAGATCACGCAGATCCGGGGATTTTTCATCCTCCCCAGGGCCTCTCATCCCTTCCCTTCCCCTCCTTCCAGCCTGCCCTGAATCCCCTCTCCGGCTCCTGCTCTCCTACATCCGCCCCCTGCTCCAGCCCTCGTCACAGGCGGCATCTCAGGGGCTGCGTCTGCCCCGGGGGCACAGAAATGGACGTTACTGACACAAAATGGGGTTCACACTGTGACCGCCATGGCCCAGCTCGGGCCCCGACTTTTCGACCCTTCAGTGACTTTCTGTTTCACCCACAGCCCACGCGCTCCGTGAGGGACGGCATGTCAACCAAAGTTCACACCAGTGAGGGAAGGAGCTGAGGGAAGTGGGCACTTCTGGCCGCCCAGGACGCAGGGAAGCTCGGCCACCTGCCCGGGGCCATGCAGTCGCCAGCGTGAAGTACGTTCCGGGCTTTTCCACCAGGAAATCACGTAAGACGCCGCGTTCATAATCTGAAAAATAGCGATCCCGCGCTAAAATGTCCATATTTGGGGTGCATCGGGCTGCATGTATTACAGGGAGTCGCACCTGGCTCTTTTTACCTTTTTTAACATGACTGCCGGGCGCTTTTCAAGTATGTATGTGGCTTCCGCTCTACCTTTAAGTAGACGGTGCTGTCCTAGCCTCATCCTAACTCTCATGGACAGCAATCCCGTTGTGCGAGGCCGTGCAGGTCCTGCCGGCAGGTGCCCCAGCTCCCCACGGAGGCCAGCGTGGCCCGCACAGCCGGGCAGCCCTGGTCCAGTCTCACTTGCACCTGCCGTTCTCTAAGCATCAGGCGAGGGAGGAAACACAAAAGATGCTACCTGTTTGCTATCATAGACCCTTTGTTCCTTTGCCATAGCTTGGATTTTTTCACTTATAATTAAAAATATATTAAAAATAAAAAAAAATATTAGGGATCCCTGGGTGGCTCAGCAGTTTAGCGCCTGCCTGCCTTCAGCCCAGGGCATGATCCTGGAGTCCCGGGATCGAGTCCCGCATCAGGCTCCCTGCAAGGACCCTGCTTCTCCCTCTGCCTGTGTCTCTGCCTCTCTCTCTCTGTCTCTTATAAATAAATAAATAAATAAATAAATAAATAAATAAATAAATAAATAAATAACATCTTTAAAAAATATATATTAAAAATAGTGACATAGGGGCATCTGGGTAACTCATTCCGTTAGGCATCTGGCTTGCCCTCAGGTCACGATCTCGGGGTCCAGGGAGGAAGCCCCACGTCGGGCGCCCTGCTCAGCGGCGAGTCTGCTTCCCCCTCTGCCTCTGCCCCTCCCCTGCTCGTGCTCATGCTGCCTCTAATAAATAAAATATTTCAATAAATAAATAAAAATAGTTGTGATATATTAAGTTTCCATACGTGTGTAGATAAGGCTATTGTATTGGAAGGGACATCTCTAAGATGTTCACAGCCTTTTTTCCGAATCAAGATTTCAACAGGCGACCTTTGTTTGGTTCCACAGTGTAAGGGGTTTTCTGAAATGCGTACAAGACATGTAACGAAAGGGAGGGTGGAAAACGTTAATTTATAACCCATCATCCAGGCCTGATAAGGCACAGGAAGTAAAGTCTGTTTCCTGTGCTTATGAAGGGGAGGGAAAGCGGGTTTTCTGGGAGTTCTGCAAACCCTACCGACACATCAAACAAGCCGCTGGCCAAGGCGGCAACAGGTAATCAGTACACGAGGAGGATGTCTGGCGGGGGGGGGGGGGGGGGAGGGCTGTCGTCTGTGCACCAAGGCCCGGATGAGGCCACAGAGCTCAGGACATGGGTCCCTTCGTCTTGAAGCACCAGTCACCCGCCAGCCGCACACCTGAGCCGACCAAAGTCATGGGGCGCTTGGGAAACAGCAGTGGGGTCCCCGAAGAACCCGAAGACGCACGCGGTTTCCTGTCCAGCCCCAGATGTGCCTTCCTTGGCCGGGGAGGCGAGACGCGGCAGGACCAGCCCTGCCCTCTGAGCAGCCGCCTCCCCCGGGTCCGCGTCCACGTCCCACCAGCCCTCCCCGCCACCCCACTCCCACCCCCATCTGTCAGCCAAGAGGCTGGAAGGGAGAGCGTGAGTGATGGTTCCCTCATCTGCTCCGTCACCTAAGGGACCCGGGACACGCGGCTCGTCAACTGCGCCCCAAGCAGGAGGGCCAAGGCCCCGCTCCGAAGAAGCCACCTTGCAGCAGCCAGGGAGCAGGTGCAGCGGGCTCCCGGGGCCTGCTGACGTCCCCCGTCAACAGACTCCCTCCCAACAACCCTTTTGGTCGGGAAAAGGAGGAAGTCACTCTCTTGACCTTCCAGGGCTTTCCACAAACACGTGGTGCCCATCCCTGTCACGCCCCTGCACCTCCCATGTATAAATCAATCCATTTGCAGCGGGAAGACTCAGGTTAGACCCCATAAGGCCTCTTTCAAGTAGAGCTCAGGCAGCACCACTTCCCCTTCCAAGCACACTGCTGTTCCCTCTTCTGCTTCTCCTTCCTCTGTACACTTTGTTTTCCCAACAGTGTGGTTCTCCAGCCCCCCGGGGGTATGAATCACCCAGGGAGGCACGATGTGCAGCCCCAGGAAACTCCCAGCAGGCGGGCAGCAGCAAGGCCTGCCCTCACTCACAGAGACAGGGAGGGTGACCTCGGCACCCAGCTCATCCGACCCTTTCGTTTTTCCAGGGACAGTGAGGCGCATCGAGGGGAGCTGCTTCGTGGGAGAGAATCAAAGGCCCAGAGCAGTCTTCCAGACACGAGGGCGAGCAGGGAAAAGAACGGCTGACGACAGACGCCATGCAGGGAACAAGGTTTTGCAAGGGATCGGGTCTCGGGGGCGCCGGCCCCAGGGCCCTGCACCTGTCGGGGGGGACGCAGCAGCAGGTGAAGTGGCTTCCCAGGGCCTCCTGGTCGGGGACCGCGCCCGGCGTGTCGATGCGGGAGGCCTTCCGACTCCCCGATGCCAAACACGGTCACGTGAAAACGCCGCTCCCACCCAGAGACGCGGGCCCCACCTCGGACCTTCCCCCCTCGCAAGCCCACGGGGTACCCGAGCGTTCTCACCACGCTGCTCGCATTTCAGTGGCAGCAACAACCCGGGAACGATCCCACTGCAGAGACCCTAGCCCCAGTCACGCGGACTCCAGGGCTGCAGTCCTAACGTGCACGTTAACAGGACGGACCTAAGGCTGGGGGCAAACAGAACGAGACCCATACGGGCATTTGTCACATGGAAGGACGATGGCGAGAAGGAAATCAAGGGGCTTAGTGGGACCCAACACAGGTGGGCTCGCTCCTTCGACGCGTATTCACTGAGCACCGACGACGCGCCGAGGGCACCTGGTGCCCAGGACATGGTGCAGGCTGGGGCCTCAAGCCTGGGGACGGGCCCGCGGGATGGAGGGGACCAGCATCCAGGTGGATGCGGGGCGACCGGGTATGGAAGTGAGTCTCGTTTCCTTCATCTGCTGCAGATCGGAGCCGGCGGTCAGGACGGGCAAGGCCTCGACGGCCCTGCATGAGCGGAAGGCAGGCCGGAGAACAAGGGGCGCCCGGGTCAGGTCGGGCGCAGTCGGTTACCACCCAGCTCCGGGCTGCAGCTCACGTCAGCATCCGTTGGCGGCTGTGGGACCGGGTCCCGCGTGGGGCTCAAGGGGAGCCTGCTGGAGACTCCCCCCCCATGACCGTGCCTCTCCCTCCGCCCCTCCCCTGCTCATGTGCGAGCTCGCTCGCTGCTCGCTGTCTCTAAAATAAGTACATTATAAAAAGAAAATACAACCGAGCGTTTTGTGAAAGTGGGGCTGACATGAGACGAGTGTGAAACACGCTCACCCAGCCCCTGGAGGAGCTCCGAGGGCTGGCAAGT
This sequence comes from Nyctereutes procyonoides, assembly GCF_905146905.1. NCBI lineage: Eukaryota > Metazoa > Chordata > Mammalia > Carnivora > Canidae > Nyctereutes > Nyctereutes procyonoides. The sequence continues at coordinate 492,902 of NW_026575117.1, read as the reverse complement.
GAGGGAGCCCTCCCGGCCTGCTGGCACCTCCCGCTCTCGCGGCCCGGCTGGAATGCACGGGAGCAGATACTCGCCAGCTGACTCGTCTCCCGCCGCGTCCTCTCGCCCTAACTGCGTCCTCTCGCCCTAACTGCGTATTCACTCCCGTTGCCACCCCCTGATCCCCCGGGGACCCTAGCAGACACCTGCCAAGCAGCCGTAGGGGAGCGAGGGAGCCCCCAGCGTGCCCCTGCCTTCGCCATCCTCCCTGCACCCCGTGGCCGCCGCGGTGAGGCCCAGGCCGAGGTCTCGGACCCGGATACACGGGATGCGGGCAGGGAGGGGGGAACGTGTGCAGGGAGAAGCAGACCGCGGGCCCTGAACACGGTGCCAGGCGCTGAGAATACGACAATGGGACAACTGGGGCCTGTACAGTGAGCAGACACCGACAATCAGTCGGTGGCCCACGGCCAACCCGCAGCGGAGCTGGGCCTCAGCCCTCCACCCGCCGGACACAGGGCCAAGGACCTGCAGCCCCGCAGGTGAGAGAGGCTGGAAAGCACAGTAGCCTGCTGCGTCCTGACGGAAGGAGCGGCCCCAGGAGGAAGCCTTGGAGGACGTGCTCCTCCCGCCGGATCTGCAGGAAGGCGAACACATTAGCACCGCACCCTCCTGATGCTCACTTCCTAGTCTGGAAGACAGGCCTCCAGCAAGTGAACAAGTCCGTTCACAGCGAGATGATGCTAGAGGGAGATTAGGGAAGGCACGGGGACAGAGCAGACAGGGAGGGCACCGGTCCAGGTACGGTTGTTGGAGAAGTCCTGAGGACAGTGTCTCAGGAAAGCCCTGAGCAAGGTCACCTGGGGGTAAGGGGGTGGTTAGGGTTAGGGGGGAGGGAGAGTATTCCAGGGAGGACGTGCTTGGTGTGTTCTCACGACAACAGCGGTGAAGTCCGGGCAGCCAGAGCAGAGAGGCCTCAGGAGGAGCGGAGGAGGTCCCTGGGTGCGCAATCATATGGGGCTTGCAGAGGAATCACCGTGAGCATATTTAAGCAAATCAAAGGCGCAGTCTCACTTCTTTATGGTGGGAGCAAGGAATGCACATGCGGCTAGTATCAGTCAGACACCCCTGAGGGTAAATCCACCGCCCACAGGAATCGCAACGCATTCTCAAGCTAAATAATCACAATCATAAAATTATTTAGTCTTCCGGGATCCACCCTTGCCCCACCCCCACCGCTGCCTTCTTGTCTCCAGTAAGACAACTTAGGGCAGACCAGGGAAAAAAGGTTTCTCAACGGTTCAGGAAAATCTTTTGAGTGGGCAATGCTTCTGTGCCAGGCCAATCAGTGCACTAAGGCATACTTTAAAAAAGAAAAAAAAAAGATTTTATTTATTTATTCATGAAAGACACACACAGAGAGAGACAGAGAGAGAAGCAGAGACCCAGGCAGAGGGAGAAGCAGGCTCCACGCAGGGAGCCCGATGCGCGGGACTCGATCCCAGGATCCCGGGACCCCGGGGTCACGCCCTGGGATGAAGGCAGGTGCTCAACCGCTGAACCCTGCAGGAGTCCCTAAGGCGTGCTTTAAAAAAAAAAATGCTGAGGCCTAGTCTCCCCATTTCTGCAGGGTTCAACTCATCACACATCAACGGGCTTCCCCTAAGGTTAACTCCTCAAACCTCAGGTCCCTCCCATCGCCATGTAAGAGCCGCTGCGGGCTGCGCGGCACCGCACCTGCCCCACCTGCGAGGGACCCAGCTCCGCGAGCTGAAGGGCTGCAGGTGGGCTGCAGGTGGGCGCAGCCCTGGCCGAGGGTTCACGGCCCCGTCTCACCTAGGACGAGGCCAGGCGTGGGGCGCCCTGGGTTACTAACCCCTCTGGGGCCACCGAAGCGACGCAACAGCAAGATACGGAGGACCGCGCAGCAGGGCGAGGCACCGGCGCCCCCCTGCACCCCGTGACCCCGTGCACCCGCTGGGAGGGCCGCTTCCTCCCCTGCACGCACGCGCCCCCGTCCGCCAGGCCTGCTCCAGCGGTCCCCTCTCTCCCCCGCGGTCCTGCCATCGGGCCGTCACGCCACCGCCACGCGGCTCCTGCACGCCGGGCTCTCCAGTGCAAAGCGCGCCTCTGCCCGCGGCGGCCGCACGGACTCCAAAGATTCGGCTACGGAACTACAACACCCGTCATGCCCCGCGCGCGGCATGAGCGGCCCAGCCCCTTCCGCCCCCGTTAGCCAATGGGCTTCACCGACTTCCTCTGCCCCGGAAAAAAACACCGGAAGAGAGGGCTCATTCTGTGCTGTGACCCGTTCAGATTGACCCTCGGGGATTCCAAAAGTGCGGCACTGCACGCGAAACCAAGGTGCAGGTCCTCGGTCCAAGGACGGGACCTTCGGCGGCGTCCGTGCCGCTAATGAAGCGTGGGCCGCTGGGGCGGACGGCCGGGGCCTCGCCACTCCTTGTAGGCTCCCTTCCCACCTCTTCCGGGGCGGGTCCTGGCCTGAGGCACATGCGCAGTTCGCCTTCCCCGGCGCTTCCCGGACCTGGAGCACATGCGCAGTTCGCCTTCCCCAGCGGGTCCGGGACCTGAGGCACATGCGCAGTTCGCCTTCCCCGGCGGGTCCTGGCCTGAGGCACATGCGCATTTCGCCTTCCCCGGCGGGGTCCGGGACCTGGAGCACATGCGCACTTGCCCGCCTTCCCCGGCGGGTCCCGGACCTGGAGCGCATGCGCACTGCTCCCCACCTGCCTGCGAGAGCCCTGATGCACTGATGGTCTTCAGTGCTCTTCCAAGGACATAGTATTTTGGATAATGCTTTTTTTTTTTTTTTTAATTATTTTTTTCTTCGTGTGTAACTTCAGGATGCAACAATGGAATGCTATTTTTAAAAAGCCTAAGACCGGGTAACAGAGCAGCCCTGGGGTCACCGGGCCCCCGAAGTCAGGTGGAGCCTGGAGGCCCTGGCACAGCCTGCCGTGTGGCGCGGGGCGGCTGGGGACCCAGGACTGCGGCGAGAGCCCCGGGCCCCGTGCACCCTGCGGGAGCGCTGCAGAAACCAGCAGGTGTACCGGGCAGGTGCGGAAGCCAGCAGGTGCACAGGTGAGAAGCCAGCAGGTGCACCTGGCAGGTGCTGGAAGCCAGCAGGTGCACCAGCAGGTGGGAAGGCAGCAGGTGCACCGCGCAGGTGAGAAGCCAGCAGGTGCACTTGGCAGGTGCTGGAAGCTAGCTGGTGCACCGAGCAGGTGGGAAGCCAGCAGGTGCACTGGCAGGTGGGGAAGCCAGCAGGTGCACCGGGCAGGTGGGAAGCCAGCGGGTGCACCAAGCAGGTGCGGAAACCAGCAGGTGCACCCTCAGGTGGGAAGCCAGCAGGTGCACCTGGCAGGTGCAGAAGCCAGCAGGTGCACCGGGCAGGTGGCAAGCCAGCAGGTGCACCGGGCAGGTGAGGCGTCGGGTCCGGGAGCAGGTGCGGCAAGCAGGGCAGCGCCTTGGGGCCGCCTGGAGGAGGCAGCCCGGAAACACCGGGGCGGCGTCGACGGGCCTTTCCTCTGCCGCAGATCCGCCCGGTTCTCCGCCCACGTCCCTTCCCGTCGGACCACCTTCCCATCCGCCCCATTCACAGATGACCATCATGTCTTGCTGGGGTGGTTTCCCCGCGTCTGGTGCCCCCCTCGCCCAGCAAGCCCTGTGGAATCCTTCTAAGATGCACATGTGATCATTAAAGCAGGCCGTGGGTTCCCCTGACGCGGCCCCTCCAGCCCCCCCTGGCCTGGCCTTGGGCTGCAGCACAGCTCTCCCTAGTGCTCCAGTCCCCGCACACCAGGCTCCTCCCCGGGACCCCTCCCTACAGAAGCACCCTAATGAGCATCCTGGCGGGCGGCACCCTGCCCCCCGGCGTCCACCAGAGCCTCTGGCCACACTCCGTGCTCCCTGGGGGGTTCCGCCGCACCCTGCAGCTCTCTGCTTCCTCGGCTACCAGCAGTCCAGGCGAGTGAATCTGCTCCAAAACTTCAGCCTCACACCAGGGTTGCACCGTTGAGCCCCTCCGCACCTGCCAGGCTTCCGCTGTGGGACTTGGTTGGGGGAACAGGTGCGACGTGTCCTCCGGAGGACTACCGCTAATGTAAAGTACTCATGTAAAGTACTCGCTGTGCTGGGAGCTGGAGGGGGCACTGGGGGAGCTGGGGCGGGAGGGCAAGGCGCTCCCTCGCCTGACTGGGCCTGTAACCACAGTCATCCAGGTTCTCCGCCTTCCGGGGTACGGCTGACTGGCCCCCGACACCTTCCATCTGGAAGGCACCCAAACGCTAGCTCTAATGGGCACGCGGTTAGTTTCCTGGAAGCCCTGGGGTCACACAATCCCCAATGGGGACTCTGCTCCAGCTGTGCTGCTTCCCGCAGGCCCCAGGTCCTGCCCCTGGTGCTGCAACCGGGCTCCCCTGTTTTCTTGGGAGGAGAACCAGCCACATGGCTCAAGGCCTGCCGACCTCCGCGCTGCTCGCGTGACTCTCAGAAGCCTCAGAGACGCTTGTGCACCGGCAGGACCCCCTTCCCGCTAGCAGGCTGCCAGGGAAGGGAGCTCACAGCTTCTGCCGTCGCTGCACTGCAGCCTCTGGGTGGGACGTTCCTCCCATTGGAGCCACCATTGGCGGACCTGGAAGGGGTGAGGGAGCTTTCGTGTGTCTGGCTGGGGCCCTCCACGCCAGTGAGGACAGGATGACGGGTGAACAGTCCCCCGGAGTGCGACGCCTGTGCTCAGACCCCAGGTAGAGTCCTCGGGCGCTGTCCCCTCCCTCCACACCCCCCGCGGTGGAGCAGGTGTTCCACAGGCCCACGGAAAACTGCCGCTTGGCCTCCAGGGCCCCAGGATGAGATTGGGTGTGGTTCACAGGATGCGGTTCCCGACACAAGACCCTCCCATATCTCCCGCCCTGAATCGTCCGCTCTCCCCTTTAGCACGGGGGCAGCATTTTTGTCCAAAGAGCCAAGTTTCCGGGTGAACTAAAACACGAGCCTACCCAGGACATCACATTCTGCTGTTCATTCTGCAAATACATGGGAGCAACACGCATATGGTGGTTTTCAGGGTAACGACAGCAAAGACGGTTCCTGCTCTCAAGTCACCATCAGCCCCGGGGTGGGGGTGGGGCACACGTTGAGCCCCAAGGGCCCTGCTGGACTTCCGCATGCATGGCTTGGAGGTGCAGGTCAGGGTCCCAGGCTCAGCCTTAGGACAGGAGCGGAGTACACGGGGAGGCGGGAGTGGGGAGACGCAGGGCGGCGGGGGGTCAAGGAGGAGGAACTCCTGGGCTCCTAGCTGCGCAGTGGGGGCAGCGGACAGGCAGATGGCATGGGCTGGAGGGTGGGCTGGCAGTGCTGGCCGTGCCTGCAAGGGGGGGGGTGATGTCTGGGTGCAGGCACAGGGCCGTGGGGTGCGGGCGGCCCCCTGAACTAGGGGAGGGGATGAGACAACCAGAGGGGACCCCAGAAGACAAGGGCGGGGGTGGACTGGGAGGGAGCGGCCAGCAAACAGCAGGGCCCTGGGGGAGGGTGGGGAGGGCACAAGGGTGGGGGCTGGGGGGTTGCCTAGGGGGAAGAAGAGGGCAGGAGATGGGGGGACTGGGAGGGATAGGACGGGGGATGTAGGGCGGCTGGGCGTCGTGGGCTCTGCAGGCCGAGGGTGCAGGGCTGCGGAAGCTGACCCGGCTCCGGTCGGTAAGCCCAGCTGTCAGGCCAACGGGAGACAAGGCCGCCTGCGGGTTGTGCGCCCCAAGGACGCAGGTCTGTTCTCCCGCAGGCCTGGAGGTCAGAGGCTGCCAGCCGGGCCCCTCGCGGAGGCTCCAGGCGGGAATCTGTCTCGTGGCCCTGAGTGGTCTCCAGAGGCTGCCTGGACTCCTGGGCCTGGCCCCGCCTCGTCTTCAGAGGCAGCCACATGTCCCTGTCACCACGGAGAGCACGAGGCCACGTGGCGCCTTTTGGGGGGGCCGTCGCTCAGCCTGCGAGGGGGGTCAGTCCGCTGGCGCCTACTGGGTGCCCGGCGGATCATCACTAATAACGTCGATGTTTCTGTGCTGAGGAGACGAGGAGCCTTGGGAGAGACGTTGCAAACCCGAGAGAGACTTGGGAGCAAGGCCGCGGCCGCGGGGCAGCAGGCGGGGCGGTGCCCACAGCCCTGCAGAACCTCCCGCGGCCCTGCAGTCCACTGTTTCCACCCTGCTCCTTTGGGTGCCCACGTGCGGAGGGACCGCGCGGGCCACTCGACTTCCGCTGGCGGCCTGGCCGCCTGTTCCCGAAATCTCACCTCCGACCTATTGTGTGTCCCCATAATTCCCCCCTCCTTGGCTCAGCCTCCTTTGCAGATCCATGTTGGGATACAGCTTTGGGATAAAGCAGCAAATGAACTAGTGGAGGAGCAACTCTGGGGGATCCCCGGGTGGCTCAGCGGTTTAGTGTCTGCCTTCCGTCCAGGGCGTGACCCCGGGGTCCCAGGATCGAGTCCCACGTCAGGCTCCCCACATGGAGCCTGCTTCTCCCTCTGCCTGTGTCTCTGCCTCTCTCTCTGTGTCTTTCATGAATAAATAAATAAAATCTTTTTTTTTTTTTTTAAAAAAAGAGCAACTCTGCAGGCAGGGGAGGGGGGCTTGTGGGTTTAGGGGGATGAGGACGGAGCCGCCCCCAGCCGGAGGCTTCTTGCCCAGCAGCCTGTGTCCACGGGGTCAAGGGCACGGAGGTTGAGGAACAGAAGCAGGTCCTGCAGGTAAGACGGGTTCTTGGAGTGGGGGGGCAGGGGCGCCACCAGCCCCAGGGAGGAGCGCGTGCTGACCTGACCTGGGAGGTGCAGGCGGAGAAGAGCAGAGCCACAGTGCGAGGAGCCTTGGAATAAGAACAGCCCCACGGTGGATTTTTTTTTTTTTTTTTTTGTAAAGTCAAATGCCTGGTTGTAGGATTTCTGCACAACTTGGAGCAAACCAGTGCACCTCTGGAGCGGTGCTGCCTGCGGGGGTTAAGCCAGCCGGTCAGCCTTCGCCCGCAGCTGCGGTCCTGGGTGGGGGTCACCGGCTCTGGTCACTGGCTTGCAGACCGTCGATTCTGAGCGGAGGCCCCGCGAACTTGACCTCCTCTCTGTTCCACGTCGGCAAGTTCGGGGACTCTACAGAGGCAGGAGGCTGGGGGGGGGGGTGGCGGGCGGAGGACGTGCAGATGCATGTGTGTGTGTACGAACGGATGGCGGGAACTGGCTCTGCGGTGATGGAGCCCAAGCCTCCTGCTCTACCACCTGCACCTGTGATTCAGCCCAGGCCCGAGGCCGGCGGTGCTGTCGCCCACGGGCATGACAGGATGGCCGTCGCAGCTCACGGGGGATGCAGAGACGAGAGGCGCCAGCACAGCTCAGCTCTGCAGTGGGGAGACCGTGTGGGAAGTCAGGCTTGGGGCGCAGCCACCATGGGCCTCCCAACGGAACATGGCCTCAGGCTGACCCCAGTGCGTCCTCAGGGGCACAGGAAGCCCAGGCCTCCGACTGCTGGCGGGAGCTTCCGTGGGGTCACGGCCAGGGGCACGCGCAGGGCTGTTTCTGCTCTGGGCACGGGGAGGGAGAGAAAGCTGAGCACAGGGAGGCCACGAGTGTTGGCTGCAGGGTCACTGCTCCGAGAGAGAGAGGAGCTCAGGAGTGCGGGACAAGTGTCCCCCAGGTTCAAGGTCCCGCTGCCTCCCTGGGCGTCCAGACACCCCTGCCCGGGGTCTGCTCCCTCCCTGGGCGTCCAAGCACCCCCGTGTTCCAGGTCCTGCTCCCTCCCTGGGCATCTAGGTACCGCCACCCCAGAGATGCAAGCCCACTGGTGGTGAAGTTGACGTGTGCTGGGTGTGCCAGTGGTGTTTCCCCAGAGATGCCAGAGGGGCTTCACCATGACCCAGAGGGGAACGAGGAGCCACGCGGTCCTTTCAGGCATCCTGAGTGCTTGGCCACTTCCCGCAGGTTGGAAACCCGAGCAGGGACCATGAAGGAGACCAGCAGGCCCGGGAGGCCATCGAAGGCCTTCGGTGCCCCTTGAGACGTGAGTTGGGGCAGCCGGTCAAACCACAGCCCTGGGGAGGCCGCGGACTAGGACCTGAGGGATGACAGGTAAGGGATGGGGAGGCCCAGCCTGCCGCGGAGCCGAGAGGAGCCCCAGGGGTCTGCAGCCGGGAAGCAGAGGACACACGGACGAGGATGCTGTCGGGCCTGGGGCTCAGTTTGCGGGGGAGGAAGATGGGACCGCACACTTTACACGGTGACTACACGGTGCGTGACTCCTTCCTCCGTGAAGACGCTAAAAAATAAGAGGACAGCGATGACGTGTCCTAGTGGACGCGGGGAGGGGGGGCCAGAGCGCCGAGCTTGTGTCTGCGGTCACTTTCTCCGTCAGCTCCTCGGACAGGTGAGGGACGTGCGCCGGTGGTCGGCAAGGTCCCGTGCCCATTTCCCGGGGCTGGAATCAAGTGCTGTGCCCCCTGCAGAGGCTCTGGGGCAGCGTCTCTCTGCCTGTCCGGCATCTCCTCCTCCTCCCTCTCCTCCTCCTCCTCCTCCTCCTCCTCCTCCTCCTCCTCCTCCTCGGCGGCGTGGCGTGTCTGTCTCTCCTGCAACTCGCGTCCTCCTCTGTGTCACGAGGGCGCGTGTGACTGTGTTTGGGACCCAGTAGGATAAGCAGGAGGGGCACCTCCCCTCCCGGTCCCTAAGTCCACCCGTCTTCTGCGTGACTGTAACACCCCCATGTCCCAGGGAACTGGCACAGACGTCCAGGGAGGTCGTCCCGGGGTAGGGGAGCCACTTGCAGACCCAGGGAGAAGCAGCTCGAGGAAAGCTGCCCGGCCCTGTATCTTCCCTCCTCCCCGACTCTGACTCTTATTTAAAATGACCTACATTTGTGTCCCGTTTTATGGTTGAAAGGTCCTTATGCCTTATAAGCTCCTTCCAGTCCCATAAAAACCGGTACGCGTTGCATTATCGCTTTAATTCCGTTCGTGAGGCGTAGGTGGGGGCTCGGGGAGACGACATGACATGACTGAGGTCACGGCGCCGCACACACGGAGGGCTGCGCTCCGACCGGAGTCCTCCCGCTGGCACCACCTGCCCGCCTCTCGAGGTGGCTTCGGGAGTCCTGAGGCCCGGCTGGGGGAGCTGCACCTGGAGCTCACGAACACCGCGCGTTTCATGTAAAACGAGCGAAAGACGACTCCGAGGTGGGGGGCGGACGGGCTGGGCACCTGGGAGCCAAGGATGCACATGGCAGTGGGTTCCCTGGGCCTTCGTTTTGTCTCCTACATCGTGGGCTGGGTGCTGGAGAAGCACTATGAGGGGCGTAGACCAGAGTCTCAAGAAAAGCCTGCGGGGCTTTCTGTAGCCAAACCCTGGGAAAAGGGCAATCCCAGGAGACATCAAGGTCTTAGACCATGGTTGGCCTACTCAAGCCAAACGTGGTTCTACCCCCACCTGTGAGCAAAGACCAACTGGGCATCCCAGGGCCCCACTGTTGCCCAGCTGGAGTGAGGCGCCCCTCCCCATGCCCCGCCCTGGGTGGGGGTCCCGGGCTTCTGCATTTGCCCAAAGGTTCTGCATTTGCCCAAAGGTCCCCACTCAGAGGTAGCAAAGTGCCCTTCCCGGTCACCTGGGGACCCTGAGGTCCCTATCCACCCAGCCGTCAGGCGTCACCTGTCTCCCCGACCCTGGGCTGATGAGGTTAGGCGGAGAACTCGGACCTTCACCCCTGCCTGGCGTTGATGTCACAGGAGCTCCGCCAGAACAGGAGAGCTAAATAGGATCCAGAGTCTCGGGACACCCAGATGTCCAACAAACAGAGCTGTACGGCACACCAAGAACCACAGGAAAAAGTCTGATTTAAAAAAAAAAAAAAAAGGATGCTAACAGCAAGACGGTGCAGAGACTGGACGTACCCAACAAGGACTCTAAAGAATCATAAAAATCCTCCAACAAGCAGCTATGAATAGACTTGAAACAAAGAAGAAGTAGAAAATCTCAGAGAAGACGTTGATGACACAGAAGGAGAACCACCTGGAAACTTTGGAACCGCGCAGTAGGATCACCAAAGTCAAAGATGGCCAGGATGGGTGCGGAGGGGCTGGGGAGAGTGTCTGCGGCCGTGAGGACGCCGCGTCCGGCTGAGCCAGGCCTAGGAGCGGTCCCCGGGCGGGCAGCACAGGCCTCCTCCCGCCCGCGCACCCTCTGGGTGGTGCCCAACCCTCCAAGCTGGGCTGGCGCTGCTGGATGCGAATTCCCACCTACTTAGAGGGAATACTTAACGAGGTCGCCCGGACAATGGAGGCGGAGCGGGGTGCAGCCCGTGGGAGGCATGTTTTCTGCCCTGTCTCTCACTGGGAGGGTGTGGACACCCTGAGTCTTCATGGCCTGGGGTGATTCTGTGGCGCTTACGGGAACCTCCGCGGGTGACAAGCTGCCGTAGAGGTACACGCTCACGCTTGTTCCGACGCCCACTGGCTGGTTTTGACTCGGTCCTGTGGTTGCACACAGTTGGCCCTCGGGGTGCACGGGGTCTCTGCTATCTCTGCAGCCCCCGGGTGCGCGGGGTCTCTTCTATCTCCACAGCTTCCTGCATGTCTACCGTTATGGCCAAATGAAAAGAAGAACAGTAAAGGGGGTTCGGGGGCACCCTCACGCACAATCGGGGAGCCCTTCCCGACCTGGAGGCCGGAAGTGAGGGCTTGTGGACTAGAACCTTCGATTCAGACCCTTGCCTCCTGCTCAGGTGACGTCACAGAGCCTCAGGCACCCCGCCCACCACCTGGGGGTGCATCCATCAAGCCACCCCCTGGGGACTGTGCTTGTTGGGAAGCAGTTGCTCAACCTCGCGGACAAGGCCTCCGCCGCGGCGACATCCATCCCAGGGCGGCGGGTGCACGTGAACACCAGGGCTGAGGACGCGTGGAGGGGCTGCCGGCTGGGGTGTAGCCATCGGGGCAGTCTGTGTCCACACCCCTCGGCTCCCCATGTCTTCCTCACAACTCCCAGCCTTCCTGTGGGACAAGGGCACCCTCGCCACCGCCATAGCGGACCCCGCCTACCTGGTGAAGGTCCTCTTCTTCTCTACGCTCTTGATGACACTCGTCGCTCTCCTCATCCTGGTCTGGAAAGTCACCAAAGACAAAGGCTCCGCGGTCAGAGCGCGAGACCCACGGAAGGTGGGGACCCCGCTGGCATGAAGACGCAGGGGCTCTGCCGTGGGCACCCCTGAGGGCCCGCCCAGAGGCTCAGAGGGTGGGGGGGAGCCCGCGCCCCCGAGCCCCCGCCTCCCTCGCCCTCCGCCGCCGCGGCCTCCGGTGAGGCGGCGCGTCCCCTGGTCCCCTATCCGGGCCGTTCCCGGGTCCTCTCTCTGTGGATCTCCCAGACGGAAGCCGTAAATGGCTCTGGGTTTCTGCATGAACAGAGGAAAGGGGAGCACGGAGGGCCACACACGGATGGCGAGGCCCGGGTCCCGTGTCAGCGGGGCGGGCTTACCTCGGGACGGGCGGGAGCCCCCGGGGCGCCCACGGCTCACGGCCCGGCTCCAGGAGATCCTCGGGCTCCGACAGCTCGCCCCCCCCCCCCGAGTCCTGGGGTAAGCAGCCCCCACGCGTTGCCTGGCCCTCCAATAAAAGGGTGCCGCCCCTCGACGAGTGACTTGAGGCACCCGGTACCCCTCTCTCCTGCCCGCCCCCAGCCGCAGGGTTGGCGGACTCCGGGAACGTCCTGTTCTAACCTAGTGACTCCGTCCTAAGCGGCGATTCCCGAGCGTCCAGCGAACTGACCCGCTTCGCAAGTGGCGTCCGAGTTCAAGGGCCTGTGCTCTGGAAACGCGCAGTCTCCCTCGGGCTTGGGTCGCCCCCAGGGGCATTTGGCCATTTGCCCGGAAGGAATCAGCAGTGTTTTGGGGAAATGCCTCCGTGTCCAACCCCACTGTTAAGGCCCCCCCCCCAAGAGCCCTGCTGTCACTTAGAACCCTGGAGCCGTGTCCCGGGTCTCCGACCGTCTTCTTCCCCTGGAATCGGGCTGCGAATCTGCATCTGGACCGTGGCTCGGCCACGAGGTCCCACCTTCACCCGTAGAGGTTTAGGAGCCTGGTCACCTGGTGCTGAGGGCAGGCCCGTCCCAGCGCCAGACCCAAGGGGGGCCCACCCGGGTCAGCGGGGCTCCCAGCTGCCCGCTCCGCTGTCTCAGGAGACGTGGCTTGTTCCATGGTCCATGAGCTTCAGCAGGGACGGAGCACGGCGAGTCGGCGAGGCGCCCGGAGGCCTCAGGGCGGAGCAGGATGTGCCCGTCTCTCCTCTGCACGTGGGTCCCTTTCTCTGAGGCCGCTGGCATCGTCTCCCGCCACTACCGCACCCCGTCTCCGTCCAGCATGCCAGCTTGGGAGGCAGAGGGTGGGGTGGGGCCTTGCCCTGAGTGCACACAGCTTCCACGCGTGGCTCAGGAGGAGGGCTCCGCGGGGGCCCGAGCACGCCGTGGGGTCGGCCGCAAGGTCCTCGCCACCCCGACCTTCGCCGACCCGTCTCCCGCCCTGCAGAGCCTGCGGTCAGCCGTCAGATGCTTGCAGAGCATGTGCCATGGACCAGGCTGAGTCCCGGGCAGCGGGGCTGCAAGGGGAAGGGGCCCCATCTTCCCAGTGCACCGAGACCCAGACGTCGGGGAGGCGGTCACACGCGGGGATGCTGGTTACAAACCCAGACGAGCGCTCCAGCCTTACGGGGGGCCTGTGGGGTGTGAGTGTGGAGCTGGCCACGGGCCGGGCGCCAGGTGTGCGCGGGAGGCTGCGCGGAGGCCGACCCTCCGGAGCGAGGCCAGCACCGCGGGGCCCGTCAGGGGCGGAGTTGGCTGTGTCCACGGAGGATGGATGGGGCTTCTAGAGCAGAGAAGGACGCAGGAGGACGGAAACCTGAGGGTGGTGGTGGGGGGGTGCATCTCGCAAACCCTGGAGGGCAGGTGGCCCCAGCCGCTAAGGCCCTGCAGTTAGCAGCCAAGTGCGAGTATGACAGGCCGCTCCCTGGGGCCCTCGGTCACCCCCATGCCCCCCAAACATCCCGGTTCACATGCCGACCGGCCGGGCTGCACTGCAGGCCTAAGGCCACCCGATGGCAGCAAAGGGCCAGCAAACCGGGCCTGGGGGGCCACAGAAGGCCGGGAGCCTCCCCCTCGGGCAGCCCCAGCTGGCCCCAGCCCCCACCTCTCCCCAGGAACGAGAGCCTCTCGGGATCTCCCGGCCCCCGAGTTCATCCTTTTTAAAACACAGACAAGGAGCACGAATCACAGGCCAGCTCCGGGCAGCCGGTCGGTCCTGCCGCGGTCAGGAAGGCCGCTGACCCCACGGCCGGGCAGCTGAGGCGGGAGCTCAGAGGGGCGCACAGCCCCGCGGGACCACCCCCCTCCGCGTCCCCGGCTTCCCCGGCCTCTGCACCTGCCGAGCGGTCCGAGGGCTGCCCGGGCCCCGTGTGCACAGGGATCGTCCAGCTGTCAGAGGGTGACGGGGACCAGAGGGAGGAGGCGGAGAAGGGGCTCCACGGGTGGCTGACGGCCGGCCTCGGGCCAGCGTGATGTCGGAGACAGGCCAAGGTCGGGTGCTGGTGGGGTGCTCCAGGGGCGGATCCATCAAGGAGGCCTTCCTGAAGCAGGGACATGTTGGGGTACCAGGCAGGATGTGGGGTGCAGGGAAGCATGTGACACGCACGACAGGCCAAGGGGCAGGGAGCCCGCCGAACAGCGCAGCCGGGCCAGGAAGAGAGGACCAGCGGTGGCACAGGCCCGGACGGCCGACGAGGGTTCCCACATCCAAGCAGGAGGAACAGGGAAGGCTCTCGACGAGGGGGCGGGGGTGACAGCACCATCGAGGCACAGGCGACAGGACTGGGAAAGGCTGGCCCGCGTGCCCACTTCCTGGTCCTTCTCTGCGTCTGCGACCTCGTGATTCCCGTTCCCTCCGCCTCCAGTGCCCTTTCCTAGACCTGTCCCTGCTCGCCACTGGCTGTGAGGACGGAGGGAGGCGGAATTCTGATCTCCGTCTGAAAGCAGGTCACGGGACCGACCTTAGACCACAGCCTGTCCCCGCACGACCCCCCCATCCTTGTCTCTCCGTTGGAGATGTGGCCGCTGCTGCCCCCAGGGCCGCGTAGACAGCACGCTCCCCCTGTGGCCCGGCCTGGGACCCGGAGCTGCTGAGCTGGGGCGGGAGGAGTCAGGGCCCAAGGGTGCCCAGAGGGGTCACGTGGGGGTGGGATGGGGGTGGGTGCTAGCTTCACCACGTCACCCGGCTGCGCAGCCACCGGCACAGTGAAGCCGTGACCCTCAGAGCTGGGTCCTGGGGTTCTGGGGGCCCCCACGACCCTTCCCGGGGTGGAAGCTGCTTTGCTACAAACATCTCCGTGTTCTTTGTCTTTTCATTTTTAAAAATTTTTAAAGTCAAGCTCTGCACGCAGTGCGGGGCTGGCGCTCAGGACCCCAAGCTGGCGGCACCTCCAGCTGAGCCGGGCCTGGGGCCGGGGTGGGCAGCTGTGGTCGGTGCGCTAAGCGGCCAGGGGTCAGGAGGCTTGGCAGGGGGAACCGCTCAGGGACTTGCAGGGGGAGCCGCAAGGGGAACTGCATGGGGAGCCGCAGGGGGAACTGCAGGGGGAACCGCAGGGGGAGCTGCAGGGGGAACCGCAGGGGGAGCCGCAGAGGGAGCCGCAGGGGGAACCGCTCCGAGAACCTCATGGGGAACCTCATGGGGAACGACAGGGGAACGGCCTGGGGACAGCCCGGGGACGGCCGGAGCCAGGCCCATGTGCCCCGCCGCGGGTGGGGCGAGCTGGACGGCGCCCGCTCCTCTCCAGGGAGGAGGCCAGAGCAAGGGGGCCATGGAGCAGCGGAGCACCTGGACCAGCGCGGGCCTCCCAGGGCGGGAGCCCTGCATCTGCCGCCCCCTCGAACCCCAGCCTCTTGGCTGCCCCGCCCCTAGAGACCCCGTGTGTCCCTGAAGCCCTCATGGGTGGGCCCAGCAGGACGAAGGCCTGGGTTCCTTTAAGCCCTGTCTCCCGTCCCCGCGCCCTCCACCAGGAATTCCTGTCCGTACAGACTTAAATGTCATCTCCTGCTGCTGATCTGTCTCCTGTGGGTTGGGGTCTTGGTCCCACTAGAAGGACCACGACGGGGATGGGGGTTCTTGCTTCCCGACTGTGAGGAGTCCAGGCGCTTCAGCAGCTGCCCAAAGGGTATGGACAGGTCTGGGATCCTGACCCAAATGGTCCCCGGGGTCCTCCGGGGCATCTGCGTCCAGCGAGGCTCCCAGCTCCGAGCCCCCTGTGTGCACAGGGACGCGGGGCGATGCTCAAGGGTGAGGGGCCCCTTTCCTCGAGCGCCTACGTGTGCCAAGCCTCGCCCTCCGCGCTGCATCCCCCCGGGACTCGGGGAAGAGGAGCACACTGCGCACACGTTGAAAGACGGAGACACAAAGGCTCACAGAAGAAGCGACCGCGCCCTGCTCCTCGGTGGCCTCACACTCCCCCCAGGAGCCCCATCCCGACTCGGGCAGAGCTGGCCTCTGGCGGGACGTGACTAGCTGTGTCCTCAGCTCCACGCTGAGCGGGACGCCTGTCCCACAGGGCTCGCTCGGGACCAGGGGAGCACACATGGGGAGAGCCAACGCCGCCCTGGGCCTGCTGGCCAGACCCTAAAATGTGGCGGCCCGTGCCGCGAGGGCCAGGGAGCCAGCGCCCGCGTGTGGGGCTGGGGTGGGAGGGATGTGGCCTCCAAAGGCCTCCGTCCCACCCGCAGCTGCGGACGTAAGAGCCCCGCAGGAACGCTGTTTGCTTGCTCTCTGGGCATCGCGACCTCTGAGGGCCCGGTGGAGCTCCTGGCCCCGCCCCGGGTGGCCGGCCAGGACGCAGGCAGGTGGCGGTGGGGCCCTGGGGGGCAGCCCCGGGGGCCCGGGCTCGGAGCGCGCACCCGTGTCTCTGGGCGAGTGTGATGCACCTTCCTGCGCGGCCGGGGCGGCTGCGGCTCCGCCAGGACACGGTGGCCATCTCAGCCTTCTCCCACTGCGTGTGCTGGGCGGGGTGGCGGGATGGGGGGCCCGGGGGGGCCCGGCTGGGGGCCCCGACCCACCCACGTGGGGCCCCGGCGGCGGCTCTCCTCCGGGTGGCGGACGGCGACAGCGGCTCCCATGCAGGCCCAGGCCTGGGTGCTCCAGGGGAGGCCTGGGAGCCAGACCCCGAGCTTGGCGCCAGACTCGGGATCTCTGCAGCACCCCAGGGCCCCAAAGGCGCCGGGATCGCAGCCGTCCTGGGCTCCCAGGCTCCTCCCCACGCTCCCTGCTCCCACCTCTTCGCCTCTTCCCTTCACTTTCCCATTAAAACCTTTCCTAGTGCGTGACAGGATTTTTTTTTAACGTTCCCAGGAGAGATAGGGCAGAGGGTATATATAGCCTCCCAACCTCCTCCACTGTTGTTGTTTTTTTTTAATTAAAATGATAGTGATTTCCACTGTAATCTTAAATTTATAATTATTTTATGTTGACCGGCACGGAAGCTAATGAAAATAAATCAAAACTATAAACATATTAAGCTTGTTTTTTTTTTTTTTTTTTTTTTTTTTTTTTTTTTTTTTTTTAAGAGAAAACCATTCTGTGCTCCAGCCAAGGGAGGCTACGGGTCCGTTTCCAACCCTCCGGGAGCTGAAGGGGAGCCACGCCTCCCTCATGGGCACAAGGGGCCAAGGCGGCCTCCCTGCAGCGCCTGGCTGCCGAGGACACGGGCCGCCCGAGTGTTTGTCCGCGGAGCGTGGGGGGCCCCAGCCGCGACCTGCTGTGCCCTGGACCCGCGGAGGAGAGCCGGATGGGGGGGGTCGGCTGTCCACGCGCCCCCACGGCAGGAGGGATCCCCGGGTTCCCGTGGGGGTCCTGGGACCCCCGGAACGGAAAGCAGTCTCACGGGTGGGCCCCGGGGAGGCATCGAGCCGCCCAGACACTGGAAGGGGCGTCAGGCCACGTGGCCCGCAGGTGCTGACGGGCTGGATTTGGGGCCACCCTTGACGGGGACCATGGAGTGACCCCAGGATGAGGTACCGCATCAGGTTAGCGTCGCAGCAGGAGGTTGGGGTGCACCTCCGGGGTGAAGGGTGATGCCCCATGGAAGCCCGGCCCGTGCCCGGTGTCGGCTCCACGGAGGCTCGGGCCTCGGCCTCAAGGTGCCATGTGCCGCGTGTGTCCTGGGTTTGTGGCAGATGAAGGGGGGAAGATGCCGGCCCCCACCGCCCCCCCCCAGTGCCCGCACCCGGTGCTGGTCCCTGGCCTTGCGGGATGCCGGCGGGCACGGTGCCCGGGCGGCCAAGTCCTCCCGGGGGCGGGGGGACCACCTGGGGCACCCGCCGCCTGACCGCGCACAGGGCCGGGGCCAGAGGCACAGGCGTCAAACCAGGGTTAGTAACCGGGAGCCTGTCAATGGCCTTCAGGGTGGTTGGCCTTCAGGGTGACCAGCCCGCCCCAGTGCGTGGGAGCGTCCTCTGCGCTTCAGGGGGACGTCGGGCGGCTGCTGCTCGCAGGGACCGGCAGGGGAACAAGGAGCTTCCTTCTCCGGGGGGCGACGGCTCCGCACCCACGCGGCCTGGAGCGCAGGCCCCGGGGCACAGCCAGGGGAGCGGGGAGGCCGTCCGGCCCCGCGGGGGTCGGGGTGCTGGACGTGGGACCCACGCCCGCCTCATTCCCCCGCTTCCATGGATGAGGAAGCAGAGATGCAGGAGGTCCCAGTGACCCTTGCCACGCCAGCCGCCCGGTTGAAGAGTTCCTGGCAGGCCCCTGCACAGAACATTCCAGGCCTTGGGGCAGCCGGGGAGTCGAGTGTGTGGGGTGGGCTTGCCTGAGCCTGAGCTGCGGGAGCTGGCCCCTCCTGCTGCAGGGACAGGATGGCTCCCGGGCCTTTGGGAGGTGAAGGGCCGCCGTCCCCTCTGTCCCCTCCGTCCCCTAAGGGGAGACCCGAAGGCCGTGTGCTCACTGAGGGGGACCGGCCAGGGAATGCAGAGAGCCCCAGCGGGGTGAGGTGCAGAGCTGCCCCCCAGTGTTGTGCGGCGGAAGCATGCCTCCCCCCACAGCCTGCCCCCCACCGTGTCCTCCCCACCGCCTCCCCCCACAGCCTCCCCCCACAGCCTCCCCGCCATGGCCTCCCGCTCACAGCCTCCTCCCCACTGCCCACCATCGGCCCGAGCCAGAGGAGCAGAGCCAGGGAACCGCGAGGCCACAGCAAGGGTTTGCAGGATCCGAGATATTTAACTCGGGAGAGACCCGCCTGGTGCCTCGGAGGAGACATGACATCACGTCACGGCGACGAGTAACGTGGAGGGGGTGGGGGCGGGGGGGTCCCGGCTGGCAGCACCCTGGGATTACAGCCACTGGGCGGAAACTGCAACTGCAAGGAGGCAGGCTCATGCTCAGTAGAAGCAAGAAACGCCCTCCCCTCGGTCCTGCCAAAACAATGGGAAAGCCTGGTTTTCGTAAAGTGCTGATAATAAATCAGCAATAGGGCACGTTCACATCTATTAGGTTGAACCACGTAGAGTTGCTGATGCTCGACCATCTCTGACCTAGAAAAACAGCACTTGCGTGAGTTTCCTCATCTCAGAGCCACCCCAGCCCTCTGCTGGCCTGCAGGCCCCCGAGCCCCGTCCCCACCTCCCGCACCCCAGGGCACCCCCAGCGGGCTCCTCGCGGGGCCGTAGACCCTCACACCTCCGTTCTGCTGCGGGACCTTTGCCACTGCAGGTGCCTTTGCCTAGAACATTCTCTCCGCAAGCTGACCCGGGCTCTTCTCATCCTGTACACCCCCTCGTCCCGCCCACCCTGCCCCCCGCCCGCTCGCCCCGCGGTGTCACCCTCCACCCGCTGTCCTCCATCGTCCCCGGGAGCGCCACGGGAGCAGGCGCCCTGTTGCCCTGCAAACTCCCCGGGTTTGGAACAGTGCCCACCCCCCGGTGAACGTGCAGTACGTATATTTGGCGAGAATGAAGGACTGATGAGTGTCAACCAGTGACCCGGGGCCTGGAGGGGTCACATGATGTTCCCAGCGGCTCCGAGCACCTGCCTGGAGGGGCCGAGGAAAGCCCCGGGACTCAGATCCCCAAGCACAGACTCTCGAGAAGCCGCCCTGCTCTCGGAGACCAAGTGTCTTGATGCACAGACTGTCCCGAGGCCGGATAAACACTCCTGCTCCAGGTGCAGAGGAGGCGGAGTCCCGCGGGGCAGCCTCGACTCTCGGGGGTGCAGACCCCGGGGCCACCTCTGCCGGGGAAGCAGAGTGCTGGTCACCTCCAGAAACCCACGACCAGGTACCGGGCCACGGGGTGGGCACGGCGCCGCCTGAGGGGCACTACCGACCGGGGCCTGTTATACGGGAACGAAAAATATGAAATGATCCCCACTTGGCAAATGCGTGAGGGATGTATTTGCCTGGCGACAAATGAGGGAGCAGTGCCAAGTAGAGAGGGGCATGGAGAGGGCAGGGAGTGGGACAGGGAGAAGGATGGGAGAGGAATGGGAAGAGGCCGGGGGAGAGGGATGGGAGAGGGGCGAGAGAGGGATGGGGAGAGAGATGGGTAGAGAGACAGGACAGGGATGGGGAGAAGGATGCAGAGAAGAACGGGAGAGGGACGGGGATAGGGACGGGAGAGGGACAGGGAGAGGGACAAGAGATCCTCTGGCTCCTGTGCGAGGAGGCACCTGGGGGCAGGTAGTCACCGCATAAGGATGGGGGTGAGGAGACGCCCGGCCTCCGCCTCAGGTGCTGGGTGTGCAGACAGCTGGCCTCCCGGGTCAGATGTGGGGGGACACAGAGGCCACTGCCCGCCATCTGCTCTCAATGGGGCCGTCAGGACACAGCATGAATGGGGGTGGCAGGGGGGCGGGCGCTGCGAGTCGCAACTGAGGACATCGGCGTCCGTGGGCGAGCGCTCGGCAGGTGCTGGGGCTCGGGTGCCTCGCCGCCCTGCGAGCTCACGGCATTTTCCAGGGCTGCGCCCGGGCGCTGACCTGTGGGACCCTGCAGGCCCGAGGCACCTGGGGTGGCTGCCAACTGCCCCTACATCCCCAAGGAAAGGGGCCCCAGGGTGCACACTCAGGACCCCCCTTCCCCGGGCAGGGCCCATCATCATGTGGTGACGGCACCTGCCTGCTGGGTAGAGAGCACCGGGGTCATCAGGGAGCCACGGGTCACCTGTGATCACTGCGCCCTGACCCGCACCACGCGGGGCGGCCACGTCCTCCAGTCTGGGCGCTGGGTCGGTGGGACCCGCAACGTCCTTCCATGCGGCCAACGCACGTGGGTCAGTGCAGGGCCCTCAGGGGGGAAGACCTGGGTGCCCGGCGTCCACGGGGCTGACCGTCCCGTCCCCTCCAGGCTGCCCACCATCCTGTCCCCCCTGCAGCTGCCCACTGTCCCGTCCCCCCCGGGGCTGCCCACTGTCCCCTCCTGTCCATCCATCCTCCATGCATGTGCCGGGGCTGAGGCCACCACACAGGGTCATGGGCCCGGACCTCCGGGGGAGTGGCCTTTACAGCTGCGGAGCTTGGTGGTCCCTGCCCGTCCGCAGGCTGGGGGCGGCAGGGCGCCGAGCATCCCGCCTGGACGGCACCTGCCCAACGGGCCTCCACGATGCGCACCTGTTTCTCCTCATCTTTCCTTCCTCAGGCCGTTCCGCTCGCCTCTGGACCCCAAGTGCCACAGCCCGCTTCCCCCCTGCGGCCCCCGGCCTCTCATTCCCGCCCGCTGCCTCTCCCCACGGCCCCTGCGGCGCCGGCCCTGCCTCAGCGGGGCCTCCGCACGTCACCTCCAACCTGCTCGGAAACGGTTGCCTCACCTGTGCGTGCCGCTCAGCTGCGCCACCTCTGTCTGTGCGTCCGTGTCCCCGGCACGCGGAGTGGCCGCCGCGGGCCAGCGCTACTTTGCTTGGCTGTCCCACGCGTGATGCAGACCACAAGGCCTCGCGTGTCTCTGGAGTCATGGCTTTCGAAAAGCATCATCTGAACACAGCCTTTTCTCCCGGTGCGCCTCAAACACGCTTGTGCAACGGTCAGAGCGAAATCCTTTCGGAGGCCACCGCACCCCGGGATTTCGGATTTGTCAGCGGGATGGCCGCGCCGTCCACGGCACCTGCTCCGTCCCCCGCTCGGGACGTCTGCACCTTAATAACTGGAAACGGTCCGGCTTCCCCGCCTCCTGGCTCTTTTGGGATCCGGACTCCAGGCCCCGTCGCCCCCTTTCCTGCCCCAGGAGTGGAGGAGGCACCGGCCTTTCGGGCACGGGGTTGTGGCAGCTGGAGCCTCCCGCTGTTGGCGCCCCGCATCCCTCCACCCCCAGGCCTCAGGGCCCTGCGGCACCGCACCCCAAGTCAGCGCCTGGAGGGGACGCGAGCAGACCGTCCCTGCAAGCGCAACCCCAAGGACCAAATCCCCCCGAGTGTGACCCCGTCACCCCCAGCCTTTAAGTAACCAGAGCTGCCCATGCCTTAAAGGACACAAAACATGGTACTTTTTAAAACATTTATATTTATATATATAAAAAAATTAAATATATATAATATATAGTGTGTTTGAGACTAAAAATATAGTACATAATATTTAAAAAAAAGGAAAATGAAAACAGAGTAGGAAAAGGTGTGAGGGCACACAGACACACGTTGCTAAAAACCTACGATGGTCTGTCCTAACAAAAATAATATTCTTTTCTCTCTTCTCTTAATCGTCATCATGGATCCGTTTATTTTTGGGGTTCGGGAGGACAAAACGCAGCCGGAGCCGGGAGTGGAGGCCGTGACCCCAGGCTGGTCGGGGCAGAGAGCGCGGCCCCACCTCCCGGCGAACGGGGTGCCCCCACCCCAGGTCCGGCCGCTACCAGGCGGCGCCCAGCGGGACTGCACGGCCACTCGGCTGCTCCGTCCCCGGTGGGGGCGTTCCCAGGGGCGGGGGCAGCACCTGACCCCCAGACACAGGTAGAAGGCCGCAGGCCCACCGCCCCGACGAAGGCCAGCGGTCGCGGCGGGCGGGAGGCCAGGGGCAGGGGCAGGAGGCTGGCAGGAATGTGACAGTTCTACGCAAACGGAGCTACTAACATTATTATTATTATTACCGTTATTATTTTTCAGGGCAGGCTTGTACCAGAGCCGCCCATATGGCCTGTGACTGCTGCGCAGCAATGGTTTCTCCAGGGACAGGGCCTGGAGCCCCCTCACAGTGATGCTTGGCGGGCCTGACCCCACCCCGCCCCCGCGTACACCTGGCCGCGCACCTGGCCCCATGCACCTGGCCGCGCACCTGGCCACGCACCTGGTCCCGTGCACCTGGCTGCGCACCTAGCAGAGGGAGCCCAAGGCAGCACAGGGAGGCCAGGGGGGCAGGTGCCTTGGAGGGGAACCAGGGAGGGGGGAGCTAAGTCGAGCTTTGTAGCTTCTTCACAGAAACACGCCTGTCCCAGCACTGTCCCCTGGCGCGTGCGTGAGCGTCCCCGGCTCCCCACCGGCCCCACACGCCGTGACTCCCTAACAGGAAGGGCCCACGGAGGAATGCCTCGCGGACGGGGCAGCCGTGGGGAGCCAGGGCCGGGCCTGGACATGCAGGAGCAGGGGTCCCCACAGCCCACCTGGCTCCATCCTGAGGAGCACAGAGCCACACAGAGCAGGGGGCACGGGGGCTTTGTCCCGGATGCGCCCCTCAATGTGTGGGGCAAGAGGGGTGCAGGGGGGGCCCGCAGGCGGGTCAAGCTGACCTTCCCTCCCCAGGCAGGGCGCCCCGGCCCTGCGGGCTCCTGCCTGAGCTCACCACCACCCTGGGGCTGGGCCCCCACCAGGGCAGCCTCTGTGGCTCCCTGAGTCACACCCGCCTCTGGGACATTCAGAGTCTGTGTCACAACGCTCCGCCCTCCTGGGTCTCCCAGCTGCACGGAGGGGGCAGCGCGCTCACCTCCCCGTGTGCTGGGGGCACCCCGGCTTCTCCGCGCCCAGCGAGGGCAGCTTCCCCTCGGTCCAGGCTGCCCGGAGCCCGGCACCGGGGGATGCAGCCCATGCTCCGGCCTGGCCACACACAGGAGTCGGGCGGGGGCCAGAGGTCGCCCCACACCCACCTCACCGAGGCCTGGCATGCGGCCCCCAGGACACCCTGCAGGCGCGCGTTCCCCACACGTCCAACCAGACGGCCACAGCCAAAGCGCCCTCCCAGAGGAGCCCCTCCTGCGCCCCCCGCCCCGCTGGCATACTGCCCCCCGCTCCCCACCCTGGTGCTGGGCCTCCACCTCCCCAAACGAACAGCAAGACCAGGATGGCAGCCGTCCATCAGACCAGCATGCAAGAGGTGGGGGGCGGGGAGGCCCTGGGGTGCTGGGGTCCCCCGAGCCGTGCCCAGAGCGGGGAAGGGACTCCGCTCACAGGCGTCTGGAAACCCACGGTCCCTGAGCCGTCAGCCGAGGTGGCCAGCGGCTAGCGACCCCGGGCGCCACCGCGTCCTCGTTTCGGCCGAGTGGGCCCAGCACTGACACGGAAAGGGAGGAGTCACAATGTGGCCAAACCCCGAGTCCAAATGAACAGTTTCTGGGATGCTCGTGTTTAAAAAAGCCATCGTGGTGTTCAGAGGTGAGCGGGCCGGGCTGCGCGCGGCTTGTTTCTGCGACGACCGTCAGGCCAGGCAGGAATCCACCCGCACGGGAACCTGCACCCTTCCCAGGCCTGTCCCGGGTTTGCCCAGGGGGACGCTGAGGGAGGGCCAGCTCCCGGGGGAGGGGCGGGCACAGCTGGAGCCCCTGTGGCTGCGGGGGGGGGCACGCAGGGGTAGCCCACGGGCTGGGCATTAGCTGGTCCGTCCCTCCCAGGGCGGGTGAGGAATGTCACCCCGCAGACCCATCCGCAAGGGTGGTGATGGCCTGTGGCTGATGAGCATGTAAGTCGTTAAAGCAAACAGGACTAATGAGTGGTGACCACGAGAGAGGGCACGCGGGTGCCGGGGAGCCCGGGCGGGGGCACAGTTCTCTTTGGTCAGAGGTGGTGGCTGGGAATGGCCGCGTGGAATGTGCGTGTGGGGACAGCATGGGCATGACTGCCTGCAGTGCCCTTCCGCGCCACCTGCCCGGGGTGGCCCTCCCCTCCCCTCCAGGCCCCTTTCCCGCCAACACCTGACGGTGCGTCTGGGGCTGGCGATACCTGTCCCCTCTGGCCCCCCACACCGGGCCCTCGACCGAAGCTGGACACTCAAGGCACTGGAAGTGAAAGGAGGAATCTGATTGGTCCAAGAAACAAAATTAAAAAAAAAAAAAGACACTCAACAACAAACCCAAAGCTGTCTCCAGACACTGCGGCCCGCTCCCCTGGGTGGCAGCCTCCCTGCCAGCGGCGGCGGCGGGACGGCGGGTCTGAGGGCCGGGCCCCTCCCCGAGCCTGTCACAGCCTCTGGACAGGTCTTACCACCTGAATGTTTAAAAATGGATTCAAAGTGCTTGGAAATTCAGAGTAAATGGACGGTGCTGGGAATCTGGCGGAGAACGGGTGCCCCCTTTCCCTCCCATCGGGGCTCTGTGCGGGGGGGCGGGGGGGACTCCCTACAGCTCTTTTGTCTCCCCAAATGAGGTTTTCATTGTTTTTTTTGTTGTTGTTGTTGTCTTTGAAACCTAGCCTGTGGCATCCCACCCCGACGCCACCCGCTGGCACAGGCCCCAGAGTTGAAGCCGGGATGCGGGCGACGGGGCAGGAAGGGGCTCGGGCAGAGGGGTCCCAGGGGGCTGGCTGTCAGCACCCGGTGCCCCCCCCCCCGGCCGCCCCCCCCCATCTAACCGTCTGGCTCTGCACGGACGGGAAAGAAAGCAGCTACTGGAGAAATCTGGATCCTCTGCAGGCCGAGGCGCAGGTCTCCCCACAGGCGCGCGGGTGGCAGCTGGAGAGGGCTGGATGCGAGCTGGGGCGCACCCGCTAACCCGCACCCACTGACCCGAGGTCCCTGCTGCAGCCCGGGAGGGACTGCGAGGGCCGGGCGGGCCACCGCGTTTCCACCCACCTGTGCGCGCGGCCCTCGCGCACTCGGGGCCCCGCGCGCCCCCGCACCTGGCTCCCAGGGGCCGCGCCGGCGCAGGACGAGGGCACAGGTCGGAGGAGACACATCCTCCCGAAGAAGAGGGAAGGGCAGGCCCGGGAGGCCGGGGCTTGCGGAGCACCATCCTCGGGACGGGGTGTTTCCGGGAGACCCGCTCCCCGAAGGCCAGGGCTGCCGGCCGGGCGCGCGCCTACACGTGCGTCTGCATGCGCTGCTGGAAGCGCTGCCCGAAGTCCGAGTGCTGCGACGTGTAGGAGAAGCGCGTGGCCGTCGCGTACTTGCCGATGGGGTCGTAGGCCTCGAACGGGGTCCGCTCCAGCCCGGCCGGCGCCTGCGGGTAGCCCAGCCGGTAGCCCGGGAAGCCGGCCGCCGCGGGGAACGGGTGCGGGCCGAACTTGTCGTAGTTCTCGTAGGACAGCGCGCCCGCCCCGTCAGCGCCCGCGGGGTTGGGGGGCCCGGCGGCGGGGGGCTCCGGCCCGAAGTCGGACGCGGGGGCGCGGCTGTAGGAGCTGAGCTGCGCGTAGCCGCTCGAGTGCGACAGGCGGGAGGCGGGGCGGCCGTCGAAGCGCGCGGGCCCCGGGGCGCGGTAGTCGGCGTAGAGCACGGCCCGGGACGCAGGCCGGTCCTCGTGGGCGCGCACGTTGTAGTAGCCGTTGGTGGGGTCCTGCGGGCGAGGCGGGCGCGGTGGAGGCACGCGAGCCGTGCAGCTGCCCCCCGGGAGCCCGCGCCCCGCCCCAGGCGCCCCCCACCGTGCACACCTTCGCGTCCCCGGAGCCCGCGCCCCCTCCCCAGGCCCCCCCCCACCGCGCGCACCTTCACCTCCCTGGGAGTCATCCCCCCCTTCCCCAGCCACCCCCCACTGTGCGCACCTTCACCTCCCCGGGGAGCCCGCGCCCCCTCCCCAGCCCCCCCAGTGCACGAACCTCACCTCCCCAGGCCCCCCTCAGCCCCCCCCATGCGCGCACCTCCCCGGGGAGCCCGCGCCCCCTCCCCAGCCCCCCCAATGCACGAACCTCACCTCCCCAGGCCCCCCTCAGCCCCCCCCAATGCGCGCACCTCCCCGGGGAGCCCGCGCCCCCTCCCCAGGCCCCCCCACCGCGCGCACCTTCACCTCCCTGGGAGTCATCCCCCCCTTCCCCAGCCACCCCCCACTGTGCGCACCTTCACCTCCCCGGGGAGCCCGCGCCCCCTCCCCAGCCCCCCCAATGCACGAACCTCACCTCCCCAGGCCCCCCTCAGCCCCCCCCATGCGCGCACCTCCCCGGGGAGCCCGCGCCCCCTCCCCAGCCCCCCCAATGCACGAACCTCACCTCCCAAGGCCCCCCTCAGGCCCCCCCCCAATGCGCGCACCTCCCCGGGGAGCCCGCGCCCCCTTCCCAGGCCACCCCCAACCGTGAACACCTTTACCTCCCCGGGAGCTCGCGCCCCTCCCCAGGTGCCCCCAACGTGCGCACCTCACCTCCGGGGAGCCTGCGCCCCCTCCCCAGGCCACCCCCACTGTGCTGTACCTTCACCTCCAGGGAGCCCGGCCCCCTCCCCACCGCCGCCCCCGCACCTTCATCTCGTACTCCTCCCGCGTGTCCATGGCGTCGCAGCGCAGGTCCTGCTTCAGGTCCACATCATCCTTGAAGGACTGCGGAGCCGCAGGACATCAGGGTTGGGGACTCGCCCTATGCCGCCCGGCCCCGTGCCCTGGGGCCCCTGGCTGCGGGGTGGGGGGGTGAGGTGGAGTCTGGGGTCACGGGCAGACCGGGTGCTGGGTGCAAGTGCAGCAGAAACTCTGGGGCCCGTGGGGGCAGAGACCGGAGCTGGTGCCAGCTTTGTGGCTGACGCACAGTGTGACTCCGGGAGTGTCACTGCCCCTCCCTGGGACGGCCCGTCTGAGCTGCCGGGCAGCTGGACCAGAAAACTTCCGGGCGTTTCCAACTCTGACTGCGTGGGAAGGACGGGGCCAAGTGCGGCCTATGGAGGGCGTGGCCTGCAGGTCCTCTGCTACTGGGAGACCAGCCAGGGGAGGATCTGTGCGCACATGCATGTGTGCACAAGCGTCTGTGCAGCTGCGTGTACATGTGGAGCACGTGTGAGCGCACGTACGTGTGTACATGGGACCAAGGCTGGCCCAGGAAGGGACGTGGGGGAGAAGGAGGTCAGTAGAGCCGGGGGGGGCGGGGGTCCCAAGAGCGGGAAGAGGGGAGTGGGGCGGGAGGCAGGGGCCCTCACCGAGTAGATGGCCTTCATGACCCGAGTGGCAGTGGACACGCTGGTAGTGTCATCCTCCCGGTCGGAATGCATCGTGAGCGGCTCGCGGTTCACAGTCTCCACCTTGATGTCCAGCTTCCGCAGGGTCACGTCCTTGCGGCCTGGATAGGGAGGGGCAGCCTGGACGCTCCGCCAGCCTCTGCGGCTCACCCCGGGGCGCCTGGGCCTGCCCGCTGGGGGCGCGGGGTGGGCGGGGGCCGTACTCACTGCCTTTGCGGCGGCGGTAGAGGAAGAACACCAGGGCGATGAAGAAGAAGGTGACCAGGACGCCTGCGCCGATGGTGGCCCCCGCGATGACGCCCACGGGCAGCACTTCTGCAGAGGAAGGGAGGGCTGGGGTGAGGACGGCGTCTCGCGAGGACCTGCAGGCCGGGCCCCACGCGCTCCACTGGCATCGGGGTCGGGGCCCTTCCCCACGCCTGCCCCTGGGCCTGCCGTCCTTCCCCACCCCGTGGCCCCACCGCCCGGGAGCGGGTTTCCCCAGCTAGGCCCCATGCAGGCCCCAGAGAGCTGCTCCCCACAAGGCCTGCCGGGGGAGAGGCCAGGGAGCAGGACCCCAGCTGCCCACACCCCGGCCGCGGTCACCTCGCTCTTCCAGCTGGATGATGGCCGTGCCCGGCCCAAAGCTGTTCCAGGCCGTGCAGTTGTAGTGGGTCTGAAAGTCGGCCTCCATGACGTTGTTGATGGTGAGGGTGGACAGCACCCCGCTGCCCGAGTTGGTCCGCTCCACTGTGTAGCGCTCCAGGGTCCCCACCTCCAGGAAGTTCTCCTTCCATGCCCAGGCCTGGCAGGGGGAGGGCAGGGGGTGATAAGGAAGGGTACCCTCAGGGCACCCTCGTCCTGCACGTCTTGCATGTCCTGCATGTGTCCAGCCTTGCAGCAAACCCATCACAGCTGCTGCCTCCAACCACGGCACAGGGTCTCCAGCCTAAGAGAAACTAGCTCCCGGCGTGCCGGGGAGTCGGAAGCGCTCAGACACACCTGGGGACACTCCAGCATGCAGATGCCCGGGCCCTAACTCCAGAGTTATGAAATATGAGCCTCCAGAGGAGGGGTCCGGGAAGGTCCGTGTTCATAGCAATCCCGTGAAGGCAGGTACGGCCGGGCCAATGCACCGCCGTCTGGCAGCCCCAATGTCCGGCCCCTGTGTGGCCCCCCCGTCCTTGCCTACAGCGTGACAAGCCCAGGCTCCGGGTCTGTGGTCTTAGAGGTTCACTGACCATGGCGCAGTCCCAGCCTCCTCCTCGGCCAACCCAGGCGGGGGCCATCCAGGCTCCCCCGCCCCACACAGCGGCGGCCCCTCCCCCAGGGCCCCTCCTGTGCAGCCGAGGGGCGAGGGGCGGTGGCCAAGCGCTGGCTCCCTTCCGCGGAGAAGGCCCCGGGGAGCCGTGCGCCGCCGCCTGCGCAGCCGTGGTAATGAAGTGTCCCCGGGCAGCCGCGGAGTTAGCCGAACGGCCGTTAACTGTGATGAGGGCCTCAACGGCTAATGGTCACGGGAGGACTTAATGGCGCGTGGTGTGGGGACGAGGGGGCGGGGGGAGGCAGGAGGGGCAGGTGGCAGGAGCCGGCCTCCTGCACCTGTTGCTGCACACTCCCCGTGCACCCTCCGCCAGGGAGCCTGCCCCGGCTGCTGAGGACCCAACGGGGCTGGGGAGCGCTGATAGCGGCTCAGGGTCACGACCCGGGTGGGGGGCGGGGGGGACTCACGATGCGGTCGGGGGGCGGCGTGCTCCCGATGAAGCACTCCACCTTGCCGCCGTCACCCCTGATGGCGTACTGCACCGCCTCACTGGAGATAATGGGCGGCCCTGCGAGCAAGAGGACCCGGTCAGGGCCGGGGCGGGCCGGGGCAGGGGGCGGGGGGCAGGCCGCCCCGCAGGCCGCTCACCGTTCACGTAGAGGGGCACCTCCCTCTCGGCCACGCCGATCCGAGGCACGATGGCGCGGCAGGTGTAGGTGCCGGCATCGGCCTGGGTCACGGACTTCAACAGCAGCTGGTTGCTGTTACTCAGGACCTGGGCAGAGAGAGCAGCCTCGGGTGGGGAGCCAGGAGGCCTGGGCCCCTGGGTGCGAGGGGGGCCCCGCATTGGACGCAGTGGAGAGAAAGCAGGAAGGGCCACAAGTGAATTCCCGGAAGGGCAAAGGGTGCATCCCCCGATCCCAAACGGAGCCGCGCCGATGCCTGCCGTCTCGGCAGCCTGGGCTGGTGGGGGCACAGCGGCCGGTGGCTTGGCGATTCCCTGAGGACACGACCTCCCTGACGCCCCTTCTAGGGCTTTCCCTGCCAAACAGGGTAGGCGGCTTCCCCCCGAAATCCCTCTCCCCGCGGCTCCAGCCCGTGCAGTCCGTGCTTCCCGCCATCCGGAGTGGACTCATTCACCCCGTCCGCGGAAGCCCCTCCGCCGCCCCCTGCCGCCACGGAACCGTCCAGCTGCGCTGCCGGGAGAAGCGGGTCTCGATGGCGAGCACCGGCTTCCGCGTCCCAGGGCCCTCAACACGCCCGGCTGCGGCCTGTCCCCACCGCACCCCGCCGTCCCACCTGCGACCGACTCCTTGCTCCGGGCGCCCGGGTCGGGCAGCAAGCGTCTTACCATGTTTGAATCCTTTTTGGTCCAGGTGAGGGTGAGGGGGGGATTGCCCACCCAGACGCAAGTGAGCGTCACGTCGGAGCCGATGTCCGTGGTCGTGGGCTTGGGGTCCACGACGATCCGGGGGGCAACTGCGCAGAGAGGAGCCCAGGCGAGGGTCTCAGCATCGTCGGGGGCCCGTGGGCGCCATCCTCTGTCCCTCTGCTGCCCCGGCCCCTGGCCCCACGGCGACCCCGGCCCCCCCGGAGCCTGCCGAGGCCCCTGCGGCCACTCACAGTGCACGTTCACCAAGGTGCTGACGTTGGTGCTGCCCACTTTGTTGTGGACCTCACAGGACACCGGCTCCGTGAAGAAGGAATAGTCCACGTTAGTCTCGTAGCGACTCTCGTGGGCATCCTCGATCACGAACCCGCCCTTGGCCCACCTGGGGGGAGGGCAACGCAGCGTGGGGCTCAGGGCTGGGCCCCCCCAGCCCCCCCCCAGCCCCAGCCCAGGCCCCATGAGCTCCCGCCCCCCGCCCCCCCGCCGTGCACCTGTAGCCCAGGATCTCGGGGTTGGCCGTGGCCTGGCACGTGAAGACGACACGCTCGCCCTCCTGCACCGTCTGTGGCTCGATGGACAGGGTCACCGTGGGAGGGTCTGCAAACGGGACGTGGAGGGTCTTTCCTTCTCTTCCCAACACACGGCCCGGGCATCCCCACTGGGCGGAGAGCCGGGAACTGGAGCCTGTAGCGTTCCAGCTCCGGGGAAGCACCTTCCCCACGCGACCCCGCAGGGTCCCGGCAACACTTCGCCCCCACACGTGGGTTAAGGAAACCACCATGATGACGTGTGCTCACGTTTTGCCCCCAGATCGCTTTTAGTTTGAAGTCTCAGGGAAGACCCTGCAGGCCTGGGTTTTAAGCCTCTTCAGGTTTACAGAATTGGAAACTAAGTCTCAGAGAGACTAGGTCACAGCCTGGGTCACGGGCTGGGCTGCACGCGGCGCGGGCCGGGTCCCGGGGCCCCCTGGGTGCTCCCCGCCCAGGATGCCCACTCACGGTGCACGTCCAGCTCGATGGAGGTCTCCTTGCCGGTCGGGACGGCCTCGTTCACGCTGCGGCAGGTGAACACACGCCCGATGTCCAGGTCTGTGGGGTTAATGAGCAGCTGGCTGACGGTGGTCTCTCTCTTGCCGTCCTTCAGCAGTTCCTGGGGACACGGGGGGGCACAGGGTCAGGCCACAGGCCGCCTAGGCTGCCATCGGGACGGCTGGGCCGTGAGCTTCAACAGGGGTGCAGCCCGCCCGCCCCTGCCCCCCCACCCTGGGCCCGGCTCTGCTCTGCTCCTCGCTTGTCAGCGTCCAGAGAAACTGGGCAGAAAGCGCAGCGGGTTCCGTGCACCGTCCTCCCGGACCCCGCAGAGTCCCGAGTGCGAGGCTGTGAGGTGTCCGCGCCGGGCGGCTGACCGCGGCCCCCATGCCCCGCCACCCCAGGGCCTACACCGTGTGTCCGGCGGCCCCCGCGGCTCCTCCACGTGCACCTGCCCCCTCTGCAAAGCCTTGGCGGCCACCTCGGCCCTCAGGACCTCCCAGCGCACACGTCCATCCGTCCTGCCCGGCTCTGGCCCGTGTGTCCCTCCTAGTGCGCGGGAAGGAGCGCCCGCCTCCCGACACCCCTTGGGTGGAGGGGCCGAGGGCCTGGGGGGCAGCAGGCCTCACCGTGCTGGCCACGGCGCCCTCCTGCTGCGTCCCGTCCCGGAACCAGATAATGGTGGCGGCCGGCTTGGCGTTGAAGGCTCGGCAGGTGAGGTTGTGCGGGGTGCCGGCCTGCAGCAGGAGCACGGGGCCGCCGTCGATCCTGGTGTCCTCGGGGGGGACTGTGGGGCGAGCAGAGCCAAGTCGGGGTGTGGCCGGCAGAGCCCCCACCCGGTGCCGTCCCTGCCTCTGCAGCAGGCCCCTGGGGGGGGGGCTCCCCTCACTCACAATCACTGTACCGCTCGCTCCCGGGGGCTTCGGGCCAGGCCACCAGCACGGACCCCTTGCGCCCCCCGCTCCTGTCCGTGCACAGCCTGCACGGCGCACGGGGGGCTTGGCCTCAACCGGGGGAAGTGGAGGAGCGCCCTCCTGCATCCCACCCAGTGGGCCCCGTCCTTGGGCTGGCCCCGAGCCACCTGCAGGCCGGCGCCCAGTGCACTCCCGGCCTCCTGGCATCCCCCACCCCCCACCCGGCGACACAGCCATCCCCGCCGGCGGGTGATTTCCTGCAGCGGAGTGAGAGCGGGCCAGCGCCCTGCCAGACACCTGCGAGGCCACTGAGCACCCCCCTCACGGTCCGGGCTCGCCAGCCTCCCTGCACTGGCTCTACCTGCACCTCTGCTGTACCCCCCAACCCCATCCCGGGCTCCCCAGCTTCCCCGCACTGGCTCACCTGCACCTCTGCTGTCCCCTGCCGTCCCCCCCCACCTGCTGCAGGGGCCGTCCCGCCACAGCCACCTGTCAGCGGTTCCCAGGCGGGTGCTCTGAGCGCCTCACCTACCTTGTGTTGGGGGCACAAGGTGACTGTGCGGCCCCCGCCCCACCAGGGCTGCTGTCCCCAGGCGCCTACCAACGGTGCACAGTAGGCCCCGGCTGACCGCAGGAGGGACTGGCTGGCTCAGATTTCCGATGCCAAGAAACAGGAGGTCCCCCTGCCCTATCCCCACAGGCCCCTGAAGCCCGGGTGATCGGATTACAGGCTCCTTGGAGGTAGGGCCGCTCCTTGCCCTGAAAGCCCGGCTGCCAGGGCGGGCGGCAGCCGGTCCCCGGGGATCCCAGCCCACCCAACCAACGAGCGAGGGGCGGAACACACACAGGCAGGGCTTCAGGGGTAATCTCCGGGTGCGCCCAGTGTTGGCCGGGCCGGGAGGGGCTCCGTGGGACACGCTTCGGGAGCCGGGAGGCCCCTGCAGGCTGGCGGGGCGGGGCTCCCAGGTAGGAGCCCTGGAAGGGGCCCACCTGCGCCCACCTGCACCGCGCTGCACTCGGGCCTGCAGGGGCGGCTCTCCACGCAGGCTGCCCTGGCCTCAAGCCTGGCCCATCTCCGCACCTGTCAGGGGACCTGGGGAGGCCCTGGGGTCCGGGCACAGCCGTGCCCAGCCTGGGGGCTCTGGGGAGGTGGCAGGGGGTGCTGGCCCTACCGTGTCCCACGTGCCCGTGCTGCCTGTGCGGCTCTCACGAGCCCGACTGTGCACCGAGGCCCGGGCTCCTCCTCCCGGGAGCACCTGGTCCCAGGCCAGCGCGTGCACGCGCGGAGACGGCGTGGGGAGGCCGGAGTGGACACAGACCCGACGCGGGGTCCACCCGGCCCGGTCGTGAGCCATCTGCCTCTCCGAGTCCGTGCAAAAGAAAACGGGGACACTGAAGCGCCTGCCCTGCCGCCAGCTAGAGGCACGCGTGCACGGGGATGCCCGTTCGCAAACACATTTTTATGATTTGTGACAATTGTGCATGTCAACACGCACACGCCTCCGCGGCCTCCATTGTCCTGTTTGTAAAATTTTAAAAAGTAACAGGAACCCTCCCCCAGGGGCGGTGCTGTGAGGTCAAACGGGGAGCACGGATGTGACGCGCAGGGCCGGTGCCCGCGGGGTCTCAGCGAGGTGCCCGAGGGCTGCCCGTGGGCTCCGTCCAGCCTCTGTGGCTACACCGCGGGCCCCGCGTGGGGTCACCAGGCCACCTGGGGACACCCCAGGGTCGTGACCTCTGCAGGGCCCAGCTCTCCGGACCCCGACACAGGACCACGTCCTGTGGCCCTCTCCCCGCCCCCGCCCACCCATCAGCCTGTCCCCCTCCCACCCTTCCAGGGGCTCATCCCGGGTCACAGATTCCAGGCGACGGGAGGGAAGAGAGGGAGCAGGACAGAAAGGAACGGGGCAGCCGGAGGACAAAGGGGGCGTCGTGGGCAGAAACAAGCCCTGCAGAGGCGGGGGCCAGGGGGCGTGTAGGGGCCGCCCCCCACTATGCCGCCGGCCGGGGTCCCCCCAGGAGGGACATCTGTTCAGGCAGTAGGACCCCAGCTCTCAGCCCCCGGATCACCCCCAGGGGAATCTTAGGGCCAGGGAGGGGGTCAGGGGTCTGGGGACCCGGTGAGGGGGGCAAACAGCCCCGGGTCAGTTGCTGGGCTGGACTGGGGGGGCCTGGAGCAGCCCCAGGGCAGCAAGGCCGGGCCCTGGGGAGCCCCGTGTTCCGCGGGTGGAGCCCAGCCCAGCTGGCCAAGGCCGCCTCACGCACCCGCCCGGGGCCCAGGCGCCCGCCCCGCTCCCTCCTACTGGACGTGGCGCTGGGGGCGTTTAGGGACGGCTGGGGGCTCCCAGGGCAGCGCGAGGCCAGGAGGAGGCCGGGGCAGGGGCAGGGCCGGCGGGGGCTGGGGCCTTACTCAGCACGGTGAGCTTGGCCCGCCGCGAGCGCAGGGCGGCCTCCGTGGCCTGGCACTCGTAGGACGCGTCATCGGACAGCTCGGCGTCCGTGATCTCCAGGTTGTACTGGCCGGCGTCTGCGGAGCCCACGACCCGGTACCGCGGCCACGCTGCGGAGACACGGCGGGGAGGTGAGCCCCTCACTTCCTGTCCCCACTTCCCGTCCCGGCCCGCAACCCCGCAGCCCTGGACGAGGAGGAGGAGGAGGAGGTCCCGGTGGGGCGCGGGCTCAACGCTCACGGGTTCCTCAGACACCGGGGTGAGCTGAGGCCCGGAGAGGAGAGGCGCTGTCCCGCGCACCCCCCGTCCTACGCACCCCTGCCCACAGGACGCAGGGCAAGGACACTGCCCGGAGGGTGCCCGAGGGCAGCAGGCTCCTCTGGGGGACGGTGGCTGTGCTCCCCACCCCCGGGACCACAGCCTCCCCTCCGTCTGCCTGGAGCGCCTCCCTGGTGTCCGTCTGTCTGAAGCTCTTCTACCTATAGGTCTCTGGGTTTCCCTCCGGGTCTCAGGCTTCCCGCTGCTTTCTCTGCGCCCGGCGGCAGCCAGGAGCAAGGGCAGCGCTTGGGGTGGGGGGCAGGGTGGAGGCTGGCGGGCACACAGCGGGAGCACAGGGAGGAGCGCGTGGACGCTGGGCCGGCAGGAGCCCACTCACCTTTGAGGCCCTGGCCCATGCCCAGCGCCAGCCCGTCCTTGGTCCATTGCACGATGCCCGAGTAGTTGAGCAGCACGCAGGGGAGCACGGCCCGCCGGCCCGCCACCACCGTCTGGTCGG
Source organism: Nyctereutes procyonoides (assembly GCF_905146905.1). Classification (NCBI taxonomy): domain Eukaryota; kingdom Metazoa; phylum Chordata; class Mammalia; order Carnivora; family Canidae; genus Nyctereutes; species Nyctereutes procyonoides. Next base: position 457,800 of record NW_026575117.1, on the reverse strand, counting down.
CCGGCTCCTGGCTGAAGCGGGTCTGGGTCCCTGGCAAGGCCAAAGGGGCACCGGGTAAGGACACACGGGGGGAGGGGGCTGCACCGCGGGCCACCCGCCCGGCCCCACCCTTAGGTCCTGCTCCCCACCCCAGAGCCCCCTCCCTGCTGGCCCCTGGGAACGTCATGGGAGCGGAGGCACTCGGCCATCACAGACTGCGGTGCCCTGTTATGTAAGGGTCGGGCCCAGGCGAGTCCCGCCGTGTGAGGTACAGACAGGACACCGGGCCAAGGCGAGGGGGATGGGGGGATGCCGGGGCCCGGGCAAGGGGGACAGGTCGGGGGATGCTGCGGCCAGGGCGAGGGGGACAGGATGAGGGGGACAGGATGAGGGGGACAGGGGGATGCCGAGGCCAGGGCGGGGGTGGGGGAACACACTGGGGTCAGGGCAAGGGCGATGGGGGGACGCTGAGGCCAGCACAGCGGGGACAGGGTCAGAGTGCGGACATGAGCCTGAGCCTCGGTCCTCCCATCCGGGCCTGGGTCGTCTCACCCCCCCGCCCCCGCTCCCGCCTCCACCCCCACCCCTTTGCAGGTGCCAGCTGTGTCCTGGTACAGCACCGCTGGCCATCCCGGGGCACAGCTGGGCTCTGTACCCTGCCCCCACCGGGTGTATTGAGTGAGCCGCTGCCAGGCACACATGCGAGCGGCTCCGTGGGCTAGCAGAGGATGCACCCCGAGAACCCACCCCAAGGGTGCACCCCAAGGATGCACCTTGAGGACCCACCCCGAGGACGTGCCCCAAGGATGCACCGTGAAGACCCACCTGATGATGCACCCCGAGGACCCACCCAAGGATGCCCCCCAAAGACACCCCGAGGACATACCCCAAGAACACATCCCAAGGACCCCTCTGAGGATGCACTCCAAGGGCACACCCCGAGGGCCCACCCCAGGATGCATCCTGGGGACCCACCCCGAGAACCCCCCCAAGGGCCCACCTGAGGGTGTCTGCGCAGTGTCCAGGGCGAACCCCGAGCCCGCTTCTCTGCGCCTGCCCCGACTCTGTGGCAGGGGGGGTGTCCGCGTGCCCCCACCCCGCCCCGCCCCGTGGGAGCCCAGCGCGTATGACTGTTCTGCTCCCCTCAGCGGAGCCCCACGGCCGCGGCGGGAGCGGAGCCGAGAGCTGCACAGTAATTGCCTTTAATTGAGGAGCCCGAGTGGAGCGTGGCCGGGCTGCTGGCGGCTCCCCCAGGCGCCGCGGGAGGGGGGGCCAGGGTCCCCAGCTCATCCGCCTGTCACTGCCCATCACTGCTGAGAGCTCAGGGGGCTACTCCCGCCTCTTCCCTGCGCGCTCGCGAGTCCCCGCACCCAACCCTCCGGGGGCCTCTCCACGCCGCAGACCTCCCGCCGAGCCCCCCACTAGGGCCCCAGGCCGCGTCCCCCTCCCTGCTGCCTCCTCCTCCAGCGCCGTGTCTCGCCTTCTTTCCAAACCGGTCCCACGTCCCCTTCTTCCCGGAAGCCCTCCTGGATTGAGGGTCCCGAGGTCCTAGGCCATGCACAGCGGGTGCCCTCGGTCTGCACTTCCATCCCAAACGGGAACAGGCTGCACCCACGTCTCCGTCTCGGGGAGACCGCAGCTGCAGGGCGGGGGGGCTCCGCGTGCCAAGGTCAGGGCCGGCCGTCTCCGCCCCGAGTCTCCCTGGACATCTGACGTCCAGCTTGCCTGCTGCACCAACGGCCAGGCGGGGCAGCGTCTCCACCGCGGGGGCGGCGTCCACGGGCATCTCCGCAGACCCGCGCCCACCGGGCGCCCACGGCTGGGCCTCGGAGGTTGGGCAGGTGCCGAGATGGCGGGGGGGGGGCGGCCGGAGCGCAGCCTCGTGATCACTCCCCACATCTCCCCCCTTGTTACTCGATTCCCTCAAGCCCTGTGCCCCTCTACTGCGCCTGGAGCTGCGCCCCACATCCGCGGTTCTCCTTCCCCGGCTGAGCCCGTCCAGGGCCAGGGCTGGGCCTCATGCCCGGCTTCCCTGCGGGGCCCGGACCCCCATCTCCAGGGGGAGTCCCCAGAAAGCACCAGGAAGCGGCTCTGTCCGCGGGGAGCAAGCAGCAGCCGCCCCTGCGGCGGGAAGGAGGGGAGGCCCTGGCGGGCAGAGGCGGGGGGGAGCTTGCAGGGCAGGGCGGGCCGTGTGTGCCCGCTCACGCTCACGGCGGCGGTTAGTGCCCTGCGGGTGCAGGGCGGCCTGGGAGCCCCAGCACGGACGCCGGGGCCTGCGCGTAAAACCTGCTCCTGGTTGAGGCCATTGGGTCGGGGGTCTCCCTGGGATTGGGGCAGGGCACACAGTCAGTCCCGAGAGGCTCCCCAGGGGAGGCAGCACAGGGCAGAGCTGGGATAAGGAGGGGAGCCCGGACCCGGGGACCCCACGCCACGATGGGATGGCTGAGGAAGAGCCTAGAAGGTGAGCCGTGAGGGTCACCAGCTGGGGCACCGCCGCGAGGGCAGATGAAGGAGGAGGTCCTGGGGACACCCTCCAGGTCACAGAGGTGCAAGGAGCCGGTGCCGGTGGCCCAGCTGGCCTGGCGAGGACACAGCCACGGCCCCGAGGCCTCAGAGCCCCCAGGGTGTGCGCCTCTCACCTGGGGCCCAGGCATGGCTCCCGCTCCAGGAGGGTCTCCGGGGGGCCCCACCCCGGACCGGCGACACAGGCTGAGCCCGCGCAGAGGCCGGGAGGGCGAGGGACATGAAGGAGACCCGAGGAGAAGCTGGAGGGTGGTAGGGAGCGGCCCGGGGAGAAAGAAGGAGTGCGGGGGGCCGGGGCGCTCTGTGCCTCCCATGGGAGCCGGGCCAGGTCACGCCGCGGAAGCCCCGTCCCCAGCACCTGCCCCCTAGCTCCCGCCCCACTACTCCCTGCACTGCTTGGCTCGGGTCGCGGCCCTTCTCGAGCCCGCCTGGGACTCATGTCCTCGTGTGCACCTCTGTGTCCCCCACCCCTGGAGCCCCTGGAGGACAGGTACGCTTCGATTTACCTCTGTCGCCCCTTCACTCCGGGCAGCGGCCCCTAGGGACGGTGACTCGCAATCATAAGATCCAGCTACGCGCCAGGCACGGGGCGGACGTGTCACACACATGTCTACCATCACGATCGCTGCGCCGGCGGCTGTTCCATCCACTTTATACAAACGGGAAACGAGGCTCCAGGGATATAAGGTACGGACACTACCGAGTGGCAGCGATGAGCACGCACTCGGGGCGCTCGGCCCCATGCCACACCCGGGGACACCCAGTGTACGGGGCTGGTCCCCACTTTACGCCTCGGACTCCAGCTCGGCTCTCCGGACTTGGGCCAGGGTGCCCCACGCCCCGCGTCATCTCCCCTTCCATTGGGCCCAGGGAGCACAGGGGTCGAAGCCCACGTCTGATTCGGAACCAGAAGGGACCTCTCGCTCCGTCCTGCAGGCCGCGGAGATGCCTGCAGATGCTGCGACACACGCCACGGGCTCCATGTGGACACACACGGCTGTAACACGGCAGTCCACGCGTTCCTGGGCACCCCCCAGGGCACACCGCCCCCCGCACGCCCGTGGCCCGGCGTCCTGTCCCCAGAGCGCTGCCTGCCAGGCCAGCCGGGGAGCAGGGGGATGGGGCCAGGCACACGAGGCTGCGGGAGGGGCTGGCGGGGGCCGGGCCCTGTCTCCCCGGATTTATCAGCCGCGCAGTAACCCACACTCCGCACTCCAGCTTGCTGCTGGCTCAAAGGGAAGCCTGTGATTCGCCCCGACAGCTCTCAGATGGAACTAAATCTCCACACTCCACCCCTCCTCCCGCCACACTGCCCCCCTCCCCGCCCTCACATGTCGTGCCGCCGTCCTCCCAGCCCCCCCCCCCCGCCCCTCCTGCTCTAGGACACAGCAGCCAGGGAGGGCCCCGCCGTCGGCCTTGCTTATCTCCCGGAGCAAAGGACTGCGATCTCCGGCTGGGCCCGGCTGAGGGGGGACGGCGGAGGACGGAGGGGGATTCGCACTTTGGGCAGAGGAGCAGAGAAGGCGGGGAGGGCGGAGGCAGGGCCAGAGGGGCTGTGGGCGGCGCGGGGGGCGGGGGGGGGCGCGGCTCTGCTGACCTGGCGCGGCCCGAGTCCAGGCCAGAATCAGACTACGTGCCGTGGCCCCCAAGGCTCTGCCAGGCCAAGAGCCGGGGTCAGGAGGCTGGCGCAGGTGCCCTCTGGCGCGGCTGAGCAGACGTCAGGTGACGCGAGATCAGATGTGGCCCCAGACAAGCCTCCCACCGCCGCCCCAGCCCTGCTGCGCGGGATCTATCTCGCGGCATGAGGCGAGCAAGTGGCCCTGGGCGCCCAGACTCGGCCCCCGCTCCCCCGCCCGAACCGGTCTGCCCTCCCTCCCTCCCTTCCTCCCCCGGAGCAGGCTGGCCAAGCGGCCGACGCAGATGCAAGCTGGGGAAGGCACAGCCCAGGGGGAGTCTTTCCAGGGACCAGATGGGATTTTACAAGTGGCCACACTCTGGCCTGGTTTCCCGCGTCTGAACAGGCTGCGGGGCTGGCCGCAGGGCTGGCTGGTCCTCCCAGAGACCGCAGAGCAGTTCCCTGGTCTGCACCATCGGGCCAGCCCCAGAGAAGCAGGAACAGGAACCTGAGAAAGGCTGGGCCTGGCCCGGGACCAGCGCCAGGAGGGCACACGGCAGCCGTGGGCGGCCCTGGCCCCTCCAGCTCTGGGACTTCGCTTCTCCGGGCCTCAGCCTCCTCAAGCCAGGACGGCGAGCCGCCGGCCCCCAGGGCCCTCTGGCTCTGCTGCTCTCAGATCCTGTGGCATCACCTGCTCCCCCGGGGCCTCCGCCAGACCTTGCTGACCGTCCAAGGACTCGGCCCCGTGCCTGTCCCTCTTGGACCGCCGGGAAGAGCTGGTGCACCTGTGGCCAGCCTGGCGCTTCCTCCTGGCCAGGTTGGGGGGGCCCGTGGGTTTGGTTCAAGACTCAGATGGTGACCCCGCACAGGGAAGGAAGGATGGCCTCGGCTTCCCCTGCAGGGCGTTCCCCGTCCACTCTCCTGGCATCCCCTCTGCTGGACTCACGGTGGGCAAGTGGAGGGCAGAGGGCCGGCCGCCCCGGTCCTTGGGGGACCTGCCAGCCCGGGCCCCTCGTGAGGACTTCGAGCTCCCGAGCTCTGAGAGACTGGCAGGGGCAGCTGGACGCACGCCCCCTCCCCCGCGCGTGCCTGTGGCCCTGCGGCCCCCTCTGTCCTGCCAGCCCAGCGACACCTGGGTCAGACCCGAGCTGACAGCTCTATGCAAATGTGCCCCTGGCAGGGGACCCGGAGAATGTTTGGTGGGAAGGACAAGGGCATGAGAGCCCAAGTGGGGCTGGCCGCAGCAGGTATGACAGCGGGAGCAGGGAGGGGGCCCGCACGAGGTGACGGTTCTGCTGAAAACCTGAATTTCAATCTGGCTTCAGTGGGCAAGGGGAGGGCGGTGCAGGAGCGGAGGCAGGTGGCCGGCAAGGACTTCGCTGACGGGAAGGGGCAGGGAGGACGGTGGAGGGCAGTCCAGTCGCACAGCCAGAGGCCGAGGAGACGGACAGAAGGCGGCACAGAACGGGGACCCCTGCCTCCCCGCACCCCCTGGCCCTGCACCTGCTGTCCCCCAGCAGCCCCCAGCCGGCAGAGTGGGTGCAGACACGGGGGCGCCGGCAGAGGCTGGGGTGAGAAGAGGGCCACAGCCAGCAGAGGGAGTAGGGGCAGGCAGGGGGTGAAGGAGCCCAGGGGCCGCTGCGGTGAGCAACAGGAGGGAACCAGACAGAAAACGGAAAGAAGAAAAGGAAATGAGAAAGGGAGTCCAAAGGTCAGAGGGGACAGGGCCTTGGTCACCATCCAACAGCTTTACTCCAAGAAACTGAGGGTCGGCAGGGGAGGCAGGTATCCGGTGGCCCCCGAGCCGACCTCCCAGCCAGAGGCCTCGTCTGGGGGCCTCCCACCTCAGCACCCCACGACGGGAGGGAGAGCGCGGGAGGCGAGGTGTGGACCAGAAGGCCAGGAAGGTGGACGGAGCAGGGGTGAGGAGGGAGTGGGGCCAGCAACGGGGCATCTGGGAGAGGACAGCGAGCAGCAGGGCCGAGGCCCGGGGCTGGGCGGCCGCCTCGCAAGGCCCTGAGCATCTAGGTCAACGGGAAGGAGTGAAATCCTTGAGAAAGGGAAGGGATTTCTGAGCGGATTAGCCAAGGCGGTGGGGGGGGGGGGGGCGGGGAGGAGACAATGAGGTGACTCCAGGGGCAGCTGGGGGCCAGGCCCGGGCTCCCCCACAGAGAAGACCCCCGACCCCCCAACAAGGCTCGAGGCCCAGGGAGCGAGGCAGGCTGCTCCCCAGACCCTCTGCAGCGGGTGGGCGGGTGGGCAGAAGGAGGGTTTTCCCCCACCCTGGAGCCGTGAGCCTCTCTCTCACCAAGCAGGGGCTCTTCGGGACACCTGACCCCTCCCAGATTGAACGACCTTTACTGTATCCCTCACCCTTCACACCACCTCCTCTCAAAATTAAAAAAAAAGGAGAAAGCCCAGCAGATCCGGGTACGGAACTTTGTCTCCCTTGGGGCCGGGGCGGCCTCAGCACAGATGACCCGGCAGATCCCCCAACGCCGAGAGCCAGGCCAGGCAGGCCCCCAGGACAGCACACGGTGCGGACGGGGTGCCCCGCTCCCCAGCAGCGTCTGCGGGAAGGGCTGGCCAGGAGCCCCCAGGCTGGGCGACAGCAGTGACTGCAGCTCCCCAGGGAGCAGGCTTCCCTGTTGTGCAAGAACATTCCAACAGCACACGGCGAGCGCTCCCCACGTCTGCAGGGGCTCGGATGAGGCCGGATGATTGCCTGCCAGCCACCTCCCGGGGGCCTGGTGCTTTCCGATTCTCCCCACGTGCCTCCCATGTTCCCCTCTTGCATAGACGCAGGCCTATCAGATAATCGATCCGTAACTGTTCGATCAGGGTGGCTGGAAACAGTTTGCGGGACCAAGGCCGAGAGGCAGAAATTCTGTGCAGGGTGCAGGGACAGAGAAAGGACAGGCCACACACAGTGGTCCAGGATGGAAGTCACACATGTTGGAAAACTTCTGTCCTGGCGACCTATGGCGAACCTCCGTGGGTCAGCGACAGGCCGAGTGTCTTATCCCATAGACTTAGACCGTGGCTTCGTGTGTCGCATGTGCTGTGTCTCACGGTGGCACCTTGGCCGCAAGACGAGGCTGCAGACTGGGACGCCAGGCGGCCTCTTCCAAAGTGAGGCGCACGACGTGCTGGGTGCACAGCAGGTGCCCCATAGACGCGCAGCGTTTGAGCCTCCGAATGACAGAGTGGACAGTGACTCGGCCGTCACCGCAGGTGGATCCCGATGTCCCCCGTTGCGCCATCGGCAACCCGCCACTCTGCACCGCCTGGGTGGCCAGCCAGCACCCGGGCAGCGCTGCCGACGGCCGACGGGTTGGGGATGTGCCCTCCATCAGGGGAAACACGGCGCTGCCCACACGTCGTGCTGAGCCCGGGGCTGTGTGCTGGCGGCCCTGCGGCGCACAGGACATACTCCACAGACACACACCTGCTGGCTGGTGGTCCACGGAGCCCTGACGACGAGGCAGGGGGTGGGGGACACGGCCCCAAAGGAGCGGCGGGAGCCCAGACGCCACCGACACGGGCCGAGACACCTGCGAGCAGCTGCAGGGCCGGGAACCGAGGCGCACGGGGAACTTGGAACTCGGGTCGTGTGTCTTGAAAAATGAGACGCTTTCCCCGTCTGGGCGTTCCTCTACCTTCCAGAAGCTTCTACGCCCTTGAGAGAGGCTGCACGCAGACAGGGCACGTCCTGACTTGGAGGAGACGGAAGTGGAAACCGGGCTGCTCCGAGGTTCGGGGCTGCGGCGCGTCGCCCATCTGCTCAGCCTGCTCAGCCTGCTCAGCCGGGGGGCGGTGGGTGTTCGGTGCGCGCGTCCGGTGCGGGCGCGTCCGTGCATGCGTGTGCATGTGTGGTGTGCGCGCGCGAGTGTGCATGCATGTCCCTGTGCGCGAGCCCGTGCATGTATGCGCGCCCGCGTGTTGGTGCGCGGGGGTGGGGGTGGGGGGGCACGTGTGTCCCTGCGTGCGCGCCGCGCCTCGCCTCGGAGCCCGGGTCCCTGCTCCCCCCCGCACGAGGGCTGACGGAGGCGCCACGGCGCAGGGCGTCCCGCCGCTTCCACTTACCCTCCATCCAAAAGGCTCCCCGCAGCGCCGCGTGGAGGCCCCGGGGCGCGACGCCGGTCAGTCCTGCGCAACCCGCGGCTCCGCCTAAGTCGGAGCGTCCTGCCGGGGCGAGGGGCCCGACCCGGGGCCGAGGGGCCGGCGGCGCGCAGGCTCCGTCGTGACCGGCGCGGGGACCTCGGGTGGCCGCGCGGCCCCGCAGGGGCTCCCGCGGGTGGGCCTCGGCCGCTCACCCGCCGTCCCCTCGCCTCCTCCGAACCGCCTCCTCCAGGCAGGCCTCCCAGGCCACCACCTGGGCTGCGCCGCCCGCCCCCCCCCTCCCCGGCTTCCCACATGTCCTGCCCGCTAGTGTCCTCGGGCCGCGCGGGTAGGACGCAGGTGCAGGCCCGGGGCCTCTCCCTTCCGGCCCCTCCTCCTCGGCCGCCAGCGGCCTCTGTCTGTCCTTCCTCCCTCCACCCCCGCAGTCTCCGCAGTAACCTCACGAGTCCCCACCCGGCAGCCCCGCCCCACGGGGATCTGACCGCCCGGGACGCCTCTCACGGCGGATTCAGCCCCGCGATGTCCCCCTGGGTGACCCCCACCACCCCACCCCGACGGGACAGGGCCGGCATCTGCCCCGGATATCAGAGCCCTTGAGGCTCGGCCTGCCCCCCCGGAGTGGACGGGGCGGTGGGAGGAGGAGCTCGGGGAGCTGGGGCAGGGGGGCTCCAAGCGCCAGGGCGAGGCCCCGGACAGGGGTGGGGTCGGGGATGGGCCTCAGCACGGGTTCTCCGAGATGGAAAGTGGCACCGGGCACGCTGGCCTTGGCTCATATCATCCTAGACCTTCCTTCCCGAGCCACCCCGACCTCCTCAACCTCCTGGGACCTCACGGGGCACCCCGACCTCCCTGGGCACCCTGACCTCTCCGCACCTCACCAGGCACCCCGACCTCCCTGCCTCTTGCTGGGCGCCCCAACCTCCCCAGGCGCCCTGAGCTCCCCACCCAGAGCAATGGCAGGAAGGATGACCTGCTGGGGGGCGCTCACTGTTTCGCTCAGGAGCCAAACAACCAAGGGACACAGGCCACCAGCTGTGCCCCCACTCACGCAGTCCCAGACACCTCATCCCCCTGGGAATGACTTTCCCTACCAACACCGCGGCTCCGGGCTGGGCGGCCGGACGCGGCAGGTGTCCACACTGCAGGGAATGCGCTCCAGTCCAGGCGGGAGGGCGGGACGGGGTGGAAGTTTCCCAGAGGGCGGCCAGCGGGACAGGAGCAGGGCAGGCCCCATGGAGGGCAGGAGGGCGCGACCCGGGTCTGTTGCTCGCAGCCCTGACGCCTCCAAGGAGGTAGGAGGGTGCCCCACGCAGGAGACAGGACAGAGGTGGGCGGGTGGGCAGGGGTGCAAGGGTGGGTGCGGGGGCTTCGGCTGCCCTGTAGTGGCCCGGTCAGGGGGACACAGGAGGGCAAGGGGGGAGGTTCCAGAACTGGGCTGGGCGGGGTGTGGGGCCTGTGGAGGGCGACGCCACGGTCATTACACGGAGTCCAGTAAAGTCCTGGGGGCGCCAGGTGGCAGAGGAGTAGGGGTAAGGCACGGGGGTGTGGGAGGTGTGGGGGGGAGCCTCACCCCGCCCCCCTACAGCAGCACTGATTCCAACCGGAACCTCGTCCTGGCAGCCAGGCCACCCCGTCCGGCTAGAACCCACCCGAGGCGGCCAGCAGCTCAGGTTCCCTCGTGCCTGCCACTCAGCAGGCGGGTATGGACGCGCGAGCCCGGAAAGCCAACCTGACCCCCGCCCCAGTGCCCGCACCGAGTGCCCGTGGCCCCAGGCCCGGCTCTGGCTGCCGCCCGCCTCAATCCTGGGGGCCGCTGTCCCTAGCGCAGCTTCGCTGACCTCACTCTGTCCCCCTGCTGAGTGGTGACCGTGCATCCGGGGACGCAGAGCCCCGGTCCTGGTGGGAACGTGGGCCCCTGAGTTCTCGGGCTAGGTGCGGGTGCTTACGCGCCTCGAGGACGCTGCCCAGAGCTCACTCGCTTTTTTAATAAAGATTTTATTTATTTATTCATGAGAGACCCAGAGAGAGAAGCAGAAACACAGAGAGAGAAGCAGGCTCCATGCGGAGAGCCCAACCAGGACTCGATCCCGGGACCCCGGGGTCACGCTCTGGGCCGAAGGTGAGCCCCCGGGGCCCCCACCCAGAGCTCTCTGCCCCAAGCAAAGGGCTGAACACGGCTGGACACGGCCGGGGCTCAGGACGAAAGGCCGGACGCTGAGGCCCCAGGACGAGCGAGGCCGACCCAGGAGGCACCCGAGCGGGCGGGGAGCCGGCGGCGAGCGGGTGGGCGCCAGCGCGGAGCCACACACACGGGTGCCCAGCCCGACGCGGGAGGGAGGCCTTCGTGCGGTGCCCGCGCAGGCCCTGCAGTGGGGAGGGCGCCCTGGGGTGCTGAGCCGCGGGGACCCTGCGCCTCCCTCCTGCTCTGGGGCGCAGGGCCGAGGCGGGCCAGGAGCTGAGCCCTATGTCCTGCTGCTGCCTCACGGGCCACGGGCAGAGGGGCGGGTTGGAGCCCACTCGGGCCGAGGGCTGTGGCGTCGCCGTCCCTCCTCCTCCAGGCCACGAGCACCGGGTCCCAGAGGGCAGCCCTCCCAGGTCTCTGGGACCAAGACTGCGCCCCAGCTGGGCCTGGACACAGACCCCGAGGACCACCACGCCCACACCAGCGCCCCCGTTCGCCCCCGCAGGACCGTGGCCTCGAGGCAGCTGCAGCTCCTGCGGGGGGGAGGTGGGAGGGTGGGGGGGAGGAGGGGGCACGGGAGAGGCGGGGGAGGGGCTGCCTCGGCCTGGCCAGGCGCCTCGGGCACTTCTCTGTGGCCGCGGGCCTCGCAAGCCTGGGGGGGCCGGGGAGGCAGCGACGGAATAATAATGAAGGATTTTTAATAACTCCTCAGCTCCGGTGTCAGCTGAACGGCGCCGCGCAGCCCGTTGGGAAAACTTCGCAAGGAATTGTCTTCCCAGGAAGGGAGACGGAGCGGAGGGCGGGCGGCCGAGAGCTGCGAGCAAGCACCGAGCGAGCACTGAGGGAGCACCGAGGGAGCACCGAGCAGCGCAGGGGCAGGCGGGGCTGGGCCCAGGCCCTCGGGGCGCTTCCACTCCCGCCACGCAGCCACCCAGCACCGGGCGATGACAGCCCATCGCGGAGCCTGCGCAGACCCCTGCCTGAGGGGCGGCACCCACCGGGACAGCAGTCGCGGCCTCGCCCAGGAACCCACCCGCCGCCCTTCCATGCCCCGTACTCAGAGGAGGACATTGGGGCCCAGGGGCGGCCGCGGGGAACCAGAAACCCACGTCTCCCCAAAATGAACACAGCTTTACCAAATCCAACTGTCGCGCGTACTTTCCTGGGGCAGCGCTGCTCGCACAGGGGCGGTGCGGGGGGAGCGGGTCAGGGTGGGGCCGTGGAGAGCTTGGGGTAAACCCGCCTCCACTTGCACGTCTTCTCCCCCATCACTCTCGGCGGGCTTCCTGGAAGCGGCGGCCGTGCCCATGGGCCAGGAGGCAGAGAGACCTGCCAAGCCTCGGGAGCGACAGGTGGAAAGGGCTCGGTGACGCGGATGGTGGAATGTTCTAGGAGCCTGAGAAGCCTTGGCAGGTACTGAAGAGCGGGGGTCGTCATTGGAGGCGCAGAGGCTGCAGCGGGTGGGCCGACAGGTGCCGGTTCTCGGAGGTCAGGGACGTACGGGCCTGTGGCTCCAGGCACGCTGAGACCTGGCAGGGCGCCGCTCGGGGCAGGACCAGCGCCCCTGAAGGGGCGGCCTGGGGGAGGGCAGGGCACGAGGGGCTACCCGAGCGGCGGGGCTCCAACACCGAGCCTCCCGTCATGGCTTTGGAAAGGGAAACCGAGGCAGCAGAGAGCAGCCCGTGCTCCCGGGGACGTCCTGCAGCGGAGCCTGCCCCTGCCCCCACCCCGTCCCCCCCTCACCTGCCTCCACGCTGCAGGATGGAAAGTGTCACCCAACTGTGATGCCTCATTAACACTTGGGAAGTCGTATTTCACAGCTGCCCCCAGCTCCAGGTGGCAGGTTATCGTTAAGGCCGCACGTGACGCAGCGACTCGTGACCGGGGCGCCGGGGTCGGGGGGGCAGCCCTGACCCCCTGGGCGCCCCGGCCCAGCCCCGCACCCCCAGGCCGCTGGTCAGTCTGGGAACCAGGGGGAAGGACGGAGGGCGGAGGAGGCCGGCCCTCGGGAGGGACCGACGGCAGCAGGCCCAGGAGGGCCCTACACAGGGGCTCCCGGAGGGCAGCGTCAGCAGGCTGGGGAGCCCGTGTCCCGGGGGAACCGGGACAGCGCAGGGGAGGCAGGAGCCCACGGACGCGCTGGGGCCCCGGCCCTCGCACCCACCTCTCCCCGGGCGGAGGCAACTCCCAGGCCTGGAGCCTCCACCGTGGCCCACCCCAGCAGCCCCGCAGCCCTGCTCGGGCCTCCCTGCCGCAGACCCTCCATACGGGAATCCTGGGGACTTGAAGAGTGGGGAGGACGTGGGGCATCGGAGCCCAGGGCCACGTGGGCGCGTCAGACTCAGGTAGGGATGGCGCAGGGACACCTGTGCGGATGCCAGGACGCCAGCCGCGCCCTTCCCTCCCGCCCGGCCCCCAGGCCCCCTGATGAGGTGCTGGGGGATGACGCCCGCGGGTGCCCCCTCCTCCTGAGAGGCCCCCAGGGTGGGCAGGTTATCGGAGGGCCCTCGGGGCTCCGGTGGCCTCTGGCGGGGCTTAGCTGGGCCAGGGCACGGCCCTCAGCGCTCAGCACGCCGGGGGTCACCCCAAGTCACATAATGGTGATGAGGACGCCTCGGCCGACATCCACGGGCAAGCGGGTGGCCAGAAACCTGGTAACTTGTGCCAAGGCTTCCCCGCGGCACCCACCCTGCCCCCGCCCCCGTGGAATCCTGGAACAAGTCTGAGAGTGCAAGATTCAGTTGGAGTCTGTTCCACACTCTCAGCACGTCCGGGGGACCGGCCGTGTGCCAGTGTTTCCACCCAGTTCCAGACACGAGGGGTTCGCAAGGCACAGCCCTGCTCTCGGGGCGCCCATGATAAACTGCTTTCAGGAGAAATAAGGCTCCCGCCAGCCACCGGCGGTGTGCGTGGGGAGAAATGATTAATTCTGACGCGGCGAAGACCAGGCGGGGACCCGGGCAGAGGCTGGGTGCGGGCAGGACAGCCCCGCGGAGGCACACAGGAGGCGACGCGAGTCCGCGCAAAGCCCGCGGGGAGGGTGGGGTGCGCGGGCGGAGTGAGGCCTGGCTGGAGCTCCTGGTGCTCGTGGGATGACAGGGTTGTCGGGATTCAAGGTGACAATCCCCTTGAAGGTGTAAGCCACACACGCGTGGCAATTATATGGCACCGCGCTGTCTGTGGCTCCTGGGGCGTAAGAGGGGAGCGGGTCGTGGCAGGTGGTGCCTCCATCCCCACCTCTCACACCTTTACCCCAGCAGGCGTCAGCCCGGAGTCCCACCCGCCTCGGGCCCCCCACGGAACACGGAATCCGCACAGGGGGGCGGCCCGGCACACGCGAGCTCCATGTGGGGTCACCAGCACACTGATCACTGCGCAAGGGATGCAAGGGGCGGCCGACAGGGAGGCCGTCTGGCCTGGTAAGGGGTGGGGGGACTGGCGACCAGGAAGGCCCCAGGGAGGGGTAGCGAGGAGCTCTGCCAAACACGGGGTGGGGGGGTCCCCAAGCGGATGCGGGAGCCCATCACGGGGGTGGAGAAGCTCCTCCAGGAAGCGTGGACGTGGGAGCAGGAGCTCGGGGGGACAGGGGCCTCTGCACATGGTCGTGGTGACACAGAGACCCGCGGGCACAGGGTGCTCTGTGTGCTGGGTGCCGGGGAGGCCTGGGGTTCGGGCACGGGCCCAGAGGAGCGAGGAGGACCGAGGGGGAGCACCCACCAGCAGCTGCGGCTCGGCTGCGGAGAGGAGCTCCAAGGATGTAGCGCTGCCCTGGCGGGGAACACACGGAGGACGCCGGGTCAGCAGGACCCCGAGCCTGGGAGGAGGCGGAGGCCCAGAGGTAGCCTTGTACCCTGGCGCGGGGTCCACCCACTCATGGCGGGAGAAGTCGGGAATCCCGGAGGGGCGCGGGGTGGCCTGACCCCAGGTCATTGTGAGGAGTGTGGGGCACGGGCGAGTGGACCCCAGACACCCTGCTTTTGCGACCACAGCATGGGGGCCGGCGTCAGGGTGCGGCCGCCAGAGCTGAGGTGACCGGATGCCCTGAGCACGACAGGACTCGGGGGCGGCCCTCGCGGCTGTGGGCGGCTGTGGGCGGCTGTTGGCCGCGTTCAGTGGTGAGCGTGGAACGAGATGCACGTGCAGTCGGGGCTGCTCCATGTGAGCCGTCGTGTGTGACAACGGCTGCCAGTAGGTCGTGTGTGCTGTGACCCTGCCCGTGATGGCCTGTGGCCCTGGACGATGGGCACTGGACACCCTGCTTCTGGGCACAGGGAGCAGCAGGAGCAGGCTCAGCGGCGGGAAGGTCGCAAAGGCACGGGGCGTGAGCGTGAGCCAACCTCACAGCCCCACGGCCGCCCACCTGGCCAGACCCCCACGCGGCCACGGAAGAGCGGGGGGCACTGAAGGCCGAGGAGGGGCCCCACTCGGCAGGGCTGTGGGGCAAGGGCTTCCTGTGCTCCCGGTGTCGGGAACCAGGCGGAGGTGAGACTCCGGAGAAGCGAGGCCAGGGGTCAGGGCCAGCCGACGGCCACCCGCGGTGCCACTGTGCTCCCAGGGCCTGCAGTGGGACGCCCGGAGGACACCCGACATGACGGCCCCTCACAGACGGGGACCAAGGCCCTGCGAGGGGAGGTGAGCCCCCCCCAGCCCCGGAGCCGGTGGCCAGCAGCGCCAGGGGCACAGCTGCGGTCTCCCCAGGGCCATCCACGCAGAAGCACCCCTGCGCACTGAGCACCCCGCCGGCACCCGGGTCCGGCTGTAATCAGGAATGCTGTCTTTCTAGAAGCCCCCAAGCCCTTTCTCCAACACCCCTGCAGGACCTGAGCACCGGTGGAGGGTGCAGGATGCCCCATCTACTCTGCGGGAGGCCGTGGGTGTGCTGAGCTGAGACCCGGGACCCAGGAGTTCCTGGACACGTCTCTCCATGCACGGGTCCCCCCTGCACCCCCCATTCCTCCACTCCCAACACCGACTCTCAGCTTGAAACCCTGAGAACCGCCACGGGTCCCCCTGCAGGGCCTCCAGGCGTGCTCACCAGCCCGCGCCCACGCGGGGACTCCAGCGCCAGCCCCCACCCAGGCGGGCAGTGGCCCGGGCGCCCCGACTCCTCCGCCTGGTGTCCCGGCCCCGCCGCCCCTGCCCCGCGGCTTCGCCCTGCACTCAAGTCGGGCACCCGCACAGCGGCCTCCGTGAACGTCCTGGGGTCACCCCGCGTGACCCCCTCCATGGTCCCGGTGAAGCTCAAGCCCGAAGGCCCGGCCGCCCTCAAGGCTGCTCCCCCGCGTGCCCCCACTCGCCGCACGGACGCCCGTGGGTGATGCGTGGGACCCCTGACCCAGCCCCCAGAGCCCCACGGGTAACCCCGCCGGTAACCGTGTCTCTCTTGTCCCGCGCCCCCAGAGATGTCTTGCTCAAGCCGGTCCGCACTTGCTAACCGCAGCTTGGCCTCTCCACCCGAGCGCCCTCTTCCGAGCGCCCTTTTCCAGGAAGCTTCCGCCATCCGGCCCCGCCCTGCCCCCTGGCCCCGTGCCACGCCCACCCGGGGCCTCCCCTCTCCGCCTCCCCTGCCGCTTACCTCCCACCCCCCCACCCCCGGCAGTGAGTGCTTCACACCCTCCTGGCCCAGTCCTAGGACCTGCCACCTGAGTCCCCGGGCGGCCGCGGGCAGGACGGGCGTCTGTGCCGTGACAGGTGCGCAGCCGCGGGGTGAGCGCCCGTGCGGAGGTGCTGACTCGGGCGTCTCACGCTATTTTTATAAGCGAGCGAAGCGGCGCGTGCCCCTCCCCCCGAAGGTGTCTGTCGCACCTCTCCGCAGCCCAGTTTGGACCCCGCGCCAGCCAGAGGTCACCGGGGGCAGGAAGCACAGCTAGGCCTTCCCTTGTGGCTCAGCGCAGGGGCTGCTAGAACAATCTAGTCTTTGCGTCTCGCCCGTCTCCCTGTAGGGGCGCGGCTGTCCAGGGCCGGCTCCACCACTGAGCCTCCGTGCTCACCTGTGATAAGGGGTGACACTAGTATCCCCCGCGCTCGGTGAGCCCGAGGCAAGTGTCAGGCATCGTTCTGATTTATCTTGCCCTGCCCTTCCACCCTTATTTTTGCACATCTCTGGTTTTGGGGACTGGATGGGTGTCATCAGCACCGAGGAGCCCAAGGGCCTGAGGGCTGGCACAGGATGCCCACTGCTTGGCCACCCTCGGCCCGGGACGGCCCGGAAGTAAAAGAAGGGAAGCCCGGGCCAGGGGAAGGGAGGGCAGGGCGGGCAAGTCCCAGGCAGAGGGCAGGCAGCGGCGCTGGGGAGGCGTGTGGTGGGCAGCTCCTCCCACAGGAGACCCAAACCGGCCCAGAGCACGGCCCTGCGCTGCCGCAGCAGGTGGGAGCAGCGTGGCCACGCCCCCGGCAGCCCTGGGGAGGCATTGCCCACGGGAGCGGGGACCTGGGGACGTGGCTCCGTGTCTGCAGTGTCTGCTCGGAGCCTTGGGGGGGGGGTGGCCCAACAGGGCCGGCAGGACGGTGCCGTGGGTGGGGGGGCGTGAGGGTGAGACCTGCCCACAAGGGTCGTGAGGGTCGAGGACACAGTGCCTCCCAGCTCTCAGCCTGGGTGTCATGATGGCTGCGCCCACCTGGGAGGCGCCCCTGAACGGAGGGAGCTCCGAGGACCTTGGAAGCCTCACTTATTTAAGCCAACTCGGGTCTCCGTGGTGGGAAGGTGGCCCCCGCGCCAGTCGTCGCAGTGGAATCGGGGCACCCCAGGCCCCGACCCCGCCGCCAGCCAGAGGAGCCGCGGGCGGAGGAGGGCTGTGCCAGGCACGCAGGCACATCAGCCCCCGGGGCCCCCAGCGAGTCAGCAGGCAGGTGCACCGGGCCCTCGCTTCAGGGCGCTGCTCCCCTCCTCCCTCTAGCTTCTCACCGTGACCCAAGTTCACCCTCTGGAGCCACACGAAGTGGACCTGACGCTCCTCCCGGTGACAGGCTCCAGGCGAGGGTGCGTCCAGGACCTGCCCCGAGTCCCTCTTCTCTGCTTTCTGGAACCACCCCCGTGCTGTGGGCCCTGGCCCCCCGCCCGCCCCCCCCCCCCGCACAGCAAAGCCCCCCAGAGCACTCGGGGCTCTCCCCCCGCCCCCCCAGGGACTCACACCGCGGCTCCCGGTCACCCAGGGCGCCCCGGCTGGCGAAGTTCAATGCAGCTCCTCGCTTTCGCTGCCACCTGGCTCGGTGGGTGAGCAGCACCGGGCACAGCTGCCCAAGGCTCCCCCGCCTCCTCTGCAGGGTCTAGCCGGCCGCCCCTTCGGGTCCCGGACCTGCTCCGTTCCCTGCAGCGTTTGTGCCCCCGGCCAGCTCGGACGTCTCCCTCACCCGCCGGCCCCACCCGCACGCAGCCTGTTTCGTGGCCGCGCTGGGGTGTCCAAGGGCCATCCCACCTCATCTCCGGAACAGACCCCCTGGCCCTCCTCCCCTAAAGCCGGTCCTCCCGGCATGGCCGCCTCGACTGGTGACATAGCCGCCAGGCGACCCTGCTGACCCAGGGAGCGGCCACGCCTGTGCCCAGAGCGCACCACGGGCGTCCCCCTCGAGGTTCTGGTCGCCGCCGACGGGTCCTGGGGCGGAGGCTGTACACCCTCGGGACCTCCCAGGTGACCAAGGGTCTGTGGGCTCTTGGAGCACAGCTCTGGGTGGATCCGCACGGCGCCGACGGCTGGGGTCGGGGCCGCGGTCACCAGGCCGACCCGCTGGCCCCGGGGACAGGACAGCCTGGGGGCTCCACCAGGGGCGGGTGGCTCCATCACAAAAGCCCCCTAGACCCTGGGGCTCAGGGGGTCCCGGTTGGTGACCCGCATCCCCTCCCGTGAAGCTATCACTGAGGCACGTTGCCCAGGTGTGCGAGCTGCTCACAGACCCTGCGGGGCCGTGCTCACAAGTGGGGCTGGCCTGGGGACCCCCAGGTTCCTGGGGGCCATGCCGAGTTGGGCGGTTGGCGTCAGGATTGCAGGGCGGAGGGTGCGGCCCTCACGGTCCGTGGGCGTGAGCACTGTGCACCCCCCCACACCCCCTGTTCTCTTGCTCACTTAACGACGTTCATCCTGCATTTCCCTCGAATACAGCGGGAGTCTCCAACCTCAGGACCTTTGCATCTGCTCTTCCCTCTGCCCGGACCGCGTCCCTCGCCCCACCCCCGTGCGTCGGCTCCCCCACCCAGACCTGGCCTCAGGCACCTCTCTCCGGCTGCCCCGTGTCCTGTCCTTGTCAGTGACGCGTGCCAACATCCACCCTACCTGCCGGCTTCCCTCCTAACCTGTTCCCCCGCCCCCCCCCCCCCCCCGCGCCTCCCCTCCCAGCAGGGGCCCAGCAGGGCTGCAGCCTCCTCCACGACCTCTGGACCGTCACCACCGTGAGGTGCCCACGCTCAGGAAGGCGGCGGCCCGTTGGGGGCCCTGACTGTCCGCGTTCCTGGCCCAGGCCTCTGTCCCCTGAAAGGGAGCAGCCAGGCAGAAAGATCGGGGGGTGGGGGCCGGGCGCAGGGGCAGCGCGGGGGAGGGAACGGGGCAGCACGGTGGCCGGGGTCGCGCGTTCCACCCCGCGAGTCGCCAGGTGCCAACCGGTGCCCGCGTGAGCCCCAAGGCTGTTTCCACGGTGTCAGGCCCTTACGGGGACGCGCCGCGAGGAGCCCGGGCACAGCCCCCCGACCCCGGGGGAGGCGAGGGTGCGATGGACCCTGTGCATGGGGCGCGTCGGAGCAGGGCTGGCACTCGAGGGCCTTGCACTCCCCAGAGCCTTCCACCCCAAACCATGGGGTGCGCAAGGAGTGCAGGGAGGCCGGGTCACAGCGGGGTCGCGGTGCCACCCATGCGAGGCTGCTGCCATCTTCAAGAACTTTTGTCCCCCCCCCCAGCGCCCCCGACTGTGGCCTGGATGTCACCTCACCCCTCCCCTGCCCCGCCCCATGGACGTGCCCCTCACCTGCACGCTCACCTGGAAACCCTGATAGTGACCATCCCTGACTCCAGCACACACTCGCTGGCTTGTCCTCTGGGAGAGGCCCCGGGCCCGGGCTGTCCCGGGCTGTCCTCCTGGGCTCTCATCACCGAAACCACCTCCTCCCGCCCCCACCCCCTCGTCCCCTGACCCATCCCCCTCCCCCTGGCCCCCTGACCCCCTCCCCCTCGTCCCCTCCCCCCTCGTTCCCTCCCCCTGGCCCTGGCCACACCAGGCAGTGCAGCAGGTTCCGTGAAGGCCCTGGACCCCCTTCTTCTCACCTCCTTCCCCAGAAAGAAGCTGTGGAGCAGACAATGAGCTGCCCCCCACAAACCCTTCCCCCGCAGGGCACCCAGGCCAGGCTGCCATCCAGCGTGAGGCCAGCGGCCCTAGCGCCAGCCCATGACGCGCCTGCCCAAAGCCCAGGGCCCCACAAGTCCGTGAGAGGGCAGGGGCGGGTGGGGAAGGGCAGCCCCCTCCTCCAGGCCGTCCGGCCCCGCAGCGGGCTCCCCCTGCCAGATGTCAGCCTGCTGTCACCCTGCTCGGGGCTGGACCACCGTTCCCGGCCCCTCGCATGGCCGGGACCCCCCATCTTTACCTCAAGCTGACGGTCGGTGCCAAACCCAAAGCACCTTCTGCACCTCCTGGGTTGTCCCCCGCGACCGTCTCCCGGACGATTCCAATAGCGGCTCCACCCGCTGCGCAGCCGCCCCCCTGGACCCCAGCAACTCTCTGGAGCGTTCACCCGCCCACGCCGCCCCCATTTATTGGTCTGTCCCCCCCCCCCCCCGCTTCACTCCTCGGTGCAGGTGCCTGGCACATAACAGCTGCTCAGGAAATGCTGCAGGACTGACCCCGAGGCTCCGTGCACCCTGCGGTCTCCCCCGCCCCACACCCACTTGGTGGCTTCCACACCACCCCCCGAAGCCGTCACCCCAACACACGGCAACCCCTCCATCCTGTCCTGCTTACTGCCCCGCCTCTGGGGGCGCCAGGGTGCCCCCCCCCGCGCCCCTGCACAGGGAGCCCTCCCTCTCCCCACAGGCCGGGCCCTTTCCTTACAAGGCCTCAGGGAAGGAAACGCCTGCTGGAAATGGCACTTGCGGGGCTGCACCCTGCGTCCTCTCCCGGTCCCCCTGTGCTAGGAGACCAAGCTCCGCCTGCCTCCTCTGTGAAGCCCTCCAGGTGAACAGCCAGTCCCGTCCCGCCCTCCCAGGCGAGGGGGCGAGGGCCCCACATTTCCGGGGCCCTGACTACGCGTCACCTCACTGCAGCGCTGGAGGGCAGACGCGCCCCTGCCACTGACCACGGGCTCAAGGGGGTCGCGAAGCTCGTCACCGAGTCGGGATTTGAACCCCTGTGTGTCCGACTCCGCAGGTGTGGCCTGTGTCCTCGGGGGGCGTCCTCCCTCCATCAGGGGCCCCTGGCTCAGCCCCGTGGCATATGCACGCGTGCGTTTCCCCTGGGCTCCCCGAAGGTCCTGGATCCGTGCGGTTCATTGAGCAAACACAAGAGTGGCTGGGCGGCCGCGCGGGGGTGACCGCACTCCCCAGGCAGGAGCCGCGGCAAGGAAGCGTCCGCAGGGGGCACCCCGGGGAGCCGCAGTGCCCTCCTCCGCGCAGGGGAGCCCCCTGTGCATCCCCGGCCGCCTCTCTGGAGCCCTGCGGTGCGCGCACATCGGCAGCCCTCCCGGAGGTGGCACGGTTGCCAAAAAACAAAACACCAAACACATCCAAACAAACCAAAAAACATAACGACAACACCCACGGGTGACGGACGCAGCTCCCTGCAAAGAACAGGCAGACACTCCCCTTGCCTTCTGGGACCTCCCTGTGGGACCAACACGCCTCAGGTAGCAACACCAGGCCACCCGGCGACACGGCCGGGAAACCGGAGACAGGTGCTCGGCCGGGCTGTGCTTCCCTCGCAGGCCCAGGACACCCACGGCGGGAGGCGAGGGCACCCCACCCCACCCCCCGCGGGAGGCGAGGGCACCCCCACCCCCACCCCCACCCACCCCGTGCTTCAGAGCCATCTGCATGGCGGGAGGAAAACTGGCTCCATGGGCTGGTGTGGGGCCCGGGGGCAGATTCTCAGATGTGGCCCCGTGAGCGTGCCCATCCTGGTCCTGGTGCCTGGTCCCTGGTCCCTGTCCTGGGCCCTGTCCTGGCCCCCATCCTGGTCCTGGGCCCTGTCCTGGCCCCCATCCTGGTCCTGGTCCCCGTCCTGGTCCCCATCCTGGTCCTGGTCCCCGTCCCAGTCCCCGTCCTGGTCCCCGTCCTGGTCCCCATCCTGGTCCTGGTCCCCATCCTGTCCCTGTCTTGGTCCTGGTCCCCGTCCTGGTCCCCATCCTGGTCCCGGGAAGAGGGAGGGCAGGGGAGAGGGCGGGCAGTGGGGAGGCCGGCATCAGTGTGGGAGGGGACGGTGCAGACCCCACCCTCGCGCCCCCTCACTCCCACCTGCAGCACCCCAGCCCCACCCACCCAGAGGCGGGGCTCAGGCCTCACCAGTCCCCAGGCCCCCCCCCCACCTGCTGACCCCTGGTCCCGGAAGTGCCTCCTGCAGACCCGGAGCCACACGGTATGCAGAGTCCACCCGGGTCCCTGGGGCTTCCGTGTGGCGCCAGCTGCTCCCTCCGCTGAACTGGGCACCCCCCACCGAACCCAGGTGAGGACCCCAAACCGAGGCACCCAAAGTTTAAGAGAAGATGAACCTTGTACTCCGTGTCTGCAGTGTTGGCCTCACAGTGCGCGGGGTGCTGGGGAATCGGCCCTGCCCTCGGGGGCTCCCCCACAGACCCGCCCAGCCTGCACCCTCCTCTACACACCTCCAGGCGGCGCGAGCAGGCCACTCAGGTCTCCCCGGCCCCGGGTCCCCCCACCGCCAGGTAGCTCATAGCTTCCTGCCGCCCTGCCCTCACCTGCCCGTGTCCCCAGATGTCAGGCCGCGCCAGCCCCTCTGCCCTCAGGCGGGAGCCCTCCAGCGGGACTCTGCCCATGAGGAGCCGCGGCCAGGCCCCGGACTGTCCCTAGGGCTGGGCCAGCCACCCGACACGCCAGTGGTCGCCCAGCACCTGCTGCAGCCCCGCCCAGGCTGAAGTCTACACGCGCTGCCTGCTCAGGCGACCGGTGGCCGCGGGAGGTGGGAGCACTCACCTCGCAGCCTGGGCCCGGTCCCCGTGGAGAACCAGACAAGGCCGTCCTAATGGGACCCCACAAGTGTGTGCACGTACATGTGTGCACATCCAGGTGTGTACCTGTGTGCGTCCATGTGTGTATGTGTGCGCATGTGACAGTGTGCACGCAGGCGTCTGTGTGCTCATGCGGGCATGTTTATGTGCATACATGTGTAGTGTAGATGTGCGTTTGCACATGCCTGTGGTTGTGCATCGGTGCATGTGTGCATGCATCTATGTGTGCACATGTGTGTCCATGCATGTACACGTGTGCACATGTCTGTGTCCATGTGTGAGCATGTGGCAGTGTGCACATAGGTGTGTGCGCATGCATGGGCATGTCCATGCACACAAGTGTGCATGTGTGTACATGTGTGCGTCCCCACATGTCCATGCTTGTGCATCCATACATGTGTGTGCTTGCACATGCGTGTGCGTGTGTGGCACAGAAAGGGACAGAGAGCAGTGGGCGGCAGAGGCAGCAGCAGGACAAAGCTGCCGTCCCAGAAGCCGAGCGGACCGAAGGGGACCTTCCTGCTTGTTCCTCCGTGTCAGGGTCACCGTCCCACGCCCACACTCGCCCTCCCCTGCAGGGACCGAGGCACAGGGCGGCCTTGCTGATGGGCTGGAGTTGAATCTGTCTGCGTAGCATCCCATCCAGGACGACGTCTAATTAACACTCTTATCGGGGGCACAAACCCCAACAACCGTCAATGGGGGCCTCCCTACAGGGCCCGCATCCCGCCAGGTGCCCGCCGGCCCCAGCCTGCAGCTGCCTTACGGGACGTGTCCCCACAATGGGACGACCGCTCCCCCGGACCAGGACAAGCAGACGGCGCGGAGGTCTGACCATTGGGCCAGAGACTCGATTCCGGGTGCAGGGCCCGCGAGGGGCGCCGGCTGGACAGCCCCCATCCCGTGGGGCCGGCCCTGTGACCCCGCGGGACCGCATTCTGAGTGCAAACCCACTTTCTGCCTCCCTCAGTCTCTGCAGGCCCGGGGAGGAAGAGGCCTTGGGCATACGATTTCCCCGAGTGCACAATGACGTTGGGGACACGGCTCCGCAGGACGCGGGACACACACCCCTCTGCTGGATACGGCTTTGCCCGAGTCACAGGCCCAGACGCGCCGTGGCCAGGACGAGGGGCATGCGGCTCCCAGCTCCGGAGCGCGGGGCTTCTCGGGGAGCGACAGCGCCTGGCCCGGCCCCCAGAGCCCAGGCCCTGCTCAGGACCTCGGGAGGGCCCCGGTGTCACCCATGGAGAAGCCACAGGGAATCCCACGCACAGCTCCGCAGGGCTGGGCTCCTCCTGACGCCTCGAGAGATCGCGGCCCCCACACCTCAGGGCCCGCAGCGGGGGCCGCGCCCCACCGCACCCTGCTTCCATCCGGGTGACCTCAGGGAGCCCCCAAGCTCCAGGGCTTCAGTGTCCCTTCCCGGAAGCCCGGGAGGCGGAGCGCGGTACCGCCTGCCACACAGCGCTTCTGGGCAACAGCAGCGGAACAGACAGCTCCCGTCACGGCCTGCGGATTTGGAGTTTTGTACCACGTGCATCACATGCTAAAAATAGAAACTTAAAAATGTCACAGAAACACATGACGTCATCAGGTGACGGCACTGTGCACACAAGGCCGCTGCTTCCCTGCCATCCCCCCCCCTGCAGCCTCCCACGCGGCCCCCGCGATGGTCCCGTTGGCGCTGCGCGGCCCACACGCCTGCAGCTGGGCCCCGTGGGGCAACCCGACCCTCACGCCGTGCTCACCCCGGGGCCACACGCCATTCTGTGGTTCAGCAGATGACCGTGAAGACGCAGGCCTGTCATCCTCCTCAGGGAGGGGACCCTCGGGGAAGGGGGGTGTCCAGGCAGGCCACGTGGGGCGGCGGGGAGACACGCTGCTACCTGGACAGGGTCCCCAGCTCCACCTGGCTCTAGGCGGGAGGACAGCCCCCCCACACGGCCAGTCTGTCCATCGTGCGATGGGGACACCAACACCCACTTCCCTTTGTGGGACTGCGGTGACATCAAGGGAACGCGCAGGTGGCAGGGAACGGAAAGTGCTCCAACCCTGCTGCTCAGGAAACCAGGGGAAGAGAAATAAAACACAATGGAGCCAATTCCTACAAGTCCAAGCATCGGGGGTGCAGGGGGAGGTCACGGGGGCAGGCAGAGGTCACGGGGTTGCAGTGGGAGGTCACAGGGTGCAGCCAGAGATCACGGGGGTGCAGTAAGGAGGTCACGGGTATGCAGTGGGAGGTCACAGGGTGCAGCAGAAGGTCATGGGGGTGCAATAAGGTCATGGGGGTGCATCGGGAGGTCACAGGGGTGCAGGGGGAGGTCACGGGGTGCAGGGGAGGTCACATTGCTCATGTGTCTCAAGTGGTCCCTGGCTGATGCTTCCAGGGCTGAGAGGCCCCTGCCCTAGGAGCTCCCAGGGACTCTTCCTGAGGGCCCAGGCCCAGCGCGCCCATGGAGGTGATCTGCCCACCGGGCGACAGTGGAGCCTCCCCCCTCCCCACCCCAGCCCTGCTGGCCCATCAGCCCCATTTCAGAGAACGGCCTTGGGGCAAGGTCACGGGCAGCAGGGCTGCCCAGCGCTCGGGCCCTGCGGCCCCATCAAGGCCTCGCCGGGAGGCGGTGGACAAGCTGCCTCACTTCTCTGCGCCTCAGACTCCGTTGTGTGACGGGGACCCACATCACAGGGCCCCCACGAAGGCCACTCGCGGCTCACGCGGAAACGCAGGAACGGCCCTGGTGCCTGGCGCACGGCTGCAGCCTGTAGGCTGGGGTTACAACCAGCGGTGGCTGCCTCGGGACACGCTCTGGCCACGTCCCCAGGGCCTCCCTCGCCTGGATGCCCCGTTACACGGTCCCGGGCCGTGACAGGCCCCGCTGGGTGGTGGCGGGGTGCCCGGCCTCCACGGCACCGAGGGGCCGCCCGTGGTGTGTTGCACCAAACCTGCGGGGCCGGGGCAGGAGGACGCGGGGCTGCCCCAGATGCACTTCCCGGCCTGTGACATCAGGAGGCGAAGCTTCACGGTGGCCCAGCCGGTGACACGGGGCGGGGGGGAAAGGCCCCCGCAGGTGCTGGGGACCTGGGGATGGGGACCGTGGCTCCAGCTGCTGCCCCCCCCCCCGCTTCTTCCTCCCGGGGCTCTAGGCTCCGCGGCTCCTCTAAGAGGCCAGCAGCGCCCCGCGCCCAGCGGAGCCGCTGTCCCCCACCTTCCAGGCGCCCCGAAGCACGGCGCCCGCCACCAGCGCCAGGGAGGCCGCGTCCAGCAGTCCCCACCTGCCATCCTGCCAGCTCGGCCCTGCGCTGCCCTCCTGCCCCTCCCCTCCACTCCTGCTGCTCGCTGAGGGCCTTCCTCAGACCTCCTGCCGAGGAAGGAGGCACACGTGGCTCCTGGGGGGGAGTGGGGTGTCCCCTTCCCTGCTGCCCCTCAGGCGGCAGCTGCCTTCACCATGCACCATCGTCCCCTTCCTGGGCCCCAGGATCAGTTTCCTGAGGTGGCCCCGTGCCCCTGCCATTTCCTGACCTTCTCTGCCCCCCCAGGCCGTCCCTGGTCGCATCCCTGCGGCTCCCCTTCCGCCCCTCTACCCTCCAGCTGCCCTCTCCTGCCGTCCCCCCTGCTGGTTCTCCTCCTCCCCCCTCCCCTCCCCACAGGGGGCTCCACCAGAGAAAGGCGGTGGACCCTGCGGGGTTCGTATTTGGGCAGGAGGCCGGCACCTCAAGAAGCACACTGGCGCACCTCCCCATCCCCCGCCCCAGGAGCCCAGGTCCACGGGGGTCCCAGAGACCCAGGGGCCCAGGAAACCCAGGGGTGGATGGGCCTGTGGGCCTAGGTCGGGGCCCAGGAGCCAGGAGGCCCTCCCCACACGGGGGGTGGCAGTACTGGGGTGGCCTAGTCGCCTCGGTGGCCTCCTGCCGGCCACTCCGGGGCCATCCACAGCAGAAGAAATCTGCGGCAGGAGCCTTCAGGTGCGGCCCCCTTGGCCTCTGAGGGACCGGGTGGCGCCTCTGCTTCCAGAACCACGGCTGGTGGCCGGGTTGGGTTCTGAGGTCAGGGCAGAGTGATCGCTGGGGGGACACTCCGATGCCCCCCAGCCATGTCCAGGCCCTCCCCCACAGGCCATGATGCCGTCTCGCACCCTGCACCCGAGGTCGCCCTGTGCTCATCCTCTAGCTGCACAACCTTGGCCACTACACCTTCCCAGTGTGTGCGCAACACCTCTGCCTCAGTTTACCCCCTCCTGCCACTCATTCCTGCCCCCCTTTCTCCCAGATGATGCCGCACACGGCCCGGGTGCCTCCCCTAGCACAATAACTCGGGTTTCCTTCCCATTTTTTCAAACAGTGACATTGCACTTCCTCCAGGAAGCCTTCCTGGACTGATCCTGTCTTTCAGAAGGAGAGAAATTACGGAAGTGTAGCTTATGGAAGTGTAGCGCGAGGGCACCCAGCGCCAGGGTGCTTCAGCGTGTTGCCTGAGCAGAGGGAGTATGACCCGACCTCCTCCTGGTGCTGCCCCCCCCACAGGGGGAGGGGATTTCCGGAACCACCGCTCAGACCCCACGCCCCAAGCACCTTCCCTGCCATAGCAGTCTCCCTACATCGGTGTCGGCAGTGGGACTCCTAGGCTGCGCCCATGCCCGGGAGGGGCGGCCCAACTGCGCTCCTGACTCGTCAGCGCCCCAGGCCTGGCACCCGGAGAAGCCGGCCAGAACCTCAGAGCCTCAGGGCGCAGGGAAACGTGGGCGCTCTGGCCCCTGGCTAAACCCACAGGGCCCTAGGCCTCCCCTCGCAGGCCCCGCCCCCGCAGGCCCCACCCCCGGGGGCTCCACTGGAACTTCTAGCCCAGCCCTTTCCCCCCCAGGGCCAAGGCCTACCATCCTCAGCCCTCTTCACGGCTCTGGGACAAGCCCGTGGACAGGAGACACGAGGAGCCCCGTGGGCCCCACGCAGAAGTGCGGAAGACCCCCCTGGACCCGATGTCACCTGGACAGGTCGCTCCTGGGTCCTCCCGCCCCCCCCCCCCACCAAGTCCTAGGTCTCTTCTTGCTCACACAGCAGCGCCGGGTCCACGCAGGTGGGAGTCCACGGTGCGCGGGGCAAGGTGGACTGGGCCACGCACTCCAGCAGGTGCACAGCCCTGTTCGCACACAGGAATCCAGATGTGGGGGCCCCTGGGGGGCTCAGTGGGTGAGCGTCTGCTTTCAGCCCAGGGAGTGACCCCGGGGTCCCGGGATCCAGTTCCACATCATCGGGCTCCCTGCATGGAGCCTGCTCCTCCCTCTGCCTGGGTCTCTCTCTCTCTCTCTCTCTGTCTCTCATGAATAAATAAATAAAATCTTTAAAACAAAAGAAGAAAGAACCCAGCTGCTACGGCAGGAGCGGGCCCAGGGGAGCAGCGCTCGCCTCAGCCCTTGGACCTTCCCCTTCTCTCTGACGCGGCTGCTGTGAAATCTGTGCCCGCGCGGGGTTCACCCCTTGGCCGGGGGCCGGGTGGCGGGGGACAGAGGCTGGGGGGCAAGTCCGACTTCCGAGCGTGGTGTGGCGGGGAGCCCAGGGGCATGTGCGGTCCCGCGACCCCGGGGCAGTCCCCAGGCTCTGGGTGCGCGCGGACCGGGGAAGCGAGCCCCAGGAGTGCAGGTGCCCCATCCTGGGCTGAGGCAGCAGCAGCGCCAGGCCCCGCCCGAGCGGCCCCCCGAAAGCCCTGCCTGAGGAGGCCTCAGGGCGCTGAGCACGAGTCGGGGGCCACGGAGGGGTGACTGCAGGTCCCCGGGCAACACCTTCTCTGTCCCCGCACAGCGCACCCCCAGCCCTGCTCCAGACCCGCACCTGGAAGGACGTCAGTCCGGCCAAGCGGCCTGGGGCTCTCCGCGCCCCCCCCCCCCATGGCTTCCTCCCCTTGCGCTCCAGCCCTGGCGCCCGAGCCCCACCACAGCCGCTCTCGCAGGCCCAAGGGAGCACACGCGTGGCGTCCCCCCAGGCCCTGCGAGGGACCCCCCTTCATGCAGCCCACACAGCCCCAGGGCCTCCCGGGCCCCAGGGAAGGAGGAAGGCGAGAAACGCCACGATTTCACCCCGAAACACAGAAGGCCACGGCTGACACGGTCTGCCTTGACCCGCGCTGACCTCCTCGAGTTTCGGGCCAGAGGGGAGGCCCGGGGAGGTGGAGCGACGGGCTCCGAGCCACACCGCTGGCACAGGAAGGACCCCGAGGTGAGGGCGATGCCTGACGCACCCCAGCCCCCCCAAACCCAGGAGTCACCCCTGCCCGCGGGGCAGGCGAGTTCTGTTAGGGGCAGGATCTGCTTCAGGTTCAGGAGGGACGGGCCCTGGGCCCCCAGGAGAGGGGCCTGGTTACCAACTGGCCGCCCGGGTCTCAGGAGGAAGTGAAGACCTTTCATGATCTGACCCCAGGAAAGTCCACCAAGTCCTGGAATGAAGTCCAGATACAGCGCTTCCGACGGAGAGCTTTTGGGGTTTCGGCGGGGGTGCTTCCTGGAAGCGCTGCGTCCATCCGGGCGCTCAGGCTCTGAGCAGAAGCCATGCCACGGCCCCCTCGAATGCCGGAGCCCAGCGCCCTCCAGGGCAGCGCCACCCCGACCACGGTGAAGGCAGTCCCGTCGCCCCCCGTACCCCGGGAAGAGCAGCGGCATAGACAGTGCAGAAGTCATTGGCTTCGGAAAGCAAGAAAATGAGTTTTCAGCAGCACCCGACAGTGTCCTGCCGGTGTGCGCAGAGGCTGTGGCCGGGAGGCAGGCCCGGAGCCCTCCCTTCCCGGGACCTGCCCGGAGCTCGGTGGGGCGGTGGCTCTGCAAGCTCCGTGCGTGCGTGTGCACGTGAGTGCGTGTGTGTGGAGTGTGTGTGCACGCACACCCGCGTCACCCCCCTGTGTGGCAGGCCCCAGAGGGAAGGGAGAGTGCGTCCCCACCGCCCCGGGCGCCCGGTCCGCGGGGGAGGCGGCGGGCATGACCCACTGTGACCAAGACTGACGCAGGGGCCACGTTGAGGCTAGGCCTCCGCTTGGAGAGCAAAGGGTGTTTTGCTGGGAGGATGTGGAGGACAGGCCTGAGAGGACTCCCTGCGCCCTCGGGGCAGACGCAGGTCCAGGAGGAAGGATGGGAAGAGGGCTCCCTGGGGACCCTGCACGTGGGCAAGGGAGAGCTGGGAGGTGAGGAAAGGCAGGGGCTGTTCAGGGGACGGAGAGGGGACACACGGCCTGGGCTGGCTTTCAGTCCCCTCCCAGTGGGGGAGGTCTGGGCCCTGTCCCCCTTAGAGCAGAGGAAACAGCAAACCCCAGATCCCCAGACCCCCAGGCCCCAGGTCCCCAGACCCCCAGGCCCCAGGCGCCCTGACACCCCACTGATGGGCCTTGGTGGGGCTCTGGCTCAGGTCCTGCCCCCAGGCTCATTCCCGGGCGATCCCTGCCCCAGCCGGGCAGCCGGTCCCCGACCCCACAGAGGGGCCGCCTGTCCATCCCCAGGACCCCCGCCGGGGCCTTCCTCTCCAGGCTCTGAGGCCTGGGGCCTCCCTTTCAGCCCGCTCCCCTTCCCAGCGCTGCTTTAAAACTGCAGGGGAGGAGGATGGAGGGGAGCAGCCCTCTGCCCTTCCCCGCTCTGCCTCTGCGGTTGCGCTCGGCAATGATCCTACAGGCCTGGAATCCCAGGAATTTCCTGCCCCGCGCTCCCTGCGAGAGAGGAGACCCAGCAATTAGGCCCAGAGTTTCCACTCCTGCTGCCCCCGCCCCAGCCAGGCGCCGGGGCACTGCCCGCTCCCAGGGCCCCCCCACCCCGGCCGCGCCAAGGCTGCCCCTGGGCCACCCAGCCCTCACCCCGCGGTCAGCCGCCCCAGCCTGGGCCAGAACGGGCCACACCCTTTCCTCCGCCCCCAGGGATCCCGGAACCCTGCTGGGCACACGGGGCTCCCGCCTCGGGATCACTCAGTCCTTTCTCTCTCTCTCTCTCTCTCTCTTTTTTTTTTAACTTTCTTTTCCTTTCCTCCAACCGGCCCGGCCTCCGCCCTAACCCTAACCCTTCCTCCTCTGGGCCCCAGCCCTGCCCAGTCTCCCTCCTCCTGCCCTCCCCCCCTCGGCTCCTGGGCTCCCAGGGTCTCATTAGGTACTGACTCCTCTGATCCGCGCGCGTCCCGGCTCACCCTGACAGTCAGACCTGCTCCCCGGCAGCATGTCCGTGGCCGGGACCTTCCAGAAGCCAGGGTGGAAGGTCTGGGCTCCCACTTCTAGGGTTCAGGCAGAGACCCAGGGACCAGAATGGGGGAGGATGCTCCAAGTCACCCGAAGGAGCCCTTACATAACTCCCTTCTGCAGCAGCCAGAACAGCAGAAGCGAGTTTCTCTCCCTAATCACATTTTGTTGAGGCTCCTGGGAAGATCCGCCCTCGTTCCCCATCGCACAGCAGCCCACACTGGGTGCTGGGTCCCGGGTGCCAGCTCGGGCCACCTGGGAGTCAAGCACTTGCCGCAGATAATCCTCCAGCCAGGCCCGCCGCCCAGCCGCCCGGTGAGTGGGGGCTCCGTCCTGCTCCGTCCAGGGCCCCTTCCCGCCCTGCTAGACCCCCTTCCTGATGCCCGTGCCACCCCCTTCTCATTCTCCCTCACGGCAGTGGATGTTTCTGAATCCTCTCTGCCCCGCGACCCGGGAGGTTGGACCAGCTGCTTCCACGCACCCCCTCATCCACACAGCGCGCTCCCTCCCTCCCCAGGCAGGCACCCGCCCTCCGCCAGCCAGGCTACACCGCCGCTGCCCTCGCCCGCCCGCTGCCCTCGCCCGCCCGGGCCTCCTCTCCTCCCAGGCCCTGAGTCCTGGTAATCGTGGGCCGGGCTTAAATGCAAACCCGGGCTTGGCGGCTTCCAGAAGCCTCGGGAGGAGGAGACTCGGGTGAAAATGTGGATGGGAACGCGCGCTACCCCGCTCCCTTCAGCCGCGAGTCTCCAGTCCCCCCCTTCCCTCCCAACAAAGCTTTTCTGTCAGGTTTCTGACTCTGATGAAGACTTTTAGCCGCAGCCCTTCTCCCCGCCCCCCCCCCCCCAATTCTGAAGGATCTTTTGTCTTCTGAGCAAAAGAACTGAGGGATTCGAAAGGCGGCCTTCTTTCTTTTCCCCCTTGTAAGTAATTGGGGAAGAATTTTAAAAAGAAAAATTTTGAAGGATAAAAGACAGGAAAAAACAATATGCAGCTATTTTCTTTCTCAAAAATTCATTTTAATGGAAAACAAGAGAAAGACCTTGAGGAAAAGACAGAAGAAGGCTGGGAGAAATGCAGAAGCAGGAGGGGGGCCGGAGGCATGTGACCCGGCACTTAGGAGGACCATCACCGGGAGCATTCGGGGGCTCATCACAGGGAGCACACGGGCCCGTCACTGGGAGGACTCGGGAGCCCATCACTGGGAGCACTCAGGGGAGCCCACCACTGGGAACACATGGGATCCTGTCACTGGGAGCACATGGGAGGCCATAACAGGGAGCACTTGGGGGCTCATCACTGGGAGCACTCGGGAGCCCATAACAGGGAGCACTCGGGGACCCATCACTGGAAGGACTTGGGTGCCCATCACTGGGAGCACCCAGGACACCCATCACTGGGAGGACTCGGGTGCCCATCAACAGGGCTGCATATCTACTGAACAGTTTCTCCCAATTAGAGAGAAAAGAAGGAACTGGAAGCCCCCGCTGAGGCCGTAGGAAGAGCGCTCCCCTCCATGCAGCACCTGGCGGTGCCTGGCATTCAGTAAATGCTCAATAAGGGCAGGGATGAGCAAAGCAGGCTGTCACGGGCTATAGGTGCTGTTTTTCGTTTCCCCCGGGGACCAGATGAAAGGCTGGCTGGGGACAGAGCGACAAGAGGCACAGGGCTCAGGCCCGTCTCCCGGGGTGCGGGTGTGCGAGGCCCCCAGAGGTCACACGGTGCCGAACTCTTCTCGTCCTACCCGTGGCCTTCCCTGGGCCAATGAGAAGGCGGGTGTGGGATCCTGGGTGGCGCAGCGGTTTGGCACCTGCCTTTGGCCCAGGGCACGATCCTGGAGACCCGGGATCAAATCCCATGTCGGGCTCCCGGTGCATGGAGCCTGCTTCTCCCTCTGCCTATGTCTCTGCCTCTCTCTCTCTCTCTCTCTGTGACTATCATAAATAAATAAAAAAATAAAAAAATAAAAAAAAAAAAAGAAGGCGGGTGTGATCACCACCTCCTCGGCCCGGCGCCCGCGTCCCAGCATTCAAGGGAATTACTTGGAGGCAGTAGCGGGTGTCGCCAGCGGGGAGCCCCCCTCCCGCACCCCGGGGGTGGACTGCACCTGCACACCTCACCCGGGGTTCCCGCGGCTCTCCACAGCCCGCTCCACCGACGATACCAGGTGGCCTAGGACCGCGGCTCGCATCTTCGGAGCTGCTCACTGCCTGGCTGCCCGCCCGTGTGCAGGTTCTGCCCAGTCTCAACTGATGGGATTTACCCCGTGAAAGATTCGGGGCCACATACACAGCCATTTAGTCCAGGATGCGCACGGTACGTTTCAAGGAAAAAGTCGGCAGTGGGCAGTGGGCGAGGCGGGGCTGGAGCGTCGAGCCAGAAAGAGAAGCAAGACGGGGGCAACGACTCGAGCTCGGGTCCGGTTAGTCCGCTCGGTGCTCGCCAGGAGCTTCCGAGCAGCAAGTGCAACGAGGGCGAAGCCAAAAATCAGTGATGCAACGTCTCATAGCCTCGAAATAAAAACCAGCTGGCGGCTTGGGAAGAGCACGGCCACGGCACATTCTCCGCGGATGCTCAGCAAGACCTCGTGGTGCACTGAGCCACATCCAGCAACATCCCCCCCCCCGTAAATACCCTGAGTTTCAAGGCTCAGGGGAAGCAATTCCTAGGGGGCCCGGAGCCCGTCAGCCCCTGCCGGCCACTCTCTGAGGCTCTGGCTCAGTCTGGGGATAAACCCAGAGTATCTGCAGGCGAGGACAGCAGGGGGGCGTCACGGCTGAGGGAGAGCCCCCCACCGGAGGCCGGACTCCTGCCCCAGCACAGCCACTACTCCCACGGCCACTGGTTCCCGGGAGGCACCTGCAGGGAAGGAGCCAGAAGCCAAGACTGTGGGCCGCCAGCTATGCCGACGTCCGCGGCGGGGGGGGGGCTGCTTGAGTGGAACCCCCAAAATACAAAAGTACTTGGGCATTTAAAATAAATCTCTATAGCGTACATGGAAGCCCCAAATATCGTTTAGCTCCTGGCCATCCTGAGGCTGGGGAGAGGGGGTCCTGCTGGAGGCACCCCCCCCACCTGGAGCATCCAGGTGAGTGGCTCCAGCAAAGCTCGTGGCCACTGCTGGACCCTCACCCCCCTCTGGATGGAGAGCCCGGGGACCCCATCTAACCCCCCGAGGCAGCACAGAGGTCAGCCAGCCGGTGACCCCGCGTCCTGTACCCTGGAGATCACCCGGTGGGAGGCTGTCCACACCTGAGGCCCCCCCCTCCCCAGCGTGCGGGGTCCAGAAGCTCTTCTGCGGGGGGGGGGGGGGGGCGGATCCTGATCTGACCAGAGCCCTGCCCGCTGACCCCGGCCTCCTCCTCGGGGCTGGGGGCTGGGCCTCCAGGCCTGGGTGGGCCCGGGTGCAGGGGAGGAGGTGGAGGCGGCGCTGGAGCTCAGGTGCCGCTGAGCCCCTGGGTGAACAAGGACCTGGCGTCCCTGGTGTCCACCCCCCCCACCCCCGACACAATGGCCAGGAGTCTGGAACCTGCAGCCTGTTACTTAATTATCTCTGAATGGTTTTTGTTCCTGGCTTTAAACATTTACCCCTGTTGGGTTTTCACGCCTTCACCAGGGCCTCTGTCTCCTTTTCTTTGCGGTTGCCATGACAACGACTCCAGGCGTACAACTGCTCTCTGATTTTAAATAAAAAGTTGAGGTTTCTCTCTCTCTTCCCTCCCCCCATCCTCCCCCCTCGTTCTCTCTGGGATGGATGAGGTTTCACTCTCATCCCAGCCCTCCCCTTCACCTTCCTCCCTGCCCTGTGCCCTCCATCCAGCTGCTTCCTTATCATCACCTCTTCTCTCATTTCCTCCTTCCACCTGCCTCCCCCCCCCCCCAGACCTTCAGGCTCCAGGCTGGTCCTAATCCCCAGCTCGCGGGCGTGGCGGCCGGGTTCGGGGTGGGGTGGGGGACATGCACATCCGATCCCCACGCTCCTGGCTCCTGATCTACACCTACAAATTGACCTCCAGCTGTCCACGGAAGTGGGCGGAGGGTGTTGGGGGAGGCGGCGGGAACGTGGCAGGCCTCCGCCTCAGGCCTCCCAGTCCCGGTGCTCACGCTGACCTTCGGGCGGGAGGCAATCAGAGGCTTTCAAAACTGAGAAGCCTCGGCAGGTGCGAGGCGAGGGGCAGTGGGGTAACGGGACGCCGAAGACCCTGCCGTTCCTGCCCTCCTGGCACCGCCTTCACCGCCAAGGCCGAGGGGTGGCAGGGCAATCCCATGCGGGCAGAGCCGTGGCGTCGGAGGCAACGCACCGACACCCAGGGGCCCTCACCCCGATGCCTTGCGTGAAGGCACCCTCACAACCCCCTGGCGGAGCGCAGGGGGCTTGCTGGACGCGGCACCGTGTAGGTCACCGTCACCCCGACGTCAGGCAGGCGCTGCGGCCTACGCTGGACTCCCGACAACGAACCCAGAGCGTCGAGACTCGATTTGACCATGCGCTTCCGCGCCCCAGGTCCCTGCCCGATGCCACGCAGGTGCCGACCCGGATGTCCGCCCCACAGGCATGCACGCGCCCCCTGTGAAGATGGAAGCCCCCGGGCAGGCCCAGGCCAGGAGCCTACGGGCCTGGGTCCCCCCCCAGCTGCGAGGAGCCCCCGGCCCGGCCCAGCCGTCCGGACCGTAGAAACCCAACTGGACACAGTAGGCGCCCACGGAATGAAGTGGGCCTGTGATGCTCCGTCCCCAGCGTCCTGAGTTCAAGTCCTGGCTGCGCGCAGAGCTCACTTCACAAGACACTAGAAAAGTTAGAATCAGGGGCCTGGGCTGGGGGTGTTCAGAAAGCAGAGGCCGAGAAAGGGGTGGGGGGACCCGGACTGGGGGGAAGAGGCTCAGGCAAGGCTCCTGGCGGCGACCTCCCAGGCCCCCCCCGGCCCTCCAGAGCCCAGCGCCCTGGGGACCCCGCCTGAGCAGCGGCCCCAGTGTGCAGGGGGCAGGACCCTGACCCCAGGCCTCTCCCAGAGCAGATGTTGACCCTGCCGGCCCCGAGCTCCCCACCTGCCCGGCGCCCGGACCCCTAGGCCTCCGGGGCCTCTGGGGCCCCTCCCAGGCTCAGCCCCTCTCTTCAAACTGGCTCCCAGAGGAGGAAAACAGGCCCCGAAGCTCCCCCGGGGGCCCTGACCCTCGCGGCTGCCGAGGAGGCCCAGGCATGACTTATGAAAGAGGTTGGGGTTTGTTGTTTGTTATTTTTGTTTTGTTTTTCACAAAACACAACCCAGGGCCTCGGGGAACTTGCAATCTGGTGGAAAACCGAAAGGTCAGTGCTTTAAGCGGAGTCTGTGAAATGAGATAAAGGGGAGGTAAGTCAGGAGGGGCCCCCCTGGAGGCGTCGTTGGGCATGGGGGGGCGCCCGCACGCAGCTCCCGTCTGCGCCCTGGTTTTCATTCCTCCCTCCCCCCCCAGCCCAGCTCCAGTAGGGCTAGGAGATGATTAAAACCAAAAGAATTTTAAATGTCTGGAATTCACTTTTCACCACTGATGCCATTTGCTTATTTTCCCTCCTTCTCCTCCCTGCTCATAATTCCTCCTCCTGGGAGGGCTGTTTGCTTCCCTGCTCCGCTCGCCTGGATGGGACGGGGGGGGGGGGGGTCCCCAGCGCCCCAGGGACCACCAGGCCAGGGTGCCTGCCCTGCGGGGAGCGGGAGGGAGGGCGGGAAGGGCGCGCGGCCTGGATCTGCCTGCCCCACGTTCCCAGAGCAAGAGAAGAAATAGCTTTCGGGGAAAGAAAGCTGCCAAATGTTTATGTTCCCACAAGACTCGGCAAAGTCTTTTCATAGACCCGAGCTGACGGTCAGGGCGACGCCGGAGCACGTCTCCCCAGGGAGAGATCTTACGTGGGCCCGGGCGCGCCCATAGCCCCCCTCAGGCCCCCACCCCGGGCGCAGGGTCCCCCCGGGACTGTGGACGTCATGTGCGCCCCGAGCATATGGTCTACCCGGGACCGTGGACGCGGACTGCACCCTGAGCACAGGGTCCCCCCGGGATTGTGGACGCTGCACACCCCGAGCACCTGGTCCACCCGGACCATGGACGCTGTGCATGTCCCGAGTACAGGGTCCCCCCCCAGGACCATGAACACCGTGCACCCCGAGCACCTGGTACCCCCGGGACCGTGGACATCACATACGCCCTGAGGGCCTGGTCCGCCTGGGACCATGGACCCGCGCATCCTAAGCACCTGGTCCACCCGGGACCATGGACACCGCACACCCCGAACACCTGGTCCACCCGGGGACCGTGGACACCGAGTGCACCCCGAGCGCAGGGTCCCCCCAGGACCATGGATGCCGTGTGCACCCCGAACGTCTGGTCCATCCGGGACCGTGGACACGACACGCACGGCCCTGGGGGGGGATCCGCTCCTCGTTTCCTGCGCCAAGTCCAGAGCACACTCGACAGCATGGAAACGTGCCCCACCCGCGCCCCTTGCCGTCCTGGGCGCCCCCGCTCCGGCCCTCTGGAGCCCGTACCTCCCCAACCCGAATCGGACACCCAGGGCCGGCCTCCTCCGGCAAGAGCAGTTCTCCTCGTGAACTCCCACAGGACGGTGGCCAGGAGCCGGGAACCGGCCGCCAGAGCCTCCAGAGTCTCAGAGACTTAACCTCCTCCTCATTTTATGGTGAAATAAAACACAGACCAGGTCACTGGGTCACAACCGGGGCTAAGCTGCACAGCCAGACTCCCGAGCCGGTGCTCTCTCGCATCGGCTCCTGGATACAGCCATTCCTGTTGTGGTGCCTCCGCCCCCGAGGCCGGCTCAGAGTGGGGACAGAAGGGCTCGCGGTGGGCACAGTGGCCTCCTCGGGGGGCCTCACCCCACAGAGGGAACTCGGGCTCAGGGGCTCACGTGACAACCCCAAGGCCTCACAACTCTGGGGGAAGCCCGAGGAAAGCCTGAGGCCCGCGGCGAGGCCGAGGAGGGAGCCTCGTGGACGCGGAGCCTTGGGTCCCTGGCGCCCGGCGATGGTGGCCCGCGTCCCACGGGGTGGGGCCCCGCGCTGCCTGCTGGTCCCCGTGGGGTTAGGTGAAGCCCCAGGGGACGCCGCCGTCCCTTCTCCTCCAGCACAGACTTATGGGGCCATGACCCGGGGTCCCGCCTGGGTGGAGGCCCCCACCCGCGGGCCGCTCGCCCGGCACACACCGGAGGGACTTCACCTGCGACCACGTCATGCTCCTCACTAGGCCCCTGTGTGGCCGCAGGGGGGCAGGGGGCCGGGGGCACACAGCTGGGGGGTGGGGGCCCCGGGGTGCAGGTGCAGGTGCAGCGGGCGGGTTCAGGGGCGCAGGTGGGCCTCCCCGGGCAGCACCTCCCTCGGCCCCCTCGGTTCCCACGGCTGCAGGGGGTGCCCAGGCTGCCCGGGCCCCTTCTCTCCTTCCTGTGCCCCCTCCCACCCGCACCCCCCCTCGGCGTCTCTCCCTTCCCCCCACCCCCGTGCTGCCGGCTTGGAGCAGGAGGTTATGAAAATGAGCTGCGTGCCCAGGAGACTGTAATTATCTGCTAAGTGTGAAAGCCAGAGTGATTAATTAAGAGATAATAAAAAGGAAAGGAGGGCGAGAGGGGGCCTTGCGGCTTTGCTTTGATGATAGAACCTGAGGTGAGCCCGGCAATTAGGGGAATCTTTATCGAGAGTTAGCCATAATCCACAAATTATCAGGCACCGAATGCTGCGGGAGCGGGCCCAGCTCAGGCCTGCTGAGGGACAGGCCTGCAGACACGGAAGGGCCGCGGGGGATGCGGGAGACCGGGCCGAGGGGAGCACGGGAGCCGGGCGGCCGCAGGGAGCGGGTGCGAGCGCTGCGGGGTCACACCTGATGGGGCGACGCCACAGCTCCCGCGGCCCCCTCGCCTCACATGGGCAGGCTCCTCCCTCAGGGTCCCCGCCCGGGACCAGCCTTGCCCCCATCCCCCCCAGGGCCCCCGCCCCCGACCAGGGCCCCATCCCCCCTACCAGGGCCCCATCTCCCCCTCCAGGGTCCCCATTCCCCCCCAAGGCTCCCATTCCCCCAACCAGAGCCCCCATCTCCCCCTCCAGGGCCCCTGTTCCCCCCCCAGGACCCCCAGCCCCCTGACCAGGGCCTCTGTTTGCCCACCCAGGGTCCCCGACCCCACCCAGGGCCCCATCCCCCTGTCCCCCACCCCCTGCCCGTCCAGGGCACCTTCCTAATGGACCCTGCAGACCCGAATCTCTGTCTCCTTCCGAGCAGATGTACAAGGGGTTCGAACCCACTGTCTAGACAACCCTCGCGTGCGGGAGAGGATCGCAGCCCCGCTGCCCCCCAGGGAAACCACGTCTGCTCCCTCAGGTCAGGTCCAGAGCCACAGTCTGCACCATCTCATGGGGCCCAGGCTCCCAGGGGACCCCGAAGGCCGACCCCCCCCCCTCTGCCCACATGGAGGCCCCGGGTCCGGGTCCCCCGTCCCCCCCACCCCCACCCCACCCCCACCCCCGGCATGGCTGGGCCGAGGACACCCCCGGTGACGCCTGCTGTGACGCTGGAACGGGGCCTGCCGGGGGTCCGCCTCCTCTGCCCCCCCAGCCTGCAGCCCCAGCCGTCGGGGCCCCCTCCCCCGGCCCCGAGCAGCAGGAACGGGGGGGCCCTGGGCTGTCGGCCGGTGGGAAGGACACCAGGGCCCCCCAGCGCCCGTGGCCCTCGGACGGGACCTGGGACAAGTCAGGGCCTGAGTGGGGACACCCAGAGAGCAGCCTCGGTGCTTCGCCGGAACCACCTGCCCCTGAGGGGATCCCCTGCGCTGGCTTGCGTGGGGCCTACGGGCACCCACACCGGTGACCCCTGGGCTTGCTCCGCCAATGGGACCCCTGCCTCCAAGGAGAAGAGGAACATGTTGGGGGGGGGTCGTGAGTCGTCCACACGGAGGCCCCGGGACGTTTGTGCAGCTGGAGCTCCAACGAGACGGCTCCCGCGGGGCCAGGAGGGGTTAGGGTGGGAGGCAGAGGGGAGCCTCCCACTCGGGGCTCCTGGGGCCTGAAGCAGGGCGGCTAAGGCGCATCCTTTCTCCTCCACAAAGGACACAGGCCGAGGTCCACGTGGACTCGGTCGGGCCCGAAGAGTCGTCCTGAGAGTCCGGGGACGCACAGGTCCCTAAAGAGTTGTTTCCCCGCTCGCATCCCTGACACAGCCCTCGGTTCCAGGCGCAGAGATCCATGGCCACCCTGGAGCCCCGCGGGTCTGTGGGCAGGTATCCCCATGTGCGCATGCGCCTCGTCCTCGGGGGCTCCTGCTTCCCCCGGTGGGTCACCCAGGGCGTCCCTCTGCAGCCTGAGGACCTCCTCTGAGGCCGGGCTCTGCAGCTCTGGAGCTGGCAGCTGCTGTCCTGGCGAGGCCTGGGGGAGACGGGGTGGCGGGCACCGGGCTCAGAGAGGCTCTGCTGTCCGGCTAGGGAGGCCCACGGGGGGACCGGATACGAGGATTCTGTTCTTAGACGCGCCTAGGCAGGGTGTGCCAGGCCCACGTCCCGGGGTGCCCGCCTCTGAGCCTCCCATGTGGTCCGGGACCCGGGGCCGCAGCGGCGCCTCCACCTGCGGGAGACCGTCCAAATCAGAGGCGCCCTTCGTCGAGACCCCGCAGTGTCCCGAGACGCCGGGGTTCGGGACCCGTGGCCGTGACACACCGAGTGGGGACCTCCTGCAGAGGCTGGGTGCCGGGGTCATGCCTACCGGGGACGGTGCGGGGAGCGCTGCAGGTGCCGAAGCCAGGGCTCAGGGCTCCCAACCAGGGCGCCGCCCGGGGCGCTTGCTGGCCGCCTGGGCCTTCGCGGTCCCCGCCAGACACCACGGCACCCCGATGCCCGCCGTACTTGGCCGATGACCTGCCATGGGCCCCTCGCAGGGCGGTAGCAGCGAGGCGCTAGGGGCCGCTGTGCCGCGCACTGTCCCCGTGTCTGGAGCCAGGGAATTGAAACTCCTGCCCAGCGGCTTGGTGGCAACCTTGCAGGTGGCTGTCCCCCAGACCGCCCGGCAGGGAGGCCCCAGGGCGCTCCAGGGCTCACCTGACGCCAGGCGCCGTCTCCGTGACCCGACCCTGGATGGAGACCAAAGGCAAGAGCACAAGCTAAATCCCCTCGGTGCAGGCCCCGTGGGCCCCACTCTCAATTTTCTGCATAAATGGAGAGCGGCCGCCGTGCAGATAATCCAGAAGTCATTTCAACTTGGCTTTGCAATGCATTAGATTTTTTTTTTTCAAAGTCAGATTTTCCCTTCTAATTATATTTGGCTCAAACTGACATTAAAATGAGTTTGCATTCCCACTTCACCCACCGCCTGCCAAGGGGCAACTTCCCAGATGGGAGCGGGGTGATAGGCGCAGCGGTGGGGGATCCGCGTGCCCAGGGTGGCTGCCGTGGGCGCGGGGAGTGGATGGCACCCGCTCGGGGCCCGGGACCGGAACCTGGGAGCCCTGCCGTCCTGACCGAAGGGCTTCTGGAGACCGAGGGCACCCGGGGGCACAAACCTCAACTTCTCTCGGGGGCGTTGCCTGCCGGCCGGGGGTTCCTACTCCTTAGAGAGATGCCTCCTCCCCCACAGGTCCCTCTCGGGCCCGGCTGCCCATCTCAGCTCCTCTCCTCCTAATAACCTCCCGGTTAAGCGAATCGAATGGGAAGAAGCAGTTAAAAGCACCTCCTGGCTCGATGCTGCTGGGTAATGGGGCGAGCAGGGCCCCAGGCTGCTCCTGGGAGGATGGGGAGGAGGGGGAGAGCCTAGCTAAGCTGATTACAAGGACAAAGTTAATTTAGAGATGAGCTCCGGTGGGTGCGGGCGGGGGTGGGAGGAGGAGGAGGACTCGGGGCTGAGATTTGGGCAAAGCGGGCTTTAGGGAGCCCCGGCCTTTGTTCCTGGAAATCATAATCCTGGGGAGGGACCTCGACCCACTCCCTCGGATTCCGCAGCTCCTTCCATCCAGAGCAGGGGGCACAATCTGGGATTGTCCAGAGCGGGGACATGGACGGGGATGGGGACGGCAGCATTCCAGGCCTCCAGCGCAGCCAGCCTCCATCTGCAGTCCCCTCCCCCGGCCAGGCTGCGGCCTCCCCGCCTCCCCGGGCTGCCTCCGGTCAGACCTCAGCATTTTTCACATTCCTCCCTCAGCTCCATCCCACAGCGTGTCACCCTGCTTGCCTGCGGCGCGACGGGGTCCACCCTGCGCGGGCCCTCCCACCCGCCCAGGTGTCTAGGACAGGGCCCGGCCTGGCCATTCAGCTGCACCTGCCTCGTGGGACCCAGACTCGCAGCCGAGGCCGGAACCTTCCTCAGAGCTTTCCATCTGAAGGGGAGCTCAGGGCTCCAGAGGTGCACACGGTCTGGGCTCCCAGCCCCCAGGTGCACACGTCTGTGGCCACCAGCCCTGGGTCACCTGCACTGGCCCTCAGACCCAACCAGATGGCTCCCCTAGACTCTGGGCAGCCCCCAGGCCCCCCAGACCCCCCCAGGCCCCCCAGACCCTCAGGCCCCCCAGGACCTCCAG
Source organism: Nyctereutes procyonoides (assembly GCF_905146905.1). Classification (NCBI taxonomy): domain Eukaryota; kingdom Metazoa; phylum Chordata; class Mammalia; order Carnivora; family Canidae; genus Nyctereutes; species Nyctereutes procyonoides. The sequence continues at coordinate 415,502 of NW_026575117.1, read as the reverse complement.
ACCCTCCAGGCCCCCCCAGATCTCCCCAGGTCCCCCCCAGGCCCCACGCTCCCCAGGCCCTGCAGGACCCAGACCCCTCAGGCCCCCTAGGCTCCCCAGACCCCCCAGGCCCCCCAGCTCCCCCAGGCCCTCCAGGACCCAGACCCCTCAGGCCCTCTAGGCCCCCCAGGCCCCCCAGACCTCCACACCCCCAGGCCCTCCAGGACCCAGACCCCTCAGGCCCCCTAGGCCCCCCAGGCCCCCCAGACCTCCACGCCCCCCAGGCCCTCCAGGACCCAGACCCCTCAGGCCCCCTAGGCCCCCAGCCCCCCCAGAATCCCTCCAGGCCCCCCAGCTACCCCAGGTTCCCCCAGCCCCCAGACCTCCCAGGCCCTCCAGGCCCTCCAGGGCCTCCCCAGCTCCCCTAGGTCCTCCCCCAGCTCCCCCAGGTCCTCCCCCAGCTCCCCCAGGCCGCCCAGACCCTTCAGGCCCCCCCCAGCTTCCCCAGGCTCCCTCCAGGCCCCCCAGCTCCCCCAGCTCCTCCCCGGCCCCCAGCTCCCCCAGGCCCCCCCAGGACCCTCCAGGTCCCCCCAGGACCCTCCCAGCTTCCCCAGGCTCTGGGCTCTGGGCCCTGACCTGCCCTGGGCTCCCCCACGTACCTTTATCTTAAACCTGAGGGCTCCGCTCAGGCTCGTCCCGGCCAGAGGCCCCCCCGCCCCCCACATGACCGGTACCCCCGCCCCCCGCAGGCGGCCGCCCTCTCCTGCGTGGTGGGGCCCTGGTCCTCGGTCTCCTTCGCCGTCTAAGGGAAGGGCTGCAAATCTCACCTGGAGGGCAGCCCGGCGGGCGAGGCGCCTGGAGAAAGGGCGTCAGGGAGGAGCGAGGGGGGCTCACCCTGGACAACGGAAGCGGGCCCCACACGCCCCGCAGCGTCCAGTCCGGCCTGGCTTTCCCCGACCTCCCGGGATCTATCCCAGTCTGTCCCGCATCACCTCGCCCCGGGCCCCAGCAGACCCCCCAGCAAGTGACCTTCAGGGCCCCCCCCGCCCCCCTGCACTTTGCAGCCACACCTTGGCTCCGGAAGTTGGGCAATTCGGCGGTGCTGGCCCTCCTGTCCATCTTCCCGCCGTTCGCACATCCTGTCCATCCCTGGCCCCGGGCCTGCACGGTGCCCTCCCTGGCCCCTGGGGCCCCCGGGGCGTGGGGTCACCCTGCGCAGAGATGCCAGGACCCGGGGCACGCACACCTGGGCTTCTGGGACGGGACGGGGCTCCGATATCGTGTCATTTTTTAAAATTCCTGCATAACGCCCATAAGGCTGTGTCGGACACAGTGACATACATTGGCTGGCTTGAAAAAATAAAATGACTTCTCCCCATTTTACGGAAGAGGAAAGGGGCCTCCTGAAGCCAGCGAATCAGGACAGGAGGCCCTGCGGGGCAGGGATGGGGCCTTAGGTCTGCGTCTGTCCACAGGAGGCGTTTCTGCCGATTAAGGGCCCGGTGCCCCCTCCTCCCACACGCCTTCCCCGAGGCTGTGCTCCCCAAGGTGCCACCAGAGGCCAGAAAGGGCGGAGAGATAAGCAGCCCCCCAAAGTCCAGAAGGATCCGCATTCCCCTCCTGGCCTGGACAGCCCGAGCACAGAGCCCCTGACCCCCCAGGACCCCAGGACCCCTCAGGCTCAGCTCTGCTGTCCCTTCTCCGTGGAGGGACACCCCCCAGGAACGAGGGAAGCTGCCAGGGAGAGCTAGAGATTCCCAGGCCTGCATTCAAGACCCTTCATCCGGAGGAGGGCAGTTGGCTGCAAGGCCCATTTATTTCTTTTCTTTTTTTTTTTTTAAAGATTTTATTTATTTATTTATTCATGAGAGACACACGGAGAGAGAGGCAGAGACACAGGAAGAGAGAGAAGCAGGCCCCGTGCAGGGAGCCCGATGCGGGACTCTATCCGGGGACCCCAGGATCACGCCCCGAACCAAAGGCAGACGCTCAACCACAGAGCCACCCGGGCTTCCCAAGGCCCATTTATTTCAATCCAATCCCAATTTTGTTAAATGGGCTCAAGGAGGGCAGGGAGGGAGGCAGCATCACCTCCCCACCCTGGGGACAGCAGAGGCTCCTAAGCGTTGCTGGAGAAGCCCAGTGTGGAGGGAGGGGGAGACTGGGAGTTCTGGGAGCCAAGGGGGCAGAGAGCAGGAGGGGAGATGATGCGGAAGGCCGTGTCCACGCCGCCCCAGAGCTCGAGCTGCCCTCGCCCCGGGTGCTCAGAGGACCTCGGTGGGGCCGGGCACTGCAACCGGGGCAGGCGGGTGCGAGGGCTGGGGGCTGCAGCGGGGGGGTCCCAGCCTGGGAACGGAGCCGCCGGGTCCTGCCGAGCTCTGGCCTTGACACGCACCCCCAGGACAGGCGCAGGCCTTCAGGGGCCCAGGATGGCACCCAGGCCGGGGAAGCAGCGTGGGTGGGCGTGCCAGGGCAGTCCAGGGCCCGCGTGTCCGGGCGCATGTGGGCCGAGAGGTGGGTGGCTGATGGGGGCACGGGCGGCGGGGTGAGCGCACGGACACGTGCCCGGGGACACACACTGCACGGAGGACCTGTGCACGACGTCCTAAGGACACGCGCTGGTCCACGACCCCCTCCCTCCCCAACGTCGCAGCTCGGGCTGCTGCCCCAGCTCCTCCATGGCTTCCTGGCCTCGTCCCCGACCATCGGCCTCTCTCCTCTGGCTCTTTCTCGTGCGGGGACAGAGTGAGGACAGACCTCCTGCCCCAGCACGTTGCCGTGGGTCCGACGTCAGACACTACGACTCACAAACACAAAGCGGGTACTTCCCAAGAGCCAAGGACCTCCTCCCTCACTTGAAGTGCGCCCGCGGTCGCTCCTGGCTGTGGGGTCGGCCTTCCCGGGTCTCCCGTCTCAGGTCTGTCCCCTCCGCTGCCGCCCTTCCCTGGCCTGGGCCCCGCTGCCCGGGAGGACGGCCTGGAGGCCCCGGGAAGAGGCCAGGCTGGAGCTGGGGGTCAGGAAGGCTCTCAGCCCTGGACGCAGGGCGATGGATGTCCCCGCCGGCACAAGCAGCCCCCGGGTACCAGGGAGACAAAGGCGTTGGCCCCCAGCCCCTCCCTGCAATCACCGCTGGCGGGGTCCGTGATCTCACCTCCCAGGCAGAGAAGCAGCACCGTCCTGCCCGCATGGTAGGTGCTCGTGTCCCTCCCAGAGGAGGTGGTGCAGGTGGCGGCGCGGAACCTGCGGGGCACTCCGCAGCTCAAGAGACCCAAGGGGAGGAAGAAGGGGGGCCGCAGGGGTCGGGGCAGGACGCATGGTTCCCATCCCACTAACGAGGCCACAGAGCGCCCACGTGGGGCGGGGAGACGGCACGGCCGGGCGCCAGGGGTGTCGGGGAGGATGCGGCTTCTACCCTCTGGGCTGCCCCAGCTCCCGGGGATGCTCGGCACTCGGAGGCACCTCCGCCCGTCGGGGGGCCCCGGACACACGCATGCACATCATGGAGGCACCTGGATGCACGCACGCCCATTGCGGGGGCCCCGGGATGCACCTCCACCTGTCATGGAGGCACCTGGACGCAGGCACACCCATCGCGGGGGCCCCGGGACACACGTACACCCGTCATGGGGGCACCTGGATGCACCTGCATCCGTCATGGGGGCCCCCGGACGTATGCCTGTCATGGAGGCACCTGGAGGCATGCGCACCCATCACGGGGGCCCTGGGATGCACACACGCCCGTCGTGGGAGCGCCTGGACACACCTCCGTCTGTCATGGGGGCGCCTGGATGCATCTGCACCCATCATGGAGGCACCCAGACGCATGCACACCCATCGCGGTGGCGCCCAGACACACAGGCCAGTTGGGGGTGGTACCTGGACGCACGTGCGCCCGTCGTGGGGGTGCCTGGCTGAGTGAGGGCTTTGTAGCCACGCAAGGAGAATCTTAACATGGGACCCAGCACCCCAGGTATGGCCTTGAACAAGTTCATTGAACTCAGCTTTGGTTTCTTCATCTACAAACTGGGGAGGAAAGGACCCACTTCACGGGGTCGTTAACAGGACTAAGGGACACGGTGGGAGTTCAGCATGCACTGATTCGGGTGCTGTGCTGTGCACCCGCCCCCCAAGCTCTCGTCACCCACACTTGGCCGCGGAGCACCTCAAAGCCCCCGCGCACAGGCGGCCACAGACCCCGTCTCGGTCCCGCCAGGAAGGCCTGCTCTGAGGTGACCGCCGGGTGCCCCTGGCCCCGCTCCCTGCTCCCGGCTCCCGGCTCTGGACGTCCTGGGAGGCGACCCCGTGCAGAGCTCCCACAGGTGCGGCTCGCCCACCAGACGGCTGTGTTCAGCACTGGACGCAGACGCGGCAGCAGCCAGGGAACCTCCTTTCCAAAAAGCCACGCAAGAGCCCGGTCACGCCCGAGAAAGCCCAGCCCATACTTAGACGTGTGAAGACGGAATTTCGGAATAAAGGATTGCTTTTAAAACGCGAATGAGTTCCCCTTTACGGGACGCTCCCTCCCTCCCTTCCCCAGCTGCCATTCCACAGGGCCCTGGATAGATCCATCCCTGGGGGCACGTGGGGTCCCCAGGGTGGGGGACATGGTGCAGGCTTTGAGGCCAGTGGGTTCCCACAACTACCAGCAAGACGTGGACCCCGTCTGCACCTCAGTTCCCCATCCAGGAAAGGGGACCAGCACGGAGCAGACCTTGGGGCTTGTTGCTCAGATTAGACTAGAGGACGCAGGGGGAGTAGCTGGTGCGAGGGCCTCGCAAGTGACCCGCACTAGTTCCAGCTCAGGAACGCGGCCACCTCCAGCTCGTGTCCCTCCTTGCTGCCTGCTGAGGCCCTGGAGCCTTCCCCCTGGAGGGCCAGCCTCTTCCACTCTGCTCTCCTGCCCGCCCCAGAGCTCCTGACACCTCCAGCCAGCCGAGGCTGCTCAGTTTCCCCTCCTGCCCCCCAACCCCGCTGAGGGGGCCCTGAGGTCGAGGACAAGAATGGAGAAGGCAGAGGGGCACGAGGAGGACCTGCGAGAAGGCAGCAGCCACCCGCCTGCCGCCCTCAAGGCCCAGCCGCAAACCCCGACGGCGACGCACCTCGGCGGCAGGCGCTTGGCAGCACTGTTCACGGCCGCCCCGACCCCATGGGGTGCGCCTTCCATCCTCGGTGTCCAGGTGAGCAGAGGGAGGCCCCGAGAAGGCGCCAGCTGCGCTCAAGCTGACCCGACACGTGCACAGAGGGGCTGAGGGGCCGTAACCACGGTGGGAGCAGCCCGGAGCCTGCCATGTGGTCACTGCGTTAGCCGTTAGCCGGGGCGGCCTGGCCTTCCCCCACTGCGGCGCTTGCATCCCGCCAACCAACCCATCAGGGAGTCAAGGGCACTTCATTCAAGTGCGCGGCACTGGTGTCAGAGACCGGGGCACGGAGGACAACTCAAGACCCAGGACAACTCAAGACCCGTCCCGCCCAGGCAGGACGGCCAGGGGAGCCTCCATCAGGACACGGGCTCTCCAGGCGAAGGCTGAGCCGGGCCTGGTGACCGCGTGCGGTGGGGACCAAGGCCCGGTGCCTCCCCGCCGGTCCCTCACGCGTGTCCGCTTTAGCCCCAAGGGGAAGGCGGTGTCCCCCCAAGGTCAGAGGGGGACCCGGGGCTCCCCGGCCTCCAGGCTGCCCAGGGGGCATCTGCAGCCTGCGTGCAGGGGGAGGGCAGGGCGGACTCCCGTGGAACTGGGGGGTGCAGGAGTGCAGGAGGCTCTTGAGGCCTCCCCTCGCGCGCGGCGGTGGGGGGGCCCGGGGGACCTCTGGGGGCTGGAGGGACAGATTCCTCTCCTCCCCCCTCCCCCCCCTCCATCCCCCGAGGCAGCTCCCGCCCTGATCCAGCCTGTCATCCCACATTGCTCTGATTAGCTATAATCTTTCTTTTTCAATTTCTCCTCCCAGAGACTGGGGAGCGAGAAAATCTCCCAGAAAATGAATAAATATTTCAATTTTCGGCGCAATCAGTCTGAGGAGCCAGCGCATGATGGAAACGGGGGGAAGGATAATGGGTTTCATTTAGATAAGATACAGAAAATTATTTAGTGAAAAATGAAGATTGATGAAGCCCATTGAAATTCTTTAAAACGCGAGTTTTATTTCTCTGCCTGGGCTGAATGTGTCCTCCCCCCTCCTCGCTGCTCCCCCCCCAATTTCACTGCTGCCACCTTCTCCCCTCCCCGGCCTCCCCCGGCCCCTCCCCCTCGTTCCTCTCCCACTACCCCAGTCCCTGACCTGGAACTCTTTCTCTCCAAGGATGGAGGCTAAGCAGCACCCCGCACCCCGTGGGGGTCCCAGTGCCCCCAGGTCCCTGCCCCGGCCCTCCCCGGGCTCCCCAGGCCCTCCCAGGAACCTCAGCCCGGACTTCCTCTTCCCTCCTGGCCTCGTCCCCCCTTCCTTTCCTTGGGCCCCCTCCCCCACCCAAACACTGCACACCCCGACATCACATCGGTTTCGCTGTCCGCCCCGTGGGGACCAGGGGGGCGCCCGGCCACCCTGACCCTCCCTGGTCCCGGAGGGCGGGAGGCACCAGCGTGCTCCCCTCCTTCACCGCCTCCTGCCGGATCCAATCCACATGGCTCCCCTGCTTGCTAGCTGCAGCTTTTGTCGCTTGGAGCTTACTCTGCTCCAGACTGCTGACAGGCTGGGGCTGCGGGAAGGGAGCGGACACGGCCTGCCCCCGCCACACTCCGCGTGACCCTGCCGGGCTGCCCCCCACCCCTTGCAGACACCCGGCAAAGTCAGAACTTAGGTCCTCTTCTTAACTTTCTGCCAAGTGGCTGCTTGGCCTGCCAACCCCGGGGCCAGGCCGCCCTCTGGGCGCCGCCTCCCACCCGGCTCCCACCAGGGATGAGCGCCCTTCCAGTGTCTTAGCTCGTGCTGGGGGACCCGGGGGGCCCCGACGGGAAAGAAGGGTGCAGGCCAACCCCCCACTGAGACAGCTGGCGGGCCCTGGGGGCTGCAGAGGGCCTGGCGACGAGAGGAGGGGTCCCACAGCACCCCCACCCCTACACACACACACACACACACACACACACACACACACACACGGGCGGCCTGGCACAGCCAGCACCCCAGGGTGTTGCTCCCCAGCCCGGCCTCCACCCGCGGGGGGACCCCCGCCTCCACGATGGGGGCTGCACACCTCCCTAGGTGTCTGCTGTGTGTACGTCCCTTCAAGTTTCTTTGTTTGCTGGAGGGTTGGTGTCTGTGGAAGGGCTTTGGTGTGTGCGTGTCCTTGTGGATGCCCGCCCGCACACACGCCCCTGTCTGGGTGAGTTGGGGTGTGTTTGGGTGCGTGAGCGTGCAAGCCGCCGCGGGGGAGGAATCTGTGCGCCCGGTGCCGGTGGCTTTGTGTGGATGTGCCGGCTCGCTCGGGGGATGCCTGTGGGGAGGTCCGTCTCCCTAGGTGAGTGGCTGTCTCGGCCGGGCCGGGCTGCTCCTCCGTGTTGGTGTGTCAGCTCCATTTTTGGAAGGGGGGCGGCCAGCTCGGCGGGGTTCACTCTTCCGGGAGTGAGACCCAGGGGAGGGGAACGTGCACCCCGAGCCTGGGCCCTCGGCTTCCCCAGCTCCCCCACGCCCAGCTCCGGGTCTGCTCGGGCCTCATCCCTCTCCACCGCTCCCTCACCTGCCGGCCGGGGGCCTCCTCCGTGCCGGCTCCTAGTAAGCCCCACGAGCAGGCTCTCCCCCCAGGAGGGGCCCGTGCCCCCTCCAAGCGCCCCCCCAGGTCCAGCCGCCCAGCTGCCTGGAAGTCGCTCCCAGCCGGCGCCTCCGCGGGCAGGGGTCCCACCGGGCCGGGGCAGCCCTCCCGTGCTGCAGGGGGGCGGCCCAGGCAGGCCGGAGCCCCCCTCCCCGCGCCCCTCCCCCGGGCTGGCCTGGGGTCGGGATTCCCTCGGCATCTTCCCGAGCAGGGTCCCCGCTCCCGGCGGCCCGACCCCAGATCCGAGCCCCCAGCGCCCTGGCCGCCCCGTCGCCGCCCCGTCGCCGCCCCATCGCCCCCCCCCCCCGTCACCCCCGCAGGACCGGCAGGGGCGGGGAGGCCGCTGGGGGCTCGGGGGCGCTGCGCGCGGGTCCCGCCGCGGCCCGACCCCAGCGCGCGCCCGGGGACAAGTTGGGCGCATCCGCGGGAAAGTCGGGCCCGCGCGGGGATGGGGGGTGCGAGCCCCGCGGGCGCCGGAGCCGGGGCGGCCTTACCTTGCGAGAAAGTGTCGGAGAGAGTGAGGATCCAGACGAGGAGGCTCAGCATGCTGCCCGCCGCCCGCGCGCCGGGGCCCGACTCGGCGGCCGGGCGCGGGGGCGCGGGGCGCGGGGCGGGAGGAGGGCGCGGGCCGGAGCCCGCCCCCGGCCCTGCACACGCGCGGGCACACGCGCACACACGCTCGCACGCGCGCACCCGGCGCACAACTCACTTCCCGGCCGCCGCCCCCCGGCCCCGCGCCCCCGCGCCCCCGCCCGGCCCGCCCGCGCCCCGCCGCCGCCTCCCGGCTCGCGCTCTCCGGGGCTCTTCCGCCCTCGGCGCCTCGGCCCTCCCCTCCCCTCCCCGCCCCTCCTGACGTCTCCCGCCCGGCCCGCCCCCGGCCCGCCGGCCCCCGGCGCGCACGCACACCCCCGGCCGGGACGAGATGCGGCGGGCGCGGGACCGGGGCGCGGGGGCCGGGGGGCGCGGGGGGCGCGGGGGACACTGGGGGCGCGGGGTACGGGGCGGCGCTGGGGGTGGGGGCGGGGGCAACCTGGGGGGCGCGGGGGACACTGGGGGCGCGGAGGCGCCGGGGGGACGGGGGGCGCTCTGCCGGGGGGCGGCGGGCTGCGCGGGCGGTGGGGCGGGGACCTGCGGGCGCGGATGGCGGGGATGGGGAGGCCGGCGGGGGCGGGGCGGGCCGGTGGCGGATCTTGGAGTCAAAAACCACAAAATGCCTGCTTTTTCCTGGTGAATCCCACACCCAGACTCTAACCCCGAGATCCCCGAAATCGGGAATTCTCGGTGGCCTCCCGGGGGTGGGAAGGGGGCGGTGCGCGCCTGTCCCCGCCTACGAACCCCGGAGCTGGGACGGCGAGCGGTGCCCCGGGGCCGCGGCCCCCCGCCCCCTTCCCCGCCCCCTTCCCCGCACCCGGTGGGGCCAGGCCAGCTGTCGCAGCCCCCGCCGCGGGAAGGGCGCAGAGGCCTCCCGCCTTTGTTCATCCCTGGTGGTTCCGTCCAGGAGGAGAAAGTAGGGAACTCCGGGCTGGGGCCGGGGGATGGGGGGGGCAGGATCTCGAAGCCGGAGGAGCTTGCGATCCTCTGGGGTTGGGAGACCTGGGAACGGGGACGGGAGGGAGGCCCTGGGGGCGCCGCGGCCTTCCCTGGGGGTCCCTTTCCTAGGGGCCCAGCTGGGCGACCCGCCCCCTCCCAACCCCAACCAGATGCTTCTGCGCCCAGGGCTTGGGGGGGGCTCCTCGGGGAGGAAGGGGGCGGAAAGCAGACTCTGCGCAGCAACCGCACAACTTCGCGGGACTCTGGGTCTAGAGAGGGCTGCGCTCGCTGCTTTCCACCACTCCTGGTCTCCTGGGTCCCTAACGCTACCCTCCAAGAATTCTGGATTTCGCCCCAAAAAGCAGGCGCACAGCTCTCCAGTGCCCTCTGCTGGCGCGAGGTGGCTCCTTTGGGGACCCTGAGGCGGAGTGACAGGTCCTCGCGCTCCTGGGGGGCGGATGCTGGGGGGACACCAGCTCGCGAGGCCCCACGCACTGACCCCCGGGGAGCCCATCCCAGGTTCAGAGACACACGCGCCCCGCACCGGACACCTGGAAAGTCAGAGCCGGAGCCGCCGGGGCTCGAGGAAGAGAACCAGCCACCCGGGCACCACCACCGAGCACTGACGTTTCTCCCGTGCCTGCTTGTGCTGCACTATTCTAGGCCTTGGAGATACAACAATGCGGGGGGGGGGGGGATTAAAAAAAAAAAAGGAAAAGTTCCTCTTCCGTAGTGTTCCATCCTGGAGGGGAGGAAGAGGCAGGTGTCACGCGCGGTCCCTGCCGCTTTCCCCATGAATACGCACGAAATGTAAAGTATACTGGGTGGCAGTGAGCGCGGCAAGGGACGCGCAGGGGCAGGGAGACCACCCTGCTAGAGGGGCCCACGGGCGGTGACTCAGGTGAGGCTGAGGAGAGCAGGCCGGGCCATGAGGGTCAAGAGCACGCTCGGCTGAGAGCTCCTCAGCCGCTGCCCTCCTGGTTCTGCTCAGGTGTGACCGTGATTCTCCGTGCGGGACGGACGGCGTTGTCCTGACTGATGTCCCTGCCACCTCGAAGCCCCAGCAGCAGGACAGCCAGCTGCCCAGCAGCCGGAGCAGTAGCCCCCCCCACCCCTGGCTCCCGGAGCCTCCTTGCGCCTCTGTAACCGCACATCCTGGCCCCCTCCATCCTGGCCCGCTCTGTCCTGGCCCGCTCCATCCTGGCCCGCTCCATCCCAGCCCCCTCTGTCCCGGCCCCCTCCGTCCTGGCCCCCTCCGTCCGTCCTAGGACACCCTTCCACAGAATCCCCTCCCGTAAGCCACTGGGCACCCAGATCAGGAGCCGAAGACCCGCCCCAGCCCGGGGCCCTCGACGCCAGCCGGGAAGCAAAACCCCCTGAGAAGCTTTTTAAAAGCTCCAGGGCCTTGGCCTCACTCCAGAGGCTGATCGTCCGGGGTATGGGGGGAGCCCCGAGGTGCCCACCCTGCCCCGCGGCAGCGCTGCTGATGGCCAGGCCCACGCACCCCGGGCTGCGCTCCGCTCCCTCTGCTCCGGGCTCCTCTCTGTGGCACAAACGTTGCCAACCACTCCTGGATTCGCTGAGCCTGCTGGAGCCTCCTCACTGGCTCTCGTCCCAGGGTGCAGCGTGGGGCTGACCCCCAGGGTCAGGTGGGGGCCCCAGAGGCCGAGTCTGGGTCCTCTCCGCTGGACTAGACGCCGCGGCCCAGGATACGGCATCTGCCTCCTACCCCCTCCAACTTGGCGCCCCTCGGGGCAAGGGCTGCGGGCGTCCCTGCGGCGTCCCGAGGGCAAATGGGAGGAATGGGAGCCGCTTTCGCCACCAGAGGGGCAGCAGGACCGTCGAGGACAAAGCACGTGGGTTGGGACACCTGCCGGGGTATCATCACGCAGGCGGTGTCCCTCACGTTCCGCGTGAGCCGGTGGTGTCTCCCGGACCCGGTTTCTCCCCGACCCAGGTTTCTTCACCTGCAAACGGGGACGAGAGCCCTGTGGGGGGGCGTGAGGGCGACGGGGGTCAGCGGCCGTGCAGCTCTCAGCTCCCCGAGCCGGGCCTTGGAAGCCGCCTCCCGCACACGGGTGGGCGCTGAGCCGGGCCGCCCAGACAGGCCTGCGCCTGCAGACGGAGGGAGGGGTCCCCGGGGACATGCCGCCACCAAGGGAGAGAAGCTGCGGAAGGTTATATATGGAGTCACAGAAATATTAATAACTTTTGAGCACAAAAGCAAAAAGATCAAGAGGTCGGCGAGTGAGCAGAAGGCGATTTATGGCCCTAGGCCGGTGAAGCCACGCGGAGACACAGAAGTGGGTTCTTGGTCTGGAGGAGGGCGAACAACGGCAGAAGCCTTCTACAGATTGTCCCGTTTCCCCCGAGGGGGCGGGGGACGTGCCCCGCTGCCCTCGGGAGACGGACACGGAGACGCACAGCGAGGCCCAGTCCCGGCCTGCGGCCTGGAAAACCCTCCCAACGGCACGGTGCCCCGAGCCCGTCCTGCCTGCCCCCGGGCTGTGCCCTCCTTGGCCTCCTCCTGAGCTCCTCGGGCGCCGGGGCTCCTCCCGGCGGCTGCATGGACCCGTCCAGATGGCAGCCTGGGGCTCGCCTGCAGCAACGCCGCCAGCCCAGACCCTGCGAGGGAGTGCATGGCCGGCGGGGTCCGTGGTGTGCGGGGCAGGTGCCCCCCAAATCCTTCCACTCCTGCCTCAGATCCCAGCCCTGACGTGGGGACAGGTCCCTGTAGTAGAGGCAATGCGGGGTCGCGGCCTGAGCCCGCGAGGGGGTGGGTTCCTGCTGAGCTCGCCCCTGCACCCAGAGCTGCCCAGAGGCCCTGACTCCACAGGGTGCTCACTTCCTGCCTCTGAAGGTGGGAATGGAGGCAGAGCGGGCGGGGGTTCCCGCGGAGAGGGCCAAGTCCCTCATGTTCCCTTTCCCCTGGTTGGGCTTTCTTGGTCCTCCTCCCAGGCCCGCGGCCTCCACACCCCGCGCCATCCAAGGGCTCCTGCCTCGGCCCTAACCCCGTCCCCAGACCTGCTTCCGCCACGGGGCCGCAGCGTGTGCTCCTCTTGGCTCGGCTCGGCGGGGCCGGTGGGGCCCCAGGGCAGCCAGCATCACCGCATCACCACCCGGGGTGCCCTGGGGGACAGGGTTTCAGGGTAGAGGAGAGTCAGGTCCATGCGGGGGGAGCCTGGAGTCAGGCTGGCTGAGAGCAGGACCCTGGCTGGGGGGAGATGAGCCCACTCACCTGCACGTCCATCCTGTGCACATGCACGGAGGCAGCACCCGGGACGGGAAACTGAGGCAGGCTCAGCCCCCTGCGGTCCGGAGCTGATCACGCAGGGTGGGGAGGCGCAGATGGAGGGAGACGCCCGCAGAGCCCGAAAGCGTACATGCGTGGAGGTGCCTGGGAGCAGGGGATGGAGAGCGGGCACCCGCAGTCACGTCGCCGTGTGGCCCACGCCCCTTTCCTCACCTGGCCTCGGTTTCCTGCCAGGGCTGAGGCCCCGGACCCATGGCCCCTTAGCTTCTGTGGGGCGTCAGGGGCTGTTCCCCGGAGAGGCCGTGGAGGGGTTCCCGGGGCGCAGGTGTGCGCTGGGCAAATGCCTGGTCAGAGGCTGCTCCCACCGCATCCCAGCTCCCTCCCGCCGGGAACAAGCCCAGCGGGGCCTGCCAGAGGGTCTGGCTGCGGCTCTGGTAGCATTTCCTAAAGGGACAGATGGAGGATTTTGGTCTCATGTCCCCCCACTGCCTGCGTTCCAGCCTCCGAGGCACAGCCAGCAGCGAGGCCCTGGCACCCCGTCTGCCCCCCTGGCGGGCGCCCCTCCTTCATAAGCCCACCTGCCCCGGCCCGGCCCCAAGTCCTCCCCCGAGAGCCCGACACTGGGCCGTGGAGAGACACCCTAAGGGAACACAGGCCAGAGGGAAAAGAGCACCCCCGTCCCCCCTGAAAAAGACCCCACAACAGGAACCCACTGCTCCCGAGGACGGTCCTTCCCGGGGGGCCCAGGGAGGGGGAGGCAGCCGCCAGGGTGCGGGGGGGGGGCAGGGGGCGAAGGAGCAGCCCCGAGGCCCACAGTGGCAGCTACACGGGAGCCGTGGGCCCTGGGGACGTGGGGCACGCTCCTGGCACAGACGTGGCCGTGGTTTCATGGGCGCTCACCGGGTGAAGACATCGCCGGCCGACAGCTTCTCGCGGGTCCGTCCGTGTTGTGAGGAAGGCACCAGCCTCCGTCCTGTTCAAACCCGGGACCGCTGGCCGGCACCTCCGGGTGGGGGACCGTCCAGCGCCTGGGGGGGGGGTCACCCCACGGGGGCCCCGGGGGCCTGCCCCTGCCCTCCGTGGCCCCCAGCTCTTGCCCACGCTCCAGCCTCCCTGGTGGCTCTGGGGCCTTTGGGGTGCACTGGGCCTTGCCCTGCTGACTCCGAAGCCGCGCACGGGACCGTCCACCTTGGCGATCGTGGTGCCTCCCTGGAGTCGGCTCCCAGGATGGAGACACACAGACCGACGTCCCTTTTCTGGATTGTGCAAAGGCGACAGGGAGCCGCACGGCTGGCGGTTGGGCCGCAGGAGGGAGGCGATGGGCTGCAGGAAACCAGCCCTCCAAGGTGCTGCAGGGAGAACAGAGACGGCCCGGAAGTTCACCTCCCCTCCTCAGCGTGGGTGGTGGGGACACACGCGTTACCCAGAATGTGCAAAAAAAAAAAAAAAAAAAAGAAAAAAAGATCCCAGGGAACAGTGAACAAAGCTATAAATACCGCCCAGCGTCGGGCGACATCACCTGAGCACAGTGCGGCGATTTATGGCCAAGTCACGGGGCCCTACAGTGTATTTATAACGGAGAAACTCGGCAGCGCGGCTCATCGTCCGCGGGAGGCCACAGGCCGGTTCTTCTGGTGAAACAGCTTGGCTGGGGGGGCCCTGGGGGGGCTCAGCGGTGGGGCGTCAGCCTGCGGCCCAGGGCGTGACCCCGGGGTCCCGAGATCGAGTCCCACGTCGGGCTCCCTGCAGGGACCTGCTCCTCCCTCTGCCTGGGTCTCTGCCTCTGTCTCTCTGTGTCTCTCATGAATAAATAAATAAAATATTTTAAAAAAAGAAAAAAAAATGAGTTTTGTGGGCCAGGCTCCTGCCTGGAGGAACGGGAGAGCCCTGAAGATTGGCGCGGTCGCCCTGAAGGCCCCAGCGGCTCCCGGTTTCCCAGTGGATGGTGAGCCCTTGAGCCGCATGCAGGACACACGCCCGGCGAGCCCTCTGTGGCCTCGACGGCCCTCTGGACTCTACGCCCAGCAGCCTCCGGTCTCCAGGTCTTCGGGGTTTCCCCAAACAGGACGGGGTGTCACCGCTGTGCCCTGGACCTGCTGCCCCTCACGGGCGGGCGGGTGGGCGGGCTGGGACCGAGTCACTGCGTCCCGCCACCAGGAGCAGCTGCAGAGCACGCGCGGGCCAGGTCTCAGGGCGGGGGGGGGCGAGGGGAGCCCGAGAGCAAAGCCCACCTGTGGCGGGGTCCCCGGCGCGGCCCCAGAGGGCGTCCCAAAGCTCCAGCTGGCAGGGCCACGTGCTCGGGGGCTGCTACGGAGAAGCTGGACAGTTGTCGTCTCTTCTAGGGTGGCTCAGGATTGACTAAGAAGGATGCTGAGGTGCTGTGGCCGTTCCCTGGCTGTCCCTTGGCCCCAGTGCCACCGGCGGCCACAGCACAAGATGCACCACGGGCCCCGGCGGGCCTCCCCCTGCACAGTGGGGGTCGAGGAAGCCGCCTTTGCGCTGCGGCCTCCCCCTTGGACCTTCATACCTTGATCCCGCCACCCCGAGAGCTCCCCTCCTGCCTAAGCCTCGACCCCACCCCGCCCCAGGTGTACCTTCAAGGAGAGTTAGCACCGGGCAGGGCTTTAACCAAAGGAACACATCTCTCTCTCTTTTTTTTTTTAATTTGCCTTTTTTTTTTTTTTAAGATTTTATTTATCATGAGAGACACAGAGAGGGAGGCAGGGACACAGGCAGGGGAGAAGCAGGCTCCACGCAGGGAGCCCCATGTGGGACTCGATCCCGGGACCCCGGGGTCACGCCCTGGGCCAAAAGCAGATGCTCCACCGCTGACCCCCCCCCCAGCTGCCCCCCAAGGAGCACATTTCCGACGGGGTGATTATGGACACTGTACTTGCCCGGGAGCCACGCGGGTACGAGACGGGCCTTCCAGGATGAGCCCTAGACTACCACCCACCAAGGGGGCACAGCCGGAGGTGGGCTGACCACCCGCTGACGGGGTCCACCTGCTCACGGCGCTGCACGGCTCTGGGCGGCACCTGCCGGCCTGGCTCCGCATACGAGACGCGAGGGTGCCACGTTAGGACACACAGCGATGACGTCTGCTGTTCCTTCTCATCGTGACTTTTGCGTAAGGCGATGAGCGGCGGGTGTGGCCCTCCCTGATGCTTTGTCGAGGGGGACGTCCTCCCACCGCAGGGGCGCCCCATCTAGTCCTAGGTGGATCCTTGGGTGCTGTTCGGGGTTAAGAAGTGAACGGCCCCGCAAAGCCTGGATGATCCTGGGCCTGCTGCCACGTTAAGGGGGCAGCAGACGACCCGACTACCCGGGAGGAGCACGTCACATGGCCACAGCGGGGCAAGCTCCACGTGCCTCAGTGGCTCGAACGGGACGGCCGCGGCCGCTGCGAGCACTTGCACCCCGAACCCAGGCCTCGACAGCCCCAGGACGCCTGCGGCCCTGAAACCGCTCGGCTATGAAGAAGGGCCCAGCTCTCCTGTCTCCACGTTTGACGAGCATCCTACGATCGGACACAGGATGACCTCCGCAGCGACTTTAAAGCTCAAAGGCATCCTTAAACACTCTCAACGCCAAAAATGTGCATTTTGACCAACCACAGCAGGGGAAATCTGAACAGTCCTCCTCTTTCGATAAAAAAAAAAAAAACTCCTAAACTGTTACGAAGAGTCAAAGGGTGTGCAGCCAAAAAAAAGGAGAAAAAATATGACGTAGCGTCTCAGACAGTTACTAAAAGTGATTACATTATTTTTCTGGGTTTTTAATGAGCTTTTCATTTCCCAGCTTCTAGAAATGCATAATCGGTTATGATTCCTTTTCTCATTTTTAAAATGGAATTTCACTTCTGTACCTATTTGTGAGCTTATAGTTTCGTGTGTTCCTTCTCTTTCAGGGGGCCTCTTCCCCACCCCACCAAACAACGCAGGCTTCGTGTCCCACAAAATTGGATCCGCTCGGGCCACAGAATCGGTATTTGATTAAGATGATGATGAATAATGATGGTAGTGGTGATGCTGGGGACCACATAGTAGTGGTGGTGCTGGTGGTGGTGATGGCGATGGTGGAGGTGATGCTGCTGCTGGTGGCAGCCCTTGTCCTGGCCCCTGCCCTGAGCCCGCACCATTCCACGGCTTTGCTGTGATTCGTCTCATCCGCCTCCAGGAACCTCATTTCCTCCGTCTTACGGGGGCGCAGGGAGTGCCCTGGGCCTTGAGGGAACCTGCCCGGGGCTGCCCAGTGGCGCTGCCAGGCCAGACGCGAGGCAGCGGCCTACTTCCCCTCTCGGCCCTCATCCAAGTCCTGTTGCCCTCACATGCCGGGAAGGGCAGGATCCCCAGACCCCGAGCAACTTTGATACTCAGGGTCAACGACCTGCTGGGGACCCCTGGCAAACAGCAGGGGCAGCGCGAGTTTGCCACCCCCATCCCCAGCACCAGCCACCTGGCCCTTCGCCTGCATGGCACGGGGTGCCACGGTTGGCCGCTGTGACGTGGGGGCCCTGGGGCACCGGCCACCCTCCGGACAGGAGCCTTTAGCAGCTCGGCGCCTCAAGGGACGGCTGAGGTGGCGCCGGCCGCTGGTGCATTCTCTGGAAAATAAACTGGAGCCACCAGGGGCTGGGGCTGCGGGGCGGGGCAGGGCGGGGCGGGGGGGGGGCACGAGAGGGCCCCTGGGGCCTCGAAGAATTTCCAGCCACCCCCCCGGCCCCCTGGGTCCCTGCCCAGGCTCCACCTCCTCCTGGCCTGCACCCCTCAGGTCTGCACCCTCCTGACCTGCATCCCGTCCTGGCCTGCACCCTTCCCAGCCTGTACCCTTCCTGACCTGTACCCCTTCCAGGCCTGCACCCTTCCTGGCCTGCACCCCCTCTTGGCATTCACCCTCTTCAGGTCTGCACCCCCTCCAGATCTATGACCCTCCTAACCTGGCCTGCACCCCCACCCGGCATGCACCCCCTTCAGGTCTGTGCCCCCACCAGATTTGCACCCCTCCTGACCTGTACCCCCTCCAGGCCTGCATCCCTCCTGGCCTGCGCCCCCTCTAAGCTTGCACTTTCTCCAGGTCTGTGCCCTTCCTGGCCTGCACCACCTCCAAGCCTGCACCCCTCCTGACCTGTACCCCCTCCAGGCCTGCACCCCTTCTGAACTGTACACCCTCCAGGCCTGCAACCCTTGCAGGTCTGCACCCCCTCCTGGCCTGCGCCCACCCCTGGGCTCACCCCTTCTCGGCACAGCTGACCTCGCCTCCGGACACAGCTCCGTGGGCTCCGTGGCCGCAGCATTTCTCAGACCCCAGAGGCCACAAGTCTGGGAACTGAGGGTCCTGCAGTCACACAGCCTGGCCTCTCTCGTGGCTTTGCGGGGACTCACTCTGTGCCCCGCGTCCCAAGCTCGTCCTGTAAACTCGCCGGTCCCACTGGGTCAGGGGCCCCCAGATGGTGTCGTTTTATCTCGATTCCCCCTGTGAAGGCCCTGTTTCCGTGCACAGTCATGTTCTGCGGTCCCGGGGCTGGGACCTCAACATGTGACCCTTGGGGACGTGGTCCAGCCCATAGCACCTGCCACGTGGGAGCAGTCTGTCCCCGCATCCTGCCCCGAATAGGGCTGCCCTAGGCTGGGCACCGAACCTCCCCAAGCGGCTGCACAGACGCATCCTAATTCCTCCCTTGTGAGCTGTCCCCTGCCACCCCCGGACTCGGCGGCGCGTCCCCCTGCCCCTGCCGCCCCCCAGCCCTGGGGGATGAGGCTGGCTTTGCTGCATCTTCCGGCGTTGGCAAGGCCACAGGCAGACAAGGTTGGCCTTCCTCCTCCCTCCCTGGGTTTTAGCCCCTTGGTCCCCTCCACCGGGTCCTGGGGGGCGGCCAGCGCAGCTCTCAGGCGGCTCCTCCTTCACTCTCCCCATGGCCGTGGCGCGGGCCCCGTGACCCCGTCCCCAAAAGGGGCCCCGGGCTGCTTCCCCACCCCGGGCAGGGGCGGCAGGAGGGCAGGCAGGGCACCTGCGGCTGGCAGGGGCAGCTGACTCCGCCGGGAGGGGTGCACCTGTGGGGACTGGGAGGGCCCCGCGGCCTGGAGGCTTCGCCCCAAGGCCCCCGCTGCCCCCCCACCCCCGCCGTGAGCCACTTGGCCGGCGACACCTGCCCCTGGAGTCCTGGGGAAGGGCTGAGACCAGGGGCGTTCAGGAGCCGCTCCTCCCTGTGTGTGTCGCCGACGGCTGCACCGGCTGGGCTGCTCATGGTTTGTAGGCCCAAAGCCCGCGCGGGAAGCAGGGCCTGAGGCAGGGGAGCGGTCGGGGGTCAGGCGGCGGTTGGGGGGCAGGCAGCCTGGGAGCCCGGGCCGGGGGTCTGTGTGGACGCGGCGCCTGGCTGGGGCCTCCCGGCTCCGTTGCTGTGCTGTGGACCGAGGGCCTGGGCCCTGGAAGCCAGCGCCGCCCCCACCTCCGGCCCCGGGGTTGGCTTGGGGCTGCAACTTGCCTGCCCTGGCGCAGCCTCCCTCCCTCCTCCTCCTCCCTCCTCCTCCTCCCTCCTCCCTCCTCCTCCTCCCTCCTCCTCCTCCCTCTCTCCTCCTTCCCTTTCTCCTCCCTCCTCCCTCCTCCCTCCTCCTCCTCCCTCCTCCTCCTCCCTCCTCCTCCTCCCTCTCTCCTCCTTCCCTTTCTCCTCCCTCCTCCCTCCCCTCATCCTCCCTCCCTCCACCCTCCATCCCCCTCCTCCACCGGCTCCTCCCCCCAGGACGCTCCCTTCTGGTGAACTCAAACCACTTGCCTCAGGACCTGAATTAGACGGGGTAAGCCCTGGGCTCACGGCCGTCAGGGGTCAGACTGTAGAAAAGAAGTCAGGAGAGACTCTGCACATCGCAGGCTCCGGGGACGCCCACCTCCTCCAAGAAGCCCTCGGGAGGGCTCACTCTGGCCTCTCCCTTCTCGGAACGAGGAACGTGCCCACGAGTGGCAGTCCAGTCGTACCTGAGGTCCCGGACACTCAAAGGCTGCCCCGTGCATCCTTGGCAGCAGCGGCCGGAGGAGGCCCTTATCCGTGTCCCACAGACGAGGCCGCGGACACTCACCCGCAGCCCCGACAGGCAGCCTGGCCCTGACCCGCGCCAGCGCCTCCGGCTCCCGCACCCGCCGCCTCTCACGGTCCAAGCCACTGAGCACGCGTGTGCACACACATGTGTGCCGACGGCCACTTTCTGGCACCTCAGGGGACCCGGGGCTCGGTGGGGGAGGGAGTGTCCTGCAATGTGCCGCCTTCGAGATCCCTGGTTCTGACCTCAAACCCTCCCCTGCGTGAGGCAAGGTGAGCACCTGCTCTCAGCGCCCTCTGTGCAATGTGCCGGCTCTCGAGGAGCGAGGAAGCCAGGGGGGGGGGTCTGGGGGGCCGGACTGGTGATCTGGGGTGCCTGTGGGGCCGGCTGGGGGGACATGTGGGGCCAGTTGGGGGACATGAGGGGCCGGCTGGAGAGCCTGTGGGGCCGGCTGCGGGGACCTGTAGGGCCGGCTGGGGGGCCTATGGGGCTGGCTGGGGGGCTTGTGGGGCCGGCTTGGGGGACCTGGGGGTGCCAGCTGGGGGACCTGTGGGGCCGACTGCAGGGACCCATAGGGCCGGCTGGGGGACATGTGGGGCCGGCTGGGGGGGCCTGTGGGGCTGGCTGGGGGGCTTGTGGGACCGGCTTGGGGGACCTGGGGGGGCCAGCTGGGGGATGTGTGAGGCCGACTGGGGGGACCTGTAGGGCAGGCTGTGGGGACCTCGGGGGCCGGCTGGGGGGCCCGTGGGGCCGGCTGGGGAGCCTGTAGGGCTGGGCAGGGACCAAGACCCGCCGTCCAGCAGTCCCGGCCAGCGGACTTGGCAGCCAAGTGGCGTCCAAGCAGCACTTCCTGCAAGGGCCCTGCAGGGAGGTGTAATGCGTCTCTAAAATTAATTTTTCTGGATGGGAAGCCCGGGTCTGAAAGGCAGCGCTCCCCTGGTGGCCTCAGGCAGGCCCGGAAAGCCGTAACTCTGGAGAGAGACGCAATAAACGAGAAACCTCCTCCCAGGTGAGCAAGGAGCCGCGTGTCTCCCGAAGAGAGCGTCCTCGCCAAGGCTGGCCATCACCTTGCAGGTGCAGCCCCCCCCGCCCCCCGCCGTGTAGGTGAGCTGCCCTCCAGGCAAGGGCTGCCCTGGGCTGGCGGAGGGGCTGAGGCCCTGCGACCCGCGCGCACGAGGACTTCTCTTCCCCTCTGCTCAGGCTGCATGTCTGTTCACACGTGAACGGGGCGGCGGACGGTGGCAACCTGCGGGCTCGCTGCCAAGGGGGAACACCAGGGCGCAGGGCTCCGGGACCCCCCGTTTCCACCAACGCTGCGAGCGCCCAGGGGCGGGGGCACGGGATTCCTTCCTCCGTCCCTCCAAGCCGTGCTCAGGGGTCCACAGTGAGGGGGGCGCTGCCCCAGGCATCGGCCAGAGACCCGGGCAGGCTCGACCTCCCTGTACGCAGAGGGCTGGGCCACGCGACCACTCGGTAAGGCCTGTCGTGCCACCGGTGATGGCAAGTCCTAAAGCCGAAGTGGAGCAGGAGGGGCTGGGGGACGGGCTGGCCGCAGAAAGCTCCTTGGGGGAGGGGACAGGAGAGCCCTGAGGGGGTCAGAGGTGCAGGGACAGGGGGAGCTTCCTAACCAGGTCCAGCAGGTGCGGAGGCTGGAGGGCGGGAGGGCGTCCGGTGTTTGAGGAGCCCCGAGGACAGTGGAGGAGGCTAAGCTCGGCCCCGGGGCTTTTACCTCCGACGCGCTGCCAGGGGAGCGTTGGCCCGGGTGAGAGCGGCACGGCCGGGGTTTGAACAGGAACAGTAGCTGCCGAGGGCAACACGGAGGCCAGAGGGGAGCCGCTCAGCAGTCGGGCCAGGGCTCGGGGGAGCCAGAGCGGGGCACCTGCGGGACGGAGGGATCCTGGCCTGGCTTGAGGGTGGGACGCTGGGTGACCTACGGGGTAGGGGTGAGGGGTGGCGGCGGCAGCAGGTGCCCTGAGGGCCACATCCAGCCGGAGCTCGGACGCGTTGTGGACCAAGACGGGAACGGGGGTGGACGGAGCAGGCCCGGGGGGCAGGGGGGCGGCCAGGGCAGGAGGGGAGCTTGGCTCGGGCCTGACACTGAACCTGCAGCATGCGCCCGACACCGAGGGCCGAGCCCGCAGGGAGTCGGGTGACAGACTCGGGGATCAGGAGAGTTCCGAGCGGGAGATGTGACTTTGGGGGTCACCATAGAGGTGGCATTCAGGGCCTGGCTGAGGTCACCATGCCGTGTGAGGTCGCCCGCAAAAGGCCGCACATCCAGGAGGGAGACCAGCCCGAGCAGGAGGGGGAACACGGGAAGCCCCCCGGGGTGCGGGAAAAAAAGGGGTGGCCATGCACGAGCCACCGCGCGGGACCCGAAGCAGCGTCTCGGGCGTGGGCTCCCCAGGAGCTCGGCGCGTCTGCCCCAGAGCTGCGCTGCGCCGTGCGGCCTGGGGACCTGCAGGACGTGGCTGTGGGCAGGTGGCTGCCGCGCGGGGGTCGGCGTCCGGGGCCTCATGGCGGGGACGCCCCGACTCACCAGTCGGGGTGAGGGCAACAGGCAGTGCCCGCAGCTGTAGCCACGGAGGGGATGCTCAGTGCGAAGATGGGGCGTGGCGACCGGGGTCGGCAGCCCAAAGAGACCTCCTTCCGGGCCCTGAGCCGTCCGAGGGGCGGCGCCATCTGACCGCGTCCCTGGGGCCTGGCCACGGCCGCCGTGGGGTGCTGGCTCAGTGGGCGCCACACAGCCCCTTCCTCGAGCCTTGACTCGCGGCACACGTGGGGGGACACTGAGGATCGGAGCCCGAGATGCACGGGGGGGGGCGTGCTGCAAACACCGCTTTTGATGTGAATGGAGGCTTTGCTCGTCAGGAGAGGACCCCCCCCCGCGCCCGATCTCCCTGGCGTCTGGACCCGCGAGGGCGGTGCATCTCCCCACACCTGCCCCGCTCTCCAGGCCTCCCCCGCGCGGTAGTGACCCCGGTCACCCATCAAGTGTCCATCGTCCCCCAGGCTGGGACCACGTCCCGCAGGGCAGGACCCTGACCCCCAGGGCAACAGCATGAACCCCAGGGCAAGACCACGTCTCCCAGGGCAGGACTGTGACCCCCAGGGCAGAACCATGACCCCTAGGGCAGGACCATGACCCCCATAAGAGGACCCTGACCCCCCAGGGCAGGACCAGGACCCCCAGGCTGGACAGGGGGTGAGGAGAGCCTTCCTTCACCCGCGCTCGTCGCCGGACGGCACCTGTCCTTCCCCGCCCCTCCCCGTGAAGCTCAGGGCTCTCGCCTCGTAGCTTCCGTGCTGGAGCCCGCGGTCCGCTCCCCTCCCAGGCCCTGGAGCGCAGGCAGGAGCCGCGGGAGATGCCATGCACCTGCCCAGCACCTGCCCAGCACCTGCCCAGCACCTACGGGCTACGGGAGGCCCGCATCGTCGGTTCTAGAAGACGGAAGTCGTGTCTCCTCCAGA
Source organism: Nyctereutes procyonoides (assembly GCF_905146905.1). NCBI lineage: Eukaryota > Metazoa > Chordata > Mammalia > Carnivora > Canidae > Nyctereutes > Nyctereutes procyonoides. The sequence goes on along the minus strand of NW_026575117.1, from coordinate 392,497 downwards.
GCCAACAGAAAGCGTCGGGTGGGAGCCAGGGGCCTCGGTGGCGCGCAGCTCGGGGCCTCCGGGAGCCTGCGTGGACCTTCCCCGGAGATGAGCCCGTGCCGTAGGCTCGCCACGCCCGATCCCTGGGCTCCATCCTCCGGCTGGTCCAGGCCTGAGCTGCACCGGTCGGGGGACGGCCCGGGCTGCTCGGGGCCGGGGTGACGGCAGTTAGAGCGGACCGCGGAGGCCTGGGCCTCAAGGGACGTCGGGCACTCTGGGCCGGGCTCCGTGTCCAGGGGCCGCGGTGGCTCCGGTTGCGGTGAGGCAGCACCTGAGGCCGGGAGCGGGTGAGCGAGCGCCCAGGACACCCGGGGGGTGTGCCGAGGACGAGGGAGCTGGCCTGCGTCCCCGCGCCCCTGACTGATGGTGGTGCTGGCGTGGGGGGTCAGGGGATGCTGGGGAGGCTGTCACTGGGCGGGGCCGTGAGCACGTGTGCGTGTGCGCGAGGGTGTCACCCAGCCCCCAGGGTCCCCTCCTACTACGGCCGACGGTGCTGGAAACTAGTGACGGCAGCTCGCCCCCCCGCCCCCGCCGTGAGCCGCGGAGCTGAGAGCCGCCCATGGACAGTCCAGGTCATCCTCCAAAACGTGCTCTGGCCCGAGGAACCGAGGATGCAGAAGCTCGGGAGCCTGCTCGTGGCTGCACGGCCGGCGCGCCCCGGGCCTGGTCGGGGTCAGCAGCAGGCCTCTCCACAGACCGGGAGCATGGGTGCCCCCCCCAGCCAGGAGCCCTCGGCACCCGCAGCATCTCAGCTTCACCTGCACCCGGGGAAGGACCGTCCCTCCGCCGACCTGCAGGCGGCCTCCGTGGGGCTCTTATCCCAGCCGTCCAGCTCACTGGGGACCCGGAAACCCCCTACTTGGGCGTGGGCTCCAGTGTCTCCACGGGCTCTGTGACCCGCGGGACTCCGAGACACCGATCACACCGAGCTGTGCTTTCCCGCACATCACATGGAGCCCCTGGGGTGCGTGGCTGGTCGTTGGCTTCCCAGCATCGAGCGCGCAGCCTGGGGCCCCCGAGGCACCACGTGTGTTCCCCCAGCGAATGCCGCTAGGAAGGAGCCCTGGGCCCTGCGGTCACCCCAAGGACCCACCTCTGGAGGCCCAGGGGGCCAATCTGCCCCTGACCTCACATCCTGGGGCAGCGGCCCATGAAACTGGCACCCGGGGAGGCCACCGGGCAGCTCGCGCGTCCCACGCCCGCTGGACCTCAGCTGTGAATCAGCAGGTGCGGGGACGTCGCCTGGAATCACTCATTTACAGGGACTTTGTGACGGATCCGCGGCCTCATTGTTTATCCCTCTGACGGCGGAGCCAGGGTCACACTGGTCAATAACCCACGTACTGTGCAGGGCGGAGGGGCTCCCGGCAGGTGACTTTCGATCTCACACGCCGGGCCAGGAAGTGGGGAGGCCGGCCGGCAGGTGCTCAGGGCGACGCTGGCTGACCCAGGGGGCTGCACCCAGGCCTCATCCTCGGGGTCAGTGAAGAGGGCAGGCACACGTGCACACGGAGACAGGCTCGGCTCCGAGCCTTGCACGTGCCTCAGCTGACCCCGGGACCCCCAGGACGTCCCCGTTCCCGCCTGGCTCATGACGCCCTCTGCCCCGGGTCAGCGTAGCTGCCGGGCCCAGGACGCATCTTCACCCCCCGTGCGTTTGCTCGCGCCCATGGGTGCCTGATGGCCCGCTCTGCCTTCTGACCACTTTGGCTTCAGCTTCCAGGGTAGAGCCTGCGCCCCCAGCAGCCACAGCCACCGCACCCGGCTGTGGGGTGTGGGTCCCTGTCCCCGCTCGGGGGCCTCAGGCCTGCTTCCTGAGGCTCAGGCCCTGGGAAGAGGCTGTCCTCCCCTCGCGGCCACGAGGCCTACCCACAGCGGGCTCCCCGTGCGGCTCCCCGGGCAGACAAGGAGGAGACCCGTCCTCTTCCCGGCTCTGCCCTCGGCCCAGCCGAGCTTCCTGGAGCTGGAGCCTCTGCTCAGGCCCATGCATCTCAGGCTGATGAAGCTCCGCCGGGGTGGGGCGCGGGGGGCTCGGCCGCAGGGAGAGGGCACCTGGGGGGAGCGGGAGGCGCAGGGTCACCCCAGCCCCAGGGCCCTGGCCCGGAACACCCTCAGGGCCCCAGGGAGCTCGCAGCGCCCTCGGTTCCCTGGTCCCACAGTCCGTGCCCGAGGCGCCCTGCTCAGCTGCTGCTACTGACGGAGCCGGGGCCCCAACCCGCCCGGGGGCCCGGACCCCACGCACCGCCTTCGGAGACGCAGCCTTTGGGAGAGAATCGCGGTTCAATGGGCTCGTGGGGGTGGGGTCCCGGCCCCGCAGGAGGAAGAGGCCGCGGAGCTGCGCCCCCACCACCCCCGCCCCGCGCACAGAGGGCCCCGAGGACCAGCGAGGAGGGGCCTCGCCAGCACCGGGACGCGCCCAGGCCCGGGCTTCCGGCCTCGGGGACCCGGAGCAGCTCCTAGCTGCAGCTGCGGCCGCCCGCGTGGATGCTTCCCGCGTGGCCCCGACCGACCCACCGCAGGGCTCGCCCCGCACCCAACCGGATGATGGACAGCGCGAGGCCCCGCCCTCCTCTCCGAACTGACTGTCCCCCGCCCCGCGGGATCCGCAGACCCCAGGCCTGTCCTGCTGGGGGCCCTGCGCCTGGCACCCCCAGGTTCCAGCCTGTGCCCCGCAGCCCCCCCACCAGGTCCCAGCCTGTGCCCCGCAGCCCCCCCACCAGGTCCCAGCCTGTGCCCCGCAGCCCCCCCACCAGGTCCCAGCCTGTGCCCCGCAGCCACCACCCTCAGGTCCCAGGCTGTGCCCCGCAGCCCCCCAACCAGGTCCCAGCCTGTGCCCCGCAGCCACCACCCTCAGGTCCCAGCCTGTGCCCCGCAGCCCCCCCCACCAGGTCCCAGCCTGTGCCCCGCAGCCCCCCCACCAGGTCCCAGCCTGTGCCCCGCAGCCCCCCCCACCAGGTCCCAGCCTGTGCCCCGCAGGCCCCCCACCAGGTCCCAGCCTGTGCCCCGCAGCCCCCCAACCAGGTCCCAGCCTGTGCCCCGCAGCCACCACCCTCAGGTCCCAGCCTGTGCCCCGCAGCCCCCCCACCAGGTCCCAGCCTGTGCCCCGCAGCCCCCCCACCAGGTCCCAGCCTGTGCCCCGCAGCCCCACCACCAGGTCCCAGCCTGTGCCCCGCAGCCCCCCCACCAGGTCCCAGCCTGTGCCCCGCAGGCCCCGCGGAGCCCTCCGTGGTGCAGCGGTGCCACCTGCCGGCCACAGCCGCCACCTGCCCGAGCTGGGGCGGTGCGTCCCTGTGGCCGGGTCGGTCCTAACCGAGGGGATGCGGCCTCACCCCGCTTCGGGGATCCGGGTTCCCTCCGGGGATCGTGGCAGGCGGGGTCTGCGTGGGCCCGGCCGTGGGTAGCCGGGCGGCCTCGGGCAAACGGCTGACCCCAGGGCCCGCTTCCTCTCCTGCTACTGGGGATAATCCGCGTCCCTTGCTCGTCCAGCCGTGAGCACGGTGCTCTGCGCACAGCACCCAGGGGCCATGCACCCAATGGCGGCTGTGGTGGCCGGACCTGGGGGCTGGGGATGCTTCGCACAGTGCCGTCCAGCATGTCCCCTCCCCCTCAGCTGGCGGGTGGCGGAGCAGGGTCGAGCGGCCAGGGGCAGACCCGGCCAGGGCCTCCCACGCTGTGCTCCTCTGCAGCAGGGAAGCCGCACTCAGGCACCTGCTGACCAGCGGCTCCTTCATACACGTGCTGGTGTAGACGCGGGCTGAACTTGCAGCCCGGGCCACCTTGTGTCCCTCCCGCCCGTGCGGCTGACACCCGGCCCACGATGAGGGCTCCCTGACCTGCCCCGAGGATCACCCTGGGCAGACGCAATGGCTTCTCGGTCACTTCCTGGCTTTGAAAGAACGTCCTTGTCCCGTTGGCCTCAAACTTAAATGTCACAGCAGGTTCCAAGCTCCTCGTATCCTCGGCAGCGCCCTGGCTGGGGCTCAGAAGCGGTGGCGGGGTCCTTGTCCCTCTGCACCTTCCTCCCGGGGTGGCCCCGGGCCAAGGTTCCCACTTTGCTGTGGTGTCTGGCTCAGGTGGCCCCCGCGTTCTCCGCTGAGGCAGCTCGTTCCGGCGCTTGTCACGGCGGGGCTCTCACGTCCAGCCTCTGGCCTGCTGATTCCCGGGGCCCCCGCCTCAGTGGCAGCCTTCTCAGGCGGGACCCCATCACCGGCTCCAGGGGGGGACCTGCCCTCGCAGGGCCTGGGCTCCTAGAAAAGCAGAGGGAAGGCAGTCACCCCGGGAACGGCAGAGACGCGGCCTGCACACGGTCACCTCCCCCCCGCCTCCCCACCGCCCCCAGAGAGGCAGCATGCACCCCTCCTGGGGCGGTGAGGTCAGGCCGTGCACGCAGGCGAGCCTGGGCTCAGCAAGGGGATAAGTGGCCTGTCCTGAAGGGACCCCAAACCTTGTGGGTCACCCCCTTGGGCCCTTCATTTGTCGGCTGTTTCAGGGAAAGGAAAAGCCTCATGAGAACTTACTCATGTGGGAACCCGAACCTCCTGCTCAGGTGCTGATCTTGGGCCGGGGCAGGGGTGGCCGTGGGGCAGGGTGGCTGTGGGGCAGGTTTGCCATCTTCTCCCCGGTTCCACCTACCGAGTCAGGACATCCCCTTACACCGCCGGGTCTTAATCACCCAGGGTTTTCAGCTCTGGGCTCACGCTCAAGTGTAGACTGTCTACGTCCATGATTTAATTCAGCAAGTGGATTATTCCAACGTGTTGTTGTACCACTTGCCTTCCTTACGAGGCCAAACACTGCGTCTCGGGCGTGTGTCTTTGTCATCACACACAGACCTACTGTTTTTTAAAAAGCCGCATGTTGTTTCTCCCACACGATTTCTGCCTCTTGTCTTGTGCACGACGCGGTTTCAGGAACCCATCCTCAGAGCTGCCGGGGTGGCAGGTGCACTGCTGCTGCTGCTGCTTCTGTTTTCGGATTCCTTCCTGGCGCTGGAGTCCCTGAAGGACGGCTGGGGAGCGGGTGTGCCCGCGTCGTCGTCCCGTAGTGGGGCAGACGCCCCTACTTGGTCCTTCACTCCTGGTTCTTCCCTGCAGACGGCGGTGTCACGTGGACACCCCATGCGACCTCAGTACCGCCTCGGGGGTCTTACAGGCAGGACGTCGGAGCATCAGGCCCGTCCTCAGAAGCAGACGGGAGGCTGCACGCGAGGGTCTTAGGAAGGACCCTCGAACCCTCTGGACTCGGGTCGTTTCCCCTCGGCAGGTGGCCCGCTCGGGAGTCCAGGCCCAGGCCGAGGCCTGAGGAACGTGGGCCAAGCACGCGGGGCCGGTGCGGCAGGTGCTCCGCGCTGTGCTTACCCACGTGTGAGCCTCGGACATGCGACGGCAGGCAGCCCCACCCCGGCCCCACGGTGCTGCGGGACACGGCCTGGGCTCCGCGTCAACGTCCGGCTGAGCGGGGGCCGCACAGCTCCGCGCACCTGCTGCGGGTGGGAGCCCGTGCCCAGGCCCCAGGCCCGGGGAGCGGGGAGCGTGCAACCGGGTGGTGCTGCCGGGCCAGGCTCGGGACCCAGGCGGCTACCAAGGAGCAGCAGCTGCTAGAGCCAGGCGGCTGAGGCAACCCCACTGCTGCCTGGTGGGGGGGGGGCTGACCCCTCTGCGGGGAGGAGGAGGGGGGAGAGCAGGAGGCCCACCGCTGACTCCGAGCTGGAGGACACGCTGGGTAAAGATGCTCGGGGCTCGGCCAGCCCTCCCCCCTCCCTCCCCTCCGCCTGACACGTGATCCGCATCCCACCTGGGGCCCGCAGGAGCTTCCAGAGCAGGTGCCACCAAGCCCTTCTCGCGCCCTCCCTGCCAACCCAGGGGCCGCCCAGCCAGAGCCCGTCCTCGCCGGCAGGGGGCACTGGCTCCCCGCAGACCGCGCTCTCCCCGGGCTCTCCCTGCAGACCCAGGCTGGACGACTAAGAGCCCACCTGGCCTCGCTCGCAGCTGAGGGGCTGGGTACTGGGGATGAGGGGGCTGAGGGGCGGGTACTGGGGATGAGGGAGGCCGAGGGGCGGGTACAGGGGGTAGGGGGCCAAAGGGCGGTAATGGGGGTGGGGTGCGCCCTGTGCCAGCACCGAGGGGGACCGCGAGGAAAGGTGAAGACGCGGCCCGCGTAGGGAGGGGAGGCCGGAGCGGGTCTGAAGTGCCCTCCCTGCGTGGAGGCCAGCGGGCCACGTCCTTCTGTCCCACCTGTGTCGTGTTCCCCGAGCAGGTGAGGACATAGGAGGAGCGACCCGGGGTTCTGAGGCCTACACGACGCTCATGGGCACGTGTGTGGAGCGTGCCTCGCACCCCTCAGCAATTTTCTTTTAAGGATTTTATTTATTTAATCATGAGAGACACACAGAGACCCAGGTGGACAGAGTAGCAGGCTCCCTGCGGGGACCCGACGCGGGACTCGATCCCGGGATCCCAGGGCCATGCCCTGGGCCAAGGGCAGCCGCACACCCGCTGAGCCCCCAGGGCCCCCATCAGTCCCATTGTCACAGAGCTCACACCCTAGTGAGCGCAGCGTCAGTGCGGGTGGAGGGTCCTGCAATGCTCCCGGGGCTCGGGGGGCTCGGGGGGGCTGTGAGGAGCGGGCGAGCGCCTGCGTGCAGCTGGCAGCCTGGGCGGGGAGGACACACGTCGTTCAACAGTCGGATGTATTCAGACTAGAAAGAAGCAAGATGTCGCAGAGCTGATGCCGCCTCTGCCCCACGCGCAGCTGAGCTTGGCCAGGTGAGTCCCCCCCGGGCCCCCGGGTCCTCAGTTCTCTTCGTCTGGACGAGGAAGGGATCAGAGCTGACTGGGGGCCTTGTCACAGCCATGGCGGGGCGCCCTCGGATGCACCTGCTGGTTCAGGGGGCCCATCACGCAGAGGCTCGCGGCCCCGAAGCCCCTGCGCATCTCCCTGTCCCATCCGTGCACAGATGGGCATGTGGTGCCTCATCACGCAGCAGGGTGAACACTGTGCACACCTGGCACCTGCCCCCACCGTGCACTCGGGGAGCCCTCGGTTATTCCACCTGAGGAGCTTCCCGCAGGAGAGCACGCGGGCACGAGGACTTGGCCGTGAGGCTCCTAGGGGCGAGATGCTGCAGGTAATCTAGGTGCCACCCGTGCCAGGAACGTGCAGACCCGACGGACACGCAGGCTTGAGTCGGGCCGCATGTCCACCGTCCGCAGAGAGGGCGACCCGGAGACATCGCGCAGCACGGGCCTGGCCTCGCAGGCCTGCCCATGAGGCGGCCGGGGCACCCGCCCTGGTGGCCCCAGGAGCGTCAGGAAGGAGAACATGCTCCCGAGAGCAGAGGCGGGAAGCGACCCGAACGTCCACGCACACGCGGACGGAACCCCACGCCGTGTCGGCAAAGCCTGGAACGCGGTTCAGCCCAGGGCCCAGGTCTGGCCCCAGCGGGCACCCGTCGGGACCTGCAGGCCGAGGGCTTGTTGGAAGGGAGCAGGGCTGCTGCCGGGGAACACATGTCCTGGGGTGATGGGGTGGCTCCAGTGGGACAGGGACGCGGATTTCACGCTCACGTGTGCTCACCGCTAAGCAAACACAACGTGGCGGGATGAAGTGAGGGGGTCGTGGGCCAGGCTGTGTCGCGGCTCCCTCCAGCTGGGACGCAAGCCCGGGGCATTTGGGGATGAGGGGGGCGCTGGTCCACCTGCAGGGGTGCAGCCCAGATGGGGCCCTGCCCTGTAGGGACCGTGGTGGCCACGGGGCGGGAGGCCTGGAGGCTGGGGCCAGGCGCCCTGTGGCCTCGGGCTCATTTTTCACGTTGCCACCCCGCAGGCGCCCCATCCACGCGGCTTCGCGGCCAAGAGAGTTGAGCACTAACCCGACCCCCCGCTTTGCTGCCCCCTCAACAGCCGGTGGCGCTGGGCTCCGTAGGTGCGTGGCCGGCGGTGCCAAGGCTTCACCTGGAGCTGGCCCGGCTCTGCGCCCCGATGCCTCGCCTCCATGGGCCGATTCCCTCCCCCCGGGCTCCTCCCCTGCCCGAGCCTGTCCTGGGGACCCTCCTTGGGGGCTCCAGGCACCGGGAAACGTGCCCCCAGGACGGCCAAGGACGGGCCCGCCCTCCCCGGCCACGGCTGCGGGCGCCGGGGTGGCCTCGGCCCAGGAAAGGCCCTTCTGGAGGCCAGGTCGAGCCGGGCGTCTCCCTGGAACCCCGGGAAGCAGCTACAGACGGCATGGCTGAGCCCTCGGGTGTCTCACACAAGCGCACACTCAGCAACTGAGTAATTGGGGTCGGAGGAATGACAGGCTTTGGGACCAACCGGCCCCAGACGGTAGGACTTCCTGCACCACTGCCACTGGGCAGACTCCGCTCCCGCCCCTCGGCGTCTCCCCTCAGCACAGGTCGCAGGACACGCTGGCCCGCGGGGCTCGGCTCAGGGTCTGCTCCCTGGAACACCGGCCCCAGCCAGGCCCAAGGTCACAGGGCGGCCGTACCCCGGGGGCTCGACGGGATGGTCCCTAGGGGGCAGGGCCACGGCAGCGCCATCTCACAGAGGGAGGGATGACCCCAGGGGGCGGGTGGGAGTGGGACTGCAGGTGTTTCTGTACGACACTCACTTCACTTCCTTTGGATATCTTCCCAGAAGTGGGGGCGCGGGATCTCGGGGCAGCCCTATCTACCTTCCTGAGGCCTCTCCGCACTGTTGCCCCGGCAGCGCGCGTCCTCGCCGACACCTGTGGTTCGGTTAATTTTCGCGTTGGTGTAGCCGTCCCGACAGGTGCGAGGTGGCATCTCGCTGCAGTTTGATTTGCGTTTCCCCGATGACCAGCAACGTGGAGCATCTTTCCGTGTGTCTGTCAGGCCATCTGTGCCCCTTTGGAGAAATGTCTCTTAGGTTCTTTGCCCGTTTTAAAATCGGGTTGCTTGGCTTTTGCTTTGCTGCTGACTTGCACATGTTACTTATAGGTTTCATTTTTTTATTTTGTTTGTTTGTTTATTTATTTATTTATCTTATTTATTTATTTATTTATTTTACTTACGTTTTAGATGCTAGCCCCGTGTCACACGCATGTGATTCCTTCTTCTGATTGTTTTCTTGCTGTGCCCGCGGCGTTTAGTTTGTGTTTTGGTGTCAAAACCAAATATCCCATTAGCAAGACCTTTGAAATCAGGACGTGTGATGTCTTTTTTGCAAGATTGCTTTGGATATTTGGGGTCTTTTCTGGTCCCGTATGAATTTAGGATTTTTTTTCTATTTCTGTGAAAAATATCATTGGAGTTTTGATAAGCTTTGCACTTTGGGTGGCATGCACAGTTTATTAATTCCATACCTATTTTTTAAAAAGATTTTATTTATTTATTCATGAGACACAGACAGAGAGAGAGGCAGAGACCCAGGCAGAGGGAGAAGCAGGCTCCATGCAGGGAGCCCGACGTGGGACTTGATCCCAGGACCCTGGGGTCACGCCCTGGGACAAAGGCAGATGCTCCACTGCTGAGTCACTCAGGGGCCCCAGTTCCATTAATAAATATTAATAAATATTTATTATTATAATAAATTATAATAACTTTTATTATATATTTATAATATATTAATAAATACTATATTTATTATTAATAAATAAAAGTACAGAATTACTTTACTATTTATTAATAAGTGTGTTGATTTATTAATATCTATTAAAATTAATAATTTTTTCCAATCCAAGAACACAAGGTATCTTTCCATTTATCTGTATCTTCTCCAATCTCTTTCATAAATATCTCACAGTTTTCCGTGTACAGAGCTCCCCGTGTGAGACCCGTCCTGGGGCGGTGGAGCCGCTCGGCAGAAACGGTCCGTGTGGACGCTCGGGACGCTTGTGAGCTTCCGACCCGCAGTCTATTCCAACACCTGCCCCAGCTCTGGGGCTTCCTGTTTGTAAACTGATTTATTGGTTTTCGTTGATCATTTTCGACAGTTCAGTTTGGGTTTGCTGCTTCTCTTCCCCGAATCTCCTCCCCCCGGGGTGGGACTCGTGCTGCTGTAGGTCGTTTCCGAGGGAAAGCATGCGAGGAGAACGCCGTTCCACCTCCACCCGTCCCCGCGCCTCCCGCCCTGCAGAGCCCCCCGCAGCACGCGGCCGGGCCGGGGGACACCTGGTCCCAGTGTGGTGCACTTGGGCTCACAGGGCCACGCGGAGTGTGGGGGGCACTCAGGGGAGCTGGGCGCTCAGGGAGGTGGGTGACGCTCACACAGACGACCGACACAGGGTCTCGCGCGGTGAATACCATGAGGGAGGACGTAATGCTCACTTAGCACCAGGGATGCGCTGTCCGCCGAGGGAGGCAAGGGGTGGCTCCGTCGGTGGAGGGTCCAGCTCCAGGTTTCCGCTCAGGTCGTGATCTTGGGGTCGTGGGACAGAGCGTGAAGTCTACTTGAGATTCTCCCCCCGCCCCTCCACCCCTAAAATAAATATACTGTATTCAGTTAAGTGTTGGTCCTTTACCACGTGCGCCCTGCTGCTCTGTGTCCCCAGGGGCCTGGGGCAGGAAGTGGGCACGGCGGCCCCGCTCCCGAGCACGTCCTTCACAGCAGAGGACACCCGACTGCACTCCGGGCCCCGCCTCTTTCATCTCCTGTGACCTCCGATGGTTATCGAGCAGCATCGCTGTGTTCACAGCCCTGGCTCCTGGGCCTGTGGATCGCCCCCCGCCTGTGCAAGCCATCAGGAGGCCACGCAGGCTGCAGACCAGGGGTGCAGCTGGCCACCCACTGCGAGGGGCCTGTCGCCCTTTTGTCAGGTTACCTCGTAATCGCTAAGCATCTTGTGATCCCAAATCAGTCCCCAACTTCACGATGGCTGTCAAGTGCTGCCGCTCCGGATCCATGGCTCCTTTTCATTGATCATTGGCTTTCTCCCGAGGGGAAGAACCTTCTAGACAGTCTGTGTATGTTTATCATCCCCGTTCTTGCAAACTGTCGGCATCACGTAGGTCTTGCAAACCGACAGCCCGGAGCTCTGCGCGGGGCGCCCAGCCTCGAGCCTGAGAGCGAGCCGTCTGGGGCGCCTGGGCGAGCGGAGTCTGTTTGCAGCAGCTGAAGTGCACGGGGCTCAGTGCTAGGGTTTGTGGGGCTCCTGATGGCACAGGGCGCAGACCAAGGAACCGTGGTGTCCTGCAGCTGTGCGGGGAGCCGGGTCCACACGGTCCACCTGGGAGCAGCCCTCGAAGGCCCCCTGTCTGTGTGGGCACAGCTGCCCATCGGGGAGCCGGGCCCTCGGCCGGCCCCAGACCCCTCAGCACGGACTGGGGGTCTCCTTGTGGGATCGCAGAGCAAGGCCCGGCTCCCCGAGCCCCCCGAGCACGCCCGACGCAGTCCAGCCTCCTGTCGAGCGGAGGACCGGAACGCCATTGCCTCTGGCCTGCGAAGACGGCATTCGGAGGAAACCTGTGGATGGCGTGCACCCACCCCTGACTCAGGGATAAGGGGAGCTCCCGAGACTGCACATGCATGCTGTTGGGGCATCACAGCGCAGCCTGCACGTGCCTCCGGTGGGGAGGAAGCAGTCAGGCAGCCTTGACCTGACCGCCAGGCGCCCTTCCCTCATGTGTCCTCTTGTTGTCGGCAGCCGGTTGTGGTGGGATGGTGACTTCCACAGTACAGTCCACGTCAGGCTTCCGAACACAGGCCAGGGGTTACAGGCGGGATGGCCCTGCTCTGTGAGAACAGGGGCGGGGGCGGGGGCTTGGGATTGCGAGAGGGCCGCGTCCTGTCACCCGACTCAGGTGACCGCTCGGTGCCCGCGACCCGGTCCCCCCACGCGGCATGGCCCTGGGGTTCGTGAGCAACACAGGGAAGCAGTAGGGAGGCCTGTGTGCAGGCCCCATCTGGCCTCTTCCATCCCCTCTGCTCCAAGGACGGTCCTTTCACGGTCAGCCCGCCGCGGTCACCTGCCCAGAAGCTTCTCCTATCTGCGGCCCTCGGAGTCCCTGGGGCTCCTGCCCACTGAGGTCACATCCAGGCCGAGCAAGGTCATTTTTCGAACACTAAGCACAAATAATTATCCAAGAAACAGTTTGCAAAGCACGGCGCTGGGTGCAGACCAGGCGATTCCAGTCAATGGTAGGAGCTCTTACACAGCGGAAACGGGGTGGGGGCAGGACACGAGTGCCTGGGGGGTGGGGGGGGTGGGCTGGAAGCTTGGCAGACCGGCCCGTGGCCTCCAAACCCCATCCTGGGGCTGCAGCAGCCTGAGCACCGAGCCGGGAGGCGGGACCGGCCTTCCGGGGGCCGTAGTGGTCGTGTCCCTCCGGGAACCTGCGTGTGGCCCTGGGGCCTGTGACCTTGGCTGGGGCTCCAGGGACAGAACACCGTGGGAAGGGCCCACTAGGCCCCCAGATTGTGGCACATCCCTAACGTCCTAAATCCGTGGCCTCTGCTGCGTGAACGCTGTTTCCTCGGTTGGGCTCCGGGCGGTACAGACGGCGAGGGGTGACCCCCCGCCACTGGAGACACACCCTTCGGGGCCTCCAGAGCCACCGCTTCGCGCCTGCTGACCCGTTGCCTCCCGCCGCCCAGGACCCAGTGCCATCACCACGCCCGATTCCAGCAGAGGAAACTGAGCTCACGGTGGCCACGTCCCTGGGTGGCCAGGGAGCTGGGGAGGGGGTGTCCCTGCATCGTGCCCCGCGCTCCCGGTCTGTCCAAGGGCGACGATGCTGAGGGCGCCGTGCCTCCTTCCTCCCCCGTGGCTGTGACCTCGCCTGCTGCTTGCTGCACAGAACTCCATTGACCAATGCTCGAGTGTCTCCAGTTCTCGGCTGTTACAAAAACTGTTATTAAGAATATTTAAAATAATAATAATAATAATAATTAAAAAAATAAAAGAGCATTTAAATGGGGCATCTACGGGCTCAGCGGTCGGGCATCCGCCTTCGGCTCAGCACCTAATCCTGGAGACCCGGGATCGAGTCCCACGTCGGGCTCCCTGCATGGAGCCTGCTTCTCCCTCTGCCTGTGTCTCTGCCTTTCCCTCTGTGTCTCATGAATAAATAAATAAAATCTTTTTTTCCAAAAATTAAGAATCCTGTTAAAAATAATAATATTTAAACTTTAAAATTGTAGCTGACTCGGTCCATGTGCACAATCACATCCTCTGTGAATAATGAATGAGTGTGGAGGGTTTTCTCCCGCTTTCCAAACCTTCTACTTTTTTCTCTTTTCTTTTTATTTATTTATTTATTTGTTTGTTTGTTTATTTATATATTTTAAAGATTTATTTATTTATGATAGACAGAGAGAGAGAGAGAGAGAGAGAGAGAGAGAGGCAGAGACACAGGCAGAGGGAGAAACAGGCTCCATGCAGGGAGCCCGACGTGGGACGCGATCCCAGGACCCCAGGATCTCGCCCTGGGCCGAAGGCGGCGCCAAACCACTAAGTCACCCAGGGATCCCCCTTCTACTTTTTAAATTTCTTTTCTTCTTCCCCTGATTTCTTGGCATTAAAAATAATGTTTGCTGTAGGTTTTGGGTAGAGTCTCCTTATCAGATTAAGGAAATCCCGTTCTATTCTGAGCTGCTTACATTTTTTCACAAAACCATAAATAGGTATTTTGAATTTGATCAAGTGTGTTTGCTCCATGCATTGAAATGACCCTGTTGCCCTGCTCTCGATGTGCTAATGTAGTCAGTGAGACAGATCCTCCAAGCTTCAGCCTTGTATTCCTGGAATAAACCCAGACTCGTCGTGATGCGCTATATCTTTTTCCACAAAGCCCAGAATCCATTCTGCTATTTATGAAGGATTATTGCCCTTAGGTTCATGGATGAGCCTAGATTTTTCAGGTTTTAGTGCACTTTTCAGATTTCACTGTACTTTTCAGATCTTAGTGTCAAAGGCATAGTGGATGCAGAATAGATTGGCGGATGTTTTCTTGTTTCCCCATACGATTTGCCTAAGACCGGAATGACACGTTCCGAGAACTCACCTCAACTCACCTGTGCCTGGTGGTGATTCTTTGTAGGAAAATCGAGCAACGGATTCCCACGCGTTAGTGGTTTTTGAAGATATTTGGAGTTTTTGTTCCTTCGGAGTTGGTTCTGTTAAAGGCCAGTGTTCGTGCGTCTTTACGCGGCCTTTGGTGTCGTCTCTGCACAGCGCACTTGGGTCTTTTTTTTTTTTAAGATTTTATTTATTTATTTATGAAAGACACACACAGAGAGAGAGAGAGGCAGAGGGAGAAGCAGGCTCCCTGCAGCGAGCCCGACGCGGGACTCGATCCTGGGACCCCAGGATTACAACCCGAGCCAAAGGTGAGCCACCACTAAGCCACCCAGGAGTCCCCACTCAGGGCTCTCTCATCCTGCTAGAGCCTCACTGTACCCTCCTCTTTATATTCCGCGTCACTGGTGGCTCTCTCGTTTCCTGCCCGATTCTGCTAGAAGCCTGCCCAGCTCCCCGTTTTCCAAGGCTTGGGATAGAGCTGACTCGGGAGACAGCAGCATGCCCCTGAGGACCACAGAGCCGCTCAGGCGACCTGTGTTTATGTGCTCCCCCGCCCCACGCCCGCTGCCACCCTCCCGAGGCGGAAGGGAGGGTTTCCTTTCCTCCATGAAAGAGCCACTTACTTTTCCTGCTGTCTCCGCTGACGCGTTGCTTCCCTTGCGCTTCCCGGTGAGCAATCCTCTGCTACTCCCGCATAGACGCATTTTGTCAGCAAAATAACGCAGTTTTTATGTTTAAGGTCAATGATGCCATAAGCCTTGGAGGGCGGAATTTTCAGGATTCTCTAGTTCTGACATTTAAAAATTTCTTGTCAAGGCGGAGAGTGGTTGCCGGGTGCTCAGTCCCTTAAGCGTCTGGCTCTTGGTCTCAGCTCAGGTCATGACCTCAGGGGTAGCCCCCACCCCCACCTCCAGCCCCTGCGCCCACCTTGTGGGGCCCTTGCTCAGCGGGAACTCAGCCTCCCTCTCCCTCTGCCCTGCTCCCTCCTCTGCTCTCTCTCTCTCCCTCTCAAATAAATAAACCTTTACAAAAAATTTCTCTGAAAATAAATAAATAAAAATTTTTAAAAAAATTCTCTGGTCGCGTTTTAATCCATGAGAGTGAGATTTAAAACTTCTAAGCAAAAAAATAAATTAAAGTAAAATAAAAAATAAAAAAATAAAATCTAAGCATATCGTTTGGGGTCTAATCAAGTTGCCCTGTGGCTAGAGAGGCTCGAGCCTGCGATGTTGACCCCTTTCTGGGGTGTTCCGTGATCGACTTGCATAAACATCCTTTGGCCATGTCGAGTCTACATGTTTCCAATAGACGGAATCTGCTGGCCGAAGTCTTAAAACGTTACTGTTTTTTTTTGTCCCATCAGATGGAAGAGGTACTGGGAGCACCTCGTGGTGACGCTGGGGACTTTGTCGTGCAAACCTGCGGCCCTCCTCCATCAGCCGCGGCCGTCCCGCAGACCGCACAACCACCGCGGTTGGCAGCGTTGTAATTTCTTCCTCTTAAACGTTTTTATTTCCACAAGTCAGTCGTGGGAGGTAGATGTTCGTGTGGTTTGTTGCAGGCGAGGCCGCCATCTGCCCACCTACAGGCTTCCTCGTGCCCCAGACCTTCATTCCGGGATCCCGGCTCTTCGCCTGGAGGGCACCTGGGGGCCAAGGTCTGTCACTGGCAAACTGTTCCTGTTTCTCCGAAAAGGCTCATTTCACTGTCACAGGTGAAGACATTTCTGCTGTGCAGATGATTTCAGGGTGACCGCGATTTTAACCATGGCGTTCAGGACATGTTCTTCTGCTATCTCATGGCTTTGGTTTTTGCTGCTGAGAGAACTGTGGAGAGACTTCCTTTGAAGCTGATGCATGTTTTTTTTTTTTTTTAAGATTTTATTTATTTATTCACGAGACACAGAGAGAGACCCAGACACACAGGCAGACAGAGAAGCAGGCTCCATGCAGGGAGCCCGATGCGGGACTCGATCCCGGGTCTCCAGGATCATGCCCTGGGCTGAAGGCAGCGCTAAACCGCTGAGCCACCTGGGCTGCCCTGATGCATGATTTTTTTTTAAGGCTTTTAAAATCCGTGGCTTGTTTCTGGGGTTTGGCATGTTATCTTCAACGTGTCGAGGTCTGGATTTACTTCTCCTTCACCTTGTTTGGTAGCTGCCTTCCTTACCATGTCCTTAAACTCGCGTCTTTCATTCATTCTAGAAAAGCACCTTTAGATTTGGCCACCCTCCCGTCGGCCCCCCTCCTCCTCCCTGGACTGTGATTTCATAACGGAGCATCTTCCTTGTCTTTTCGCCTCTTGTTTGCATTTTATGCCTCTTTCTTGGAGCTTTTTCTTCTGGGACATTCCTACAGATCTCTTCCATTTTACTGATTCTCTTTTCATCTGTGTCTAATATGCTATTCATCTCACCTTCTGGGTCATTTTTTTTTTAACAGCAAAAAAAAAAAAAAAAACTATTACTTCTCATTTCCAAAACTTCCCTGCCTTTTTCAAGTCTCCCTAGGAGGCCTCCTTGCTCTCCCCCCACCCCCACCCCCCTGCCTGCTCATATCAGGGTTCCTCTGTTTCCTTTCGGACATTTCATACGTGGTTCTTCTCTTCTCTGTTCCAATTCTGGGGACTCCAGGATTTCACAGGTGTATGGGCCCTGATCTGTCGCATTCCTGCTGGTTATCACTCACGATGATTTGTATCCAGGTGGGCTTGGCCTGTGGAGCCTCGGGAGCTTGAAGTGAGTGGGCTGTGTTTGCGTCTCCGGGAACAAGGGACACAGCTGAGCCTTCCAGTCCCTGCTCTTAGAGTCAGCTTCTGTTTTTGAGGTGCTGCTGCTTGCAACATTCCTGGAGCATCTGTGATCAGGTCTCGGACAGTGTACGTGCCTGCGCGTGCGTCTGGGTCTCCGTGAGGGTTTCCCTTACTGCTGTGACCCTGGCAGCGCAATGATGTTACTGTTTTATGAAGGATACAGCTGTTCTGAAGCAGGAGGGCCCCCAAGACTGGGAAGTAGAAGCTGGAGCCTGTTTTGCACTAATGAAGGAGGTGGGGATGTGGAGAAATTCCATTGCCGGCAAAGCGAGCCTAACTAAATGCTAGCTACTGCTCACAGCGAGTACTTCCCCAGGTCTCGTCTTGTCGTTGTTCTTGGCCTCCCTCATGTGCTGAAGCTTGTTTCCTGAGGTCCAAGAGCTCAGAGTCCTTCCTTCCACTGAGCAGCTCAAGAACACGTTTGCCCTCCCCTGTCACCTCCGTCCTGTAACAGCCCGGAGACGCCCAACTTGCAGGCTGGACCAGGCATAATGCTTCATGTCCCAGTGCTGTTGTGGGCACACAATGTGTCTTGGGGGCCCGCTGGCCCAGTCCGAGTCCTCCTTGGCACTTCCCATCCTGGAGGCAGGGACGTCTCTCCTCTTGAGTTGCACACAGGCTAACCCAGAGGCTTGACCCTTCAGTGGCCGTGTGGAGAGAGGCCATCTGAGGCCTTGGTGAGTACATGGTTCGTAGCTGAGCCTACAGAAGATATTTGCAAAGTGATTATGAGACGTGGGTAGTTGCTGGCAGCATGCAGACCCAGATGGCTGCAGGAGGCTCCCGGGCCGCGCCACGACCTGACCTAGGCCTTCTGTCCCTTGCCATCTTCAAGGCACTGAAAGGGTCATTTCGAGCATCCCCACCATCCGTCCACACAGCACAGGTGACAACTAGGCTGGCGGAGAAAGCAAGATTCAGAATCTTCTGGAGGGGCCCCTCTGCCCCTTTCGAGAATTAGCTCACCTCTGCTTAACCTCAAAAACGCAGGCTTGCCAGTAAATCTGACCGCCTGGTTCCTCTGAGTTAAAACATCTGCAACATCAAAGTGAAACAATGGCCCCTTTCAAGCACAGAAAAATCGACTGGAAATAGAACTATTCTGGTTTCAAGTGCTGTGAGACAGTGAACTGGGTCCCACTGTCACTAGATGAGGAGCTGGAAAGTGCTGGAAAGTGTCCAGAGCTTTCTGGGTTTTGAAGAAGGCAAAATCAATGGGCAAATGTTTGGTGCCTCAAAAAATGATTTTTTTAAAGAGCCCATCATTGATTCCTGATTATCCAGGACATACAGAATGGAGAACACAGTTCCAGATCATTTCGGTGACCTTCCAAGGGCAGGAAGGGTTCCTGCTAACACTTACCTGAGCCAGTATCTCCCGCCCCGACCCCACGTACACACCTCGCAGGATCACTACAGGATCAGGATGGAGGGGGAGCATTAATAAAGTCTGGTCCGACGCGGGATTAATTCCATTACACAGTCAGTGGAGAAACACTTGGACGCCCTAGAGCCAAAGGCAATTCTTCAAAACCCCTGATGTCTTTCAGTTCAAATGCAACTAATATCATGGTCGGTCTTTAAATTCTGCAATAAAAGATGCAGGTGTGCTAGGATTTGGCGGGAGCTGCGTTATTTTGCCATTCATTCCCCAAAATTCCAAGCGTACTTGCAAATCAGATTTTTTTTTTGAATGGAAACTTGTTCAGCGTGAGACTCAAGGTGATGTTACATAACAAGAAGCGAACACAACGTTCATGTTGTGCGCTAGCTACCATCCCAGGTTCCTTACGTGCGTCGAGCCATTCAAGTGTCACAACCCTATGGATTAGGTTCTCTGCTTCCTTTATATGGATGCGTGGAGGGGTGATGACCTTGCCCAGGGTCACTCATTCCTGCAGTGGCGCAGCGGGGTTTGCACATGCACACTCTGGTTTCCGAGCCCCACCGCCATCCCTGAGAGGCCACGTGAGGCGTGCAAACTGCTAGGGAGCCAGAAAGCACTGGGTTCAGGTCCAGCACCACACGGCCGCTCGCAGCAGGGGCCACCCAGAGATCCCGCTTGTCCTCACTAAGCCTCTGGTCCTCGTTTGTGAAATATCCTAGTGCTTACGCCGCGGAGGTCATCAAATCAAGGCATACGACCGGATGTAAAAGTGTAGAGTGCATCAGGTGCCTGGTTTGGCTACGAGTAGACAGGACGCTCGGATCTCACAGGCACGGGTCTTCCTTGAGCTACAGCGGGGTTGCGTCCCAACAAACAACAAACCATCACAAGTTGAAGATCCCATAAACCCAAAACCGTGTAACATGCCTAATCTACCCGCCGTCCTGGGCTAGCCTCCCCACCCTCAACGTACCTGGCCTGCAGTTGGGCCCAATCATCCTACACGATGCCTACTTGATGACAGAGGTTGAGTCCAGTGTTCAAATGTGTTGTGTAACTTACAGAGCACAGCGTAGGGAATTGAGGATGGTGACAACTGTTCCATCTACGGCTTCTAATTCATCTGGCTCGGATTTCGACCCTTCCCGGGGTTGGTGGTGTGCTAAGCAGCCTCCCCAGAGGGCCATGCCGTGCACCCCCAACCCTGGGAAGGGTCAAAATCTGAGCCAGATGAATTAGAAGCCATAGAAAGAGGCAGCTATAGAATTTGATCTTCCAAGTACCCCATTTACCTTTATTTTATTTTTTTAAATTTATTTATTTATGATAGACAGACAGAGAGAGAGAGAGAGAGAGAGAGAGAGAGGCAGAGACACAGGAGGAGGGAGAAGCAGGCTCCATGCAGGGAGCCTGATGTGGGACTCAATCCCGGGACTCCAGGATCACGCCCTGGGCCAAAGGCAGGCGCTAAACCACTGGGCCACCCAGGGATCCTCCCATTTACCTTTATTGAACTTAATCATAATATTGTCAGATTGCCATGATCTCACTAAAGGATTTCTATTGCTGTCAGTTACAACCCCAAATACATTTTTTATTCTTTCTACTGGGTGCATTGTCTGTTTTCTTTATAAATGCAGTACAACAAATTATTTAATAACCTAACCTAAAAAAAAAATCCAAGAAGTACGACTCCTGCTGAATGCATTCTTCACTTTCGCGCCGTCGCAGAAACGAAAACTCCTGCTGAATCACTAGAAGTTGGGAGCCGCCAGCCGGTAAACACGGTGTGTAAGTCACTATGTGACTTAAATTAAATTAAATTAAATTAAATTTTTTATTCATAGAGACACACACACACACACAGAGAGAGAGAGAGAGAGGGAGGGAGGGAGAGAGAGAGAGGCAGAGACCCAGGCAGAGGGAAAAGCAGGCTCCATGCAGGGAGCCCGACAGGGGACTCAATCCCAGGTCCCCAGGAACAGGCCCTGAGCTGAAGGCAGGTGCTAAACCACTGAGCCACCCAGGGATCCCCCGGGGGGAGGGTTTTTAAATTATGACTTTAATTTTATTTGCAGCTACAGACTGTTTAAGTGCTCTCTTTTGTATTAGTGAGCTGAGGTCTGTGTTTTTGGAGAACATGGTCCATTTGTCTAAGTTCTCAAAGTTACGTGTGCGCAGTGCTCCGTGTTATTACCCTTCCGACGTCTTTAGGGTCCGTAGTGATGCAGCGGTTCACTGACGGCTGGAGTCTGTGTCTTGTTTTTCGGTGTCAGTCTTGGCGAGGTTCATCCATTTTACCCAACTTTTCAAACAACTCACTCTTTTTGTTTTTAGTTTAATTGATTTCTGCTCTTTTGTTATTTTACTCTTGCTTTGGGTGTATTTTGCTTTTTCCTAGGTTCTTGAGGCAGGAGCTTAGATGACTAATCCGAAATTTTCTCTCACATTAAATATAGCCACTGTTTTGCAAATGTTTTCTCCTAGTCTGTAGCTTGTTTTCAGATTCTCTTGATTGAGAATTTTTTCTTTTCAGGGCACCTGGGGGGCTCAGTGAGTGAAGCATCTGCCGGTGGCTCAGGTCATGATCCTGGCGTCCTGGGATCAAGCCCCACATTGGGCTCCCTGCTCAGTGGGGAGTCTGTTTCTCCCTCTCCCTCTGTGCCTCCCCCTGCTCATGGGTGCTCTCTCTGTCTCTTAAATAAATAAATGAAATCCTTTTTAAAAAAGAACTTTTATTCAGTTTTAGAAATTTGACCATGATTTGTCTTTTTGCATTTCTGTGGGTTTGCCCATTTTGGGGGCTCATGTAACATCTGGAACATGTAAGGTTAGTTCTTTTACCAAGTTTGCCAACTTTTCAGCCATTATTTCTTTGAGTACCTCTTCAGCCCTGCCTACTTTCTACTCTCTTCCTGCCCTGAGCGCTAGATCTTTTGTGATAGGCCCACAGGTCCTTGAGGCTCTGCTACTTTTATTTTTTTCCCTCGGCAAATTTTCTGTTTTTCAGACTGGGCGATTTGTGCTGTTCCTGCCTGCTGTTGAGCCCATCCACTGAGCTTTTCATCTTTGTTATTGTGTTTTCTGGTTGTAAACTTTCCATTTGGTGTTTCTTTATAGGTCTTGTTTCTTTGCTGAGACTTTTTATTTACCAAGAGTTAGTTGTTGCTTTTCCTTTTGTTTCAAATGTTTTCATAATCACTTGGGGAAGCATTTTTATTGTGTCTGGTGTAGAATCTTGAGCTATTTCTCCCATTTTTCATTCCCATGTTCTCTTTCTCATTCAGTTTGAGATATTCTTGGTTCTTGGAATGATGAGTGATTTTCAGTTGAAACCTCGTCATTTTGAGTTTCATAAGACTAGATCTTATATAAACCTTCTGTTTTATCTGGGTTCCTGTCTCACTGCTCCAGAAGGAGGGAGGTTGAGGCCTCGTTGCTGCTAGGTGGAGGAGAAGTCTGGTTTTCACCCAGGCTCCACTGCTACCTGAGGTGTGTGTCTGTGGAGAGGGAGGTGGTTTCCTCATCACTGCCTGGTGGAGGTGGGAATACTCACTCCCTTGAGGCCACCTGGATACTCCCTGGTTGCTGGATGGTGACAAAACTCTGCACTGTCCACTAGGCTTTTCTGACAGCTCCTGGCAGGAAGAGGGAGGGATGCTCCATCACTGCATGGGGTGGTGATGGTGGTGGTGGGTGGGCATAGGGGTGGGTGGATGGTGGTCGTGGTGATAGTGGGGTTGGTGATTGTGGTGGGTGGTGGGTGGGCGAGTAAGTGTAGAGGTGGTGAGTAAAAGTCTCAGCCCCCTGTTTGGTCTCCACTGACACTGCCAGGGTGGGGGGCTCCTTATCTCAACCTGACAACAACTGAGGTCTTTGTTGACATGGCGGGGGGTGGGGATCATGGGATTTTCTGGGGGTGTTTAGCTGGAGTGGAATTACTATCTGAACGTTTTCCATCTTGTTAAGCTGCCCTTTTCCTGGTTTGGCCAGAGACAGCAGACTTGTTGGAGCATTTTTCATCTTGGCTCATTGGCGCTTCTGGGGTGTGTGCAGCAGAAGGGAACCCAGTGCATTTGCTCGGTGCGGCTCCTTGAGTCCTGAGTCTGCAACCCTTTGGCCTTCTCTGCACTTTTTCTAGTGTTGTTTCATAGACGACTCTCAGGGTATATAGTTATACACTGATTTGTTTTGAGGCAGGAACAGGGAAAGTAAGTATTTTCCATCTTCTGTTTTATTTTATAGGAGCACCACTGGGGGGCTGACCAAGGGGGTGGACACAAGGAGAACAAAACTCAGAACTATTATCAGTAATAAAATGCAACACTTGACAGGGTCTGCACCGGGCTCCGGGCGCTACGCCGAGCGGCGCACACTGGTGACTCGTCCCTGACGAGTGCGGATTATAACTGCTTCACGGGTGAGCAAGCTGAGGCTCCGGAAGATGACTTCCCCGAAGTTGTGGGTCTGCCGCACCGAGGGGAGGAGTTAGATTCGCACGAGGTCTGGTCCACCACACACTGTCCCATGACCCCGGGCATGTGGGCAGCACGTGTTGGGAACAGCAGGGTGACCCAGAGGAAGAGAAGAGGGTAAGCTGGAGATCGAGGCAAGATGTAGGAGCCCTTGCATTTCTGTGCAAAGGAGCAAGGCCTGCGGAGGCCTCGTTGGGGGACCCAGGGCAGGCACAGGGCATGGATCAGGGAGGAGGGTCTAAAGGGTCCCTGCTGCGCAGGAGAACAGGGGGCGCCCGGGTGGCTCAGGCGGTTGAACGGCTGCCTCTTGGTTTCAGCTCAGGGAGGCTGCCTCTTGGTTTCAGCTCAGGGATGTGGGATCGAGCCCCGAGTCGGGCTCTGTGCTCAGCACACGTCTGCTTGTCCCTCCCCAGCTCCCACGCTCACTTGCTCTTTCTCTGAAATAAATTTTTTCTTAAAAAAAGTTGGGATCCCTGGGTGGATCAGTAGTTGGGCATCTGCTTTCAGCCCAGGCTGTGATCCTGGAGTCCTGGGATCGAGTCCCACGTTGAGCTCCCTGCATGCAGTCTGCTTTTCCCTCTGCCTCTCTCTCTCTCTCTCTCTCTCTCTCTCTCTCTCTCTCTCTCTCTTTCTCTCTCTCGGTCTCTCATGAATAAATTTTTTTTTTTAAGATGAGAACGTGACTCTCACACTGACCTCTGATCAAAATCCCTTGTCAGGTAACCTTTCGTGTCATTTCAAAAATCCTAATAAGATAATCAGGCTTATTCTCTTTCTGTCTTTTCTAAAGACAAATGTTACATTAGGGGCTTTGAAGAAAACCTGTGTAATGTTTTGATAGACGCTTTGGGGTGTGATGGGTTAAATTCTGCTCAGTCTGTGGCTCCTTAATTTGAAACTGCCCTGTTCCTGAATCACGCTTAGTCATTCATTCAGGGCTGCTTCGGCCCATTAGACACCAGGCGTTTACACCGACGACGTCACCCACCTCCTTCAGGAGGTACAGAGGAGAAATAGAAAGATTCCAATCGAATTTTGTTCCAAAAGACTGGATAAGCCTGGCCAAAGTGGGGGAGTGTGCAAAGGATCAGACAAGAAGGTCCCAGTGAGCTCCGGGATAGCGTGGCTGCAGCAAAGCAGGGAAGCAGCAGGATCACCAAACCCAAGTCACAGAACGCCAATTCCATGGAGTGATCCGAGGGTAAAAGGGTTCCACGGTTTGTGACAACCACTAGGTTTCACCATTAATTTCTTTACTGCAGGCCTTTTCAGAGCCTTTAAAGCTTTCAGGTGCATTAGAAACAGCTAAGAGGGCACGTGGTGTGCAGGGTTCCCAGACCCACTTGTTTGCGGAGAGCCTCCCGCTCACCCACTCACACAATGTCTTCTTTCTTGGAAGTTTCCTGTGACTTCACACCTCTCACACAGTGATTATTTTACTTCCCGTCCCTCAGAGCACCTGTTCCCAACACCAGTTATAATGTGTGAGTTCTGGGACGGCCAAAGACTTAGGACCCGGATCTGAATCCCCTCCTGTGGATTCTTCTCTAGTTCCTCAAGGAGGGGCCTGATGTGCGCTTCTAGGGTTACCCGACAATGAAATGAGTATTTTCTATTTAAATCGAAACTTAGGAAGGCAAGGCCTTTTCTTAAAATCCTGACGTTTGTACCCCCAGCCCTCCCAAGCCTCCGCATGAATCAATGAACGAGTTCAGAAGCGGAAAGTGCAGGTATTTTATATATTTTCTGAAACCTGCGCTGGGTGGTGACCCGGTTCTGCAGGGCATAGGGGTGCCTGCCTCTGCCTCGCCCCGGCCCCAGGCGCCCCACTCTCAGCACCCCTGTGGCCCTGCCCCACGCGGGCCCTTGAGCGGCCTGTGCTCCAGGAGGCTGGTGGCCAGCGCGCGGGCCTGGTCCCTCCTCGAGGCCCAGGACAGCTTCTGGAACTCCTGGAAGGTGGTGTCGCTCTCCTGGGAGATCTGCTCCAGCCTCTGCTCCTTCCTCCTGACAGCCTCCTTGATGCCCTCCACGTGGCCCTTCTCCTCCTTCTTGGCTGTCAGCCTCAGGATGTGACAGAGCTCCTCCCGCGGGACGCTCAGCTCGGGGCTGTGCTGCCCCTTGTCCCTGGCGCTCCTGTGCTCTGGACTCCTGGGCAGCCACCTCTCCAGCTCAGCCAGCTGGGCCAGCAGCCGCTGGTGCGCCTGCGTCTGCACCTCGGTGGCTCCTGCGAGCGGCTGCACCTGCCTGAGCTGCTCCTGCGGCCTCTGTGGCCTCTGTGGCCCGGTCCTCGGCTCGTGCTGGCTGTCGAGGGGCCGTGGGCAGCTCTGCTCCAGGGACAGCTTCCTCAGCAGCTCCTCGGCCTTGGCCTGGCAGTCCAGGAGGACCCTCTGCGCCTGGTGGTTGACCAGCGAGCTGAGGCTGGTCTCCCGGGCCCTGGCCTGGGTCTCGGGGGCGGGCAGCTTCCCCGGACGGGCCTGCTCCCCGTCCTGCGGCCCGTCCTGCTCCCGCGGGCCCTGCACCGCCCCAGGGGGCTCCTGTGGTGGCGGCTCGAGGCTCTGCGACCCGGGTGCGGGCTGCGCCTCTGCGGTGGGGGCTCCCCCGGGGTGCCCGGGCCTGGCGCTGCCCCTGGGCTGGCCGGTCCGCCCGCGGCCCCGCGGCTCCTGCTGCGGCCACTGCGCCTGGCTCTCCCGGCTCTCCGGGCTCTCCGGGCTCTCCTGCAGCAGCCGCCCGCGCTGGCGGCCCAGGGTCGCCTGCACCCTGTGGCCCGAGCACTGGAGCTCCTCCCGGGCCGCCTGCCGCTGCAGCTCCCGCACGCGCCGGGCCCTCTGCAGCCGCGCCAGCACCACCGCCGCCCTCTGGTCCCCGGGCCGCGCCGCGGCCTCCTGCAGCGGGTCCCGCAGGCTCTGCGCACTCGGGGGGTCTGCGCGGGGCCCCGGGGACCAGTGCCCCGCGCCCCCCGCGCGCCCCGCCCACGGGTCCCCGCTCTGCGCCCGCTGCGCCCCGAGGCTCCCGGCGGGTGGGGGCAGGGGCGGGGGCGGGTCTCCCAGGGCCGGGGTGAGCTGCGGGGGCCCCCGGGGCTGCAGGCGGGGCGTGGGCGGGGGCCGGGGCCTCCTGGCGCGGGCGGGGGCCCTCGCGGCCACGTGGGTCAGGCTGCGGCTCTCCCGGGGCGAGTCGGGGCACCCCGCTTCCCGACGGGACCCCCGCAGAGGCGAGCGCGGGGAGCAGCGGCCCAGGCCCAGGCCCAGGCCCTCCATGCTGCGCCCTGTGCGCCCCGCGGGCCTCGGCCCCTCCCCGGCTCCACCCGGGCCTGTGACGCAGCGGCCACTTCACAAAAGGGGGGCCTGGCCTTGGGGCTGGGGGGGAGGGGGAGGGGCTGGCCTTGGGGGCTGCGGGGAGGGGGGGTGGGCTGGCCTTGGGGGCTGCCGGGAGAGGGGCTGGCCTTTGAGGACTGGGGGGGGCATGGGGGTCTGGCCTTCAGGGCCTGCGAGGGTAGGGGTGCTCAGGGCTGCGGAGGGTGAGGGTGGAGGGGCCTGGCCTTGGGGGGTTGCAGGGGGAGGGGGCTGGCCTTCGGGGTCTGCGGGGGTAGGAGGGCCTCTGGAGCTGCCCTGGGGAGGCCTGTCCTTAAGGGGCTGCTGGTGGGGGAAGGGGATTGGCCTGGGGGGGCTGCCGGGAGTGGGCCTGGCCTACAGGGTCTGCTCCGGGGGAACCGGGTACTGGGGGGGCACAGGTGCACCTGGAAGGAGCCCGCTGGAGGCAGACCCGCAGCGCAGACCTTGGGCATGGGGGAACAGGGGCCCAGCGGCGCCTCCGGGGTTTGCAGAGCTCCGGGTGGGCCCCTCCTGCGCTAGAGCAAGCCCACCCCTGTGTGTTTTATTTGCCTGTTTTCAACTGAAGTTAATATAGGGGTCTGCAGAAGTTTCTGCAGATTTCTCAGCTCAAGAAAAGAGTGGAATTAGAGCAGCTCTAAAGCAGGCTTCATGTGGAGCATCTCGGGGTGTCCCGCTGTCTGGGGTGCAGTGGGGAGGCTGGTCTGGGCCGCAGTCTCCGGGTACGGCCACCTGCAGAGGAGCAGGATGAGCAGGGGTCGTGCTGTCCCCTTCACCAGCATCTCCTGCCCACATCTCACCAACCCCGCCAGGCAGGGCCTATAGGATTGATAACAAGTCCTTAAGACAAACCTGAGACCCCGGAGGTCACCTGGCCCACAGCAGGGATTTTCAGACTCACCCCTTTGTCCACGTCAGCATGAGCCTCTCAGGACGTGTGCTTGGGGTTGGGGGTGCTATGTCCCTGACCTGAGAGCCCACCGCTCTCGGGCCCCACTCGTGGATCGAGGCCCGAACACCCCATGGGTTGGTCCTTGGGGGCCGGCCTTTGCGAGGTGCGTAGGGTCCTTTGCAGGATGAGGGTGGGGCCCCACGCTGGCATAGGTCTCAGACAGCAGAGCGTCCTCTGAGCCCGACCTCCAGAACTGTGACAAGCCCCCGGGGAGCCCACGGGGGCGGGGGGCAGCCCAACCGCAGTGGAGAAGCTGCTTCTGCCCTCGGCCTCTGCTGGTGCTGCTCACATCGTCGTTGGAAAAAGGAGTTTGTGACTGTGGGTTTTACCGGTAAAGCTTTGGAAAACCTGTGACATTTCCCCGCCTGGAAATACGGCCGTGGCCGGTACCGGGCCGCCTCCCATCACTGCAAAGGGGTGTTGGGGGGCGCAGCGCAGCAGGACACGGGGACACGGGGACACAGGCTGCCAGCGCTGCAGCCCAGGGTCGCCCTGAGTAGACGGCTCCGCGTCCAGCTCTGGTTGGTTCATCCTGTCGGGAGACGATCTGTGGGTTCCTCCAGCTGCGAACGTCACTGGGGCAAGGCGGCTGCATCCAGGAAACTGAAACCAACCCGGGTTAAGCGGTGAGCGTGCTCCCAGCAGCGCCGGGGCCCCAGGACTATCATTCCTGTTGTGCCCAGAGTGGTAAAACCAGGGCTTGGGGGCAGAACGGAGAGGGCCGGCTTGGAGCGGAGCCCGGGGACTCTGGTCCCCAGCTCAGGGCTCTCGGCCTTGGGCTCCCCCGGCGTCCTCAAAACTCCTCGAGGGCCGAGGGTGCTGGCCCGCGCCTGCCGCTTCCTGCAGAGAGGACGGCCCCAGCCCAGGACGGCACAGACGTCCGCCAGGCTAGGCGGGTCCCCTGGGGCTTGGCCCCCAGCACTGCAGGCGACAGACGTGGCCGGTGGTTCTGCGGTGACCCCGGTGGGGTCCCTGGAGGCAGGAGGGCGGGTTTGTCAGGCCCGTTACCTGGGTGGTTCCTAAAGAGGGTCTCAGGCGGGCATGGGCAGCAGAGCTGGGGGCAGCTGCCGTCCCTCCAGACGGCGAGGGGCAGAAGCTGGGGGGCCGCTCTGGAGCTGCAGGAAGCCCTGGCGCACGGGGGCCTGTGTGTGCCGTGCGAGGCTGGGGGCGCGTGTGCAGGGGTGTGGCGGGTGGGGCCCCCAGCGTCCAGGGCAAAGCTGCCCAGCAGGTGCAGGTGTGGGGGAGACCCGTGTCCCCAGCACAGCCCACGCTTACCCTGCTTCGTGTCTGGGGCTGCTGGTCATGCCTCCCCGAGGAGGACGGGGCTTGGGGTTCCCTGTGTGGGCCCAGGCATCCGTGCGGCGTGACCTGATCGGGCCTGTATTTCGAGACTCAGCCGGCAGCATTGTGGACAGTCAACTGGGGAGAAAGGTCGAGAGGAGATCCGTGCAGTAATCCGGTGGGGGGTCGCTAAGCCTGACGGTGGCCGGGGGAGAGGAGGCGGTGGACAGGCCAGGCCCTGGGGCCCGGGGGTGGTTCCGCCTGGAGAGGCCGTGATGCGCTCCGGGGAGGGGCCCTTGGGGGCACGGGAGCCCCACGACGCACAACAGCGGACGGACGGCCTGGGAAGGGCCGGACGGGATGGGGACGGGAGGCCTGTGGGGTCGGGCTGGCGGAGGCTTCAGACCCCAGGGCGCCGCAGAGGACGGCCCTGCCTGGGCGGGTGACGGGGCCCTGCGGGGGCTAAGGGGCCAGGCGGTCCCCGGACACTGCAGACAGGCGAGCTGGCTTCTGTGCGGCAGGAACGCCCTCGGCGCCGAACCTCCAGGTCCCCCGCAGGCCCCGGGATCTGGGCCTTCCGCCAAATAAAGGCCAGGGCCTCCTTTCCTCATTCGTTGGAGTTCTGGAAAACACGGCAGGTGTGCTCTGATTCCATGATCCCAATTCAGGATGAAACCGGAACGAGCTCGGCACCGCCCCCGGGAGTCCCGGAGCGCGGCCTTGGGGGTTTCTACAGAACTATCTGGATGCTTCCTTACGTCGGTGACGAGAGATGTGGATCGAAACTCCACTCTCAAAGTTGATTTCACGCGCTGCTCCTTCTCATGCGGCTGCTGGTCAGCTCAACATTTCCCGTATCTGTGACGCGTATCGCCGCACGTTTCTACCGAATTGGTTTGAGGTCACCTTTTCTAAGAAGATGATACTTGGGGTCCCGACTGTGTTTCTCAAAAAGTAAGCAAAAAAAAAAAAAAACCAGTGTTTCTCAACGGCTGGGCTACAGGGGACCTTATTAATTCTCCAAGTCTGGCCTCGGGGGCCCGCCGCATGACCTCCTCAGGTCACCTAGGAATACAGATGCCGCAGAGTGACAGCGTCCGTGAGCACCGCGTGCACGCCGCATGGGGCCATGCTTCGTTAAAAGTTTTGAAAAAGCCGGGAGTTTTTAACTTTCAGAGCAAACGTGTCTGTCACAAAGTTCGGCAGGACACGCAGGGAGCTCAGCTGCAGGGATCCAGGGGGGGGGACCCTCTGGGCGGGTCCAGCCTCGGTGCCCCTCGCCCGGCCACTCGCCCCTGGCTCTACCTGCCCGTGTCGCTAACTGGGCTGCCGTCTACACCAAGCGGCGCCCCCTCCTCAAGCCTTGGCTCCCGGGAAGCCGTCCCGGCCGCCCCGACCGGGGGACACCCCGTGCTGACCCATGACAGCGCCCACCCCACCTCAGGACTCCGGACCCACCGGGGGCCACCGCTGGGCGCCCCTGAGTGGATGTGACGTGGCCTCGGCCTGACGGCAGAGGGAGGATTGGGACCTGGTTCCCGCGCCTCGTGGACTCGGAGACAGCGGCCAACCAGCAGCACTTGCTAGAAGGGTGGCCCTGAAGCGTCGGGGGGCAAGGGACACACCAGGTCGGACAGGGGGGACGGGGGCGAGCGAGGCCCGTGTCCTCCGTGGGGCGTGCTCCGGCCGGCCTGTCGGGCGTCTCCAGGGCCTGGGTTCCTTGCGAGGTTCCGGCGAGGAGCCGGACCCGGGTTCAAGGGGCGACTCCACCGAGCTCGGGGTCGTCCCTGGGCAGCCCTGGCGCCCAGCTGCCCGGGGTGTGAAAGGCAAGAGGCCAGGAGGGAGGGAGCTGACGGGCGAAACCAAGTCAACGCTCAGGGAAGTGGCATTTTGACCATAACGCAGGAGGCCTGAAAGCCCCCTGCGCTCCCGCCTTGCTAAGGGGAGACCTCGGCGCGTCACCCGCCCTGGTGGCCGCCCAGCTTCCTGGGACCGGTGGGCCGAGCTGGCGCTTTGGGGTCGGGGCCGCTCCACCTGGCCGTCAGGAAGGCAGCCGCCCGGGCCATCGCTGCTCCGCAGCTGCGGCATCTGCGCGGACACACGGGGTCTCCTAAGGACCCGCCGCCCCTGCCAGGTCCCAGGCGCTGGCCCTGCCCGCGGACGTGACCCCGGGCTTCATGGGGGAGGAGCCCCCGCCCAGGATCCACGGCCAAGGAAAGGACCCAAGGCAAGAGGGCATGGGGGGCCTCGCTCTACGGAGGCCCCCCCAGCGCTGGACTCAGTCCCTGTCACCGCCCCGCGCTGGGCACTGCCTCTGGGTCCCTGTGCTGCCTCATTGCCCAGGGACAGCCCGCAGGCCCGGAGCGCTCCAGAACATTCCAGGTAGCCACGCGGGGAGCCCACGGCCTGACAGACTGTGACCTCCTCATGGTACCATAGTGGCCCCTTGAGTGCCCGCTGGCCGTGACCCTGCCCTGGGGCACCCCCCATGAGGCCTCCATCGCCCGCTGGCCGTGACCCTGCGCCGGGGACCCACCTGTGTGGCCTCCATCACCTGCTGGCCGTGACCCTGCCCTGGGGACCCACCTGTGTGGCCTCCATCACCCGCTGTCCGTGACCCTGCCCCCGGGACCCACCTGTGTGTCCTCCATCACCCGCTGACTGTGACCCTGCCCTGGAGACCCACCTGTGTGGCCTCCATCACCCGCTGACTGTGACCCTGCCCTGGAGACCCACCTGTGTGGCCTGCATCACCTGCTGGCCGTGACCCTGCCCTGGGGACCCACCTGTGTGGCCTCCATCACCCGCTGTCCGTGACCCTGCCCCCGGGACCCACCTGTGTGGCCTCCATCACCTGCTGACTGTGACCCTGCCCTGGAGACCCACCTGTGTGGCCTCCATCACCCGCTGGCTGTGACCCTGCCCCAGGGACCCACCTGTGTGGCCTCCATCACCTGCTGGCCATGACCCTGCCCCAGGGACACCCCCATGTGACCCTGTCTGATGCCCTCCACTTGGAGCTGACGTAACAGAGGTGCAGCCTCCGTCTGCCGAGCCTCAGCTGTCGCACCCTGACGTCTGTCCGTCTCAGGGGTGCCTGTGGTCTGTGCGGACGGGCTGCCCCCTCTGGTTCTTTCTGCTCAGGGGGTCGTGGGGAGAGAAGCTTCTGGACGAGGCGGAAGCCCAGCAGCCTGTGCCCGTCCCTGGCCAAGGGGTGCTTCCCTGAGGTCACCACCCTGCCCTGCCCGCCGGGCGCTGCATCCGTTCCACCAGCCCCCTTCTTGCTCCTTTCTCTCCGTCCCCGTCTGTCCTTGTGCCTTTCAAAGTGATTTTTGATCCCGCAGGGATGGGCGTTGGGCTCGCCGCGAACTATACAAACAAATGGGTTAAATTAAACCATGTAACGAATTGAAACCGCGGAGGCCCAGCGTAGGTTTCCTGGGACCGCTTGGTGACCAACGGCACCTGCTGTCACTGGCCGGGCCTGCCGTGCTTCACGGCCCACGGGCATTCCCATGACAGCTTAGGATGTCTTCCCGGGCCCAGCCCTGTCCTCTCCGTCAGGAGGGATGAGTTGCCAACGGACACCTGACGGGGCCCCGGGCTCAGCTGCAGGGGGACAAGCGGGGGGCACGGCTGGCCCCAGGACCCCACCGTCCGGCATGTCAGCAGTGGCAGGGTGAAGGCGCAGCTGGCATCGGTCCCTCGCCCGCGGCCCGCACCCTCTGGCCCCCGCCCACCCCCGACTCATCCTTCATATTTATTCTCCATCCGCGCGAGTCTGTTCGTTCCTCTCTCCGCGCGCGGCCGGCGCCCAGCCCGTGCCTTCCTCACCGGGAGCGTGAGCTCCCCGAGGGCGCGGGAGTTCTGTGTCGCGTTCGCCGACCGCAGGGCTCGTTCACGGTCGGTGCTCAGGTAATACCCCCGGAACGGAAGTGAAACTGGAGTGTTTTCAGGGGAGATGCAGTTAGTTTTGCAAAGTCCTCGCAGGTTGGCAGGGAGGGGCGGGGGGAGGCAGGGAGGACCCTGGTGGTGGAGGGAGGAGGGAGCGCTGGAGCCAGGCCCGGGCGACCGAGGACACCCCAGGGCTCTGTGCCCGCTGGTTTTGGAGATGACACCTGCACGAGAGGAAGGGCCACGGAGGACCCTTCCGCCACCGAGCGGTGTGTAAGGGATGCCCCCGCCCGCGTCCCACCTGCCCTGTCCTCTCCATCTCCTGAGAAGGGCACCCACGTAGCATCTGCAGGATAACGTGCGGTGGACCCACAAGCTGGGGGCGCTGGCGGCCCTCACTGGCTCTGCGCCCCGGAACCCGCGGATCCATCTTCCCGTCCTCATCATCCTGCCATGTGGGATGAGCGACATGCAGACGCCTCGTTATTGTCGTGAGATGCGGGCTGAACTGTGTCCTCTCGAGCTTGACACTGGGGCCCAGAGCCCCAGGCCTTCCCCATGTGAGTAGGTTTGGAGAGAGGTAATCACGGTCCAATGGGGTCATTAGGGTGGTGTCCTTGCAAGAGGACGTGGAGGGATGGAGGGGGACACACGGAGGAAGCACCCAGGCCACCGGGGGGAGATGAGAAGAGGCCTCGGAGGAAGCC
This sequence comes from Nyctereutes procyonoides, assembly GCF_905146905.1. Lineage (NCBI taxonomy): Eukaryota > Metazoa > Chordata > Mammalia > Carnivora > Canidae > Nyctereutes > Nyctereutes procyonoides. Next base: position 359,648 of record NW_026575117.1, on the reverse strand, counting down.
AGAGCTGCTGACACCTTGAGCTCCAGCGCCCCGACTCACGCCGAGAAAGTAGGTCGTGTCGCACCCGCCTGCGCAGCTGGGTGTGGTGGGGGCTGGCCCAGGGGACGGGCCCAGGAGATGCTGTGGTGTACTGTGGGGGCCGCCCCCACATTTGTCCTCCTGAGATCCATTCAGAGAAGCAAATAATTCAGAGTAACTGGTCAGTCCCGTCATGTGCCAGCCAGAAACGGGGACACTGGGCTGCGTCCAGACACAGGCCACGTGGTGGGTGAGGAGTCCAGGGGCCGTGCGGTGGGCTGCGGCCGCTTCTGCCCACAGAGGGGACCCATCCCCAGCCGGAGTGCAGACGTGTGTCCCACTACCGGGAAGACACGTGCGCCGTCAGCAAATAGCTTTCAGCTTGGTGGATGTGGCGGCGAGCAGAAAGGCTTGTAAATTGAGAAAATAAAAAATGAAGTAAGTATTCAAACCGCAGAGGTCGGTCACAGGACCTCGGAAATGTGGGGGGGCCCGTGGGACTCTGAAGCCCCCAGAGGAGGAGCTCATGCCAGCCCGGCCTCAAGCCCGCCCGGTGCAGGGTGGCCACCACCTCTGGTTGACGAAGCAGAAACAAATACAAACAGTAAAAGTCAACCTGTCCCGACAGAATTCATGAAGATGGTTCCCGGTGACACGACACAGGAACAACTGTCATGTCCCGACGACCATTGGTCAGCGCGGGAGATTTCAAGAAAGCCGATGGGAGGCAGCGGTGATTTGGTAGCGGTGTCAGACGCAGGGTTCTGGGTGAAGGAATCGGGCGGAATAATGGGGCGCCACCCGATGTGAGCACTGCCTGCGGCAGCACCTCCAGTCCGCCCCTCCCGGGGGGCAGCGGGGGCAGCCGGCGGCCGAGCAGGGGGTGCAGGGAGGACGGGAGCCAACACCCCGGCTGCCTCGGGGCGCACCCACCTGTCCAGGCCTCCCCTCTCTGGGTCCCCCCTCCTGCAGGTGCACAGACTGTCCCCTTCCCCCCCACCCTGTGGGACGGTGACCCCTGGGGTGTGCCCACCTCTACAGGCCTCTCATCTCCTGGTCTCCCCTCCTGCAGGTACATGGACCGCCCCCATCACCCCCACTCTGCGGGACGGTGACCCCCTGGGGGGCACCCACCTCTCCAGGCCCCCCCTCTCCGGGTCCCCCCTCCTGCAGGTGCACCAACTGCCCCCCTTACCCCCCTGTTGGCGACCCCTGGGGGGCACCCACCTCTCCAGGCCTCCCATCTCCAGGTCCTGCAGGTGAACAGACCGCCCCCTCCCCCCGGACAGCGACCCCCTGGGGCGCACCCACCTCTCCAGGCCCTCCCTCTCCGGGTCCCCTTCCTGCAGGTGCACGGACCGCCCTCCCCCCCACAGATGGCGACCCCCTGGGGCGCACCCACCTCTCTAGGCCTCCCATCTCCAGGTCCTGCAGGTGCACGGACCGCCCACCTCCCCCCCCCGACAGCGACCCCTGGGGGCACCCACCTCTCCAGGCCCCCCTCTCCGAAGGGCCCAGGCGGGGCGCGGGGAGGCGCGGGCCCGTGGGTCCCGGCCGGGTGGCTCAGGCCGCGGGGCCGGCAGGTGCAGGCGCGCGGGCTTCCCATTGGTCCCCGCGCCGCCCCGCCCCCGCGCGCCCCCGCCCCGCGCGGCCCCGTCCTCGGCGTCGCGCTCGCGGGCCCAGGTGTCGGGCGCGCGTCGGGCCCGCGTCCCCGCCCCCCGCGCCCCAGCGCCCGGGGAGCCGAGGGGGGCGGGCGCCGAGGCTGGTCGCGCCCAGATGCGGGTCGGGGCGGCGCGGGGCGGCGGCGGCAGGTGAGCGCGGGCCCGAGGGGCGGGAGCCGGCGCCAGCTGCCCGGGGTCACGCGGGGCGGGGGAAGTGCGGGGCCCGGTCCCCCGCGGCCCGGCCGGCCGCCCCTCCGCTGTCCGCGGCCTGCCTCGGGCCGCGCGTGCCTGGGTGCGCGGAGGCGGGGGGCGGGGGCGCGGGCCGGGAGGGGGCGCGGGGGGCGCGCAGAGGGGCGGCCGCGAGGCCCCGAGGCCCGGGCACCGCCGCGTCCCCCCCCCCCCCCCGCCCCGTTGCAGGCGCCTGCGAGCCGGATGCGGCGCGTGCAGGAAAGATGCATCCTGGAACGACCCCGAGCGCGGGCGCAGGACTCCGGGAGCCGCCGCCGCCGCCCCCCCGCAGGCTGCTGGCCGCCGTCCTGTGGATCCAGCTGGCGCTGTGCTTCGGGCCCGCACAGCTCACGGGCGGTGAGTGACCGGCCCCCGCCCCCGCCCGGGACCCCAGCCCCGCAGGCCGCGCGCACGCACCTGCGCGGGGCCCCACCTGGGCCGGGGGCCGGGGCGGGGGAAGGGCTGCTGCGGCGCGCGGGGCCTCTGCCCGGGTGCGCCCTCCTCCGCGGACGCGCGCGGCCGCCCGGGGCCCCTGGCGAGCCTCCCGGGGCTGCGCGCAGGCCCCTGGCCGGGGGACGGCTCCGGGGAAGTTAACTTTCCGCCTCCTTGGGCAGGAGGGGGGTGTTCCCGCAGGTGTGCGTGTGCAGGGGCACGGGGCGGTGCTGGCAGGTGTCCCCGGGCCTGACCCCCGGTGCGCAGCGGGGAAGTCAGTGCGCGGCGGTGACGGGGAAGCAGGTGCAAGCAGCCCCGTCTGAGGCGGTGGCTCGTCCTGGCGTCCTGGGTGCTGGGGGGAGGCCCCGGACGGAGCCCCCGCTGCCTGCGCCCTGGAGCTCGCTGGCGCGGACCTGCGGGAGCGCAGACTCGCCTTGCAGAGCTGAACTCCTGTCCACGTATACATAAATGATAATCGGTGGAAAGCAGGTATTGATGGATGTAAATAAACCATTTCCTGTTTTAAGATGTTGCCGTTCTAGAGGGAAGGCGCGGAAGGAAAGACCCAAGGGAGGCGTTAGTGGTCATAGCGGAGGGAAGACAGGTTGGGCTCCCACGCAGGGTCAGGGCCGGGCACCTGGATGGGGCATCCGGGCCCAGGCGAGGGTAAGGCGCCGTCTGGGACACGCCGCAGAATTAGCAAGGGGACACTTGCTTCGCCGTAGGGACGCCGTTTGGCCTTTGTTGGTTTTCTAACAAGGGGTGACGTGTTAATGCTCTTATTTTTATAGGAACATGTGTGAGGTGGGCGGCCTGGCGCGGCGTGCGGAGCTGTGGTCACGGCCTCTGCGGGGCCCGCGCCGACCTCTGCTCCTCAGCTGGGTGGGCACAGGTGGGCAGGAGACTGCCGGGTGGGGCTGCGTCTCCCCCTTCCTTCTTTGCTCCCCCTGCCCCCGCCCCCTGCCCCCCGTTCTCGCTTTGAGCCCTCAAAACAGGTCCCTGCACCCCTGGGCCGAACCAGGTCCATGCTCTCCGTGCACCCCCGGGCTGTTTCTCCCGTGCAGGCGCCAGCCGTCGGGGTTCACCTGCGGGGCTCTGGCCGCTGTCACTGGGAGTGTGAGCTTCTCAGCTGGGCTGTGCGTCTGGTTCTGCTGCTCCTGCTCACAGAGCCCGCCCTCAAGGACCTCAGAGCCCCTTGCGCTCATGTCGTCCTTCACCCTGCTCTTCGGAGAGAGGGAGGAGACCTGAGCACAAGCATCCGGAGCCTTGAAGGCCAAGGAGGAAGGGAGGGTTGCCCGGGACCCCTGGGCTCAGGGCTGTTCCTTCTCAGGTGCCCACATTGCAGAAAGTCTCCCAGCACCTGGGTTTCACGTCTTCGAACTCCTTCCGGCCGCGAGGGTGGTTGCAGGGAGCGTCTATCACTTCCGGATTGCTCTGTGCTTGGACACTTTGGGTGGAGGGGGCGGTAGGGACGCTCTGTGAGGACACTACAGGGCGGGGACTCGCATGCAGGCTCCGGGATGGACGGCAATGCCAGCAAGTCCCTTGGTCCAAGAGCCGTGCATCTAAGGCTTCGATGTGCCGACCGTCCCCTGGGATCTCAGGGAAAGGCAGGTTCTGCTCCAGCTGCTCTGGGGCGGGGGGCGGAAGATTGCACGTCTCCCACACGCTCCTGGGGGATGCGTCACTCATGGTTCAAGGACCACGCTGAGGCATCCTTAAACACGTTGTTTCTGACCCCAGACTCGCTCCCAGGTACCAAATGCAAGGGCCTGGTGAGGGGGCAGGGGAGGACCAGAGGCCTCATAATCTTCCCATGAGGCACAAACCTGAAAAACAGCCCTCTCAGAGTGCTTTCCTTTTTTTTTTTCTTTTTGGTTCACCAAAAAGGTGCATGTGTAATAGATGCTGTTGTAAAATGTGCATTTTCATTTTTGATTGCTTTCGGTGGAAAAAGAAAACCAGCACAGTAGTAAGAGATAATCTGAGCTAAGAGGAAAAAAAAAAAAGTACGTGTCCAATGCAAGTATTACAGGAAAAGCCCAAACTAGAAAGGGAGAAATTGAGAGCGTTCGACCAAGGGGGGGAAGAAGTCCGTCAGAAAGGAGGAGCTCTGGCCTAGAAAGGGAGACCGAGGAGGGAACGCGTGGGGCTGAGCGGGCTCGAGGTGACTCCCGGGTGGCTTTCCAGGGTGTCTTTTGTAAGTTAGGGCAAAGGGCCCGCGTCTGGCGCCCCAAGACCCAATGCCCGTAGAGGACTAACAGCGGTTTACAGGGACGTTCGGCCGTGCTGTCCCCAGGGTCCGCGTGGAGCGTGCAGCGGGGCCTGGGCTGCTCCTCTCCCTCCGGGGACGCGTGGGCTGTTTGCCTGGAGGGAAGGGGGCTCCGGGTTTTCCCTGCAAAGTCAGGCCCGGAGATTCACCGGCACAGCCCGGTGGGGTCCGGAACGCAGGCCAGGCCCTGGCTCTGCGGCTCCAGGCCTTGGGGCTTCGGCCCTCGGAAGCCTGGTGGCCTCACCTGTAAACGGGGATGCTGCTGCTTGACTCCAGGGGTTGGTGTGCGGCCGGAAACCGTGGAGGCGCTCAGTGGGCTACCGGGAATGAGGCGGCACAGACTGTTGGGCTGTCCAGGCCTTTGCTGTCTCCGTTCAGTAAATAACTGGGAGCCGTCCACACCCTGTGCCGAACACCTGCCAGGCCCTGTGGTGTCCAACGTTCTCTTACCTACAAGGACGCTCTCTTATTCTCTCTTATTTGTCCAGGGAACAAATTTACTTCAAAACACCCAGAAGTGGCAACTTTCACGTTGTGGGAAAGCTTTCACGTTTCCCTGGCCACCGCGTCAGCCCTCCCTGTAGAGCAGTGTCACCCACTGGCCCGCAAGGCCCCGAAGGCAGGACCTGGGTTTATTCACCTGGGTCCCCGGCGCTCAGCACAGCGTCCCACACACAGGCAAGGCCCAGCTGATGCTGACCGGCGGCTGGAAGGAGCCCCGAGTTACTGCCACGCTGTTGAGGAAATAATGACTCCGGGCGATCGCAAAGGTGCCAGAGTTTCAGGGCTGTTGAGACCACTTCTGTTTGGTGGTGGCCTAAGTGGTTGGAGGAGAATTCAGGAAAGGTTCTAGAGCAAAAGGGCTGTTAGGCTGGGAGCTGACGGCCGGGTGTTGGGGCAAAGCAAGGAGGGGAGACACCGTGTGCAAAGTATGGAGGTGGTCATGAGGTCGTCTGTGTGGGTGGGTGGCAGGGCTGACCTAGAGCAGGACACCCGGGGGGTCGGGAGAAGGGCTGACCTAGAACAGCACACCTGGGAGAGGTCCAGAGAGCAAGGCTGACCTAAAACAGGACATGTGGGGGGTCAGGAGAGGGAGTCTGACCTAGAACAGCACCTCTGGGGGGGGTCAGAAGAGTGGGGCTGACCTAGAACAGCACATGTAGGGGGGGGTCAGAAAGTGGGGCTGACCTAGAACAGCACACCTGGGGGAGGTCCAGAGAGTAAGGCTGACCTAAAACAGGACATGTGGGGGGTCAGGAGAGGGGGACTGACCTAGAACAGCACCTCTGGGGGGGGGGTCAGAAGAGTGGGGCTGACCTAGAACAGCACATGTAGGGGGGGGTCAGAAAGTGGGGCTGACCTAGAACAGCACACCTGAGGGAGGTCCAGAGAGCAGGGCTGACCTAAAACAGGACACGTGGGGGGTCAGGAGAGGGGGACTGACCTAGAATAGCATACCTGGGGGGTCGGGAGAGCAGGCTGATCTAGAACAGCACCTCTGGGGGGGTTAGGAGAGCAGGGCTGACCTAGAACAGCACATGCAGGGGGTTTGGGAGGGGGTGCTGACCTAGAACAGGACACGTGGGGGGGTCAGGAGAGCAGGGCTGACCTAGAACAGGACACCTGGGAGGGTCGGGAGGGGGGGCTGACCGAGAACAGGACACCTGGGAGGGTCGGGAGGGGGGCTAACCTAGAACGGCACACCTGGGGAGGTCCAGAGAGCGGGGCTGACCTAGAGCCACACACCCGGCGGAGCCACTCGAGTTAGGGGACTAATAGGCTGGCCCCCTCTGCTTCGGGTCCTTGGCAGCTGGTGAGGATTCCGAGGGTGGGCTGCAGGCCTGAGGACTTGTTCCGGGGCGCCCGGGGTACCCGACTCCTCCGAGCCCCGTCAGTTCCCGTTGGTGCCTGCAGACCTGCCCTTGGCCCCCTCGGCCCTGCCCCCATGTCAGGGCGCACCTGTGCGCCAGACACACAGCCCCTGGAGGTGTCGTTGTGGCCACGGCACTGGGCTGTGCATCCGCCAGGGGTCTCCGGCCTCGATCGGCTCGCCGGTTCCGAGCCACCTGTCTCTCGGTCTTATCGAGAGTGTTCTTACCTGGTGCAGTGGGAGCTCTTCATGCCGCGTGACGTCTAAAAGTCACCATGTCACGCTGCACCTAGACCGTAAACGAAAATCCCAACTTCTCAAACTACAAACGACATCTTTTCAGCAAAAGGCCACCTGAATACGTGTGAGCAGCACGGAAAGTGTTTGATTTATCCACAAGGTGGAATCTGAGCGCTCCAGAGGCCCGCGGAGGATTTCTTACAGAGGCCGCCCGTCTCGGCTGCCAGAGGCCCGAGCGCCGAGGTGGAGGGAGGCCGTGGTCCTGTGACTCTGGGGTGCTGGACGGGGCAGGGCAAGATCTCTGTCCGGTAAATGTTGACTGGATACGTGCAGAGGAGCATCCGCAGCCTGTGCTTCGGCATCGAGGCATAGTTCAAAAGCCTCCGAAGGCCTGGAGACCTGCCCTCAGCCGGGGAGCTCCACGGCAGACGCGGCCGGCGATCCTCAGGGGTGACGGGCCAGGCTCAGTCCCTGCTTGGCTGGCCCCGTGGCTTTGGGCAGGCGCAAGCCAGGCCCCTGGTCCCGTCCTCCCCACGCCGCCGGCCGGCTCCGATTCTGTGATTACAGCACGGCGATGGCTTCCGACCTCCCGTGAAGCCGGTTCTCTGCCTTGCATCTCCCCATCGGTCTTCAGTGAGCACTTGCTGTATACCCTGGAGAGACACAGCAAGGGACACATCCTGCTCCCAGGGAAGCACGCAACGGAGGGCCACTTTCTCCTCAAAAGTGCAGATGCAAAACGCTTGCATGAAATTATGTTTTCTTATGTATGTATGTAAAGATTTAGAGAGAGAGAGAGGCAGAGACACAGGCAGAGGGAGAAGCAGGCTCCATGCAGGGAGCCTGACGCAGGACTCGATCCCGGGTCTCCAGGATCACACCTTGAGCTGAAGGCGGGCCACCCGGGCTGCCCCATCTTTTTTAATTCAGTGCAAAACTTAGCATTATTTATTGCTAGTGATGACAAGGGTGATGTTCCCAGGGCACTTTCCTTTATCCTTGTCTCAGTTTGCAAGTTCGCTTGGTGTTTGACAATCAGAATAACCACAGGTAGCAAAAGAGACCACGGCTCCTTGTCTCTGCACGCAGGGCAAGAAGGGGCAGATAAAAAGTTTTTCCAATTTGTTTGGAAAACCAGCCACAGCATTTAGGACAGACACCGCAGAGACGTCAGAGACACACCGTCTTACAGATTCCTGGTCCGTCCTCACAAGGTGAGCTGCTCACCTGTTGCTAAGCACGGGCGCCTGGGAAGGGACGGGGCGGGTGTCAGCCCGGTCACCCCCCGCGTGGTGACGGTCTGCGAATCATCCGTGCAGCGCCCCTGACTGGGGACCTTGCAGCCTCCACCCCGAGTCGGGCCTGCATGTGCCCCGAGCCGGACCCCGCCACACCTGCCCGAGGCTGGACCCGTAGTTTACAGACGAGGAAACTAAGACAAAGAAGATCCAGTGCCCAGCAGGGGTGTAGACGATAATGTGGTCAGTGTGTATCAAAGCAGAGGAGGCGGTGCCCGGGGGGTCATGCGTGGGGGTAGACGCTCCCTCCCGAAGGCCAACGTCGAGGTGAGAATAGGGTCTGGTAGCTGATGAAATCTGAGCTTGCTCGGCGCGCTGCCCAGCGGGACTCGCGATGGGCTCGGCCTAAGACACTAGGTTTTAGGGAAGGACTCGGCCCGACATCTCTTCTTGGAGGAACAGGTCGCTGTGCTACGGCCAGACAGAAGGAATCATCCTCCCAAGAAGAAGACAAACAAGCGAGCAGCTCGCGGAGGGGGAAGCAGCGCACTTCCAAACGGCTTCTTAACTGAGTGTTGTAATTGCTTTATGAGTCTTCAACGAGGTAAACTGGGGGCACCAGGGAAGTAAAACAAAAGGACCCTTGACGTCCTGTGGAGACGACGCGGCCCTGGGAGCTCCGCGGGGGAGGCGGCTCCGAGGCGGCCTGTGCCCTGGGCAGGCCGTGGGCACACGGGCGGGCGTACCTGCCGCACACAGGCCCAGGCTCCAGGGCGGACTTGTATTCTGGGCGGGGGCCGTAGACCTGACGGGTGAGCGCTCATCATTGTCCCGGGACGCTGGGGTGGTCAACAGGGAGGATGAGCGAGGCTTTCTGGAAATGAAGGTTTGACCTGCTGTGTGATGTTTCTGTTTGAAATTGGTGACTTTTATCTCGTGGAATTACCAGAGCGGGAGTAGAGCTGGGTCGGGAGGGTCACTCCTCTACGATGTTGGTTCTCTTCACAGCAACGAACCCAAACAGGTCGTGTTTACTTTGGTCTCTGTGCAGGGGCTCGGGGCGGGGGTAGCGCGGTGGTGGGGCGGGGCTGTGGGTGCTCGGTGCAGGGGTGCAGGCAGGAGCGCAGTGATGGGGAGGGGGCTGTGGGTGCTCGGTGCAGGGGTGTGCGGAAGCATAGACCGTCCGCGGAGCAGTGCACATGCGTGTTCACAGATGCGCAGGGCGCGGGGGCGCTCAGGGCCTCCATGGACAGCTGGCGGCGTAGCAGCGGCACCAGGGGGCTCGGGCCACGGGACCACACGTGGAAGCACGTACAGAGCGAGGTCCGCGAGGGCGACCGTCCCCCCCTCTGGGGCGCCTCCTCCCCACATGCCCCTTGCACTTCCCTCACACATGCTTGTGGTTGTGGGGGACGCTGCCCCGTGTGCACTTTTCGGGCGGCTGCTCTCAGCGCCACGTCGCGCGCCCTCTGTCCAGCCGTGTACCCTCCCTGGGGCCTGACACCCCAGCCACGGAGGCTGGGCTGCTGTGCCGAGCTCCTTTCTGGGGACGGAGCCGCGCCGCTCGGGGTGCGGTGCCCGGGCCTGTGCGGGGAAGCGCTGCTGGCAGCGTGAACGCCCAGCCATGGGCGCCGGTTCTGGGACCAGAGCTGCCCAGGCCGCTGCCGGGGAGCCGGGGTCGTGGTGGGAACCTCACACTGATGGGCGCAAGCCGGGGGGTGTCGGCCGCCTGGCCATGGTCAGGTCACCAAGGCCCACGCGGAGGCCGCGCTGTGACGGCAGTTCAGGATTTAGGGGCGAGTGTGGCCTCGGCCTCTCGGTGTCCGCGGAGCCCGGAAACCCGCGCTTCCCTGCAAGGGCCTGGGCCCCACGTCGGCTTTCCTGCTGCGGGCACCAGCGGGCTTGGAGGCGGGTGTGCGGCCGGTGCTGGTGCCGCTGTGGCTGCCGCCGGGACCACGCGATCCCCGTCTTTCCCTCGTGTCCAAAGGGCCTTATCGGTGGAAATCGCGAACAGAACCTCGATGACCGAAATCAAGAAACTAAACGTCACGCGAAGTGTCTTGAACATGAGACGCGTGTGTCTTTCCTGCATGTGTAAGTTTTGCCCCCAGGAAGGCGGTGGCGCAGTGGCTCGGGCTGCGGAGCCTATCACGGCGCCCCCCCCCCCCGCGATCCCTTAAAGACGGTCCTTTCCCGCCAGGCGTTGGCGCGGCCGCTAGTCCCCCAGGTGCTGCGGGTCCCGTAACCCGTGGAACCGAGCGGCCGCACCCCCAGCGCTCGAGGAGCAAGCGGTGTGTCCACGGGTCCGACTGTCGCAGACACAGACACATCATCTCTGGCTGGAGAAACGGCCGCGAGGAGAGCCGGCTGGCGTTGCACCCGGGCTTCCTGGCGGAGGGCGGAAACTGGGGGCGCGTCCTTATTGCCTGTTGGTGTCACGGTGGTTCCAGTCATGAGCTGGGCTCTCTGCGGGACCTCTGCTGCTTCGGGTTCCTGGAGCCCTGTCGGCGGCCGGTCCGGTTCGGGTGGCGGCTCCCGTGTCTCCGCTAATGAAGGAGAGTCCATCAGCTTGTGTCTCCGGCTGTGCCACGCCCCGCAGGCCGCTCACCAGCCCGAAGCTGCCTCGACAGCCAGCTGGTTCCCGCGTGGCACTTGTCACCCTAAAGCTCAGCGCCTGAACGCTCGCTCCTGCGTGCCGGGGACGCGGTGCACCGTTGGGCTCCGCGAGTGGCCCACCTCGCTGCGCGGCCTCGTGGGATGGCCCTGGGGCTTCACGGCTGGCGTCTGTCCCAGCCCCTGACCTGCCGTCTCTTCTGTGCCCGTCTCACCGGATGCAGCCAAGCCCCGGTCACATCATCTTTCTGCAAACGTTCTCCCCTACTCAGTGGCACTGTTCCCCCACCTGCATTCTAGGATCATTTGGTCGATTCCTTAGATTAACCCGGGGACAGGTGATGCCGCTCAATACTGATGTCGTCAGGAACACAGCAGCTCCCCCTGCCCCCCGTCACGTTCAGCCTCCTTTGGGTTCCCGGGGCAGGGGGGGCGGCTCTAAAGACAGCATCGGCCCCGAGGGTCCCGCATTCCTGTGCAAAGTGTCCCCGACCTGGGGGACGTGGCTGACGTGGAAAATGGACCCGGACCAGGAGGCCGAGGGTCCGGGGCCCGTGTGCCCCCTCCTGCAGCCCAGACCGCAGCCCCGGGGAGAGGCAGCTGCTCCCTTGCTCGCTCGCTCGTTCGCTCGTGTGCAGGAGGGCGCTGCTCCTGTGACCCACGTGTGACCCACGAGTGACCGTAGCTGTTGGACACGCATTTCTGAGACCCTGAGGAGTGACCGATGGGGGTGCGGTGGGCAGGCGCAGGTGGGCCCCTGCCCCGGCTCACTACAGGCCTCTCTGACCTCACGGCAACCCCAACATGGCCAGGACGTTGTACCCCCTCGCTGCTCGTGGGCTGTGGGGGGCAGTGGGGACACCTGTACACGCGCTGCCGCGGGGCCCGGGATGTGGAGAAGCAGGCGTGACTCAAAGGAGACCCGCGCCGGGGACCTGGGCGCGCTCCCCCATGGGCCTGCTGTTCCGGGCGGGGGCCTTGCTGGGAGCCCTACGGACCGTGCGGGGCTGGGGGGCTCCGCGGGTGACCCCTGCCCTGCGGCCCCAGCAGCCCCGGCTCTGCTGTTCCTAAGCTGCCCGCTGCTCCCGGGAGGCTCCGCCTGGCGCTGAGTCAGCGTCCCCCGCACTAACTGCGGCTGCACCTGCCACCCGCCGAGGCCCCAACAGGCACCTGGCCCCACGTTCTGGCTGCGGGAGGTGGCGGGGATCGGCGGGGTGACAGGCAACCCCCCACGGGCTGCCAGGCAGGCGGCGCTCACTGTCCTCGTAGGTCCTGGAGCCCGTCCTGGCCCCCCCTGGGCCCCATCCTCCTGCCCCTGCCCCTGACCCCAAGCCTTTCCTGGATCCCGGGCTCCCCTGACCCGTCTTCCTGTCCCCAACCCCGACCCCGAGCCCAACCCCATCCTGGATCCTGGGCTCCCCTGGGCCCCGTCCTCCTGCCCCTGGCCCCGACCCCCGACCCCGACCCCATCCCGGATCCCGAGCTCCCCTGGGCTCCATCCACCTGCCCCCAACCCCCACCCCAACCCTGAGCCCAAGCCCATCCTGGATCCCAGGCTCCCCTGGTCCCCGTCCTCCTGCCCCTGACCTCGACCCCAACCCCGACCCTGAGCCCATCCTGGGTCCCAGGCTCCCCTGGGCCCCGTCCTCCTGCCCCTAGAAGCCGCCTGTCCATCCCTTTCTGCCTGGCTTCCTGGGTCCCCGGGGCTGTGTGGGGTCTGGGGGCTGCTCGCCCGCTCTGGTCTTGTCCACCGGGGGCCCCTGCTTCAGGCGTCTCCTGGCGTCGTGGCTGTGACAACCCCTCCTGGTCGCTGGCCTCTTCCTCCGGGTGTCTTCAGCAGGACGCTGGCTCGGCCAGATCCGCCCCGTCATGCGTGTCCTTTCCTCCCAACGTCCCGTCTCTTTGCCCTCGTTCCCTTTTCTGAAGGATTTCTGTAACTTTTCCCGTACGTTTTGTCAAGTTTTTTGAGCGACTGTGTTGTACTTACAAGGAACCCTCCGTTTTCACGCTGATTTTTACAATGGCGTTGGGTTCTCGTCGCGTGGTTGTGCCACCTTGTCCTGTGTCCGGGACGGTGACGGTCGTGATCTCTCTGTGATGTGTCCCGTGTCTTCACACGCGGCTCCCAGACTGGACACCGCCTGGCCGCGGACTCCGGCCGAGTGGCACCAGGCTGCGCGCACGTGGGCGGCCTGGGTGCAGCGGGATCACGGAGCAGGTGCAGGCGGCACCCGCCCGGCCCCTCTCGTTCTTCCTCCTGCCTCCATGTGGACAAGCGTGTCTTCTCTCCAACGCCCTCTAGGAGCTCGATTGGCTCTTGAAAACTGGACCTGAATCCACGGAGCCAGGTCCAGGCCCTGCGTCCGCGCCCCCTCATGGGGTCCTGTGGTGCCCCCGTCCCTGCGTCAGGGGCAGCACGGGGCGCGACCCCGGGAGCAGGGTCCCCGCTGCACGCTGCCCACCTGGCATCCACGGGGCCCAGCCCGAGTCGGCCTCCTGCACCTTGGGGGCCACACGCGCAGCCGGGAGGAGCCAGACAGCGTCTGCCAACCTGCCGTCTCCCCGACCCAGCCTGTGTCCAGCGGCAGGGGTTGGGACGACTCAGGAGCCCCTGCGGCCTCAGCACCCCGCTCTGTCCGAGGTGCTCGCTTTCCAGGGCCGGAAGGAGTGTCGGCACTGTGATGCCCGACACGCTCAGAGCCTGGCCTGGCACCTGCCCAGCAAGTGGACTGTGGTCCTCGCTGTCCCCGAGCATCATCCTTGTCCTCTCCGGGCAGCGCCGAGCCCCCCACGTCATGCTCACGGCCTCGCCTCTCCCGTCGCTGGGACCACGCGGCCGTTTTTGCCGATCCCAGCGGCCCAGGCCTCCTCGTCCTGTCACCGCATCCCCTCCCGGAGGCCTCCTGCTGAAGGCAAGGACCTGCCACTGTGATGCTCCAACGCGGAACATAAAGTGCAGGTCACAGAGGACAGCAATCACGTGAAACACAGTCAAGCATTTTCAAGAACAGATCTGTGACGAGGTGACGCGTGTTCTTTACTAACACATCAGTAATGAGCTCTGCCCAACCGACGATGACCCTCACTTCAAACGAAGGATGAGCATGGGGACATTTTGAGACACAACAAGCGGCATGACAAGGCCCGGGATTTCTGCTGCCGACAGCGTCACGGGACCTGTGGGGTCACTCGGGCGATTCCCCGCCTTCCTGAGGAGCCGGAAGGGGGCTCAGCACCCGCAGAGGAGCAGAAATCAAGGGTATTGGTTCTGAGAAACTCACCCACCCCGGGAGCTTCCCACTGTTGCATTTACCTTTCTCACCCTGGCCTCAAGTACAGAGCTCGGGACACAGCAAGGACCGAGCACGCTCCTTTTAAATTAATGAACTTAGGACGTTTTGCCACAAAACAGATGAGGCTCCTGCAGGGTAGGAGCTAGACTCTGCACACAGAGAACCGACGCAAGATAAAAGCTAGGAAAGGCTATAGGCAGACGATCAGGAAGGTAGACGGATGCGAGCGTGTGCATGTGTGTGCGTGCGTGCATGGTCAGGAGTGCAGGGGTTGGGCGTGTGTGTGTGTGTGTGTGTGTGTGTGTATGGTCAGGAGTGCAGGGCCTGGGCACGTGTGCGTGCATGTACATGGTCAGGAGTGCAGGTCTTGGGCATGTGTGCATGCGTGTGCGTGGTCAGGAGTGCAGGGCCTAGGCAGGTGCACCTGTGCATGCGTGTGCACACGTGTGGGTGGCCTCAGGGCTGCAGTGGGGCTGCATCCGTCGTGTGACTTGAATCGGTTATGGCTCTGGCTCCCTGACTGGAGGAGATCCGCGTGGACACAGACCCGGTGTATTTCTGTTTGTGCCCCAGGGATGATATCTTGAGAACGCTAAATGGATGCACCTGCATCGTTAGAGTCATGCTCCCTGCAGGCCTCGTGCAGTTACCCTGGGGTGAGGAGCACGGTGCACGGAGGCCAGCGGAGGGAAGGGGGCCTGGGGACAAAGGGACCTGCCAGCAGGCATGTGGGGGAGCGGACAGTCCTCCCTGCCGGGGACGGGATGGCCCCGCTGCAGCCCTGGCCCTAGGGGACGGCGGAGGGCACGTACTTCCTGCCTCCATCGGAGACTCAGCCTCGGCGTCACCAGGACCTGTCGGGCTCGGAGGGAAACGCTGCAGCGGCGGGTAGGGGCTCGGCTCCCGCGTGGTGTGAGGGGCGCTGTGCATCCGGGTGACGCTGCTGAGAACGGGGGGCCAGCAGGGCGAGGGGCTGCTGGGCGGGGGACACGGCGGCTCCGAGGGACCCGAGGCTGAGCGTCCACCAGCTGCAGGCTTGGGCCGCAGATGCCAGCAGGACGCCTGGGGACAGGCTGAGGGCTCTGGGGGAAGAGCCCACCACGAGCACCCTGCGCCCCCGGCCACAAGGACATCTGGGCTCCCGTCCCCCAGGGGCCACATATCCGTGCGGGTGCCAGGTCAGGGACAGCCCTCCCACCCGCCAAGATTTTATCCCCCCCCCCCAAAAAAAATCAATTAGCCAGTTCCAATACAGGATGATTCTCGGGTAATACCATCGCGGGATCGAGCGTGGCCCTGAGACAAGATCAGAGAGGCCGTGACTGGCAGGAACTTGCTGGGAGGGGCGGAGTGGCTCGTGGGTCCTGCATCCTCCGCGTCCCCCGGGCCCTAGATGGGGCCCTGCATCCTCCGTGTCCCCCCAGCCCTGGATGGACCCTGTGTCCTCCGTGTCCCCCGGCCCTAGATGAGGCCCTGCGTCCTCCGCGTCCCCCCGGCCCTAGATGGACCCTGTGTCCTCCGTGTCCCCCAGCCCTAGATGGGGCCCTGTGTCCTCCATGTCCCCCGGCCCTAGATGGGGCCCTGCGTCCTCCGTGTCCCCTGGCCCTAGATGGGGCCCTGCGTCCTCCGTGTCCCCCGGCCCTAGATGGACCCTGTGTCCTCCTTGTCCCCCGGCCCTAGATGGGGCCCTGTGTCCTCTGTGTCCCCCGGCCCTAGATGGGGCCCTGCGTCCTCCGCGTCCCCCCGGCTCTAGATGGGGCCCTGCGTCCTCTGTGTCCCCCCGGCCAGGGATGGGGCCCTGCGTCCTCCGTGTCCCCCCGGCCCTAGATGGACTCTGCAGTCCTCCGCATCCCCGTGGCCCTAGATGGGGCCCTGCATCCTCCGTGTCCCCATGGCCTTAGATGGGGCCCTGCGTCCTCCACATCCCTTCAGCCCTGATGGGCCCTGCGTCCTCTGCATCCCCCCCGGCCCTAGATGGACCCTGTGTCCTCCGCGTCCCCTGGCCCTAGATGGGGCCCTGCATCCCCCGCATCCCCCCATGAGCCGGGCCCTGCGTGGGGCGTGTGGGGGCGCCTGGGCTGGACCCCAGGACCCAGACCCGGAGCTCTACTGGCCAGGGGAGCTGAGGAGCCACCATGCACGTGCACAGACCCGGGTCCTAAGACGTAGAAAGTAGCAGAAACGTGTTGGGAGCGAGTGTTACCTGGAACCCCAACACCGAAGGCGTAGCAGGGGCAGCCCCTCCCCCCTTCCCTCTGCGGGGACCCTGAGGTGGCTGCAGCGGGGAGGGGAGTGTGCGGGGTGCCCTGGGGCACCTCCCTGCTTCCAGGTGTCCGCCGTCCGTGTGTCCAGCTGGGAGCAGCTGTCGCTGGGGCCCCGGGGGATGCTCCCTCCACACAGTTCCATGGGGCCTGCGGTGTGGAGCCTGGTTTGGAGCAAATGAAAGGTTGAGTGGCCGCGTGATGTCCCTGAGCTAAGCGATGGGGCAGCCACCAGTGAGCCCCAGGATTTGGGGTTGGCGGCCAGGCCCGGTTGTCTGTCCTCCCGTCCCCATCCTGGGTCCTGCAGGTGTAGACGTGAGGCCATGTCACTCAGGACCTGCAGGCCGCGGGGCTGGGGCGCGTGGGGGCACACCCAGGCAGCTCCGGGAGCCCTGGCTTGCCTCCTCCACCCCAGCTGCCCCTCTGCCTGCCCCCACCGTCCTAACCTGCCCAGCAGGGGCTACCACCGCTTGCCTCGGGGTGACCCCACCCTGTTTCTGAGTGGAAGTGACCCTGGAAACATGGCCATCCTCCCTCCGTCCACAACGAGCAGACCTGGGTGCCGGAGGAGCCCGGGGTCCCAGCTGCATGCACTGCTGTGCTTCCAGTCCAATCCGCTGCCCTTGGGCCTCAGTTTACCAATCCAGGTCCTTCTCCTGCAGCTGCGGGGCCAGAGCTGCTCTGGTGGGCAGCCCGCCCCGTTCGACAGCCCGTGGGACAGGCTGTGCCCCATTAGCATGAAGAGCAGCTGTGTCGCCTCCTCCTCTCTGACCCGGGAGTGACGGCCACACCTGTGGCAGCTCCCAGGGGCTGTGTGGCCTGTAGGGTCCGGGAGGCCTGCACGGAGCCCGTAGCGCCCCAGGCCGGCGGCCGGGAAATGCTCTGGGGGCTGCGTCAGCCCTGCCGTGCGCCCTGGGGGCCACGGCGTCCCTGGCAAAACCGCGTCCAGGTGCAGGTAGCAGAGCATCGGGGCCAGGAGACGGGCCCGCGCCGAATCCCAGACCCGGACGCCGCTCCTCCAGCGGAAAGGACAGGGGTGCGGTGCCGGGTCCTGGGCGCAGGTTGATCCCCGTTGCGGCCGCGGAGATGCTGCGGGCTGCGTCTCTGCCGTGGAGAAGCGCTACTTTGCTTCTGTGTCGACAGAACTTCAGGGATCTCAGAATATTTTTCAAGAAAAATAGTAACAGCAAAAAAAAAACAAAACAAAACAAAAAAAAAACCAAAAAAAAAAAAAACCTGAACCTGTTTCTGAGTAAACGAATATCCGCTTGCATGTTTTCTTCGTCTTCATCTTGAATGAATGGATTCCCGCGTGGGGTTCTGGGGCAGCGCCCGGCTGTCGCCGCGGTGACACATGGGGCCATGTCTGGGGCCGCGTGGGACGGTGGGAATGTGCCCTTCGGTGCCTATGATCTTTCTGGAAGTGGAGCTGCTCTCTGGCAGCCAGGCCGCCCAGAGTTCTTCCATCCTGAGCGGCGCTTCCCCTCCTCCTCCCAGCAGCCTTCGGCCGAGATCCAAGGGAAGGACGTTTGTGCCGGGGACTGGCGGCGCCTCGGCCGCCCGGCTCTGATCCGTCCCCCATCGTCACCCACGAGCTCCCAGATGGGAATGTCTAGGAAGGATGGAAAAGTCCCCCGTCGTCCCGGAGTCCCATATAACCCAGGTTGTATCTGAGCATCCTTCTCTTCTCCCCACGTGCATGCTTTCTGCACATTAAAGGCGAGGATCAAGATGCACGTGCTATTTTGTGTTTTGTGTTTCACATTCCCCGCGTGGGCAGTCGTTAATCTCCCATGTTTAAGGATCAGAAAGTCTTCAGGGCCCGTATGGTGTGCTTGGATCATTAGCCACCGCACCAGCGTGGTCCGTGAGCCCTGAGGAAGCGCGGTCGGGCTTGCGGGTCGGGGGCACGGGGATTCCCGCGTGGGAGAGTGGCGGCCAGAGCTCCACCGCTGTGCTGAGGAGGGGCCGGGCCCAGGGTCCCTGACGCCCTGCCCCCGCCCCCCGTGTGCAGGAGGCCGGTGGTTCAGCCTTTCCAGGCCCACACTCGAGAACGTTCCTCTCCGCCTCTCCGCCCCCAGGCACCCCGGTTGCTGGGGCTTCTGTGTAGACTGGGTTAGAACTCGGCAGGCAGACGCCGGTGGTGTGCACATGCTAGGTCACAAGCAACAAGGTCACGTGGGGAAACCCAATGTCCTGAGGTCAGAAAACCTGCTGCCAAAGCCCTGCGGGGCCCTACGGAGAGACCCGTCCCCGGATGCCCTTCACCCGTTGTGGGGGGGGGGGGTTTGCAGCCTGAGTTGCCTCCCCGTAGCTCAGTCCTCCCGCTTGCACCCAACCGCCAGACGGCCATACCAGGATGAGGCTCCGCCGGGAGACCGAGTCCTGTATTTTCCTGAATTAAGTCTGACGTCCTTGGAGCCGCCAACTGCCTGGCTGATGAGTCTAGTCCAGTGCGCCGTGTCCTGGGGACCTGGAACGCTCCTGTGTTCCTTCCATGGCCCTTGGGTCAGACTGCGACCCCCAGAGGGCACGGGATGGCCAGTCCTTGGCAGCTGCATGGAGGAGGCGGCTCCTCGGGGTGGGGGTGGGGGCTCAGGCTGCCTCCTACTCACTGCAGCACCCCCCAAAGCGGAGCACACGGCCAGGCCCACCTCCCCGGCCCTCGCGCAGTCCCCGCGGCCCTCCTGTCCCAGGAACAAAGGCAGCAGGTGCAGGACGGCCGGTGGAGCAGCAGGTCCGCCCGTGGGGAGGTGGTGAGAGCTCATGTGTACTTGTGCCTAGCAACTTCCTTCTTTTCATCTGCCCCTGCAGCCCTGTTGCCCCGTGGCTTGGAGGCGGCTGGCAGAGGGCGCAAGGCGTCAGAAGGGTAGCGTCCCCGTGTCCGCCAGTGGGAAGGAATGACAGATGGCACACTCTGTTCGGGTCTGTTGGACGAATTCACGCCGACGTCCTGATTCAGAGAAAATCCTTGGTATTTATTCAACGGGCTGACCCTTGTGTGTGGCTGGAGCTCAGCTTTGGCTGTGGCTGGAAGTCAGGGTGCCGCGGCGTGGCCTCCCCAAAGGGGTGCAGACCTGGGGCAAGGGCTCTGGGCCCTGTCGAGAGCCTGGGAGTCTGTGTGGTCTCAAATTTCTTGGCTACAAAACAAGGGGAATTGATCTGGGTGACCCGTAAGACCCCTTCTGGCAAGCGCCCGGTAGATTCCGTGTGGCCCTGAGGCTTCAGCAGGCACCTATGTGCTTGTGACTTTGTAGTTTTCAAGATACTTTTATGAAGATCCCACTTGACTCCGAGGACCTTACGGAGGGGAGGAGGGGATCAGTGATCCACCCTGTGCACGGGCGCGTTGCCACCAGATGGTTCACACGGAGGCTCTGAGGACGAGGCGAGGGTTACCTATATGGGGGTCAGAGGGCCTCCCCCAGCCCCGCATGGCCCAATGGCAGCCAGCGCCTCCGTCCTGTTTCACACAGCGTTTGGCTCTCCCTTCCCGGCCCCCGGACCTGAGAAAAGTCCCAGACGCGCTGGAGAACGTAGGCGGAGATGGAACCCTCCCAGGTGATCCAGGCCCGTTGGCGGATGAACCACTGGGCAGGAAGGGGGCAGATACAGATGTTTCCAGAAGACTGTACAGCTAGTGCTGCTTATTAGTGGCGGGACTTTCATAAAGTGGCTGTGGACACGAACGCCATCACCGGTGTGTCGATCCCATGGGGCCGAGAGGAGATCATTTGTACGCTTGGCAAACTATAGAGTCCTGTGCATGTGGGAAGAGTTGGGTATTGCTCATGGAGACGAGAGGACGCTGAGGATTTAGACACAACACAGGGAGCCATGGAAAGGAGATTCATTCTGTAAGCCATGAGCTGTCTCCTGAGCTGTGTCGGTCTGACGGCTTGGGCTTCGTTACCAGTTTTTATCAGAAAGAGACTGGAAGTCTCGGAAGGAGCGGAAGGGATCAGAGGGGTCCCCCGTTCGCCTCACATCGTGGTAACACGGGACGACCCTCAGGGTCACAGCTGTTTAGCGAGCACCCTCGTTATATCCGATAAGGACTTGCTTCAGAGAAGAGCCCCGTTTTTAATATCCTAGCCAGTTTTGTGAACTGACGCACGTCTTCGTCAGAGGTCATCAGCCAAGAGCCCCAAAGTTTCTGCCTACATGACGCTTCCCCATCCCCTGTGGGTGGGAGAGACCCTGGGATCACTCCCTCGGATGGTTTCCGGGGCTGCTTTATCTCAAACCCAGAAAGGCTCATTCTGCTTTTCACCGTCTTAACATCACAGGCTGCTGTGCGTCTGTCACATCGTTGGGCATGTGTTTACGGAGCGTTCCGGAGACTGGGTGGGAAGCGCGTTACGCCTTAGCACCGTTATCAGTTTTATAGGAGCTGAAGCGGAGCGAAAGGATTTAGGAATAATTGGGTAATCAAAGGGAATTAAATCAAGAAGGGGAAAATATCAGTTTTGGCATCAAATGGGGAGCGCTTACGACTCCACATCTGTGGTCTTTATGCATTTTAATCAAGTCTAATTTATGCCATTAAGATTTACTTCTGCTGCATCTACTCGCTCAGATGCTCAGACACGGCCGACTCTGTATTAGTCTCTGGACACTTCCTGAAACACGGGCGCATCGTCTCGGTTGCCAGGAGAGTCCCCTACCTGCTGGGCTCCAGTGCAGGCGGTGGCCCCGTGGGCGCCGCCTCCCCCAGGTTATGTGTGGCTGCAGGAGAGTAAGGCGTGCACGGTACCCGGCTGCTGGGGACCTGCGGGAGTACACCGTGCCATGCTCCTGGGCTGCACGTGCTGCCGTGACTCGCCTGGTCCTGCTTCCTAGCATCTTGGCCGTGTCCCCCGGGGGATCCTGCATCTTCAGTGAGAAGTCCGTTTAGCCTAATAAACAGTGGCCATGGTCAGCGTCCCGTTTTTCAAGATGTTTCTTAAACACGTAAAGGGTCAGTGTGCTGAGCTGTGGAGTGAGACTATATTCACAGGCAGAGTCATTCTAGAAGCACTTGGTTTCCTTTGTTGCATTTTCGCTTCTGTATCACGTCTGAGAATGCGTCTTGGACCTGTTCTTTTGTTCATGGCTTTCTCCACTTTTTTTAAAAAAAGATTTTTTTTTTTAATTTTTTTTATTTTATTATTTATGATAGTCACACAGTGAGAGAGAGAGGCAGAGACATAGGCAGAGGGAGAAGCAGGCTCCATGCACCGGGAGCCTGACGTGGGATTCGATCCCGGGTCTCCAGGATCGCGCCCTGGGCCAAAGGCAAGCGCCAAACCGCTGCGCCACCCAGGGATCCCTAAAAAAAGATTTTTAATTTATTTACTCATGAGAGATGCAGAGAGGCGGAGACCCAGGCAGAGGGAGAAGCAGGCTCCATGCAGGGAGCCTGATGCCAGACTTGATCCCGGGACCCCAGGATCATGCCCCAGGCCAAAGGCAGGTGCTGAACCACTGAGCCACCTGCAGCATTTGTTGTTCTTATGTTCAACAGTCATTTGCAGAGACAATTCTAGGGCAAATTGAGGGGAAAAGCCTGAATAGTTTTGGAGATCACGGTGGCTCTAGGAAATCAGGAGTCTCTTTACGAAGCCTTTGTCCTTTAAGGGGCGGGTTGAATGTTAGTGACACAACAGCTTCTCTACATCTGTCCTGAACTTACCACGTGCGGGCCATTGGGTTACGGCAGTTCACATCTCCCTTATATTCCTCAGTAGCCCCAGAAGGAGGCGCGTGCTCTCATGCACCCATTTACGCACAAGGAGACCTAAGACGCAGGCAGGTTAGGTAACTCACCCAGGACCACACAGCCAGAAAATGGCAAAGTCAGGACACAGAGCCCACAGGCTCCCTCCACACCTGGAACATCCACATCATTTGAAGGAAATGTGTGTCTTCGACTGGAAAGACAGGCTACAGTACATGTGAAGCAGTGTCTTCCAAACCTTTTTGCATTGAGACAAATCTATTTTAGTTCAACTAATGAAACTGCATCAAACAGTTCTCCCCTTACCGGGTGGATGCACTGTGACGTCTTCCTATTTCATTTCTAAAGTGTCCGTTGTGACCCTTAACATTGCTTTCGGGACTTTCCATAAGGCCACAACTTGCAGACCAAGAGCTCCCGAGGGTCCGAGCCCTAAGGTCGCGCATCGGGGGTGCCCAGACTCACGTGGTTGTCGGCCGAGTGCCCGTCGGCAGCTGTCCCGCAGTGCCCAACACCGTGTGTGGACTCACAGTGCATAAATAGATGAGAATCCCCTCCTCTCCTCCTTCCCTTTTCTTTTTAAAAGCAAAGCCCTGAAGTTTTGCCAAACGTAGAGATTATTTGGCCTGGAACAGAGAAGGTCAAAAATCACTTAATAACGGTCTCATTATGGAAATGCGGGTTATAAATGTGTTTTATGAAGCAAGTTCCGTTTTCCCATCGATTGTACTTGTAAGTGTTAAGTCGTTACCTTGCTGTTTGTCCTGTGCCCGGACGCTGGGCCCTCGGGGACCCCGTGAGGGTGTTCTTTGCAAGGACGGGCTGGGCTGGGGTCCCCCGTCTCCGTGGCTGCCCAGGGCAGCTTCCCGGGTCCTGCCCGGCGTTCTCCGGAAAATGAGCGCAGCCCCGCGTGGTCTGCCACCAGGGAGGGGGCTCCCCCGAGCCTGCCAGCCTGCCCTGGCCGCGGCCCGACCTCCAGAACTTGTCGGGTTGCGGGCTGTGGGGTGGCTGGGAGCTTCCGGCAGCCGAGGCGGTGCTGTGCTACCCGACGGCCGTCGGCCGGGCACGCGTCTGGAAACTCTGGTGTGAAGGCTGATTGGTTTGCTGGACGGGTGTCACCTGACAGCCATTCCGCAGTGTCATCCCTCACTGATGCCTCGTTATGGACACGTCGCTGGCCCTCATGGCTTCTGGAATGACAGGCTGTCCGTCCTTGGGGTGGGCCCCAGGCAGCAGACGGTGCGGGGGGGCGGAGGGCCTTGCCAGCCAGCCCTCAGGACCCGCCCAGTGGCCCTTCGTGGGTGCTTAGGACTCAGCAGGCCGGGCGCCCAGACTGTCCCCTGACGCGCCTGGAGGGCTGCCTCTGGGAAGGCACAGCCTCTGCCTCGGGCTCTGCAGCTTCCAAGAGGCTTGTCTGCATCACTCGTGATGGGAGAGAGCAGAGTCCACCCAGGGGAAGCTGGGTTTGCTCAGGTCTGCCGTCACACTGCCAGGTGCGCATCCTGGGGTCCCCACGCGGGGTCAGCGCCACCCTGCCTCTACTGCGGGCTCCCGTCCACGGGCGATCTGACTCGGAGCCGCTCCCCGGGCCTGGGCCGCGGCCTCTTCCGAGGCTCTCCCCAGCAGCGCCATGCACACCGCCCTGGGGTCTGTGGGAGCCCCGCATCGGACGTGTGGGGGGACACGGAAGGTTCGCACGCTGCCCAGAGGCCGACCATGAGTCTTGTTTCCCGTGCGGTCATTCACGCTTCCCCACGGTCTGTGCTCAGTCCCGCTGAGCCGGTACGGAGACCGCGACCCTCCACAGGCCCTTTCCCTCCAAGGGTCTGTGAGGCCATGAAGACCCGAGCTGCACCCCACGCGAAGGGCCCGGGTGGGGGGGGGCAGGGCCAGCGCGGCGAGCCCGAGGCCGCCTGTGGGTCCTGCTGTGCTGCTCACCCTGCTGACCTGACCGCCCCTAGGCCGGCATCCTCCCGGGGGGGCCCAGGCTCGCACCAGCCCTGTGGGTGGTCCCGCCCCCCCCAGGGCAAGGCGGGCCCTGGACTCCAGCTCCCATGTGCAGACACGCGTGTTTCCACCGTGGCAGGGACACCCAGGACCCTCTCACTAAGGAAACACAAAGAAAATCAATTTCCGTGTATCTGTCCCGTTTCCTCCTCCAAAGACTCGTGCAGCCGCTCACGGGAGGTGGTCGTGAGGCTGAGTCCTCAGCGGATGTGGTGCGCTCTGCCCTCCCGAGGATGGCTTTTCAGTTATAATAAGCCGAGGATTGCCTTTCACGCCTCCTTCATCTTCCTGGTTCTTCTCAGAGGCTTCTGTTGCTCACAGTGAGGCTGTCTGGTGGGCTTCAAGGGACTCAGAAGTCACAGACCAGAGGGCTCGGGACCTCGCAACGCGTTGAGGTCGGGCCGCTTTTCCGTGCCTGTGCAGACCCTGCTTCCCGTCGCTTCCACTGCTTTCAATTGGAAGAACCAGGCGGGCGAGGGGAGCTCTTGCCTCCCAGCAGAGAGCCCGGCTGCCTGCGGTCCTCCCGCCCTGCTTTCCCCAGAGGCCCTGGAGCCGCGGCCCCGCAGCGCAGGGAACACCAGGGAGCGGCCGGAGGGGAGATGAGCCCGCGGGGGCACCGTGTAGGGGGCTGCGCTGCTCCGTGGGGTTCGCCGTCCAGGCCAGGAAGACCCTCATCAGCGCCCCCCTGCCTTCTGCCTGCTGTGTCCCCACCCGTCCTCATTCCCCCTTTGCACCTATGGCTGCACCCTGTCCATGTGTGGAGACAGGGAGGAGGCCCAGTGTGGAGCAGGGAGGGGAGGGGAGGGGAGCCCAGATCCATCCTGAGTCCCGAGGAAATGCTTCCGTCTCCTAGGGGAGTTTTCCCATTTATTGTGAGAGCAGGAGTCAGGGTTCTGAGGGATCCAGGCCTGGGGCTCATGGAGACTCCAGCTCCGCTCTCACCGGGGGTCTGTGTCCTCAGAACTTTTCGGCCTGGGGAGCGGGCACAGAGCTGGGGGTCGGCGCCTCCGGCCCAGGGGTGAGCATGGCTCCTGGGGGGTGTGAGGGGGACCTGAGGCTCAGGGAGCAGAGGGCGGGGACGGGAGCTGTGCGCAGGGCTGGAGGGGGGGCCTGGGAAATGAAGGAATGCGGTCCACGGGGCTTGGAGAAGGAAAGGGGGTGAGCGGCTGTGGGAGAGCCCTGTCTATGCTGGAGCCCTCCCCCCACCTCTCCCTTCCTCCCTCCCTCCCTCCCTCCCTCCCTCCCTCCACCTCTTCCTCCCTCCCTCTCTCCATCTCTTCCTCCCTCCTTCCCTCCCTCCCTCCTTCCCTCCCTCCCTCCCTCCCTCCCTCCCTCCCTCCCTCCCTCCCTCCTTCAGGAGGAGCCCCTGTGGAATGCCTGCTCACCAGACAGCATGCTGGGTGCTGAGGAAGTGAAGAGTAAGACCCGGTTCCTCCAGGGCAGGGGTCCCCGCCCAGTGGGAGAGGCTGTGAGGCCACAGCACTACCAGGGGCCAGGGGTCACCTCTAGAAGATCTGGGCCCGGTGCCTTGAGGGCAGAGAGGCTCCTGGGCAGACTCTGAAGGGGGAGGATGGCTCCTGGGAGGCACCCGGAGCTGGTCCTGGAGGGTGGACACATCATGGGGACCAGCCTTCCCCCAGGGGTTGAGAAACCCCCTCCTGCCTCAGGGGAAGGAAGGCAAGCCCTCCTGCAGGGCTGGGTCCCCTCCCCAACCACAGGCCACTGCATCCCCTCCTCACCCGCAGCCTTCCTTGCTCCCGCCCACCGTGTGCAGACAGATTCGGATCCCTTTCATCCTAGAACTTAAACAGGGCAAGAGGAGAGCCTCCCGGCCCGGGCAGGATGTGGCCCGCGTTCTGTCCGCAGCAAGCCCTGGAAGGGGAAGTGCTCGCTTGCTGCCCCCGCTTCCTCCCACCTGGGCAGGTTGCTCCCTGGCAGCGCCCCCAGCGCCCGCCCTCTTCAGGCAGGGACTGCTGCTCGCCCCAGGCCACCCGCCTGCGGAGCCGGAGCCGCCTTCCTGTGTCCTCAGGCCCCTGGCAGGGTGCCCGGGTGGAGCCCACGCTGTCCTCTCACCGTGTTTGCTCCCAGGAGCCGCCGCCCACGTGCACACGTGCACCCAGAGCTGCGCACTTGCCCACTCGTCCCTCCAGCCAGTCACCGTCCTTCCTGGGCGTTGGAGGACCCGCTGGCCCAGGGGTTCAGCCCACTGTGTCCGTCAGCAGGCTCGGCGCCCAAACCCGGGGGCCACCCCCGGACGCCTCCTGTAACTCACGTCCGTCCCCCGGCCGCTGCCGCCCCTCAGTCCCAGAACTGGAGCGTCTGTGTCCGCAGGAGCCCCTGCAGCCGCTGTGCCCAGCGCCCCCGCTGCTCCTGCCCATTGGCCTCTCCCTCCGCCGCCCTGGCCCACGGCCCACGGGTGCGCCTCTCACAAGCCGCCGTCCAGGCCCTGCTGCGGCGGCGCCCGCTGGCATCTCGGGTGCCCATCCCGCCTCCTGCGTGGTCCTGCAAGCCCGTCCTCGCCAGGGAGGCCAGTGGTTCGGGGACTCGGGACCCAGGCGGGCCTTTGTTCAGCCTCCGTCCCTCGGGCTGACACCCCGAGCACACGAAGAACACACGGAAAAGCCAAAGAAACAAATAATCTCATTAAAAATGGTCGGAAGACATGAATAGACGTTTCTGCACAGAGGACATGCTCGAGGCCCAGCCCCTGGCCAACAGGCTGCGCTCAGCCTCCCTCTGCCGCACCCGCACTCCCCCACCCCGGGGCCCCGCATCAGCCGCTGCACCCTCTGCACCCACCTGTCCCCTGTCCTCTGTCCCCTGTCCTCTGGTGGGCTGGTGTCCACTCCCTGGGCGCCTCAGCCGCCCACCGCCCCATGCAGCCCACCTGCTTCGGGGTCGCCCGAGGCTCCCAGACTCAGGCAGGCGAGGGCCAGCACCATGGACGGGTCACATGACACCAGGCCATCCCCTGGGGACCTGCCCCCATGGCTGCCAGCAGGTGTTCACCGCAGACCCGCAGGTCCTGCCCTGCCCATGGCTGCCGCTGCCTCCGCGTAGCCGGGGTCACCCCAGCGCGCTGCCGACCCCTGATGCTGTCATCCACTCCTCACATGTCGTGCACCTGCTTCTGTGCGGGCGACGGCGGATCCTGCGGGACGTGAAGATGGAGAGGTGGCCGGACCTGTCCTCGAGGGTGTACAGCCCAGACCTGGTGGCGGCTGCCGTCCACATGATCCCTCGTCGGCTGCAGAGCGGGACTGGGGGTTAGGAGGGCCAGGCCCAGAGCCTCCAGATGTGGGGCAGGTGGGGCAGGCCGAGGGCCGGGGGTGAGGGCCTTCACCATGGGGGCGTCCGTCACAGTGCAGTCAGTCTGTCCTGCGTCCCGTGAACCCGCCCCAGCCTCACAGCCTCTCGCACGCACGTGTGCAGTGCTCACCCTCCCGTGTCCCTCCCAGACCCTGCGAAGGCCGACCTGGCCACGGCTGGACGCGTCCAGGGGGCACCGTCCCAGCAGGGAGCGGGTCCATGCGCACCAGAAGGCCTGTGTGCGGGACGTGCTGGAGGCGCTTATGGGTGGTGGTGGCCGGTGACCGTCGCTGGGGCAGGAAGGGTCATGGCGTCCAAGAGCGTGTTCAGAGGCCCCTTCTCTTCTGTGTCACCTGGGCTTTGCCAACCTGCAGGTGTGTGCTGACCCCGGCGTCCCCGAGAACGGGGGTTTTCCTCCAAAGCTCTGTCGCCCAGCTTCGCTGCCAGGCCGGGTTCTCGCTGAAGGGCCCCACGAAGAGGCTGTTGCCCGTGGCCGTGGCACTCGCGGGGCAGGTGGACGCCGGCCAGAACCAGGGCGAGGACGCAGGGACACGTGTTACCCCGAAGGTCTGGGGGACCGAGCGGGGCGGTGCCAGTGACCCGCGGGCGTGGAGGTCGCAGTGACCCCACGGCCCTGCGTGGCCACGAGCTCGCTTGCCTGCGGCGTCGAGCGACTGTGCGCTTGGTGTCACCTGTGCAGGTGCATCCAGGGTGTGACACGAGGCGCCGGGCCCAGGTGGGGGCTGCCCTCGGGACGGGGGACCGGCGTGGGCTCGGCGACACCGGCCTGGGGCTCCCACGGTCATGACACCCCGCAGCCAGCGCCTCCGCAAGGCCGTCGAGCACCTGACCCCGGCGGACCCGGGGCTAGAGGGGCAGGCGGGGGCCCGAGCCCCGAGCCCCGAGCCCCGGCCCTGTCTCTGCCTCGCGGTCGCAGCGTCTCAGAAAGCCAGGAGCAGGGGGAGGGGGAGGGGCAGACACGCGGGGGCGCAGGCATCGAAACAGCAGGACGGAGGGACGGCGGACACAGATGCGAGGACAGAGGACGGAGGCCCCCCCCCCCCCCCCCGCGGCGGCAGGGGGCGGGGCTCGGGGCAGCAGGGGCGGGGTCTGGGGGAGGGGCGGGGCCAGGGCGGTGGGGGCGGGGCTAGGGCGGAGAGTGGGGTGCCAGGGGCGGTGGGGCCTGGGGTGGGGGTGGGGTGCTGGGGCAGCAGGGGCGGGACCGGGGGCGGGACCAGGGGGCGGGGCGGGACCAGGGCAGGTGGGGCAGGGCCTGGGGAGGCCGGGGCGAGGGGACTGGGGGGGGCGGGGCCCGGGGGTCACCGCGGGGCGAAGGGCCTGGTCCTCAAGCTCCTGTGCGCCCTCGACCCGCAGGGCCCCGGGGGACACGGGGCGCACAGCGCATGCGCCCTCAGGCCCGCGCCCTAGGTTGGGGTCACCCCATCGGTCGCCCACAAACATGGGGACCCCGCCCTCCGACTCCGTGTGTGCTCCTCGCACCCAGAACATTCGGGGACCCCGCCCCATGCCGGTGTCGCGGCCCGGGCTGGCCCCCGGCCGCCCCCGCCTCCTGGACTCCTCCCAGGCTTCCAGGCAGCAGCCAGCCCTGCCCGCGCGGACACCCGGGGCCTCCCTCGCGCCCGCACAGGTGCCCGCACTGGTGCCCCCGGCCCGCCCCGCGACCCACGACTCTTTACTCCAGACGCACGATGCGAGGCGGGTGTGGACTCAGCGGACACCAGCGGTGCACGAGCTCCGCGCCCCCAGCGCCCCGCGACCTGGACGCGCAGGGACCCCCAGGCCGCTGGGCGACTCCAGAGCCCGCCTGGCCTGGGCAGCTGCGAGGCTGGAGGCCGGTCCGGGAGCCGGGGACGCGCGGGGTCTGCGCAGGTGCAGGGCCCGGGGCGCGGTGGGTGCCGCCCGCAGGCCGCCCCGCAACAAGCACGCCCTCTCCCGCCGTCGTCCGAGACTGGCCTACACCGATGCACCTG
This sequence comes from Nyctereutes procyonoides, assembly GCF_905146905.1. NCBI lineage: Eukaryota > Metazoa > Chordata > Mammalia > Carnivora > Canidae > Nyctereutes > Nyctereutes procyonoides. Next base: position 330,496 of record NW_026575117.1, on the reverse strand, counting down.
ATGCGCGTCAACCAGGACTGGCCTACACGGATGCACCTGATGCGCGTCAACCAGGACAAGGAGGCAGGGTGTCCCCCACCCCCAGACAGGCAGGGTCAGCATGGTGATTCAGGCGGCCACCTGCACGGGGAAGGAGCTAGCGTGTTTTAAAAATAAACGCCTGAATGAGACCAGAATAGGATTCAGACAAATCCACTCATATGGAGACAGTACTGGGGGGCGTGGGAGCGAGAATCACCTGCGTGTTGCCAAACCCGGTGTATCACCGACATTAAGGGAGACGTTTCATTTCGCGCCCATTCGCCACGTGGCTGGGCCGCAGTGCACCTCGTGGGTTGTGTTTGCTGCCCGTGGTCCCCGGGTGCAGAGGGCGCTGAGCTACAGCCTCCTGCCCCGACCCCTCCTCCTCGGGATCCTGATGTGGGGAGGGGTTTTGGACAGTCCCGGGTCGGACGCCTCCCTGCCCGGGAGCTGATGCTTCGCGTGGACCCAGGCGCCCCAAGCCCTGGGCACAAAACCACAGCCTCTGCTTTTCCTCTGGGGGCTTCTCTCCCGGAGGCTGCGGCCACGGCGGATGTGCGTGTTTGCACCGGGTCTGGCTGCTGCAGGGACATTCATCTGCACGTTGGTCAGGACGCGACCTCGTGTTCCCGAGCAGCTCCGAGGATGTCAGTGGTCATGCGGGCCCTCCTTCCAAGTTGGTTCCAGGTGGTTGCACAGGAGGCAGATCAACGGGCATGGGTGAAGCTATGTCCACGCCAGCGCGTCCAGGGCAGGTTCCAGGACGGCTCCAAACCTCTGGGAGGCTTCCCTGCGGGGGCCCAGCTGCCAAGGGCCAGGGCCAGGGTTCCGTGCGCCCCCCAAGGAGGAGCTGTGCCCAGGGCCTGTGGTCAGTGCGGCCCCTGCGACTGGCCTGGCAGCTCTTTCTGTGCTGGGAGCAGCAGGGACGCACGTTGGGGACACACAGTCGGGTCGCAGGGCAGCCCGATTGTAACTTCCTGAGGACCCTCCGCTGCGTGCAGGGTGGCTGTGCCTGCCTGCATCCCCCCATGCTGAGAGGCTTGGTGCCCCTTCACGTCCTCGCCAACATCTCGGCTCCTCACTTGTTCATTTTCGCCCTCCTGACAGGTGCCTCATTGTGGTTTTGACCTGTGGCTCCCTGATGATCAGCTAAGAGGGTTTTTAAAAAAATATCATGAATGTGGGACGTCTGGGTGGCTTGGTGGTTGAGCGTCTGCTTTCAGCCCAGGGCATGACCCCGGGGTCCCGGGATCGAGTCCCACATCAGGCTCCCTGCACGGAGCCTGCCTCTCCCTCTGCCTGTGTCCCTGCCTCTCCCTAGGCGTCTCATGGATGAATAAATAAAATCTTTAAAAATGTATCCTGAATGCATGTTGAAACTTATGAAATGCTTTTTCACGTATCGAGACAATTCCGTGTTTCCCCTCTATTCTGTCCCTGTAGTGACACAGGTTGGCTGTCAATGTTGAGTCAATCACCATCCAATAAGCCCAACTTACTCGTGACGTGTTTTCTTTTTTAATGTGTTGCTGGATTGTATCTGCCAATATTCATACACACGCCCCTATGTTGATGGGACGGATTGGCTCAGTCTTTGTTTCACAGTCGGTCATGCCGTGGTCACCAAGCAACCCCGAGTGTCCGTGTGCGACGGGAGCGATTTCCTCCTTAAATGTTTGGTGGCGTTCATGGGGAAGCCACTAGGCCTGGAGTTTTCTTGGCAAGAATGTTTTCGTTTTGAATTCGACTCATTTAATATTTGTAGGATTGTAACTGCTTTCTGCTTCTTCTTGTGTCAGTTTTGGTAAATTGTACAGTGTTTTTTTTTTGTTTGTTTGTTTGATTTTTCATTTGTGAGTTTTTGGCCTGGAGTTTGTTGTAACGTCGTATTTTGTTAATACAGGATTTGTAGCAGCGTCCCTCACGCTCACGGCCCATGTGGCATCCACCTTCGTTTTGCGGTCACTTTCACCTGCCGGGGAATCAGTTTTAATGATTTCAAAGAACAAGCTTCTGGGTTTGTTATCATCTCTGACCTACGTTTCCTTGTTTTCATTAATGCTTCCTCTTTTATTTATTATTTTCTTTCCGGTACTTTCATTGTGTTTCATTAACTGTCCTTTGTCTAACATTTCTGGGAGGAGCCTCAGTATTCACGTGTATCTAATGACACACCAGGATGTGTGAAAAGGAAGAATTAACAGAACTTTAAGGACAAGTCCACAGTCACAGCGGGTGCCAGAAACACTGCTCTCCTGGGGTTTCGAGGACAGTCAGGAAAAACCAACCCGGATGCAGAGAAACTCCAAGCAACCTTATTAGCAAACTTGACCTGACCAACCGCTGGATTCTCAGCTACTTTTCTTCTAACACCTGAATCTGTAGTTTGAGGGACGATCTGAGCTGCGGCATCTTCACTCTTCTCCGTTCACTATATATATTTATCACTGTCGCCTCTTAGACGCGCAGGTTACATACGAAGGGATTAGTTTCCAGACATGGGGGGTATTTTTTGTTACTCATTCGCATCTGAATTTCCCTGCGGTCAGAAAATGTGCTCTGTGATTCAGTGTTTGTAGCCCAAGGCTGATCGATTTTTGTGAATGTTTTGCTTAAAAGAGAGAACAGCTGAGAACCCACAAGGAATTCCTCTCCACGGACTAAATATAAAAAGAAGTACTTAAAATAACAAAACACAAACTCCTCCCGGACATAAGCCAGTCATGTCCCATCCCCTGCGTAAAAAGCTGCTCGTGCTGCATCACGTGGGAGTCGGGCCCAAATCCCCCGCCCGGGTCTACAGGGCCCAGTGTGATCTGGCCGTGCGCGTGTCCATCCCCCTGCCCCCATGCTCATTGTATCTTGGACACTTACTGTGCCCTGGCCTTTGCACCACCTGTCGCCCTCTCGGTCTCCCCTCTCCCTACTCTCCTCTCCCTCTCCCCTCTCCCCCTCCCCTCTCCCCCTCCCCTCTCCCCCTCCCTCTGCCCTCTCCCCTCTGCCCTCTCCCGTCTCCCTTCTCCCTTCTCCCCTCTCCCCCTCCCTCTCTCTCTCCCCCTCTCATCTGCCCTCTCATTCTCCCTCTCCCCCCTCCCCTCTCCCTTCTCCCCTCTCCCTCTCCCCCTCCCTCTCCCCTTTCCCTCTCCCCTCTCCCTCTCTCCTCTGCCCTCTCATTCTCCCTCTCCCCCCTCCCCTCTCCCTTCTCCCCTCTCCCTCTCCCCTTTCCCTCTGCCCTCTCCCCCTCCCCTCTCCCTCTGCCCTCTCCCCCTCCCCTCTCCCCCTCCCTCACCCTCTCCCCTCTGCCCTCTCCCGTCTCCCCCTCCCTCCCCCCTCCCCTCTCCCTACTCCCCTCTCCCTCTCCCCCTCCCTCTCCCTCTCCCCTTTCCCTCCCCCCTCTCCCTCTGCCCTCTCCCTTCTCCCCCTCTCCTCTGCCCTCTCATTCTCCCTCTGCCCTCTCCCTTCTCCCCCTCCCCTCTCCCTCTCCCCTTTCCCTCTGCCCTCTCCCCCTCCCCTCTCCCCCTCCCTCACCCTCTCCCCTCTGCCCTCTCCCTTCTCCCCTCTCCCTCTCCCCTCTCCCCTTTCCCTCTCCCCTCTCCCTCTCCCTCTGAGCACAGCTGCCTCCTCCCAGATCTACAGGAGGCCTTGCTGTTGGGCTCAGCGTAATCGATGCCATCTCCTCAGGCCCACATCCCCTTGGTCAGTCTGGTGGCCATGCACTGCTCCCAGAGCATCCCTCGTGCCGTGTGACTGTCAGCTCACACACCTGCTGACTGTGGGTGGCCCTCCACGCAGCGTGGCAAGGGCGTGATTCCTGACCATGCCCAGTGCCCAGCACGTCTCATACTTAAGCTGTGTGCTCAGCAGCTCAGGGGCAGAGGGACAGACGGGTGGACAGGGGATAACGAGCTTTGTAGATGTAGGTGGAAACCGAATGCCGCAGAATTCTTCACAGCAAGGCTTCCAGGGCCCTGACCGTGTAGACATGAGTGCTGAGCCCCGAGTGTGTAATACGTGCTCATGCTCCTGGAAACACGTTTTAGGGAGGATTGATGGCGGAAGTTGGCACTTCCAGGAAATCAGATTTGTTTTCATGTATAACTGACTCTTGAAAAGCAAAGTAAACCTGGTGGGTACGTGGCACGTGGTTTTAAAACCATCTCTGCTCTATTCCTGGGACCCTGCTCCGGGCTGACTAGTGTGATCAGTTAGCTTGTTCTTCGGTGTAGACGTGTGCTTGTGCCCTAACATCCCCTCTGTCACTAATTATACTAAATCCCCTGTTAAAAAGCAGGACTCAGGAGCAACGATGGGGGGAATCCCTAGAGGGAGGGGTGTGGTCCCTCAGGCGCAGCCCCCAGTGCCCGTGTGTGCCCGTCTACGTGCGGTGTCACCTCTGGCCGCACTACCCGCACAGTCGGACACCGGCACCTCTGTTCGTAGCCCTCGGCGGCGGCGTTCCTGCATTGGCTGGAAAGAATTTAAAAATCCTTGCTGCTGGCCGGACGCACGTCAGCCTAGATGCCTAGATTTGTGTTATGTCTGTGTGAGACTTCAGAGTGGACGAAGGTCACGTGTTCATTTGGGCACTGAAAGTTCTGGCTTCCCTGTTTCCATACAGTGAGGCTGCAGTCACGTCCCGGGGCGCTCCGGGGGGGGGGCCCTGCTCCTTGGCTCCGCCGTCGGGGCTCAGGCGCCAGACACGGTGGCAACAGTCCGAGCCTGGCTCCGGGCCAGCCTGCTTGTTCCACGGAGTTGGGTCCTGTCCTTTTCCCGGGCACAGCCCCGCTGGCCTCGCGGCCAGAGCTCCAGCTGCCCGTTGGCGTGTTCCGGTCCCCGTGGAGGGAGGTGCGGTGGCCTGGGCCCCTGCTGTCATGTGGCCGCCGTGGACACAGGCATCTGGTCGGGGGTTTGGGGCATCCACGTGGGCGGCCGCCGTGCAGAGGAGCCACCTCCCCAGGCAGGCGCTTCCTCCCCGCTCGGTGTCCGGCCGTCCCCTCCGTCCACTACCTGCCCCCTGCCCCGGGCTACCCGCCCCACCCCCCAGGACCTGGGTTGGGTCTGGACAAGTCGACCACGGAACCGGTGCGGCCACGTGGCCCATGTACAGCCAGGGTGTTACAGAAGGGTGCCCTGGGAACCGTGTTCTTATTTGCTGCGATTAACCCCTGCCCAGCGCTACTGAAAAATATCAAGATGTGCCCGGAAGCCCCAGGCTTCCCGCTGCTGACACCCGTTTTCTGGAGCCGTTGTCGGGTTCCTTTGTGGCTCCAGCCAACCCAGCTGCAGCCCTGCATCGGAGCCCCCGGGACGGGGTGTGCATCCTTGAGCACAGGCGGCCGCGGCACCTTCCATCTGCTGCTCAGGCTTGAAGCGACAAGCCAGGGTTTGGGGAGCTCCAGGGCCGAGGCTCCCACCGAGACTTTACCAACCACGTGCTGGAGTTGGGGGCTCGGGGAAGGGGGGGTGCAGGCCCGCGGGCCTCTCTGCTCCACGAGCACATTCCTCCCGCCCCGAGGCAGAGGCGGTGGGCGGCCCCCACGGGCTCCCTCTGCACCTAGTCCCACAGTCGCCCGAAGATCAGCCTTGGGGTGTGAAGTGTGGGGGCTGGCGGTCAAGTTCCGTTCATGGCTGGATCCGGGCACCCGGTCTCCCCAGAAACCCCTTTCCTCTGTCCCCGTGAAGCAGGTGCTGCCGCTGGTCCTGGGACCGGAGCACAGCCGTGAGTGGGGCACGCGGACACGGGGTAGCCTGAGGCCAGCTCTGACCATGAGGCCTTCCTGTCAGGCTCTGAACCACGACCGGGTTCTAGTTTAAATTTAAAAACTAGGGGGTCCCCGGGGGGCTCAGCGGTTTAGCACCACCTTTGGTCCAGGGTGTGACCCTGGGGTCCCAGGATCGAGTCCCACGTCAGGCTCCCTGCATGGAGCCTGCTTCTCCCTCTGCCTGGGTCTCTGCCTCTCTCTCTCTCTGTGTCTCTCATGAATAAGTAAATAAAATCATTAAAAAAATAATAAAAATAAATTTAGAAACTAACGTGTCCCTCTTACACAATTGCAGATTGCCGTGTCCCTCAGATCGAAGATGCAGAGATCCGTAACAAGACCTACAGACGCAGGGACACGCTGACGGTCGCCTGTCACGAGGGGTTCAGGATCCGTTACCCCGACCCGTACAACATGGTTTCCTTGTGTCGTGATGACGGGACGTGGGACAACCTGCCCCTCTGTCAAGGTGGGGGCGGGGGCGTGAGCTGGAGCTTGCTCTCCTGGGACCTCGGGGGGGACGCAGGGCTCACCCCACACGCCCGTCAGGCTGCAGAAGCCGCAACCCCGGGCTCAGCGTGTCAGGGCCTCCTTCACGCTAGGAAACCAGATGGGGTCTCAGAAGGAGGCGTCCGGCAGCCAGGCGGCGGGCACGTTGACGAGCACTGCATGTGCAACGCAAATAACAGCGCGTTTATACTTATTTATACTTATTTCGGCCACACGTTTAAGGTCGGTCCCACGGAGGCTGAGCTTTCCCTAATAACGTTTTCCCTTTTTACAATGCATGAGGAGCAGGGAAAGGATCAACTTCAGATTTTATCCAAACCGCCCCGAGAATACTCATCCTCTTGCGTTTTTAAAACTTGCCTGGGCCAACGGAGGGCCTATGTGTGGAAAGAGGTCCTCGCATTCCCGCTGATTCTGGTTTTGTTTTTTGACGCAGGGCTCGGACGGAGGAGCCAGCAGCTGGGGCATAAGTGCTGCGGCGGGCGGGGGAGGGCAGGGGAGGGCAGCGGAGGGCAGGGGGCTTCCGGGGCGCAGGCGGGCTCCGTGGGGAAGGCTGATGGGCGCCGGGGTTGCCGTGCGGCCCTGCTGTGGGCAGTGAGTTACTTCGTCCTGTGAGGACTCGGGCCTCGTGGCCGCTTTGCCGAAACCAAGGCCCGGGCGGGGAGGACGGAGGGTGCCCAGGGGCCCCCACCTGCGCGCCTCTCTGCGGAAAGCATCCGTGCCAGGCGTGTGGCCTGCAACAGGCCGCCCTTCAGAGTGCACGACACTCAGGGGCACTTCCCGGGACGCCCCCGTCCCCTCCGAGCCCGTCCTCCTCGGTCTCTGCGGGCTCATCTGTCCCAGTTATTCTGTGACAGATGCCCGATGCGGTGCCTTCCTCCGGGTCCCCGTGGCCTTCCCGCCGCACCCCGCACTCGGACCTCAGAGTGTCACCGAACAGCCGGGGCCTGCAGCCCACAGCCACCTCCTGCCCCCTCGGGCCCTCTGCCCCCACGGCCGCGGCCCCGGCCCGCACCCTGTCCCCAGGTCTGGCCGCCCACCCTGCCCAGCACGGGCCTGAGGCCTGGCGGCTGACTTCGCGAACCTTCAATTGACACCTCGTCCCGAGGCACCCGCAGATCCGGGGCTGGAGACCGAGGCGCTGGCTCTCCATCGCCTCGAGGTGCAAATAGGAATCACGGGGACACTTTTCCGCTGCTGTGTTTGGGTCGGACTGTCTCCCGCCAACGAGCATCCTCCCTTGTCTGACTTGCTGCCCGAGGGATGACCGCCCGACTCCTTGGGGCGGCGGTGGGGGCTGGTGCTGTTCGGGGCCACTGTCTGGGGCACCTGGTGTTTTGGGGAGCGGTTCTCCACCGCGGGCCAGACGATTTTATTCAGGGGGAGCCAGCTTCCCCGTGTGGGGGGCCGAGAACCTTGGTCCCGCTCAGTGGAGAGGTGCTCGGGGGCTCCGATGCACTCCCTGTGTTTTCCAGTTGTGGGTTCTGCCCTCCCAGTCTCCCTCTGCTCCCCGACACTTCGCTTTTGCCACGAACACGGTCAGTGTTGAGCCCTGAGGTTAGACTTAGGACTGTGGAGACGGGACGTGGTCATGTGCCTCCCATGTTCACCCTCCGCATGGGTGGTCTGGGTGGCTTTTGGGCCTCCCCGATGCAGATGCTGCACCCGAGCACTGACTGCCTCACGGGGCGCTTGGTGCTTAGACCCCCGGTGCCGCCCGCGTGTCTGGAGGGGCAGGGCCTTCTGCCTGTGTCGCTCACACGTGGTTCTCCGGGGGCACCAGCTCCTGCAGGGCTTTAGGGACGGCAGGGAGCCCAGGTGGGTGCGGAGCCCGGGGTGATTCTAGGCTGACTGGAGGCTGCAGCCCCTGGCCAGGGCTCTCACGTCCAAGATCCTAGATCTTAGATCCTAGCTACGCTCTCCCTCCTGACCCCCAGGCTCCGTGCAGCTTGCAAGGTTTGCAAGCAGGAGAGCAAATATGTGCATCGTGATGGAACGGGAGGCAGACGGGGTGTCGCGTGCTGAGCCAAGCAGGGCGACCACAAGGCCAGGGCGTCTGGGCACAGCGGTGACCCAGTCGGACGGCCCCTCCTCTCCCCCCACAGGCTGCCTGAGACCCCTGGCCTCTTCCAATGGCTACGTGAACGTCTCCGACTTGCAGACCTCCTTCCCGGTAGGGACGGTCATCTCCTACCACTGCTTCCCCGGATTCAAGCTGGAGGGGGCCGAGTCCCTCGAGTGCTTGCACAGCCTCCTCTGGTCATCCAGCCCACCCCGGTGCCTTGCTCTGGAAGGTAACACACCTTGGGGCCTGGGCGGGTGAGTCTCGGGCCTGAGGAAGTGGGCGTTTCAAAGGGAGGGAAGGGCCGAGAGTTAGGGGCAGCCTTCGCTCTCGCTGCCTGTGCGCACTGGTCCCACGGGTCCCATGGGTCCCGGCAGAGGCAGCACCTAGGACCAGCCGGAAACCCCGCCTCAAGGGGATCAAGAGCCAAGTTCCCAGCAGCAAAGGTTAAGTGGCAAACTATTGCCAAAAGAAGTGAAACGTCCTCAAAAACCAATTTTCTCCGTGCTACGTGGAAACAGTGTACCACGGCGTCGTTAGTCTCAGCCCTCGTGTCGTTGTTGCGTCCGGGCGTCTCCCGCTTTCTGTGCGGTTTCGGCTGGGCTGTGGCGATGAGCCTGGAGCCGGGCCGCTGGCCTCCCTCCTCTAAACGCTGCACAGGCCTTAGCTCGTGCTCGGAAGTCACCCCGTGTCAGGTCCGTGGCTCAGACTCGGCTGCGCGGCCGGCCTGTCACCTGCCCCCCGCCCCGGGGACCCTGACCCCCAGGGTAGGCCCCCCCGGCCCAGGGCGCAGGCGGAGCCGAGCAGGGCCGTGGGCATAGCGGCTCCTCGGGGCCTGGGGGCCTCCTGCCCCGGAGCCGGAGCTGGGCTCGGGGTCGGTGTCATGGGTCGGACTCCGTCGGTCTGAGACGCCTGCTTTAAGGCCTCATCAGGTCCGGGTTAAAGGTTTTTCAAGCGGTCACCTTGTGACGAGTGGTGTTTGGAGCTCGCAGAGCTGCTCGTGGAGCCTCCGAGGACGCCGTGAACACAGTAAGACAGACCCGCGTGTCGGGGCAGAGGGCAGAGGCGCAGGCAGCGAGCTGGGGGCGTCCCCGTCCCTGCGGGGGGCCGTGACCCCGGGGAACCCAGGCGGCACAGGCCCGGAAGGCCATGGAGGCCTTTCTCCGGGCTCTGTTGTGGGTGCGTTTAAAGAGTCTGTGTGTTTGAGAGATTGTGCGGGAGAGCGGGAGAGCCCGGGCAGGAGGGCGGCAGCGGGGGGCACAGGCACCCCAGACCCCAGGGTCACGACCCAGAGCCCCTGGGCACCCTGTGTGTGTAAACCATTGTCCCAGCTCCGCTGTCCCCACACGGCCCCCAGCGACCGGTGGAGCCACCGGTGAGAGCCCCCCCAGACCTGCCGAGAGCCGGGGGTCACCGGTGTGGGGCCCCCGCACGATGGGCCAGCCAGGCTCGAGACGGCGGATCCGTGTGCTCTGCGGCCCAGCTGGAGCAGCGGGACCCACTCCCGCCGCGTGTTGGAGAGCCAGCCAGTTTTGAAAGAATTAACACCCAGGAAGGGATTCGTCATCGTAGACGAGGCGCGCCCCTCTCTGCCGCCACCGAGGAGAGCCGGCCAGCGTGAGGCCCTGGAGTCGGTGCAGCCTGTCCGACCCCCCACCTCTGGCTCGGGGCTCCCTCTGCCACATGGCACCTCTCATCTGTGGCGGGCCGCAGGGCAGTCTGAGGGCTCCTCCGGGGCGGTGTCGGCTGGCAGCGGCCAGGCTCACAGGTCGGCAGGCCTGGAAAGGATGCCCAGCCTCGTGAAGGGGTCTGTGCTTTGGGAGGAGAAGCTCTGGCAGCTTCACTCAAGGTGGTCGGGCCCCGGCGCCCGCACACTTGTCCCAAGAGTGGACGGTCCTGGAGCATGTGCTCCTGGCAGCGGTATTGGGGGAGGTGATACTGCACCTGAAACCATGAAGCCTTGAGTCGGAATGTTGCTCCATCATTTAGAAATAGACATGGACATATGAATATACCCGGAAGCGGCGCCTCGGGGTCTGCCTCCAGCCCGGCCCGCGTGGGCCTCTGCCTTGTACCCGGTGCCGCTGACCTGTCTGTGGTCCCTTCTGTCCCCCCACCACCGCGAGGCATCCATCCCCCTCTGTCTCTTTCACACACACACACGGAATCCAATAAATCTTTAGGATCAAAACAACCCCCAAACCTTTAACAGTGAATATGGGCATTTTCCCAGTGCTGAGGACTGGGTTTATGTCGCTGGTGGTGTTGACTGAACAGCTGCTAGGCACAGAGCAGCACCAGACTGGACACTGGGGAATTATAAAGAGAGTAACAGTCATAATCCATCACCCCGAAGGGCCTACACTCTACTGGGAAGAAGCGGATGCCAAGTCCCGCACTCTAGAGACCAGCATCGCTGCAGATGGCACCTGCGTTGGTGTGCAGCTGCCTTTACCAAGGGGCACAGAGTGTTTATGACCTTGGGAAGATGGAAGGACCATTCTCGTAGGTGATACCATGATCATAAAATGAAAATTTCCACCTGGGGTTTGCTGGAGTTTTATTTCTTTCTCCCAGAGACCAGACGGAACCATGTTTTCTATCTCCACTTGAGCTTTGGGAGGAAAGGAGCCTGAACATCTCACTCATACGGATGGCTGTGCATTTTGAAGCTCTCTAGGGCCCGTTAGCCTAGGCCGTGTGGCTCAGGGTAAGGATGCAGCCCAGTGGTTTGAAGGATAGGAACATGGAAGGACGTCTAGGGGCGTAAGGATAAGCATGTGAATCACCTGTGCAACAATACTTGCAGGGGGACTACATGCCCTCCTTGGGGCTACAAGGGATCCAGGGCGTAGAGGCTGCAGAGAAGGGCTCTCTCTCTACCTGGAGAAGAACCATCGAGGGCCTGAAGTAGCCAGAACATTCTCACAGTCATGTTCTCAGATGCCTGGGGAGTAGCTCGGGGTGGTAGGAATCTTGTGGCAGGCATTCATGGGAGCAGGTTAACCACAGAGGTCACAGGTCTGCATTGTTGAGGCAGGTAGCGAGCACTGGGAGGATGGAGGGGTGAAGCGCAGACTTGGACCTGGGGATCCTTGGTTGTGATGCCTCCTTCCACACTCAAAGACTCTTTGGTCTACCACTGTGAAGTTAGAGGCCTAGATCCTTTAACCAGAAGTCCTTCTTTCAGTAAATATCATGGAAAAAGATGGGTTCAAATCTAGAAAGGACCAAGTTCCGCAGTGCCATCCAGGGGATACCTCCATATAGCCTGGTCCAGAGACCAGCAAGGGTTATGATTGTGGCCCCAGAGGACTGTATGTATTTGCACACTTTAAAAGCTGCTGCCTGGGGACTGGCTTCCAGTGAGCCTAAAGCAAGGTACTACATGAGATCCTTCCTCTTGGAATACTGACAGGCCTTGGCACACCTTCAACGGGAGCATATCACCAAAAAATCAGGCAGTTCAAACAATCACAAAGGCTCCAGAGACAACCAAGGGCTAGGGCAGGATGAATGAGAAGTTTCACTGCCTCCAAATGTCACTCCTTTAAGCATGAGAGAAGTAACTGTTGGGCCTAACACGTAAAAACAAACACAAAGCGTCAAGCAAAATGAAGACACGGAGAAATGTGTTTCAAACGAAAAAGCAAGACGAAACCTCAGACAAAGATCTTAATGATAACAGGGATAAGTAATCCTCCTTGCAAAGAATTCAAAGTCATGGTCACAGAGATACTCACCGAACTCAGAAGACTGAACGAACACAGCGACAGAAAACAATAAAGTACCAAACAGAAGTCACAGAGCCCGAGAATGAAAAAACTAAAGTGAGAAATACACCAGGGGGGCTCAACTGCTGGATGAAACAGAAGAATAAGTCAGGGAGCAGGAAGACAAAGCAATGGAACTCACCCAGACAGAGTAGCAAAGAGAAAAAAAGGGGTTTTACAAATGAAGATAACATAAGGGACCTCTGGGACAACGTTGAGTGGAATGACATTCACATTCCAGGGGTCCCGGGGGGGGGCAGGAAAATTATTTGCAGATATAATGGCCAAAAATTTCCTTAATCTGGGAAGGAAACAGACATGCACATCCAGGAAACCCAGGGAGGGCCAAATTAGATGAATCGAAAGAGATCCACCTCAAGACACATTATAATTAAAATGTCAAAAGTTAGAGAATCTCTAAAGCAGCAAGAGAGAAACAACTTATTACATGGAAGGTAAACCCACAGGCTCTCAGCACATTTCTCAGCAGAAACTCTGCAAGGCAGGAGGGAGCAGCAGGACGCATTCGAAGTGCCGAGGGGAGAAAACCACCAACCAAGAATACGCTCCCCTGTGAGGTCATCATTCAGAATCAGAGGAAAGGGGGATCCTTGGGTGGCTCAGCGGTTTAGCGCCTGCCTCCAGTCCAAGGCATGATCCTGGAGTCCCAGGATCAAGTCCCACATCAGGCTCCCTGTGTGGAGCCTGCTTCTCCCTCTGTCTGTGTCTCTGCCCCTCTCTCTCTGTGTCTCTTATGAATAAATAAAATCTTAAAAAAAAAGAATCAGAGGAGAGAGAAACACTTTTCTAGACAAAAGCTGAAGGAATTCATCGCTACTAAACTGGCCTTAAAGAAATGTAACAGGACATCTTTAAGCTGAAAAGAAATGCGACTAATTAATAACAAAAAAATATGGAAGTAAAAAACCTCACTTGAAAGGGCAGTTGAGGCAGCAGCTTAGTCACTTATAAAGCTAATTTTTAAAGTTAAAAGACAAAACTAGCAAAATTAACTATAACTACATTGATTAATTTGGGGGCACATAAAGAGATGTAAAATGTGACAGAGAAGATAAACTGGGGGGGGGAGTAAAAATGTAGTGTTTTTGAATGCATTCAAATTAAGTTTAAAAAAAGTAAAAAAAGTAAATAAATTAATTAAATTAAAAATTAAAAAATTAAAAAAACAGGGGATCCCTGGGTGGCTCAGCAGTTTAGCGTATGCCTTTGGCCCAGGGCGGGATCCTGGATTCCCGGGATCGAATCCCGTGTCGGGCTCCCGGCGTGGAGCCTGCTTCTCCCTCCTCCTGTGTCTCTGCCTCTCAGGCTCTCTCTCTCTATGTCTATCATAAATAAATAAATCTTTTTAAAAAATAAACAAAAAAAGTAAAAAAAAAACCAAATTAAGTTGCTACGATCTTAGGATAGACTGTTTTCAATATGGGATGATGTATGTGAACCTCATGGTAACCACAAACCAAGAATGTATAGTAAAGACACAGGAAAATGAGAATGGGATCCAAACCCAACACTGAAGACGGTTATCAAACCACAAGGGAGGAGAGAAAGAGACGAAAGGAGCAGAGGAACTACGGAGCAGCCAGGAAGCAAGGAACAAAATGGCAATAAGTAGATGCCTGTTGATAATTACTCTAAGTGTAAATGGACTAAATTCTCCTGTCAGAAGACAGGGAGTGGTTGGGTGGGTTGAAGCAAGAGGCTCGTGTCTCTGCTGCCTACAGAGGACTCACTTCAGAAGTAAGGACAGAGGTGGGAAGGGAAGGGATGGAAAGACATCCCGAGCCGTGGAAGTGAGCAGAAGGGGGCAGCCTGGGTGGCTCAACAGTTTAGCACCACCTTTGGCCCCGGGGCATGATCCTGGAGACCCGGGATCGAGTCCCACGTCGGGCTCCCTGCATGGAGCCTGCTTCTCCCTCTGCCTGTGTCTCTGCCTCACTCTCTCTGTCTCTGTCTCTCATGAATAAATAAATTAAAAAAAATATTTGGAAGTAAGCAGAAGGGCCGGGGAGCAACGCTTCTGGCAGAGACTTTAAACCAAAGACTCGACAGCAGACCATGAAGGGTCCTTTCCTTCGTATGCAATGATAACGGTGCCAGTCCAGCAAGAAGATACAACGGCCACATTTGTACCCGACACAGGAGCACCCAGATGCGAGAAGCAAATACTAACAGACCCAAGGAGACACCATTTATTACCCCCCTTGCATCGATGGGTAGATACTAAGGAAAGGACAGGAAATCAAGAAGGAAACATCGGCCTCAAATGACACCTTATACCACATGGACTTAACAGACACGTACAGAAATTTCCATCAAAAAGTGGCAGATTGGGACGCCCAGGGGGCTCAGCGGTTTGGCACCGCCTTCAGCCCAGGGGGCGATCCTGAAGTCCCGGGATCGAGTCCCACATTGGGCTCCCTGCATGGAGCCTGCGTCTCCCTCTGCCTGTCCCTCTGTTCGTGCGTGCTCTCTGTCTCTGTCTGTCTCTCTCTGTTAAATAAATAAATAAATCTTTTTAAAAAAATATTTTATTTATTTATTCATGATAGACACACACAGAGAGAGAGAGAGAGAGAGGCAGAGATACAGGCAGAGGGAGACGCAGGCTCCATGCAGGGAGCCCGACGCAGGACTCGATCCCAGGACTCTGGGGTCACGCCCTGGGCCGAAGGCAGATGCTCCACCACTGAACCACCCGGGTGTCCCTCAAAGATTTAATACCTGTTCTCAACTCTTCCAAAAAACGTGAAGAGGAGGAGATGCTTCCAAACTCGTCTTACGAGGCCTGTGTTCCCCGGATCCCAAAACCAGACAAGGGCGTGGCAGGCCAGTGTCCCTGGTGCCCGGTCACGTGCGAACCCTCATCACGGTATCAGCCCGCTGATCCGGGCCGCCCGCGGGCTCCGGAGACGGCGCTCAGCATCCCTCAGCATCAGGGAGACGCAAACCAGAAGCGCCATGAGATCCCAGCTCGCACCTGTCACAGTGGCTCGAATCAAGGCCAGGAGACCCCAGGAGGAGAGGACGCGGAGCTGGGGAACCTCTTACCTGCTGGTGGGCACGCGGGCTGCCGCCGCAGCCTCTGTGGGGAAGTGGGGACGGGCCTCGAGAAGCTGGAGATAGGGCTGCCCTGCGACCCTGTGATCCCGCGACTGGGTATTTACCCAAAACAAGTGAAACCACTGATCCGAAGGGACACGGGCGCCCGTGTTGGCGGCAGCGCTACCCACAGCAGCCGAGGTCCGGGAGCAGCCCGGGGGCGCACCAGGGGGTAAACGGATGACGAAGAAGTGGTACAAACACGCAGGATGTTGCTCGCGTGGGGTTAGGAATGAGGTCGTGCCATTTGTGACCACGTGGGTGGACCCCGAGGGTGCGGTGCTGAGTGACGTGTCAGTGGCAGCTACCGCGTGACTTCACTCCAACGTGGGACCTAACAAAACAGAAACGAGCCCCAGGGCCGCGGATTCAGGGCACATGTGGGTGGTTGGCAGGGGTGAGGTGGGATGGAGACGTAAGACCGTGTGGTGCTCTGAGTCTCGGGCGCCTTTGAGCATCGCTGACCCATCTGCGGCCTGAGAGGAAACCAAAAAGGAAGTTTCTCCCCCTGAAATGTCAGAACCGCAGGTGGGAGGCGCCCCAGACTGAGCTTCCGTCTGGGGGTGGGGGACCGGGCCACGGCCGCGGGCTCCTCCTGCCGTCGCCGGCTCCGGGTCTGCATGCACCCCGCAGCACCCGTGCCTCGGCCGTGGGCTGAACCCTGGGGGCGCCGGCCTCACAAGGTGGCCTGTCCCCATGGCAGCTCGTGCGGCGGTTAAGCAGGCCTCGGCCGCGTGAGCAGCTCCCTGCCCGATGGCCTGGGACCGTGTGGGGCCCGCCGTGCTCCCCGGGCGGCAGCGGGTGCGCCGAGGGAGGGGCTGCCCTGGGCACGGGTGCACCTTCCCGCCGGGGCTGTGACCCCGGGTGACCTTCTGAGGCGGCCGCTCCCTCCCCTGCTGCCCCAGTGTGTCCGCTGCCCCCCACGGTGAGTCACGGCGACTTCATCTGCCACCCGCGGCCTTGCGAGCACTACAGCCACGGGACCGTACTGGAGTTCTACTGCGACCCCGGCTACAGCCTCACCAGCGACTACAAGTACATCACGTGCCAGTACGGGGAGTGGTTTCCTTCCTACCAGGTCTACTGCATCAAGTCAGGTGAGCCCGGGCGGGGACCTGGGACGCAGAGCGGGGCCCCTGCCCCTGCACCCGCACCTGCACCTGCACCCGCCAAGTCCGGTGCAGCTGGCCCTGCCCACTCGCCCTGCAGCCCCCTGACAAGGCAGTGGTGATCCCCGAGCCCTCTGCCCCCCGCCACTGTCTGTGGGGACCTGTGTGTTGACGTGGCACCTGGAGGCTCTGGGGCGGCCTGGACCCGAGGGCTGGGACCCCCGCTGGCAGGTGCACTGGGGATGAGGGGCTCCGAGTGCTCATCCCCTTACCCCCCCCCGTTCCTCAGCACTGCCAAGCACCCCAGGCCACTCCCCCGCCCTGCAGGGCATAGCACCCCAGGGAGGGGACCCCGTCCTCCCCCAGAGAAGCGGGTGTGTTTCCATGCACCATGTGGAGCAGGTGCCGGTCCTGATGGCAAGAAGCTCCAGCCTCTCAGGGCCCCGGGGCACGGGATGGGCATCTCCTCGCCCGATCCACCCAGCACCGGGCCACGGCCATCCCAGGGTGGGGCCTCACCCCCCGCCCCCCCGCAGAGCAAACGTGGCCCAGCCCCCACGAGACCCTCCTGACCACGTGGAAGATCGTGGCGTTCACGGCGACCAGCGTGCTGCTGGTGCTGCTGCTCGTCATCCTGGCCAGGATGTTCCAGACCAAGTTCAAGACCCACTTTCCCACCAGGTGCGCGGCGGGCGGGTGCCTGGGGGGCTCCGAGCGGCTGGTGGTGGAGGTGCTGAGGGCATGCAGGCGGGTCAGGTGGGTGGGTGGGGCACGGGGTGTGGGGTTCAGGGCACGGCTGCACGGGCGCCGCCTCCTCCTCACCTACCAGTGAGCCCCTGCAGAAGGGCTCAGGCCCCGTTCCCGTTGCCCTCACACATGTGGGGCCCACGGCAGGGATGAGAGGTTCTGGGAACGCACGAGGAGACAGGCCGAAGGTGTGAGACCCAGCAGAGGTTCACACACCTGCCAGGGACGTGCTGGGAAGGAGGGGGGCTGGGGAGGGGGTGGGAGGGGCAGGACCTGCGCCCCCCCCCCCACCTGGGCGCACCCTGTGCTGACGCCTCCGACCTCCCCCGGGTCCTCACGGAAGAGGAGGAACAGCAGGGCCTCCGGCACGAAGCCTTGGCTGCTCATTGGCCCGAGAACCAGGTGGGGGGGCCGGGTGCTGGCAGGCTCAGGGGCTGCTGCGTGTCCTCGGGCTCCGACCCGCGTGGGCCTCCCCATGACACCTCGAGCTTCGGAAAGGACCCGTGTCAGCCTGGCGGGGCCGGCCACCCCGGAAACAGGGTGCTGGTGTTGGGAGTGGACAAGGCCCGCGGCGAGGCATCCAGGCGGGGCAGCCCCTTCCCTGGACCCCCCACCCCCACCCTTCCGGCCTCAGGTTGCCCTCAGGTCGCAGCAGGTGGAAGCGCCGACTTCCCGTCCCCTTGCTGCCAGGCCTCCCGGCCTCCCGTCGCAACCTCTTGGCCAGCACCACGCTCCATCCTGGTAGTGACGGGGCTGCAGGAGGGCCTGGGGTCACGGCGGGGCTTGCAAACACCGAGCCCCCAGTCTTCCCCGGGCAACCTTGTTCCCCAGATGCTCCCGGGCTCCAGCGCACCAGCTCCCGCCCCACGTTATCCTCCCAGGGACACTGGGGGTGCAGGACCCAACACGGAGGAGGGACGCCGCCTGCCTGCCGAGCGTGACTGCCGTGTTCAGCGCCCCGGCCGCCAGAGGAGCCCCTTCCCCTGTGGGCCCTGGGGACCTGGCTCTGGGGACCTCACCCTGGGGACTTCGCCCTGGGGTGGCCAGCTCCCTCACCTGTGGGCGCTGCTTCTCTTTGCACAGGGGACCTCCCCGGAGCTCCAGCAGCGACCCAGACTTCGTCGTGGTGGACGGGGTGCCGGTCATGCTTCCGTCCTACGACGAGGCTGTGAGCGGAGGGTTGGGGGCCTCGGGCCCCGGGTACCTGGCCGCCGTGGGCTGGGGCTGCCCTTTGCCTGTGGACGACCAGAGCCCCCCTGCATACCCCGGCGCAGGGGACACGGACACGGGCCCAGGGACGTCCGAACCCTGTGACAGCAGCTCGGGCCCTTCTGAGCTGCTCCAGAGTCTGTACCCGCCTTCCGGGGGCCACGGGGGCCCACGCCCCGGCAGCGTGGACACGGGTGCTGGCTCGGTGGGAGAGGCGGCGTCCACCAGCCCAGGCATCAACATCGCAGACGGTGAGTATTTGCCCCCCGCCCCTTCCGCGCCTGAACCTCTCACCGCTCCCCCCCACGGGCGAGGACACGGGTGAGGCCGCCCCGTCCCCGCGGTGAGCCCGGAACTGAGATTTCAGGAGGCGCCACAGCGGCCAGAACAGGGAGGCTGCAGAGGACCGGGCTGGGCTTTGCAGCATCCAGGTGAGGCAGGGTGCCCTCGGGGGGCTCGGGGCATGCTCAGAGACGGGGTCCCCGCACACCTGCAGGAGACCGCCCTGGAGACGCCGTGGGCACACAGGGCACTGCCGGCAGGTGGGGAGTAACAGGTGTGCGCCTGGCGCAGGAAGGGCCGCTCCGGCTCGCGGTGGAGAGGGTGCCGGGGGGCTCCCCACCTGCCCACCCGCCTGCCTGCGACTCTGCCTTCGTCCGGCTTGACCCCGAGGGCGCAGGCCTAAGTGTTCCCAGTCCACCTGCCCCGAGCCAGACGGGAGATTTCCCAGGAGAGCCTGGCACGGGGGAGCCGCCGCGTGATTATTGTCGCACGTGCGGAACCAGACGTCGTCTTCTGCTCCCGGGCGACGTGGACTGTATTCATGTCCCCGAAGCGCCGAGGCCCGGTCCTCGCAGCTGAGCGGGTGACCGTGTCTCCCTCCACAGAGATCCCACTGATGGAAGACGACCCGTAGCCAGCAGATCCGCGAGGACCCCCACCCTCCGGGGACCGAGCACCTGCGAGCAAGGCCCAGGGGCACGGAGCAGGGGCGCAGGGTCTGCAGCTCCGTGCCCGGGACCGAGACGCGCCCCTGCTCCTGGCCTGACTCTGCGGCTGGCACGTGCTGGCGGCGGTTCCCACAACCTCGCAGGCAGTGGGTGCAGAGGGGCCTGGCGCTCCCGGGGGGGCTCCACTCACCTCCGCTGAATCCGCACCCGGGACTTGAGCTGAGGGCACCTCCCGCCGCCCCCATGTCCCTCACCAATTCACCCCGGGTCTGCTCCCTGCGGCGCGGCCTCCGGGTGAACGGCTCCGGGTGCCCGGGCGCAGGCCCGTCCCCGGGACGCGGTACTCGATGGCGGGGCGCGGGCCGACCATCCCCAAGTGCGGTTCCTCTGAGCCTGCCTTTGCCGAAACCGGTCGGAATCCGTGTCGTGGGCCCAATGGCACGCGGACCGGGCTCCTGTCTCCTGACTTCGTGGGCGCTTGGCCGTGCTCGGACATGACCCGGCGGAGACGGCCACAGGCACAGTGTCCGGCGTCCATCACGCGAGCCCCGCCGGTCGTCTGCTACCCCACCCCCAGAATGCAGCCATACGTTTATTTTCCAAAACAGAAATTGTTTCTGTAAACGTGCTCCTCCTCCAAATAAAGTATGAGGCTGGAATCTTTTTCTTTCCATTCCGTCCGCAGAGTCCACAGGCCGGCCCCCGGCCCAGATGGCCCCCCTCCCGCTCCAGGGCTCCTGCCGCGTGGACTCCCTGGGCTCCCCGGGGGCTGTTCCCGAGGAACAGATTGATGAGAATGTTTTCCGAGTCTTGAAATCTCCTCAAATACACGCTGAGTTGCCTGCAGAGTCAGATTTGCTGGCGCGGGGTCTCCACAGCCGCCCCTCCCCTGGCCCGAGCCCAGTAGCTGCACAAGTCCGCCTCCTGCTCCCTGGCCACCCCGCAGGCTGCGGCCTGAGAAGCCGGGAGGTGGATGCAGGGGCTCAGGGGCCACGGCCTGTGGGGTGCAGACGCCCTCCAGCTCCCCCGGCCCCAGGACTGGGTCCCCACGGGGCAGTGCCAGGGGACAGCATGGCTCCGCCACAGCCGCCTCCTGACTTCCAATCTGGGCTGTGCATCTGGACGCGGGTTGCCTCCTGGGGCCTCCATCCCCGAGTGGGAACGAGAGAGGTGCCTCCCACCCCCCACCCCCGTCCTGGCCTCGGTCGCTGGCCCGCGGTGAGGAGGACAGTTACCTCCGGGCATGCTCCCTGCACCCGGCAGGCCTCACCCCTCCCGCCAAGCGTGAGTCAGGGCATCATGGGGGGAATTTGCAGGCGCCGCGCACCTGCCGGTGTCCCCGCGGCCCCCAAGGATGGCGGTGGCAGACCCCCTCCCCGGCTTCTATGTCGGGCCCTCTGGGCAGAGAGGTGTCCGCCCCTCTGCTCCAGAAGCTTCTGCTCAGGGAGGGCGGGCAACCTCCTTCCCCAAGACTGCAGGCCCTGCAGCGCCCCCCCCCCCACCGCTGGTGTAGTCTCTCCAGGATTTAAAGCACGGAAAAAAAAAAACTAAAAATAAATATAAATAAATAAAATAAAATAAAAATAAAATAAAATAAATAAATAAATAAATAAATAAATAAATAAATAATAAAATAAATAATAAAATAAAATAAAATAAAAATAAATAAAGCACGGGGGTCCGCACGTCCCCAGGGCGGTGAAGGCCAGGCCCACACTCAAGGCGCTGGGTCCAGGGTTCCAGCCCCGCGCAGGGCCGGGAAGGGAGAGGCCCCGCGTCCACCTCCCCCTCCCTCCGTCCCCGAACCCGTGGCCACCGCCGGCTTCCTTCGCAGAGGCCGGAAGCTCACGATGCGGCCTTGTCACTGAGCAGCATGCGTGGAGGCTTTTGCGGGAGGAGGACCGGCCAGAAACTAGAAAGCTCCAGGACTCGGCAGACATCCTGCCAGGGGGATGGAGAAGGCGAGAGGTCAGGGGGGTTGTGATCCGGTTCCCTTCCCTGCCCCCCCCACTCCAGGGTCAGGTGAGCGACACCTGACACCTGCTGCCCTAAAGCTGAGGGCCACAGCACAGGTTTCAGGAAGTGAGTGGGTGCGTGGGACCTGATGGGACCCGAGGGGACCCGGGCCTCGCGAGGAGGACACGTTGAGGCGCGAGCTGCTGGCCTGCAGTTCCCGACGGGAGGCTGAGCCCGCCTGGGGTTGCACACCCTTCCACCTGCCAGGAGGCAGCGCCCCGGGGCCTGGGCAACTCACCCCAGTGCATCTTCCCCGGAGATCCCCGGACAACGTAGCACTCCCTGTGCCCTCCTCCCCACAGCATCCGGGGCAAAGCCATAAAGAATGAGGTTAGTCTGGCCTTACTGGTTCTTCCCCCTGGGCCTTCCCCGCAGCCTGGGTGCCCTCCCACCCACGGCCACGGCCCTGCCCTCCCCACCTGGCGTGGGCGTGGCCGGGGGACCTCACGGCAGGCTCGGGCAGCCCCCAGGCCCCATCAGGCCACATCCGGGGCTTAGCCTCCCGTCCTGCTTCGTAGGGCAAGGCTGTGAAGGGCCGGGCCTCGGTTTCTTGTCGGGAGTCACGGGCCGTGGAGGCCCCGTGAACACTCGCTCTTGCCATCTTTAACTCCTGACGCCCGAGGAACCCAGAGACCCCCATCCTCCTTGGGGCCTGTTTCCCCTGAACCCCGTCTCCGTCCCCGGGGCCTCAGGGCTCATGCACTCCTCTCGGGCATCCAGGACCCCTGTTCCTTCCCCACCCGGGTGGGATCCCCCTCCCCATAGCTGCGAGGGGCCTCTTGGGGGACCTCAGGCGTGAGGCCAGCCCCTGGTGACTGAAATCCGGCGTCCCAACCAGAACGGGATTTTGCAAACAGCCTCACTGAGACCTGGGCATGCAGGCGTCATCGCGGTCCGCTCTCGGCTCTCGGGGAACAGCACACCGCGAGTGGGGTGGGCTTCTCCCGAGCCCGGGACAGCCCTCGCGCCCCACAAGCCGATCGTGCTGAGGGGACAAAGCTTGGCTTGGGGGACAGCGCATGAAGCTGTGGGCAGCAGCCGGCGACCCAGGCAGGTCTGACGCCCGGTCACTCCCGCTCTCATCGGGTCCAGGGCCCCCACGTCTGCAAAGGCCTAGGGAGGCTTCCTCAGAACCACATGAAAATCAGTGAATTCTATGGAAACACAGTTCTCAAAATATCTTTAGGACTAACCCCCAACACAGTTACCTGCTGTTGCTTTTTGCTCGATTAGCACGGTGAAGAACGAGAGAGGGCACCAGGTCTCGTCAGAGCCATAATGCAAAGCAGCGAGGAGTGTGTGATCAGTACCTGCCCCTGTGGGGGGAGGGTAGATGGGGGGAGGGTAGATAGGCGGGGGGAGGTGTAGGGGGGTGTAAGGGGGATGTAGGGCAGGGGGGTGTAGGGCAGGAGGGTGTAGGGGGGTGTAGGGCGGGGTGTGTAGGGCAGGGGACAGGAGTATAGGGCCAGGGGGTGTAGGGCGGGGGTGTGCAGGCTGCGGAGGCACTGAGGCAGCTGCCGGGTGTGCCTGGGGCGGCACACAGCGGGGCAGTTGGGGTGGGGGCTGCCCGGACCCCTCAGAAGACCCCCCGGCCGTCCCCCTGTCAGATGCCACCTCAAGGCACCCAGCAGAGAAGCCCGAGGGAGCAGGTGCTGACACCATGACGGGGAGACGCCAGTAGGGCCCCAGGTGCCTGCAGAACACGACACAGGCCTCGCTCCTCTCCCTGCAGAGGAGCCCCGACGGGGAATCATTAGCGTGGGAGGAGATAAGGGAACCACGGCCGCGGCGTGTGGGGCAGGGGACACGGATCAATAACCAGGAGATCGGCAGCAGATCGTCAATAATCGTAATTTGCAGACGACCATGTTCTTTCCTTCCGCCTGGGTTCCCTGACATCCCCGCGGCCAGCAAGCTGAGCTCTAGGATTTGCTGCCGTTTCTTATCGTCTGTAAATACTCCTTTTCCTACTGCAGGTGTGGTTTGGGGTCTTCTCCCCTACGGAGGGCCCAGGATGGCGGGCAGCTGTCCCGCGGGGGGTGCGCGGCCTGGGGGCCTCCTTGGACCCCGGCCCTGGGGGAGGGTCAGGCCGTCCTCCCCCCACACCCCAGTGTCTCCCCCTGCCCCCCGCACTATGGGCAGGGGGGGTATCCGTTCCCTGTGGCCCTATAATAAGGGCTAAACCCGCTATAAAACCACTATTCCTTGAAACTTTTCGCATGGCCTGACGCTCGCTCCAGCCCCCGTGGATACCTTGTACCCCCCAGGCTGCGCCCCCAGGGACTGGAGGAGGTGGGGCTGCACATGGCGAGCGGGGAGGGGGCTCAGCGGGGCTCAGCCTCGTCCGTGTGCAGGGACGGAGCCTCCGACTCCCTTCCAGGAAGCTCCTCTGCGGTGGGGCCGTGGGGACGCCGCTGCCTCGGGGGAACGAGCCGCACGGGGCTCCGACTGTGCAGCGGGCCTCCTTGTTCCCACCCAGCAAGTGGACTTGAGCGTTTCCTTCTCCGAACGTTTACCTCCATGAAGCAACCTCAGGCCCAGTTAGCGTCTTGCTGGATTTAGGGGCGCCGTCCGGGCACTCCCGCATCAGAGCCCGCGGGGGAGGCCCCTGGAGGCACCGCGCTCCTCCCTGCCTCGGTCTGAGCGGCTGTGCCCCCTCGGCCCCGACAGTGCCCCCCGCCCGGGCCCAGGCTGAGCACAGAGGCAGGTGAGGGGAGCCCGTCCGTGTCCATGTGTGGTCGGGTCGTCAGGGACGCCCAGCCTTGGAGCTGCTCCCCGCACTGGGGAACCCACAGGCCCGACAACCGCGGAGCCCGTGTTCCCGTGTCTCTGTGGAGAGGCCGCCAGTGCCCTGGAGACGCCGGGACCCCGTCATTCAGGGAAGCTCCGCTGCACCACTGGGGCCTCCGCTGATTGCGAGGCCCACCCCGGGGGCCACCCTCGCCCCACCCAGTGCTAATCTCCCCGGGGATACCTGGAGACACGTATGGCGAGATGCCGGGGCCCCTGAGCATGGCCTGGGCATGGCGACACCTAACACCGGCGGTCCTGCTCGGCCAGAGGGTCACTGGCAGCCTGTCCCCCCGCAACGAGGTATCTGGCAGGTCCGGCGGCGCCCGAGATGGCAGACACCACAGTGCACGGCTGCACATAGGCCACGGGGACGCCGTCTAGTGGCAGCCTGGATGCTCCCTTCCCCTACGTCGTGTCTCCAGGGCCATCCTCCAGGGGGACCCCGCGTCCTGCACATCCAGGAGGCCACAGAGCTCGCCCTCCTAACCCATGGGGTGCTCAGGGCCAAGGGAAGCACCCGAGGGGACTCCCGGTGAGCACAGGGCCGCAGGCTGGAGCCCCCACGTGACCGCTGTTTCTGGCGGCCCCAGAGCCCGGGAGTCTGAGGTCGGGGTGCCTGCGTGGCCGGGTCCTGGGGGGACCCTTCTGGGGCCTCCTCACGTGGCACCGGGAGCTGTGGGAGGATGTCCTAAGGCTCCCGTCCTTGCGGCCTCATCCGGACCCACTGGAGCCCCCCCAAATGCCAGCACCCCGGGAGCCCGCGCTTCTCCACCCGGAGTGGGGCCCGCGCTCCGAACACCCCCAAACCTCCCCATGCCGCACGCCGCGCTCCTGCCCGGGGAGCCCGGGTGATGCCCAGGAACAGAGCTAAGGCGACCGTGACCTCAGCAGGTCGAGGTGAGGGGACTGCGGGGTTTCCAACCCAGCAGGTCCTCGAAGACCCCATGTTCTAACCTATTTCGGGCTCCTGGATCGCCTCCTCCACAGACCGGAGTGCTCTGGGGCCTGGGGGGCGCAGCCGGTGAGCGGGCAACTCTGGGTGTCACCTCGGGTCGTGACCTTGGGGTCGTGGGATGGGCCCCGCGTTGGGCCCTGGCTCAGCATGGGATCTGCTGGAGATTCTCCCCTTTCTAGAATAAATGAATCCCCCCTTCATTTCAAAGAACACGTCCCGTCAAACCCATGGCAGAAGTCTCAAATGTCTGTGAAATCGGGCCCGAAGACAGTGAGGCATGTCACATTTCCATTTTTTCCGCCACAGCACAAGACCCATAATTTTTTTGTGGTTAGAAAACTTAAGACAACAGAAAACCGTGTTTTGGGAACTGCACTCCTTAGAGCATCGCTGACGGGACTTCAAGGTCTCGCCAAGCACAGGAGCCACGCGGTCGGGGAGGAAGCGCAGGAACTGACCCCAGGAAGGAAGCACAGAAGGCACCAAGCCCCCGGCCCAGGAGCCGTGGGGGCCGGTCGCCCGGAGGTGACCCCCGCGGCCCCATGAGCGCCCGCCCGGGAGGGGAGGGTGCATGGCGGTGGGCAGAGGGATGGGTGGGTTTTACAGGCTGCCTAACAGTTCTGCTAAATTCAACCAACGCTTCCTCAGTTGGAAAGGACAAGGGAGAGTGGGGGGGGCAGGCAGGGGGACAAGCAGGGGAACGGGCAGGGGATGGGGAACAGGTCAGGAGGGGCAGGTGGGGGACAAGCAGGGGGACAGCCCAGGGGATGGAGGACAGGCCGGGGAGGCAGGTAGGGCCACAATAGGGGACTGGCCAGAGGATGGGGGACAGGTGGGGTAGGCAGGCAGAGGGACAGGCTGGGGGACGGGCAGGGGGATGGGCAGGGGGATGGGGACAGGTTGTGGGGGCAGGTAGGGGGACAAGCAGAGGGATGGGCAGGAGGATGGGGGACAGGCCGGGGGATGGGTAGGGGATGGGAGATAGGTGGGGGGGACAGGTAGGAGGACAAGCAGGGGGACAGGCCGGGGGATGGGGGACAGGCCGGGGGCCAGGCAGGGGGGCGGGCCAGGGGGGAAGGGGTGGGGCAAGAAGAGCAGACAGGACAAGCAAGGAACTTGAGGGAAGGTGGAAACCAGGTTCTGGAGGCAGCATTGGATGAATGCAGAGTGTGTGCACGCGTGTGTGCTTGCGTGTGTGCGCGCACGTGTGCGCTGTATGCGTGTGAACATGCGTGTGCGCGTGCACGCTCCCTTCTGTTTGCTGCTCCTCCTTCCAAACTGCGGGCCGTCCTGCGAACCAGCAGGAGGAGGGTGTACGAGGCATGCAGGGGCGGGGCGGCGGCCGTGGGGTGGCCCGGGGAGCCAGGACCCCTGCTTGTGGACCCTGCGCCCACACCTGGAGCCAGAGAAGGTGGCGGCAGGTGCACCCCCGGCAAACACCAGGAAATCCTCGCTCTCGGGGCCGCGGCGAGGGTAGCGGGGCCGGCAGGACAACGGGGCCATGACCGTCGTCGGAGCTCCCCGCTGCCGCCCTGGGGCCTGGGCTCTGCGACGTGCCGCGGCCGGATGCCGGGGCCGCTCTGCCTCACGCGGCGCCCACTGGCCCTTTGCCGGTGCGGGTGGAGGCGGATTTGAAGCAAGGACGCGTCTAGGACCCGCGACTGGGGGACACTGTGCCCCCCGCCTGGCTGGCGCTAGGCTCCGTGGACGCTCCTCTGGTCCGCGGCCTCCTGGGGGCATCAGGAAGTCCCCCGACATCAGCACCGGTTTCTCTTCAGCTTCCCTGTTTCTTGCTCTCAAATCTCAAAACTCAGCACTTGGCCAGCCTGGGGGCCGGCTCCGTGGTGTTGGCAGAGAGCCCGGGGATCCCCCGGCGTCTCGGGGCTCCGTGTGCTCACCCTGTGTTGGAGGCCGGCACCAGCCGGAGGGTTTGGGGCAGGGAATGCAGAGCGAGGTGGGGCTCCCAGCCTGAGCCCCTGACGGCGCGGGGAGATGTGGGATGTGCCTTGCGGGACACCGAGGACCCAGAGCGTCGCCCCAGGGACATGGGCCTGGCCTTGGGAGCCCGAAGGCACACAGCGGGGGCGGCCGGCGAGCAGGGCTGGTGGGCGTCAGGCCGAGGGGGACGCTGGGGCTTCTGCTCCCTCGGCGGGGACCCCGGGGCTTCTGCTCCCTCGGCGGGGACCCTGGGATGCTCAATCCGCAGCTCCCACCGAGCAGACGGCTGCAGCCCCGCAAGGCCACAGATCGTCAGATTCGCACCCGGGACAGCCGTCCCCTGTGGCCCCTCCTGAGCCGCCCCCGCGGCCGGGCCTCCCCGTGTGGAAGCCCCACTCAGCCGGCTGTGCCGGGTCTCGGTGGACAGCTGTGGAGCCACGGGCGTCGGCCGGCGAGGACCTGGCTGCACCCTGGGTGGGGCACATGGCTCAGGCAGGTGCTGTGCTGAGAACTACCTGCTGTGTCACCGGAGCCCGCGGAGGGTTGTATCCGTGGTGCGGTGGGGGCTGGGGGGGCTCTGGCCGCGGGGTCACGTGTCCCCCTGGGATGGGCTCCCCCTGGAATCAGCGAGTGGCCAACGGCCAACTGCGGTGTCCAGACCTCCCTGGACCCATCACCGCAGCACCCAGGCCCCCCTCCGCCCATCACCGCAGCACCCAGACCCCCCTCCGCCCATCACCGCAGCACCCAGACCCCCCTCCGCCCATCACCGCAGCACCCAGGCCCCCCTCCGCCCATCACCACAGCACCCAGGCCCCCCTCCGCCCATCACCGCAGCACCCAGACCTCCCTTGGCCCATCACTGCAGCACCCAGGCCCCCCTCCGCCCATCACCGCAGCACCCAGACCTCCCTGGACCCATCACCGCAGACCCAGGCCCCCCTTGGCCCATCACTGCAGCACCCAGGCCCCCCTTGGCCCATCACCACAGCACCCAGACCTCCCTGGACCCATCACCGCTGCATCCAGACCCCCCTCTGCCCATCACCGCAGCACCCAGGCCCCCCTCCGCCCATCACCACAGCACCCAGACCTCCCTGGACCCATCACCGCAGCACCCAGGCCCCCCTCCGCCCATCACCGCAGCACCCAGGCCCCCCTCCGCCCATCACCGCAGCACCCAGACCTCCCTGGACCCATCACCGCAGCACCCAGGCCCCCCTTGGCCCATCACTGCAGCACCCAGGCCCCCCTCGGCCCATCACCACAGCACCCAGACCTCCCTGGACCCATCACCGCTGCATCCAGACCCCCCTCTGCCCACCACCGCAGCACCCAGGCCCCCCTCCGCCCATCACCACAGCACCCAGACCTCCCTGGACCCATCACCGCAGCACCCAGGCCCCCCTCCGCCCATCACCGCAGCACCCAGGCCCCCCTCCGCCCATCACCGCAGCACCCAGGCCCCCCTCCGCCCATCACCGCAGCACCCAGACCTCCCTGGACCCATCACCACAGCACCCAGGCCCCCCTTGGCCCATCACTGCAGCACCCAGGCCCCCCTCGGCCCATCACCACAGCACCCAGACCTCCCTGGACCCATCACCGCTGCACCCAGACCCCCCTCCGCCCATCACCGCAGCACGCAGGCCCGCCTCCGCCCATCACCACAGCCTCTAGCGGGGTCGCCACTCGCCCACGGTGCCCTACAAGCACATGAAAACTCAAGTCCGGGGTCTCAATGCAGTGAAATCCTTCGGCCCTCCTCCTTAACTAACGCCCTCGGTTTTTACAACTCGCTTGAAAAACCCTTTGCTTCCTTTACCGGCTGGGGGTAGCGAGGGTTTGGGGTGAGTGAGCTTAGCTGCTCTGCCCGCGGCCCGAGGGTGGAAGGTGGAGAAGGGGCGGAGGAGACGCAGAGGGGCTGCGGGTGCCGGGTCCCCACTGGGCCAGTCCAGGGCAGCGTGGACGTTAGGGTCCCGCAGGCTCAGGCGCAGGGCAGTGGACGTCGGTGGCGGTGTGTGGGTCATCATTTGCGGCGGGAGCCCCGGCCGGTCTTTGAGTTGGCGCGTGACCTGCTGACCCGCGAGTCCGAGGCACAGACCTGTGCACCTGTGCTCCGCGCCCTCCGAACCCTGGGGGCTGGCAGGGGGGGCGGTGGCACGCAGTCCCTGCGCTCGGGGGCTCTGGGCAGGCCCGCAGGCCAAGCTGGCAGCTGCCTCTCCTTACGCGGTGTTTACCACCTGGATGGAGGACACCGGGGGGTGGGGTAGGAGGGGGTCTGTGTCTGCGCAGATTCGGGGGCCCCTTCCCTCCCCGAACTGCGCGGCTTGGAGTCCACAGCAAAACCCACAAGGACCCGGAAAACCCGCGGCCCCCTTACAAGCAGGAAGGACCCTCTGGCTCCGCACTCCCGCGCCTTGCAGACCAAGCCGGAGGTGACATACTGACCCCGGGAGGCCCTTGGGGGACGGCCAAGGAAGTCGGCCTGTGGACGGCGAGATGGCCCTGGGGAATCGTGGCTGGTGCTGGGCAGGGAGGCTGTTGGGAGCGTCCCTTCTAGGAGACGAATGCTGACGTCCCTCCCGGGGGCGTCGCAACACCTGCAGCGCCCATTCGGATGGGTCGGCGCATCAACTGTGCCTCTACGCCAAATAATAAGAGAGTGACAGTTACTAAATCCTTGTGGTGACCCTGCATGACTCCTGCGGCTCTTGCATTAGGTGACTTTTCACAATAAGAAGGGAGGAAGTTGCACCGTGTGGGTCAAGAGCAGAAGTAACGGATCCACCAGGTCGGGGAGGCGAAGCCCCTGGAGGGCAAGCACACTCACAAGTCGGGGGGCAGGTGCACACGCAGGGGGAGGTGCAGTGCACAGGCCGGGCGACGGGGTCTTCGTGTCTGAGGAGCAGACATGGACGACAGGCCCCGGGTGACTCAGCGGCTCAGCCTGTGACTCTTGATTGCGGCTCCGGTTGTGACGTGGGCTGGAGCCTTCCATCCGGCTCGGCGTGGGGCTCCATGCTGGGCTTGGGGTCTGCTCCAGGCTCTGTCTGTCCCTCTGCACCCTGCCCCTACTCGTGCTCGCTCATGCAAGCTCTCTCCCATAAAAAAAAAAAAAAGAAAAGAAAAGAAATGAAAAGAAAAAAGAAAAGAAAAGAAAAGAAAAGAAGGAAAGAAATGAAAAGAAAAAAGAAAAGAAAAGAACAAAAAAAGAAAAGAAAAAAGAAATAAAGGAAGAAAAAAAAGAGAAGTGAGAGCAAATGGCGCCCCAGCGCGGGGGTGGGAGGGGGACTGGGCAGTGAACAGAAAGATCTAGCGTAGTTAGCACGGCCCACGGCCCGAGTGTGAGAGCGCGGCCTGGACTCCAGACAAAAGCAACAACCTGGCGCGTCCCTAGAAACCTTCTGGAAGTAGTTTCCAATGACACCGGACGCTGCGCCGACCGCTCCAAGAAAAGGGCAATCTTCCATCTGCACGATACATGGAGGAACGGGTTTTGCATTACAGACCCCTCAGCAATGCTAGGTATTTTCCTAAGGTTGCATCCTGCGCGGTTTGAGTGAAGAAAGTAAGAATTGGAGAATATTATTCCCAGCCAAATTACTTGTGATATGCGGTGTAAAAGTATTCTCGGGTTCGGGCACGGATGACGTAACCTCTACGGGAGAAAGTTACGTCTTCACGGGGCTCGTTTGACCAAGAGCTGAGTTTAGAACATGAAACTGGAGAAGTCACATCCAGGCGTACCTGTGGGTCCCCCTCGCTGGATCTGGACCCCAGTTTTAGTAAGATGGTCTGACAATGGGAGCCCAGAGGGAAGCATGAGCACACGGGGTCCCCGTAGCTCTCCTTCCCCCACGTCTGTCCTTCCCTGCGCTGGGCGGTGTCATGGGGAGCGAGTGCACCCCCCAGGTCGGAGGAGCCCGCGGGCCGGGGACTTGCGCCACCCCAGGTCCGAGTAACCGACGGGCCAGGGACATGCACCACCTGAGGTCGGAGGAGCCCGCGGGCCGGGGACATGCACAGCCCAGGGTGCCTGCCGGGCTCTCCGAAGTGCAAACACGCTCACTGGCTGACGTGGCCGAGCGGCGTGGCTCTGACATCCCGGAGCGTGCAGGGAAGGGAGGAGTGTTCCGGCGCCGTTTCCGAGCCCCGGGACTCCCAGAGCCCCCTGCTCAGTGCTGCTCCTGGCTCTGGGGACACAGCTCCTGCCACCCAGCCCTGTCTGACAACCCCCCTCCCCAGGTGACCGGAACAGCTAGGGTCTTCTCACGAGCGGCCCTCGAGTGACTGAGCTTCCATTATCTTTGCGGCTGCAGAGGAGCCGGGGATCAATGTGTTTGCTGCTCAGGGCTGAGGACCGTCACTTGCTTCCTGGGGATTAAAATCCAGAGGAGCAGGGCGCCCGGGTGGCTCAGGTCCTGACCTCAGGGTCCTGTGGTGGAGCCCCGGCCCCGCCCCAGCTGTCTTGAGTCTCTCAAGCCCTTGGGAAACTGGCTTGGGGCTCTGCCAGGGGGAGGGAGCACTGTGCCAGGAGTCCGGGAGCAGGGGCTGAGCTCCTCCTCTCCAGCTGGGCTGTGCCTTAGGACCCTTGCTCCACGGCTCCTCTGCAGGTCAGGACGGGGGCGGCCACGCCGGCCTGGAAGTCTGCAAGGACGGTCCAGGGGCGGCCTTTCCCCCCGGCCTTGTCCCGGGGCCCCGACATTTGTCCCTGCAGCTGCAGAGCCTCGAGGACGCGGCCAAGGTGATGAAGTCTTGGAATCCAGGTGCAGCTTGGGGTGAGGCCCGGAGCCAGGAAAGAATTCTTGAGGCGTCTTTGGTGCAAAGTGGTGGTTTTTTGGGAACCCCGGGGACGGGCCGTGTGGACACGGAGCTGCGGCCGGGCCTGTGAGGAGGCCACCACACACCTGGGGTGGGAGGCCCCAGGGACAGCTGCAGCAAGGGCTTGGAAGCCAGGTGCTGGGGACCTCGAGGGCTGGCTGCGGTGGGGGGCCCTGATCACCATCTAATAAAACCCGGGTCACGAGACCCTTCAGAGCGCGCTGGGCAGTGTGCTTGGGGTCATCGCCCACGCGGATCTTGGGGTAGAGACAAAGGATGCTTCTAGGGGGACTTTTATACGTGACAGTAGACTCGCAGGGGCCCGGGTCGGGCTAAGAAGGTTGCCTCCTGCCCTCAGCACAGGAGGAGCGCGGGGGCAGCTCAGTCCCCAGAGGAAGGTCCCCCTGCCTGTTTCCGGGACTGCTCGGTGGCCTTTGTCCTCAGCTGGTCCCTACTCCCCCATCACCGGCCGGGCCGGGGCGGGTCCCGAGGTCCCTCCTCCTAGGACTGGGCCAAAGAGGGAACTTGGGCCACGGGGGCGGGGCCTGCGGGGTGGGCGGGACCGGATCAGCGGGGAGCGGGGCTTGATCAGCGGGGCGGGGCCTGCCGGGGTGGGCGGGGCTGGGCAGGGTGGGGGCGGGGCCGGGGCGGGGCAGGCCTGTGGGCGGGGCCGGGGCAGGCCTGTGGGCGGGGCCGGGCCGGGGCTGGGCAGGCCGGTGGGCAGGGCCGGGGCAGGCCGGTGGGCGGGGCCGGGCCGGGGCTGGGCAGGCCTGTGGGCGGGGCCGGGGCGGGGCAGGCCGGTGGGCGGGGCCGGGGCAGGCCGGTGGGCGGGGCCGGGCCGGGGCTGGGCAGGCCGGTGGGCAGGGCCGGGGCAGGCCGGTGGGCGGGGCCGGGCCGGGGCTGGGCAGGCCTGTGGGCGGGGCCGGGGCAGGCCTGTGGGCGGGGCAGGGGCGGGGCAGGCCGGTGGGCGGGGCCGGGGCAGGCCGGTGGGCGCGGCCCCTCCGGGAGGTGAACCCCGGGGTCGGGGGTGGGGGGTCGGGGTCGGGGTCGGGCGCGGGGCGGGGCGCGAGGCCGGTTCCCAGCCCGGGCAGCGGGCGGACTTCCTCACTTTCGGTTTCGCGCCGCCTGGAAGGGGCAGGTGTCCCGGGTCCCAGACGCGGAGGCCGCGGGAGCGCCCCCGGCAGTGAGTGCGTGGGCCCGGCCGCGGTCAGCGACCTGCCCGGGAGGACGGGGCGCGGGAGGCCCGGGAGAGCCCGGCGGGGGGCGCCCGAAGCCGGGGTGGGAGGGAGCCGGGCCGGAGGTGCGGCCGCGCAGACCCCGCGGCTCTGCTGCCCTGTTGGGCCGCCCCGACACCTGCTGGGGCTCCTGCTGCTGGGGGCCTGGGGGGACCTGGGGGCCCGGATGCCGGGGACCCTGATGCTGGGGAGCCTGATGTTGGGGACCCTGATGCCGGGGACCCTGATGCTGGGGAGCCTGATGTTGGGGACCCTGATGCCGGGGACCCTGATGCTGGGGAGCCCCCGCCGGAGCCCCCAGGCCCCACCACAGCACCGAGTCTGAATCACTTCCCCGCGTTTACTGAGCCTGGCGGAGCGCTGACACGTGTCGGGCCCCCGCGACGGGCCCCCGCGACGGCTGCCTGGCTTCACCCTGGCTCCCGTGGGCACAAGACAGCAGCCAGCACCCTCCTGTGAGCAGGCACAGCCCATCTCAGGGCAGACGGTAGCAGGGTGGCCCGCGGGCTCGGCAGGGGCCGTTCCTGGGCCTCACAAGCACCTGGGCCCAAGCAGGGCAGGGCGCGTGTGGGCTGCAACCTCTGCGAAGCTGAGCCTGCCAGGCTTCGGCTCCCTCGGATGCAACACTTGCCAGGAAGCCGCGTCCAGCCTCCCAGAGCCTCCTTCGTTGGGCCGCGAGCCCTGGAGGCTGAGCCTGGTGAGGCTGGAGCCCCAGTGGGCCCGCTGCTGTGCAGGCTCCGGACTCAGCAGGAGCCCCTGGGATCCAGCCCCGCACAGATCCCGACCTCATCCCGGCCTGGGGAGGGGGGGCACTCCCGGCGTGGCTGCTTCTCGTTGCATCACGACGCCCATGAGCCCCGTGCTCCTTCCTGGGCCGGGGCCCTGGCCCGGCACTGGGCGGCCCTCAGGGAGGCGGGTGGAGCCTCACAGGCCAAGCTTCTCAGTCCTGTTGCTGCGGCTGCTGCGCCTGAACACATCGGGCTTGGCTCCAGCCCAGCGCTCCTTGCATGAGGACTGTGGCCGCCTCACGCTCAGCCCTAGGCCCTCAACAATCACCCGTGGCATCATCTGCTTGCACCGGGGGCCCCGAGCATGCTGAGGGATGACTAGGGAGCAGAAGAGGGGCCGTGCTGTTGGGGTTCCGGCGTCTGGACGGATGGATTGGGTGTGTGCTGCGGGGTCTCCACCACAGGAAAGGGAAACCGCAGGTGGCGCTGGGCTGAGACTCCACTCCGTGGATTCCTCCGGGACTTTGTTTCTGGCGAGGGGCAGGTAACTGCTGCCTGGGTGGGTACTTAGGCAAGAAATATTAGAGGGTCACGCATCAGCAGCTGGTTTCTGGGTCGGGTCTGGGGGTCCCAGGGGGTGGGCACTGGAGCATCCCTGAGGGTGGGCGCCAGGGGGGTCCCGGGGGGCGGGCACTGGGCGTCCCTGCAGTGTAGACACCGTTTCTGCCCCTAGTGCAGAGATGATCGCGCTGGTGCTCGGAGACGCTAGGCGCTGGCTCGAGGTCACAGCCATTAGGCTGCAAACTTCGTCCTCATTGTCACCGCCCCCACCGTGACAACTGGTGCAGGGCTCAGGGCACCTAGGCCGCGGTGGGGGATCCCCCTGAGCCCCGCTCCCCAGGCCCAGCTCCTGTGCCCCTCCACTGCCGCCCCTGCCACCCCGCGCCCCCTGTCGGAGCCCCCGCCCGTCGCCCGCTCCTCAGAGGCAGCCACTGTTCCCCATCCCTCCCATCTGGTGCCACCCTCCAGGGCTGGGGCGAGCTGGGGCGAGGTCAGCGCGGCCCCTTCCCAGAAGTGATGCAGACGCAGCCGGTGGGCCTCAGGCCCGGGAGATGGGCAGCCTGAGCCCTGGGCGGGGACGGGGACC
Organism: Nyctereutes procyonoides; assembly: GCF_905146905.1. Classification (NCBI taxonomy): domain Eukaryota; kingdom Metazoa; phylum Chordata; class Mammalia; order Carnivora; family Canidae; genus Nyctereutes; species Nyctereutes procyonoides. Next base: position 295,597 of record NW_026575117.1, on the reverse strand, counting down.
CCGGGCCACAGCAGGTCCCCTGAGGCTTGCTCCAGAGGCAGAGTCTCAGCTCCCGCCCAGCCCGCTCACTCGGCACGCCTTTCCTGGCGATTCCCGTGCAGAGCAGAGGCTCAGGCTCCCAGCACCGTGCATCCTGGCGTTTTTGGAAGATCGGAAAGACGTAGCACTCACACGGCGTGGTCCTCAGCCTGAGACCTCGGGTCCTGGTTGGCGTCCCCGACCTTGCGGGTCAAAAATTGCTGTGTGGCCTAGAAAACCACGCGCAGGGGGGCGGCTGGGTGGCTCCGTTGGCTTAAGTGTCAGAGTCTTGGTTTTGGTTCAGGTCCCGATCTTGGGGTCGTGAGGCTCTGCTCTCAGTGCACAGTCTGCTGAGACCCTCTGCCCCTCCCTCTGCTCATGCTCTGTACATAAATACATAAATAAGTAAACAAAATGTGCATTTTTAAAAGATTTTATTCATTCATGAGAGACAGAGAGAGAGGGGGGCAGAAACATAAGGAAAGGGAGAAGCAGGCTCCGTGCAGAGAGCCCGACACGGGACTCGATCCCAGGACCCCGGGGTCATGCCCTAGGCTGAAGGCAGACGCCGGACCCCCGACCCCCGCAGGGCCCCTCTGTTTCTCCCCTGAACTAGCCTTTCCCCTCTGGGGAGACGAGAGCCCTCCCTCGCGACTCCCCACATCAGCACTGACTACCGTCGTCTCCCGGAGGTTCCTAAGGAAGGAAGTCGGGGACCCGTACCCCCCGCGTGAGGACGTGAGCGCGTGGCTGCAAACGCCCCCCGCCCCGCGTGTGGGCTCCACGCAGAAGTGTCGTCCACACATGAGCCTTGGAAACGAAGTCTGTGCTCCGAGGTGAGGCCGTTGGCCCAGGCGGGAGCCACGTCCCTGCAACCGTGGGCGCGCCTGGCCCTATGGCAGCAGCAGCATCCGTGGGGGATCAAGCGTCCTGCAAGCGCATCCAAGGCCGGGCAGAGGCCCCAGCCCCATCCCTGAGTCCACAGCGCACCCGTCCACAGGCCGTGCCACGCAGGTGCCCGGGGCAGGCCTCGCACCCCATGGTGAGGAAGCAAGACGCACGCAGCCCTCTGCTCCCCGCGGGTTTTCGGGGCGCACCTCCTGCCACCGGTGACCTGTCCTCACTCTGTGGCCCAGCGGGCACAGGCCTTCCTCCAGGTGATGGCATCTCCCGCATCGCCTGTTTCCAACCGCCCAACGTGGGGAAACCGTGTAGTCAGGTTCTTGGTGCCACGGCCGCACCCCGAAGCCCTGGTGTGATGTGTGACCCTGAGGCGCGGGGACCGGCTCCTGCTACCCGATGGCATCGGCTCTGGGTGCATCGCCGTCCACGTCTCACTGCGGGGAGGTGACGTGGGGCCCGCGGGCGCCTTTCACTGCGGACGTTTAAACCACCAGTTTTCCATTTTGAAGTGGAGTCACGCTCGGTGCGGCTCTGTGCCCTCGCGGGAAGCTGCAGAGCAAACGGGAGGGCAAGTCCTTAAGGGCGAGTCAGCGGGAGCCCCACGAGGGGAGGCGTCGGCGACGTGGCCGCAGTCACCCTGAAGAACACGCTTGGATGCAAGAGTCACAGGGAAGTTGTCCACGGACGTGTCTGGAGCTTTGTAAGAATCACGAGAAGTTTGGAAGTGAGGGCCGAGTGCAGGGCTCACGTGGGCGCCGGGTGGGGAGCGGGCTGCCGTCCCCCGGAGGGGTCCCCGCATGGCCGCAAACCCCCGAGGGACTGTCTTCCCTGGCGCACGAGGTGGAGAAAGCGCGGAGCCCGCGCTGTGGGCTGCTGGGGCTGGGCCCGGGCAGAGCTCTGAGCACGGCTCTGCGTCTAGGCCGCCGGCGGGCCCCACGTGAGACTCCTGCGGGGCCGCTCTCCCCACCGGGCCCCCGGGCGCCAGGACTCGGTCAGGGGTAAATTGAGGCTCTCCTCGCTGGCGGAGCCACTCCTTCAGCTCTGGTTTTCCGACCCGGCAGCGGGTGCCCTCCCAAACGCTTGCCATGCAGTGGCGAACACAGCTCGTCAGGGGGACGGGCCACCTACTGCATCAGGGCCAGGGACACGCTCGGAAGGACATGAGCAAGGTGGCCTGAGAGGTCAGGGGCAGGGGAGCGAGCGGGGGCGGGGGGCGCCCGCGGGAGACGAGCCACGGAGCCGCGGGACAAGAGCGTGTGTGCAGAGGAAGCAGCACGTGCCAAGTCCCGGCCCTGGAAACACGTGGAGAGGCAGCCGGAGCCCCTGTGTTGCACCCCCCGCCCCCGCCGCTGGGCCTCTTCTTCCTTTGCATCCCTGGGGCCCCTGGACTCCGGGTCATCGGGTCATCGGGGGCCTTCCTGGCCGCTCTGGCCGCTGCCGCCTGCCTCAGGACGTGCACCCCAGCTGGCCCGTGTGTCCAGCCCCTGCTGCACCCTGTGCACAGAGCGGACATGTGGCACTTGTCCAGATGACGGGTGCCCTGAGCCGCGCCACGCTTGCCCCCACAGGCCTGGGCATGGGGGGGGCATGCTGACCCGTCAGGCTGGGCGCTTCGCGGATGGCAGCCCAAAGGACCAGCGTGTGTGTGCTGACCCGGGCCATGTGTGGAGCGCGTGGGGGGCGGAGGGGCGGGCGGGCGCCTGGCACTGGGCGGGGGTGGCACCAGTGTCCTCCGCCTGCCGTTTTCCCCGACGCCCTGCACGCATCCCGAATGAGTGATGGCAAACAAACTCTGCTCAAGGTAAGTGTTTCTCAAGGACCCAGCACGGCGCTGAGTGCGCGTCCCGCCGGGCCCACGCGTGGGGGGAGGCAGGTGTGCGTCCAGGGACCCCGTCCCGGGCCCCAGGGTGGTGTTGGGCTTGCACGGCTGTGTTTCTGTCCCGCAGGATCATGGGCCGCCAGCTGGGCCGCGCGCTGGGGCTGCTGCTTGTGGCCGGCGCCGTGGCCGCGGCATCCTGCTGCGCGGCCGATGGCCGGAGGGCCCTGTACCGCTCCTGCAACCTCAGCCAGGTGCCCCCAGTCCCCAGCACCACCGAGATCCTCCTGCTGAGCTTCAACTACATCCGGGCCGTCACCCGCGCCTCGTTCCCCCTCCTGGAGCGGCTGCAACTGCTGGAGCTGGGGACGCAGCGGACGCCCTTCAGCGTCGACAGAGAAGCCTTCAGGAACCTGCCCAACCTTCGCACCCTGGACCTGGGCAACAGCCGGGTGGATTTCCTGCATCCCGACGCCTTCCAGGGGCTGCCCCACCTGCAGGAACTCCGGCTGTTCGCCTGTGGCCTCTCCGACGTCGTGTTGACAGACGGTTATTTCAGAAACCTGGGGGCTTTGTCGCGCCTGGACCTGTCCAAAAATCAGATTGGGAGCCTCGAGCTTCACGCCTCCTTCCGGGAGCTGGGTTCCCTGAGGTCCGTGGACTTTTCCCTCAACCGGATCCTGGCCGTGTGCGAGCAGGGGCTCAGACCCCTGCAGGGCAAGGCGCTCTCCCTTCTGAACCTCGCGGCCAACGGCCTGTACAGCCGGGCCCCCGTGGACTGGGGGCGGTGCGGGAACCCATTGAGGAACATGGTCCTGGAGACCCTGGATGTGTCTAACAACGGCTGGACCGCGGACATCACGGGCAACGTCACCAGGGCCATCGGCGGGAGCCAGATCTCCTCCCTGGTGCTCGCCCACCACATCATGGGGCAGGGGTTTGGCTTCCGGAACATCCGGGACCCTGACCGGAGCACGTTTGCGGGGCTGGCCGGGAGCTCGGTGCTGCAGCTGGATCTGTCGCATGGCTTCGTCTTCTCCCTGAACGCCCGACTGTTCGAGGCGCTCGGGGACCTGAAGCTCCTGGACCTCGCCCACAACAAGATCAACAGGATCGCGGGAGAAGCGTTTCGCGGCCTTGGCAGCGTCCAGGTTCTCAACCTGTCGCACAATCTCCTGGGCGAGCTCTACGACTCTGACTTCTCGGGGCTCGCGGAGGTCGCCTACATCGACCTGCAGCACAATCACATCGGGATCATCCAGGACCAGACGTTCAGATTCCTGGGGGCACTTCGGACCCTGGATCTCCGCGACAACGCCCTCAAAACTGTTTCCTTCGTGCCTGGCATAGACACTGTCTTCCTGGGCAACAACAAGCTGGAGACCGTGTCCCACGTGGACCTCACAGCCAGCTTCTTGGAGCTGTCGGACAACAGGCTGGAGGACCTGAGCGACCTCTACTCGCTCCTCCGGGTCCCTGCCCTGCAGGTCCTCATCCTGAACCGCAACCGCCTGTCCGCGTGCCGCGGCGGACACGGCCCCACGGGCAGCGTCGGCCCAGAGAGGCTCTTCCTCGGGGGCAACATGCTGCAGCTGGCCTGGGAGACCGGGCGGTGCTGGGACGTGTTCCGGGGGCTGCCCCGGCTCCGGGTGCTGCACCTGAACCACAACTACCTGGCCGCCCTCCCGCCGGGGCTGCTGCGGGACCTGACGGCGCTGAGGGGCCTCGACCTGAGCGCCAACAGGCTGAGCACGCTGTCCCGGGGCGACCTGCCTGCTACCTTGGAGGTGCTGGACGTGTCCAGGAACCAGCTCCTGTCCCTGGACCCCGGGCTGCTTGCCCCGCTCAGAGCCGTGGACCTAACACACAACAAGTTCATCTGCAGCTGCGAGCTCCGTCCCTTGGTGAGGTGGCTCAACCGGACCAACGTCACCGTGTTCGGGTCCCGTGCTGACATGCGCTGCGCCTACCCCAGCTTGCTTGCGGGGACGCCCCTGTCCTCTGTCTCCATGGAGGGCTGTGACGACGAGGAGGCCCTGCGGGCCCTCGCGTTCTCCCTCTTCATCTTCTCCACCGTCGGGGTCACGCTGTTCCTCCTGGCCATCCTTGTGGCCGCCAAGCTCCGGGGCCTTTGCTTCCTCTGTTACAAGGCGGCCCGGCGCCTCCTGCCCGCGGGGCCTGCCGAGGACGGAGCGCCTGACGCGTACCAGTACGACGCCTACCTGTGCTTCAGCGGCAGAGACTTCGAGTGGGTGCAGCGCGCGCTGCTCAGGCACCTAGACGCTCAGTACAGCTCCCGAAACAGGCTGAACCTGTGCTTCGAGGAGAGGGACTTCGTCCCGGGGCGGGAGCACATCGCCAACATCCAGGACGCCGTGTGGAGCAGCCGCAAGGTGGTCTGTCTGGTGAGCAGGCACTTCCTCCGCGACGGGTGGTGCCTGGAGGCCTTCGCGGCCGCGCGGAGCCGCTGTGCGTCCCACCTGGACAGCGCCCTCGTCCTGGTGGTCGTGGGCTCCCTGTCGCAGTACCAGCTGAGGAGGCACCCGGCCATCGGGGGCTTTGTGCGGCAGCACCAGTACTTGAGGTGGCCCGAGGATCTGCAGGACGTGGGCTGGTTCCTGGACACGCTCTCCCGACACATCCTGCAGGAGCAGAGGGGCGCTCGCAGGGACGGCGGCATCCCGCTGCGCACCGTGGCGGCCGTCGCCTAGCTGGCTGAGCCCAGGCCGCGGGGCTCTTGCCATTTGCACGGGTCACTGCTCTGGGCGCCAGTTTCCTACCTGGAGAACGTGATTGCACACGAAGCCCGTTCTCCCCAACCCGCCTCGGCAAGGGGTCCCGCCAGCCCTGGTCGCGGGCAGGGGGCACCCGGGCTCTGCAGCGCGACACTGAGCGAACCTGAGGGAGGGCGAGCCCAGGCCCCCCTCGCCGCCCGACGGCCACTGCACACCTGGAGCCCCTCCCGAGGCCCGCCTCACCCACCCTCCCAGGCCACGTTCAAGGCGTCTCCTGTCCCCGTCCTCATCCCCATCAGCCTGGGGAGCTTCCTGGCACAACTGCCCGTTCCCGAGCCCCTGCAGCCTGCCGTGCGTGGCCAGACCGTGAGCCCCAATGGCAGGGGACTCGGGCCCGGTCACCCTGCACCCTGAGCCCCACAGGGTGCTCAATCCATAGCAGGTGCTGGATCAGACCCTGTGACCCGATGAGGTGTGCTGTGAAGCTCAGCGTCCCTGCGTCTGTGTCCGTGTCCACTCCCGGGAGGACAGGGCAGACATGCGAGGGCAGGTGCCAGGTGGGCAGCAGAAGGGCTGGACCTGGGACTCAGCATGCACGGGCTCCTGGGGGGGGGCAGTCACAGCCTCGATGAGCAGCCAGGGGTTGGGGCTAGAAGGAGGGGATGGAGAGACTGGGTGTGGTGATGGAGGGGTGGGGGTGGGGGTGGGGATGGGGGATGGAGGGGTGGGGGATGGAGGGGTGGGGGATGGGGATGGAGAGATGGGGTTGGGGGTGAGGGTGGGGATGGGGATGGGGCATGGAGGGGTGGGGATGGAGGGGTGAGTGGGGAGGGGGATAAAGGGGTGGGGGTGGGGATGGAGTGGGTGATGGGGGATGGAGGACTGGGGGATGGAGGGGTGGGGGTGGGGGATGGAGGGGTGGGGGTGGATATGGGAGTGGAAGGATGGAGGGGTGGGGGAGAGGATGGGGGTGGGGAGGTTGAGTGGGGGTTGGGGTGAGAAATGGTGGATGGGGGATGGAGGGGGGGTGGGGGACAGAGGGGTGGGGATGGGGGATGCAGGGGTGGGTGGGGACAGGGATGGAGCGGTGGGGATGGGGGTGGGGGATGGAGGGATGGGGATGGAGGGCTGGGGGATGGAGGGCTGGGGGTGGAGATGGGAGTAGAAGGATGGAGGGGTGGGGGGGTGGGGAGGGGGTGGGAAGGTAGGGTGGGAGATGGGATGGGATGGGGTGGGGATAGGGGATGGAGGGGTGGGGTGGGGTGGGGTGGAGGACGGGGTGGGGCATGAAGCAGGAGGGCAGAGTGAAGAGGCCTCTTGAGGTCGTAGTCCCAGGAGCCTCGAGGCGAACTCCAGGGTGGCCTCACCTGGAGCCCAGCCTGGGGGAGGCAGAGGCCACCCACTGAGGATGCGCTTCCCGCTGCAGGCCCCTGGCAGCCCTGCTGTCCCCACAGCAGGAACAGGGAGCCCGACGCCACCTAGTGTCCCATCGGGGCTGCGGGCAGGGGACCCTGGGCTGGCGGGTGGGGGCTTGCGGCGCTGCCACCCCCGGTGCGCCCTGGCCTTGGCTGAAGGTCCCGTGAGTGTTTCCCCAGCAGAACCGGACACGCGGACGGACACGTGCAGGCGAAGCTGTCGCCCGGCAGGCGGGTTGCACAGAAGTCGGCAGGGACGGGGCCTGTCCCACTGCCCTTCTAATCCTCTTACTGAAAAACCCAAATAGGGATCCCTGGGTGGCGCAGCGGTTTGGCGCCCGCCTTTGGCCCAGGGCGCGATCCTGGAGACCCGGGATCGAATCCCACGTCAGGCTCCCGGTGCATGGAGCCTGCTTCTCCCTCTGCCTGGGTCTCTGCCTCTCTCTCTCTCTCTCTCTCTCTCTCTGTGACTATCATAAATAAATAAAAGTTAAAAAAAATTATGAAAAACCCAAATAGAAGTTTTCCTAATGAAACAGTTGAAATGTGCTCACAGGTCGAGGTTCCTGCTGCAGTCTGGGGGGAGCAGGACTGTGGACCCACAGGCCGCCGCACTTCATTCCCCAGGTGCTGCTTCTTGCAAAGACTCAGCTTCCTGCGTCCTTTCCATGTGCCTCCTGCCGGGCTCCCCCCCCCACTGTCCTGGGGCCTTGCGGCCTGGCCCCATCGGGTCCTGAGCCAACATGCTCCCCGAAAGCCTCTGCCCCCCACGCCCCATGGCCCAGCCCGTCTGTGGCCCTGAGGCCTCGTTTCCCAGCGGGTCCGGGAAGTAAGTGCAGACAAAGGTCAGCTCGCAGCGGTGGCGGCGGGCAGTCCCGGAAGCTCCTGTGTCAGGCCCGGGCCGGGACCTCAGGATGTCACCGTGCTCGGACGCCAGGTTGTTGCAGACGGAGTGATGGTCGTGCCCACTTTGCCCCATGGACAGTCCCCCCTGGGTCTGGACTCGATTCGTGACTTTGGGGCGAAACAGTGAACTCAGATCACGTCTCCTTGTTTGGTTTATGGAATGAAGAGTAGGGTCGAGCCCGGCTGGGCACCTGGCGGCCTCTGCTGGTCGTACTGCGCCTCCCTCCTGGAGGTGCACGAGGACAGGTCCCGACTCCTGCAGGGGACAGCGGTGTCCTCGTCCCCAGCACGGGGCCCCTTTGGGACCGTTGGGGATCAGCCCACGAGCCAGCAACAACCCCAGGAGCCACGAGCGCCCGCCCCGGCTGCAATCTAAAGGTGCGTGGGGCTGCCTCCGGGAAGCTCCCATCTTGGGGCGTCCTGCACACCCGGGGATCCAGCCCCGCGTGTTGTACGTCCTGCAGAGACGCATTTCGATAGCGCCCTGCGCCCCTGCTTCGCCCCACAGTGCGGACCCCAGGGAAGCCTCCTGTGAGGTCCGAGCAGGACGCGCTGTGTCTGCTGCTTCACACCCTCCACCCCGCGGGGGCCCCGGGCTTCGGGGCTGGTGGACGGAGGACACGTGGCCACTTGATGGCCTTTGGGAGGCCCCTTGGACGGGGTCCCCAGGCCCCGCGTGCCGCTGCCCACCCTCCGGACGCAGGGCTCCGTGTCTGGGCTGGTCCCTCCGAGGGCAGCAGTCGGTGGGGTCCCTCGTGGCTCCGGGTGCTGCCGGGTGGCTTGGGAGTTAGGGGTATGCGGCGGGCAGGCTCGCGGCTATAGGGACACTCATTTCATCCTCACTTAAGGCATCTGGCGTGTAAAATCCTGACTTCGGTGCCGGCAGCCTTGGTGCTCGTCCACACCTGCCGTGAAGCAGCCACACGGGCCGTGTAGGCAGTGACGCAGGGCCGCTGGGCCTGGCCCCTCAGGGACCCTGTCCTCACCCCGCGGGGTGCACAGCCCCAGCACCTCCCCACCAGCTCTGAACCCCAATCTCGTGGGACCAGAGTGTCGGCGCAGCAGCAAGAGCATGTGGCGTCCCCCCGCGGGGATCCGGCTTGCCACCAGGTCACCCTCGAGGTCACCGCCTGCACCAGCGCTGCCGAGCGTGAGCAGACGAAGCTTCAGAGCGTCACGATGCTCCTCGCCGCGACCTCCGCGCGCACAGGAGCTGCTCGGTTCAGGATTCTCTGTCGTCTCAGCGGGGCGGTGACCGCGTGCCGGCCCGGAGACCGTCTGCCAACGAAATTCCTAGCTGGTTATTAAATCAAAAGCAGAATAATTTCATTGTGTCCGAGACGCCACCGGTTGTCCTTTATTAGGTGAACCCCCAGGACACCTGATGGTTGCATCACGCACCCCACTTGTTCGGGGTTACACGTGAGGGAACATGCTCCAGGGCCCATGGGATGAGCCCACGCGTTGTGCCACACGCGCCCCACCCACGTGGAAGCGTCTCCCCCACCCCAGGGCTCGGTCCAGTGCGTCCCCGGGCAAGGCCCATGTTTCTCCAGCCCAGACGCCCCCACGGAGGAGGGTCCCTGGGTCCCTGGGCATCTGGCTTTCTTCGCAGCAGGACCGCGGGGGCCCTTGTGATGCAGGCGCTGCTGGAGCCGCTGGGGCTGCGGGAGGCGGCACAGGCCGGGCAAAGGCTGGGAGGTGGACCCAGCCCGGGGCCATCGCTCGCCCCTTAGGGAAGGAGAAGTGACGCCCCTGTACCCATTGCAAATTTCGCCGGGATCCCAAGGCAGGAGCTGGGCCTTGGCCGCACGCGCCCAGGTGGGTCTCACGTGGGGTCCAGCCTTGCTGTGGGGCCCGCTGGGGACCTTCGGAGCGTCCCGTGGCCACACTGTGGCCCGGCTGCCCCAGGAGCTGTGTGTCCACTGCCTGGGACCCCAACATGGCCCAGGGTTTGGCATTGCTGCTCCGGGTGCTCCCCCTGCCTCCTCACGTCCCCACACAGCAGCCAGGACCCTTCACCACAAGCCCCATCCTGTCGCCCTCCACCTCGACGTCTCTAAACAGGACCTGACTGCATTTAGGATAAAACTCAGGCTTCGGCTCTGAAGGATGCTCCTGGGATGCGTCCAGGCCGCCGCCAGCCTCCAGCAGGGATTCCAGGGGCATCCTGGGGGGGGGACCCCAGTGCCTGAGCGCCCTGGGCACCTGAGGATAGCCCAGGAGGCAGGCAGGAGGGGTCGGGGCATCGCAGGAGAAGGGAGCAGACTCTCTGCCTGTGGAATCTTCAAGCCTGAACTGACATGGAGGCCGGGCCGGCGTCCCCTCCACGGAGAGGCTTGTCCCTGCTGTACCTTGGTCTCTGCCCACCCCCCGCCCCCTGCCTCATGTCGGCAAACGCCTTGAGAGCCGGGGTCCTGCAGCTTGTCTGCTGGTTGGACCTTCTCCTCCTGCTCTCAGGGCTGCAGGCTCTCGTCTGCGACATAGAAGGAAGGAAAGGGGGGCACTGAGGTGCCAGCCGAAGCGGAGCCAGATGCGCCCCCGGGACTGCCGGGGAGAAGCCGCCATGACCTTGGATTGGTACTAAGAACAGAGCGGCGTCATTGGAGGGTTTTAAGCTCCAAGGGACACGAGCAGATTAGTGCTTTGAGACCTACCCCTGCTGCACGAGGACGACGGGTTGGAAAGACACTTCCTGAGGGCACAGGATTTAATTAAGAGACTTTAAAATTTTTTTAATTGTATTTTAGGAACTCAGGCAGGAAGGCATGGGAGCAAAAAAGATGAGCTCCAGCAGGCGGGGCCCCAAGATGCTGTGCTGGGCTGTGGCTCTGGGGGCACAGGAGGGGTGGCAGGTGCTCCAGGTCTGGGGCAGCTGAAAGCCACGTGGGAACACAGCAGGCTGGGAAGCCCAGGAGGCCGCCCCCATGAAGAGCCCACCCAAGACCCCAGTGCTCTGTCTGTAGACCTGGGAGAACGTTATGCTGGGCTCACGGGGCTCGCGAGGATTCAGCGAGGTGGCTTGTCTCAGCACCTGGTACACAGCAGATGCTCGCTACATGTTGGCCAGGATGACCTCAAAGCAAAGGGGCTACAGTCGGGGTCCGTGAGCAGCGGGCAGGCTGGGGATGCAGCTGGGGGAGCCCCGACGTCCCCTCACGGTTCCTGGGGCTGCTGGTGGAATCCTGCCGCTTTGCCACAGGGGCGACACCTGAAGCTGGGCGACCGCAGAGGGAGGCATCAAGGACGCTCCCAGGATTCCGGGCCATTCAAGGGTCACATAGTGGAGCAGGCCTGTGGGTGACAGCTTAGAGCAGAGGCCCTGGTGCCAGAGAGCTGGGGGCGCTTCGGCAGATTAGGGGAGGGACCCAGCTGGACATGCTGCTTTGGGCATCAATACAAAAGGAGAAGTTGAGGCAACAAGTGGAAGAATGTGCAGGATGAGCGACGCCAAGGTCAAGGACAGAGCAGTGGAAAACACCGATGTTTAGAGGACACGGGACGGAGACAGGAGCAGAGAGGTGGGGATGGGCCAGGAGAGAGCAGCAGCACAGCAGCCAGGAGCCTAGTTCCCAAAACAGAGACCCCTCTATTCACATTCCCTCCACCTGGCGGGTGGATGGAAGGATGGAAGGAAGGATGGACAGATGGATGGATGGACGGATGGATGGATGGACGGATGGATGGATGGAAGGATGGATGAATGGACGGCTGGGAGGACAGATGCATGGATGGATGGGAAGATGGATGGACAGATGGAAGGAAGGATGAATTGAAGAAAGGATGGACAGATGGATAGATGGACAGATGGATGGACAGATGGATGGATGGATGGAAGGAAGGATGGATGGTTTGATGGACAGATGGATGGATGGACGGACGGATGGATGGAAGGAAGGATGGATGGATGGATGGACAGATGGATGGATGGACAGATGGATGGATGGAAGGATAGAAGGATGGATGAATGGACAGAAGGATAAATTGAAGGAAGGATGGACGGAAGGATGGATGAATGGACAGAAGGACGAGTGGATGGAAGGATGGACAGACGGACAGAAGGATGGACAGATGGATGGATGGACGGACAGATGGAAGAAGCATGGATGGATGGAAGGAAGGATAAATTGAAGGAAGAAGGAACCGAAGGATGGATGGACAGAAGGATGGACAGACGGATAAATGGAGGGACAGACGGATGGATGGATGGACGCATGGATGGATGGACAGATGGAAGGACGGAAGGATGGAGGATGGGTGGGTGAGGGGCCACAGACGTTGTTGCCAGGCGCTGTGTGGAAATACCCTAAGAAAGGAGCCGGCTTTGGTCCTGGTCATGGAGGCACTCAGCAGCACTGGGAGCCACATGGCAGCTGTCTGGGGAATGAGCAGCACCAGAGGGAGGAGACAGGCGGTATAGACAGCTCAGAGGCAGCTGGGCTGAGGACGGCAGGGGAGACACGTGTTAGAAGGGAGACGCAGGAACAGGTTTTGGTTCTCCTGTAGACGGAAGAGACTTGAGGGTGTGCTGTGCCCGTGGCGTGGAGAGACCTAGAGGAGGCGCCAGGGGCACAGCGGGCGAGCGCGGGGGACGCGGGGCCGGGAGCCTGCACTACACCCAGGGCCGCACCGGGGGCCGCGAGCTCAGATGCTGCTGAGGTAAGCACATGAGCTGTTCCGCGTGGACGCCTGTCCCTGTCCCGCGAGCACGCAGCAGGTGTGCCTCTGGCCGCGCAGGCGCCTCCCTCTACATGTTTTGGGGAAACTTCCGTCGGTCCCTTCACACAACGTAGGGTGAGTGCATGTGCAGCTTCGTCTTGCTTATTAGTCTCAGCTGGGATGGGTAAGCCGTGTAGACTCGTCCCGGAGAGAGTGCTCAGTCCTCGTGGCCCAGGTGTGCAAGGAGCGGGCGGCAGCGTCCCCAGCGTCCCCGCTGACACCGAGGAACCGCGAGCTCCCCCGCGTTAGCCGCACTGCACTTTCGTGGAGATTGTCCTTGAAGCGTTGCGCTTCGGGGTCCATGCGAAGTGAAGCACGTGCGAGAGAGAGCGAGCTCACGTGGCCTCGGCTGCTCTCGGTGGACAGGAGGTCAGCACGCATGCTCGGATGCCGAAGGAACCACGTTCACTGCCCGTGGGGCCATGAGCTGCAGACTCGGCAACGCTGGGCCGACAACCCGCAGCTCAGAGGGACGCGGCTGGTCGCGGCGCAGCAAGTCCGACAGTTCCCCCCCCCTGCCCCCCTGAGTGTAAGCAGACCGACCCCAAGATGCCCGCTGCGAGGCTTCTGGGGCGCTGCCAACAGCCCCGTCGTTAAAAACAAGCCTCAAAAAACAAAAAAATAAATAAATTTAAAAAAAAAAAGCCTCAAAGAGGAAAAAAAACGCAGAGAGCGCCCGAGCCTCCTCCAAAGACCCGAGGCCCTGCTCTCCCCTTCACTGACACCGCAGACGACTGCCCGTGGTTCAGGGCATATGCACCTGAGGGCACGGACGGTCGTGGCTGGGAGGCTGGACACCAGAGGCCAGCGGCTCTGACGCCCCGGAGCGCACCTGGAGCCCCCACTACACGACGGTGCCGCGACGTCCCGGGGCGAACCCTGAGGACAACAAGGGAAAAAGGAAAGCCAGGCCTGGCCTGGTTAGGGCGCTGGTTAGAGTGCTGGTTAGGGCATGGGCTAGGACGCTGGCTGGGGTGCTGGTTAGGGTGTTGGTTAGGGTGTGGGCTAGGGAGTGGGCTAGGGCATGGGCCAGGGTGCTGGCTAGGGCGCTGGTGGGCGCTGGTTAGGGCGTGGGCTAGGGCCTCAGCTCCGGTGTGAGCCCGCCCCCCCCCCCCCCATACAGCAAGTGCCAGGAGGTACTGGGCACGTGGGGTTTGGAAGCAAGAGCGCAGCTCCAGTGACAACCTGGACGATTCTGCGGGCGAGTGTGAGGCCGGGCCCTGGGCCGACCCGTCCACAGGAGCTGCGTGCAGGGGTGGGGGGAGCAGAGCCCTGCAGCCACACGCCTGCCTGTGCCATCTGCGCTCCTCGGATGGGACCAGCGTCCTGGAGCTCAGCCTCCCCTCCGTGGAGTCGGCTACGGTGCTGACCTGGGCCGGCTGGAGGATGCACTTCGCTCCCCCCGTGTTAGGGGTCCACCAAGGAACATGGTTCGTGGGGTGGGAGGCACAGAGGAGGTCGGGCTTCGGGTCCTCGCGTGCACGGGGCCGCGCTGCATGAAGCACACAGGGGTGCAGGCTCTCCCGCCATCAGGCCCACGGCTGCCCGCCTCCGGGTCCCGACATGGGCAGCGCGGGGCACGCATGGCGCCAGGTCTGCACCAAGGTCGCGGTGCCCTGGCGGTGAGGGGGCCCCGGGAACAGCCTCACAGGGTGTCCCCCACCTGCGCCCAGTCTCTGCAGCGCCGTCGGCCCCCGGGGGCCCCTGGGGAGCCCTGCTCCAGTGCCAGCCCTCGGCCCCGGGTCTGCACCGCCGAGTCCCCCACAGGGCCTGGACGCAGCCTGAGGCGGCAGGTGCGGGAGGCGGAGCCGCTGTCCCCTGAGCACGTGACACTGTCCACCTCGACACGTGACTCTGAAGCCGTTAGCATCCCCATCATGCGGAGTTTATTGAGTGGGAAGATTGTGAGGCGCGAACAGGCAAACTCCACTCCGGCCCCTGAAGAGAACAGCTGCCTGGTTCGGATCTGCCTCTGGCGCCAGATGCCTCGGCCGCCACCCTCCTCCCCGCGCGGGGGCTCTTCTCATCACCTCCATGCCCGGAATTCCCGGGGGGAGATGCTGCAGGGCGGCTGCTGGGAAGCCCAGGACGCACCATGTGTGGGTCCCACGTCCGTCTGCATTCGGGACCTGTGCATCCTGGGGGCCCGGCGTGCGGGGACGCGGTGGCCTGGCCTCGGGGGGCCCACGGCCTCCAGAACTGGGCTTTGAGCGCCTGCTGTGGGCAGTGGGTGCCCCCTGTGCCTGGGGATGGGTGGAGGGGAGAGGCCGCCCTCTGCAGTGCGGGGGCCACAAGGGCGCGAGCTCAGGTCCGTGGACCGGCTGGTGAGGCCTGGAGAGGTGGGAGGGGTCTGGATCTGCTGGGACCTCGGGGCCCCCACAGCGCTTGTGCTCCAGCCGCGCTGTATGACCCCGGGGGCTCTGCTTCCCCCACGGCCCTAACTCCTGCCTGGGGACAAGCCGGGCAGCCCTGCAGGAAGGTTCCTGGGGAGACCCTGCTATGCGGCCTGGTGTCCCTGCTCAGGGTGCCCCGTCCCTCAGCGTGGCTCCTGCACCCCCAGGCCCCCAGCTTCAGCCCCCCCCCCCCGCCCCCGACTGCAGCGCTGCCCCGGCAGAGCCATGCTTCGCTGTGGGCCCTCGTCTCCTGGCAGGGTGACCTTGATGGGTGTCCTTGGGAGAGGGGCCGCGGGCAGACTGACCGCAGCGGAAGGGGGGAGGGGGCCCTGGCCAGGGCTGGGGGCAGGGAGGGGCCCCGCAGTCGTGGCTGCAGGTTCCGGGGGCTCAGCCTGGAGCTTGTCCGGGGAGGGGCGGGGGGGGCGGGGGCGGGCTGTGCTCCCCGCGGTGCGGCCTCCCCTCTGCAGCCCCGGGACCGGGACCCCCCCACCCCCGCCCGCGGCTGCTCCCCGCGCCGCCCCCAGATGGCGCTGCAGCCCCGGGGGCCCCCCCCGTTCCTTTGCCCGGGGTCAAGGCCAGCCGGCCTGCGGCTGCTTGCTGCTCCGGGGCACGGGGCCGCCCCAGGTCTGGGCTCCTCGCCCGACGGTGGGGCCCCAGCCGGGTCCTCCCCAAGGGAACAGGGTGAGAGCGGGTGCGAGAGCCGCAGGTGCTGGGCCAGAGCCGTGCGCCCTCCGCACCCCGTCTCCATGGGAAGGCCGAGCAAACAGGTCAGTGTCCCTTCCCTGGCGCGAGTCCCACCGAGGCACAGCAAGCCAATTCACCCGCCAACCAGCTGGGACCTGGGCGCCTGGGCCGGTGGGGGTGTCTCTGCCAGTCCAAGCGTCCACAGCAGCTGGCAGCTGTCCCGTGACTGAAGATGGCCAGGACGCGCCAGACACTAAATGTCGCTGCCCTGGGTCAGGCAGGGTGTCGGGTGGGGGGCTGCGGCGTCGGCGTCGGGGGCGGTGCCAATCGCGGGGCCGCGTGGGGGGCGGGGAGGCCCAGCAGCTGCTCCAGCACCAGGTAGCGGGGGATGAGGGCCGGGCTCACGGACTTGGAAGGACCCGCGCTTCGTGGGGGCTGCGTCTCACGCCGGAGGGCAGACGCATCGCCTCCTGACACGGGACCGGAGCCCCCGTGTGGGGCACAGACCGTCCCCACAGCTTCTGACGGCCGCCCCCTGTGCACACGTGCCGCCTGCCTCTTCCTCCCCGGCCCCCCCCCCCGCCTGCGGCGGAACCCACGGCGCCAGTTCCACGCCCAGCCCTACAAGGGCCTGGGGGTTCCGCGTCGTCCGTGGGGATGCCGGTCCCATGCTGCAATGGCATCCCAAGGGTCGAGGCCTCCAGCGCCTCTCACTGGCCGTCCGCAGCCCCGTCCCGACCTGTCCCCGTCCTGCCGCAGCGGTGCCCGGCCTTCTGAGGCCGCCCTGTTCTGCTGCCCTGCACCCCCGGGCCCCGCCCTGCCTCACGGAGAAGCTGGTGGCCGGAGCAGGGAGGCGACTACGCAGCCACCAGCCGGATGGACAGAGCCCAGGCCTCCTGACGGCGCCGCATGTCATTCTGCTCCGGCTCCGCCCTCGGGTCTGCGGTGGTCGGGCGCTGCCGGGCCTTCTGCAGGAAGAGGCGGGCACCCCATGTCCGGTCCCCCCAGGGCAGCACATGCAGGCGTCACCTCACCTCCCAGACGCTGGTCTCCAGACCCCCCTGCCCCCGCTCCCTCCCCCGTCCTTGTGGCACCACGAGGAGACCCGTGAGCCAGAGTGGCTCCTGCTGCCTGGGGGCCGGGATGGCCCTCAGTGCGTCCAGCCTGCCACCTCGGGCCTGGACACTCATGGGTTCCACTTCTCTTCTTCCCTGTATCTCGATCCCCCTGCCCCGTGTCCCCTGACCCCGTGCCCCCTCTGGCCTGTCCGCCCCCACCCCGTGTCCATGTCCATGTCCCCCTCACCCCATGTCTGTCCCCCCACCCTGTGTCCATGTTCCCCCACCCCACATCCATGTCCCCCTTAGGACAGGACTTCTAGTCACTTTAGTGTCAGAGACCCTCGGGTGGGGAACGACCTTTACGTCAGTCGCCCAGCAAGAGAAGTTAAATGCAAGCAGGTGGATTACTTGGTGACGTGCAGACCCTGGAAGGACCCCGACACCTGCTGGAGCCCAGGCGCCGGGTTCCCGGGCGTGACCGTGACGGCACACACCGCCCAAGGCCCACGTGCGACCGGACCCCATCCCTGCCGTGCCTGCCGCTTGGGGCAGGACCTCGACCTCGCACCCTGTGGCACGGAAGCCCCTGGACAGCCGGTCACTGGCCTGCCTGGATGTCCTTCCTCTCTCTGGCTCGTCTTCAAGAGCCCAGGGCCACCTCTGAAAGCAAGACGGGAGGAGGGGGGGACCCCGCTGCCCCAAGGCCGCCCACCTCCAGCACGGAGGCTGCGCCTTCCCGCGCCAACCGCGCCTCTGGTGCGAGGAAATCAGGACCCAAGTAACCATAAGGGCTCCATGCACTGCGGTGCGTGGGTGGGGGTGGCTGGGGGAGGGGGAGGGGGATGTGAGCAGCCCCACGGGCAGGGCAACCTTGGGGCGGTTGTGAGGGGCTGCGGCTGGGGAGAGTCTCGGGGGCACCGAGGCCAAGGGACACTGCGGCCCGGGGGGAGGGGGAGCTGTGCTCTGGGGGGGTTCAGCACCAGCCCTCCCCACCCAGAGGCGTGGGCTCCATGTCTCATCCAGAGCTGCCCGCCCCCTGTTCCCCCCCATCCACCCCGTCCCTCACCGCATCCCTCACCCCCACCTGGCAGCATGACCTGGACGCAGCCCCCCGCCCTGCAGCCCGCAGCGCGTGCGCCCCCGGGAAGCAGGAGGTAGGTGCCCGCATCCGACTCGCTCCAGGAGCTTCTCCACTCGGGGCGGACACGGGCCTGTCCCTTGGCCATGTGTGGGCTGGGCGAACCAGGAGGGAAACTGAGTCACGGTGGCAGGAAACGCGGGCCCCGCGCCCACACAGCAACTTTCAAACTCCGAGTGGGAATCCGTGAGCTGCTCGGAGCCCGGGATCAGAGTCCGTGTGTCCGTCGGTGCAGTGAGCACGTGGGGCCCGCGGCCTGTGGGGCCCTGAGCCCAGGTGCCCTCGCCTCTCGCCCCACGGGAGGAGCCGCGGGTTTTGTGCGTGTCGTTGGGAGCCGTCCCCGAGCAGCCTGCTGGCTCCCGAGATGGTGCCTGGTCCCCTCCGCTCGTGGCTTCCTCACCGGGAAATCGCGGCGCCAGCACTTCAGCTACTGATGGATTCTGGTGGGCTCTTGCTGGAGGGAAGGGTCGTCAGCGAAGCATCCGTCCGTCCGTGTGACACGCGGGCCGCATCCTCTCTCCTGACCTCCTTTACTTTTCAGCAAGTGCTTCCCCGCGGCCTTCAGGAACTCCTCACGGTTAAGGAGGTTAAGGAACCACCCGAGGACCCCGTGGCCCACAGTAACAATCCACTTCGTGAAAAGGAAAAAGAGAAAGGCGGCCTTCCCGATCTGGGAGGCGTCCCCCGCCCCAAGCAGCCGCTGCCGGGACTTGTGGCTGTGGGGTCCCTGCGGCCACATCGGCAGCGGCACGGGCTGCGTGTGCCACACGCACAGAAATCATGCATTTCCAGCAACCCCGGGGGGCTCAGGGGGGTGAGCTGTGCACAGAGCGCTCTCAGCCTCACCTGGCGCCAGCGCCCGCCCCTCCGACCAGAGGCCAGTGCAACAACCAAACTCAGACGCCACCCGATGCCCCCCCCCCCGGCCACTGTCACCCGCTGATGGGAGAGGTGGGCTCGCAGAGCTGAGCCTGGTGCCTGGGCAGGGAGGGGCTCACCTGCGTGGCTCCCCAGGGAGGGGGGCCCCGCCACTGGGGCAACAGGGACAGCAGGGAAGCCGGTGCTGCCCGGGGACAGCCCACACGGTGACGGGCGCGGGTGGAAGCGCCCATCACCGCAGCCCTGGGCCCGTCGGGGCCTCACACAGGCCGTGCCGCACGGGGCAGCCCCACCCGGAGGCTGATTCTCAGAAGGACCGTCCTGGGCGTCCCTCCCCTGCATGTATTCCCAGCACGGCAGCCCTGGCGGCGGGGGGACAGCAGGTGCGTCTCCTGTGTCTCTGCACCTGGGAACCTGCCTGGTGGACGCTCTCGGGGGGAGCCCTCCTGACCGGGAACGACTTCAGGAACCGCAGGACACACGACAAGCCGCGTCTGTTAGAGCGCGGGCTCCAGACACGCCTGCGCGGCAGCCGGCGCTCCCGGGAAAACACAAGTCACGCAGACTCAGGTGTCCGGCGGTCCTGATGGGACAGAAGCCAGCACGGCCCCTGGGAGGCCACCTGCGTGTCCCCGTGTTGAGGGCGGCCTCACGCCCAGCGAGCCCCGTCCCGTGGTCACCCCGGGGCCTCTGGGCACGTGCGGCCTCCTGCCATGACACAGATGCTCCGAGCCAGGCCCGGGCTCCCCTGCTCGCTCCCCCGTGTCCCCCAAGCAGGGAGGAAGAGCGCAGAGCAGTGGCCGAGCCGGCCCCCCACACGCAGCCTCAGGCCCCACGCGGCACAGGTACGTGTGCCGTGGGTCCTGCTGGGGTCGTGGTGGGCGGGGGGCGGTCAGACCTCGAGGTCGGCGGGCGGTTGTCCAGGTGGCGCCGCAGGCAGGACAGGGCAGCGACCCTCGGGCGGCGACGACCATCATCACAACCGGGCGGAGGCGACGCTCCGGAAGGACACGCACTTTGCCACGGGTGACGTCCGCGGAATTTCGCACAGACAGCCCAGCAGGATCCAGCAGCCCCAGGACAGGAGCCCAACGGGCAGAAGTTAAGTGTGTTTCTAAATATGAGCCAAGAAGGGGCAGCAGAGCACGTCCCGCCGTTTACAGGAACAGAAGGAGCCCGATGTTGGGGACAAGCCCGCAGCGGGAGACAAGCCCCCGACGGCGGAGCCTCCCCCGAGAGACAAGACTCTGGTTTCCGGGGAAGGTCATGTTTTGAGCGACGTTACCGGACGGCATCCCTCAAAATACAGGCGGTGGGGGCCCCAGGGTGTGGCAGCGCGTGCAGGGTGGCGAGCGGCGAGGACACGGCTGCTCAGGCTGGGCTCGGGGATGCAGGACACGAGGCGTGGGGACGGCGACGGCTCCGGGGCAGAGGAGGCGCGAGGAGTCAGGGCGACGGGGAGACGAGTGAGCAGCTGACCCCTGACAGGGCGTCTGGGTGGCTCCGCTCTGCCCTCGGGCACCCGGACCACACACCCGGCCGCTTCCGATCCCAACACGGCCTCGGACGTTAGACCAGGGGTCAGCCCGAGCGAGGCCTCCCGCCGCTTGGAAGCCCGCCTACTGGGGACAAGCCTGGAAGCTCCGTGCCGTCGCGGCGGCAGACCCGGCCCCTTGCTGCAGCTCCGCACCGCGTCCCCGTCCCGGGATGTTGGTCCCCCGGGCGCTTCTCTCTGTGAAGATGTCCACCCGCGGGTGGGCCGTTGCCTTCCGCAAGGGCCGCTGCTGACTGCTGAGCGTCGCCCGCCGGCTGTGGCCCCTGCCCCTGGAGCACGCCCCTGGGTGCAGCTGGGGCACGTGACGTCCTGACAGGCCACTGAGCTCCACACCATGCATGTGAATGCCTCTACGAAGTCAGGAAATGAAGAAGGACCCGGAGACTCTGCCGCGGGGGGCGCAGGAATGAGCTGGCCGCTGGAGCAGGTGTGGGCTGTGGGGTCCGGGGCCAGTGGGCGAGGGAGGGCACGTGTTGGGATCCGGGGGCCCAGCGGGCAGGGGGCGTTGGCAACAACCCCCAGGAGCCGTGGGAGAAGCCAACTCCATCACCCGACAGCTCTCAGGTGTTTGGCCTCAAGACGTCAGGAACGGGCATTAAAAGCTTGCTTGGGGTCAGACCTCGGGCACCCGCTGCCCCCGGGGCCCGGGGACCATGGGGTCGTAGCCCCGGCGATGCCCAGCCCCGGGCGCCAGTCGGCCAGCCTGCCCAGCCTGGGCCCAGGGCCTCGCGCTCCCGGACCCAGGGAACAAAGGAGCAGTGTGGACGCGACATGTGGGGCCCAACGCGGGGACCACCCAGAGCCGGGAGGTGGGCGCGGGTGGGGAGGCGGGTCGGGCTCTCAGAGGAGGCTTTCTTGGGCGTGGGCTGCTGGCGTCCGAGGCGCAGGGATCGGCCCACGGGAGCTGTTCCCAGGGACATGACTCAGGGAAAACAGCTGAATTCTCAGGGACGGGGTCAACGTCCTGGAGGTTCCCGGGCCCCGGAGCTGCCAGGCCCTGGACAGGACAGGACGGGCAGCAGGGACCCGCCTGGAGCTGGAGCCCACGCCCCGGCCCACAGCCCCTCCCAGCCCACGGCACCACCAGGCAGCCTCGCTGGCTCCCTCGGGGTCTGCGCCACAGAAGCACCGCAGGGGCGTCAGCCTTGCTTGCCCGACGGCCAGGAGCCCCTCCCAGAGGCCCTAAGCCTTGGCCACAATGGTCCCACCCACCCGTCTGCCCTCCCGGGGCAGGGTCCCCGGGGTCAGATCTGGATCCCCAAGTCCCTCCGTGATGACTCCCGCCCAGACAGCCTCTCCCAAGGGCGGCCACAGCGCAGGTCCCAGGAGGGAGGAGAGCCCAGGCCCGGGCTGGGGGGGCGGGGGGTGCAGTCAAGGCGGGGGCGACGCCAGGAGGGCCCGGCCTGGGGCGCGGCCAGCTGTCCCCGCACCTGCACCTTCTGCACCCGGGAGTCACTCCGGAGCTCGGCCCGGCCGTCGGCTGCCTTGAGGCTGCAGACTCGTCACACGGCGGCGGCTGTGGGCCTGGCGTGAGCTCCCCGGGCCCCACCCCCGGGTCCTGGCCCCGCGCAATCTGGATTGTGGCTGGCCCCGGGGGTCTTGCCCTGTCTGTGCCCCGCGGGCGGCCTCTGGAGGCCCCGTTGCTGCTCCGCACGCAGGCCGAGCACCCGGCACAGACGTGGCCCCGGAGCCCAGCAGAGGCGGCTTGTGGCCGAGCGTTCCTCCCCGGGTGCTGCCCGGGTCTGGGCAGGGGCGGCCGCCCCTGCACCTGCACCCCGTGACCCCGCCTGCCTCCCAGCAGGTCGGGGCCCAGGGCCCTGCAGTGGTGAACGGCGGCGCCCACTTCACGTCCCACGCTCAGCTCCGGCTGCAGACAAGCTGCCCCCCGGATGCGGGCAGACCCGGGCACGGGGCGTCGCAGCAGTTGGGGTCACTAACGGGACACGCGGTTTTGAATGGCGCCCCGGTTCCTGCCACGCGCTCGCCTGGCGGAGGGTGGAGGGCAGGTGACCAGCAGCACGGAGTCTGAGCTCGAGGGCTACACGTGGGGACCCCACGGCCTGTCCGCAGAGCTCTGTGCGCTGTGCCCCCGGCATCCTCGCCGTGGCCTCGCCGTGGCCCGGGCTGCCTCGCTGTCCCCCCACAGCCCCTGGCCCGGGAGCAAGAACACGTTCTGACCCGCGTCCCGGCCACCGGGGGGACGACGCCTGCCACCAGGGCAGGACCAGCCCCGCTCCCGGGGCTGCAGCGGGAGGCGGTGCCTGTGCTGGGAGCTGGGAGCCAAGCCGCCAGCCGCACTCCTAGGGGGACCGCAGGGGATGACCTCCGAGTTCCGGCGCTCCAGGACCCTCGGGGGACGCAACAGCAGGTGTCCTTGCTCCCTCTGTGCACGTCCCGGGTCCCAGCCCTGCAGCTGTGGGACCGCCCACTGCCGGCACCGTGACCCCGAGTCAGCACAGGTTGCCCTCCTGCACCCACATGCACCCCCCCCCCGCCCTGCCTTCACCTCTGCTTCACCCCCGCCGCCCTCCCCCCCTTCACCCATTCCCCGCCTCCTCCCTCCACCCTCCCCTGCTCCCCCTGTGCCCATCCCCTGCACCCATCTATCCTCACCCCCATCACGCCCTCCCCCTCCCCCATCCTCCTCCTCCCCCTTGCCCACCCTCCCCCTGCTCCCCCCATGCCCATCCCCCCGCACCCACCTGTCCCTCTGCTGTCACCCCCACCATTCTCCTCTCCCCTCCCCAACCCCCTACCCCATTCCCTGCCTACCGTCCCCTGCTCCCCCTCCTCGTCCCTATCCCCCCTTGCCCATCTCTCCACCCACCCCCGCCACCCTCCCCCCTCCCCCCTGCACTCCCATCCCCCCTCCTTTGCCCATCTCCCCCCACCCACTGTCCCCCCACCCTCCCCTGCTCCCCCTATGCCCATCCCCCGTGCCGTCTATCCCCACCCCCGCCATCATGCCCTCCTCCTCCCCCATCTTCCTCCCCCTGCCCACCCTCCCCTGCTCCTCCCGTGCCCATCCCCCTGCACCCACGTGCCCCCCCAGCCTTCACCCCCGCAGTTGTCCTTCTCCCCCTTGCACCCATCCCCCTCCTTCGCCCATCCCCCACCCACGTCCCCCGCCCCCACCCTCACCCATCCCCCTCTTTCACCCATCCCCCCACCCGTCCACACTGCCTGACCCCAGCAAGCACCGGGGCTGCTCCCTCTGGGCATCAACACGCGTGTGACCTCACGGACGACACACGCGGCAGGGGAGGGCACCCCGGGTAACGGGCCGAGTTCACAGATGCGGGAATTAATCCCTAAACGAGGCTCTAGCCAACCCCTAAAGGAGGCTGCTGGGCGGCCTGGGCCCCGCTGGGCGGCCGCTGGATTGGCCATGCCTGCGCTCAGGCCCTGGGTCAGGTCGCCTCGAAGTGAAGGAAACCACACGTTAGAACTTGGCACTTTCTAGAAATATCAAAGCCAGTCCTCAGCCGACGCTCGTCCCATGTGTGACTTTGTTGCTGCAGAGCCGGAAACTACCCCGAGATCCTCAGCGTGAAGCCCCTGTGTCCTGGGGGCCCCTTTCCAAACCTCTGTCTTTTACTTCCCATTTCAAAGAACCATGGAGAGGCACCGGCTCTGAACGTGATACTGTATTTATTAAAGTGTTTTTATTAACAAACTTTCACCCGCAAGTTCCAAGTGTGTCGGCGCTGGGGGCACGCTGGCCTCGCCGTGTGGCGTCTGTGGGTCCCCGGAACCGCACGTCCCTCGGCCGCAGCTGTGACTGGTGTCGGGGCGGCACCGGGCATCCCCCGTGACGTGGCTACGCAACCACTTGGGCCCGCTGGGGCTCCGGTGTTCCGGGTCCTGTGACAGGCACGGCTCCATGTGCCTCGCTGCCTCCTCCGCCGCAGCCCCCGGCCCCAGGCCGCCCCCCACGCCCCCCACGGCGCTGTCCCCGCACGGTCCCCTCTGGCTCCTGTCGGGATCGCAGCACGCTCTCCGGGAAAACCCGGGGCTCCTGTGGACAGCGGAGGTGGGGTCCCCCGCCTGCGCACCCAGCTCCTCCCGGCCCTGGAGGCGCGGCGGCAGCGGGAGGCTGGGGGGTGCGGGGCGCTGCAGCCCGGCTCGCGTGGCTCCGCCCTGCAGGCAGGGGCAGTGGTGGACGCACGGGACGGCACACACCAGGCCTTCAGGGACCGGGCGCACGGCGGGCTGCACGTGCGCCAAGCTGCTGGCGTAGGCGGCACAGCGGGGGCACAGGCCGTAGCCGGGCCGCGGGGAGGCGAGCAGGCCGGGTTTCCAGTGTTGGAACACGTTGGCGCAGCTACACCTCTGCCTCAGGGAGAGGAAGGTGCACGCGGGGTGCTGCTCGAGCGAGGGCTGCAGAGAGGCCGGGCCTGCTTCGACCCTGGCGCTGGGGCTGAAGGCCACGTGCGCGGGCAGCCCCAAGGCCTTTGCCTGGCCACTGAAGGCCTCGGAGCACACGTGCGGCTCCTCGTAGGCCGCCTTCCCCGGGGCGGCGCAGCCGCGCGAGGCCAGGGGCTCCAGCTCGTAGAACTCCCGCTCCGCCTCGGACCTCGGGGCCCTGGGAGCCACGTGGTAGGCATTCCCGGCACGGGAGCCGCTCGGTGCCTTGTCTCCGGGCGTCCCGGACAAGCTGTGGGAGAAGGCGCCACACTGGAGCTTCCTGGGGAGGGGAATCTGGCCGCAGGTGCCCTGGGGCCCGAGGCACCGGCAGATGCACTGGAAAAAGAAGGTGGCGAAGGCCCAGCTGACACCCATGATGAGCATCATGAAGGTGCCGAGCTGTGTGTAGGCCAGAACCGTGGACGGCATCATCATGGCCCCCGCCACGAAGGTGGTCAGGGCGGCCATGGCAATGGCGGATCCCATGCGGCTCAGGGAGAAGATCACCTTCCCCTCCCGGTTGGTGTTTGGGGCCAGCCGGTAGGCCACCCCATAGTGGACGGCGAAGTCGACGGACAGGCCGACGGCCACCGAGATGATGACCGACTCCAGCACGTTGAGCTCCCACCCCAGCAGGACCAGAGAGCCGACGGTGACGAATATGGTCCCGGCGATGGAGACGATGGCGTACAGGCTTATGACGACGTTCCACGTGGTGAGCAGCATGACGCTGAAGGCCACGGCCACCGACAGCCCCATGGCGATGAGCGTGCCGTCAGAGAGGCTGTCCTGCAGGTCGTAGAACTCCAGGCTGCTGACGAACCAGCCGTTGCTGAGGCCCTCGGGCGCCGAGCTCAGCTCCCGGGAGATCCAGGCGTCCACCTCCTGGTAGAACTGGTGCATCCTCTCGTAGGCCAGCGTGAAGACATAGGTGCTCTGGAACTCCAGCACCACGGCCCGGATGGTGTCGTTGACGTCAAACCTCGGCCCCGGCGTCTTGCTGTCCAGGTGGTAGCCGGTGCTCCTCTCCAGCTCCATGATGGCCCTCTTCATGCACAGCTCAAAGATCTCCTGCTTGTAGGGGAAGCTCCAGCGCCGGCAGCAGAGGTAGAGCGCGGGCTCGTCGCAGTCCTGGTTCTCCATCCACTGCTTGAACGTCTCGATGAAGCAGCTCGTGAAGTCCTGCTCGTCCGTCTGGTGGAAGAAGGTCTGGTTTCTCAGCTTCTGGCAGAAGCGCAGGATCCAGAGCTGGGAGGCGGGGCTGGCGATGTTAAAGCTGCCGTCCAACACCAGCTTGCCTTTGCTCTTGGGGTTCAGGGGGTCGCCGTTGTCCTCTGGGGACACCCCCCACACCACCGTGATGGGCATGTGCAGCTCTTCCCCACGGTGGACGCGCTCGAACATGAAGAGCTTCTTGTACTCGGCGTCGTAGCGCTCGAAGGGGTGCGAGGGCCTGAACAGCTGGAACTCGGACAGCTCAAGCGAGGGCAGCTTCATCTTGGGGTTCACGCACACCACGTAGGCCCCGCCCACGCTCAGGGCCAGGAACCACAGCAGCCAAAGGTAGCGGAGCTTGATGACAACGCACGGCAGCACCTTCTCGAAAAAGACGCGAGAGGCTTCGGACACGGCGAGCAGCGCCCCATGGCACTTCCGGCGGGCGGCCGTCCAGCAGCTCTTGCCATCGTACACCTGCGGCTGCGGCTTCCGGAAGCAGCTGAACAGGTTGAGGAGGTAGCGCTCATGCAGGACGACCACGGCCGGCAGCCACGTGACCATGAGCACGTAGTTCACCAGGATGGCCGTGCCCGCGTACACCCCGAAGCACCGGATGGCGGTGATGTTGCTCACGTAGTTGGCGTAGAAGGCGGCGGCCGTGGTGAAGCTGGTGACGAACATGGACAGCGCCGCGTGCTGCAGGGTGATGCCCACCGTCTCCGCCGTCGCCGCGTGCGGCCTGTCGCACTTGGCGTAGCTCCACACGTCGCACAGGACGAAGGCGTCGTCTGCACCGATGCCGACCAGGATGACCAGCGCCGTCAGGTTCATGAACGGGAAGAACTCGAAGTTGAACACCACGCGGTAGAGGAAGTAGGACACGATCAGCGAGCTGATGACGGCAAACATGGTCATCAGGGTGATGAACAGGGACCTGGTGTAGGCGCACATGACCAGCAGCACCAGCAGCACCGCGATGGCCGGGTAGGCCGTGTCCGTCAGGAGGTAGTCCTGGAACAGGCTGTGCTTGATGCCGAACTCGATCCCGGCCACAGCGGTCACCCCGTCGGAGCCGTTCCAGTTCTCGAAGTTGTCCAGGTAGATGTCCATCATGCTCTCCCCCTTCTCCGTGGGAGAGAAGAGCATGCTGTACCTCAGCGTGGGCGCGGTAGGTGCCTTCGGGGCCAGGAAGTCCTTGTCCACCAGGAAGTGCAGGATCTGGTACACGGCATTGTACTTGACGCACTTGCGGGGCACACCGCTGCACTTGAGCTGGCCCTTCCTGCGGGTGCCCGCGTCCCAGCAGTCGGGCTGCAGCGTGCCGTTGCGGTAGTGCTTGGCGCAGGCCCGCAGCAGCTTCAGCGTGTGCGACACATCCCGCTCCACTATCTGCTGGCAGGACGACCTGTTGTTCAGGATGGCGATGTAGTTGCCCAGGGTCCAGCTGGGGCAGCAGGATGCTGCCGTAGTCCTCTGGCACAGGTCGCCGAACTGCGGGTGGGCTCTGATCTGCAGAGAGAGACACGCGGACACCAGCGTTTAAGGCCTGCGGGGGGGGGGGCAGGTGCACGGCCTCCCCCGAGCCTCCCCCCACGGCCCCCCTGGCGCGTCCCTCCGGGCGGCAAAGCACCAAAAAAACCTCCAGTGCAGCCTCGGTCTTAACGAGGAGGTAAAACCAGCAGCTCTTGAGGAGACTGGCCTTTTCAAAGGCACTTTCAGGGCAAGGAAGGGACGGGGGGGCCTGCACTCCTCCACCTGCGGGGCTCAAGGGCACAGGACGCCAGCTGCTGCCTTGGCTTGAAACCGCCGGTCATCGGCCTGAGGTTCCGGTTGACAAAGGCACAAATGCAACCAACTTAGCGGGAAGCCAAGGAGATGGTCACCCAGAAGAGCGCCAGCGAGCCCCCGGCTGACATCGGACACCGATGTCTGGGGTGCGTGGGGCCACAGCCAAGGGCTCCCTGAGCAACGAGCACAATGGGCCGCGGTGTCCAGTCCCATCCATCCACGCACGTGAGATGGATACTGAGTGGCAGCCGACGACGTGCACATCCTTCGAGCTCGTCTGGTAAAGCGCACGCACAGTGCACGCAGCCTTTCCTCCACGGTGGGAGGGAAACCGAGACACGACGCCAAGGCCACGGGGGCCGGGCCTCCACGCCGCACAACCCGGACGCGTGTGCATGAGGCTCAGCCTCCTCCTCCACCCGCCCGGCTGCCCCAGGCAGGAGACTCCACTCCGTAGCCGGGGGTGACTGCGTCTCCTCCGCAGGGCTGAGCCTCGCTCTGCCTGCATCTCCATGGACGGTAAAGACAAGTGAGCCCAAAGGGCGATCATTCCAAGGGGACCAAGGTGTCACCCCAACAGCCTGATCCGCCAGCTCGTTTCTGAAGAGCCACTGTTAGTTGGTGTTTGTGACATGGGTCATCGGTTCTGGTGGCCTCTGGGCACAGGCGTCCACACTGCCGACTCTGGGGACACGGGGAAGCGGCCGTCGGCCTGCTGCGTCCGGAAGGGGGGGGTGGCCCTGACGCCAGAGGCTCTCGGTCGGGGGCAGCGAGGGCAGACAGGCCGCGGCTGCGCAGAGGGGCACCGTCCAGGGCTCAGGAGCCAGGTGCTGGAGGTGAAGGGAGCCGGGCTGCCGGCCACAGCCCAAGACAATGGGCCTTGGATGATAGCAGGGTTTGCGTGCGAGCAAGCGTGGTTTGGCCAAAGGTTCAACGGTGACACGATAAATGCGGATCTACGGCGGGTCACCTGCCGAGCACCATCGAGCTTGGGCCCGGCCCGGTCTGCAGGCAGAGGCAGCCAACGGGCGACCATGCCAACGGTCCTCCAGGACCCAGACGGGCCCAGAAGTAAGGACAGAGACGGCCACCGTGGCCCCGAGCTGGACGCCGGTGCCTGAACCCACGTGGATGCAGCTCGAGAGATGAACGAATGATCATGCCGCGGGGGGAGTGGAAGTGACTTCTCGCAGCTCGGGGGTGGGGCGGCCCTGGGCTGTGCAGGGTGGGGAGCTGTGTCACCCCGTGGTTGTGCTGGGGCCGAGCACACGTTCGTGCCGGACGGTCACAGGGCTGAGGCCGCGGAGCAGCGAGAGCAGGGGCCAGACAGGGTGGCGGGGGATGCCGCAGAGCTTCAGACGACGCCTTAACCCATAAACTGCCGGCTACGGGGAGCCTCCCCGGAAGGCTGAGAGCAGGACAGGAACAGAGCACGTCCTGCTACAGGGCCCGTCCATCCTCACGTGCCACAGGCCAGCCTGCAGGTGCTGCTGGGGGCCCCGAAGCCCACGCCGCAGATGGGCGCTGTGACCTCAGACCCCTCCTGCGAAGCTCGTTGCCTGAGTGTGGACCTCCACAAGGGCAGGACTGAGGAGCCCAGGAGCTTCCAGCGGCCTCAAGGTCCCAGAAACACTCAGCGGCTGTGGAGCCAGACCCCGAGGGGGGCCCAGGACTGGCCTGCGGGGAGCGGCTGCCCTGCGCAACCGGCAGAAACGGTGAGTGAAAGGAAACGGTGGCCGGGAGGCTGCCTGGCTCGCTCGCCTGTTGCGCTGTGTCCAGGCCCGGCCTCCCCGTCTGTGCCTCCGATTCCCGGGGCAGGACCGCGTGCGGCCGTGCTGTCGCAGGAACCGCACACTGGAGCTGAGGGCCCTGGTCCTGGCGGAGCCCACGGGCGGAACGGCCCGTCCTCCCTTCGCAGACGCCACCGAGCACGGCCGGCAGGAAGCCACGCACTTGGACATCACGGCGCTGACTTCCTGCAGGAACAGCTGCTGCTCGACGTTCCCCTGCCACCTCCTGAGACGCGGCTACAACGGCTCAGGGCCACCCCCGACGTCGGCTGAGGACTTTTGCGGGATGTCACGACGTGACCCACAGAGGACGGGTGAGGGTCCGGGTGCGCGCGAGCCCAGGGGCACCGCACAGTCAGCCGCGACTCAAACAGCTACGCATTCTAGGCCGTGAGGACTCCCGGAAGATCCCAAGCGGAAATGGCACAAGGACACAGGACGGAAGGGACACATGGTGGGAAGGACGGGCATTACCGCCTGCGAAGACGGGACCCCGCGGGGGCGGGTGCTGCCGAGCAGGGGGCCCTGTGCTCGCTCCGGGCCGCCCGTCCACACCTCACGGCTCATAACATGTCCCAGCTTCCGGGTGATGAACTGACAGCTGCAGACGAGGAGATGACGCGACAGGCAGACGCTGGCCAGCGATCCAGGAACTTGGTTTGTTTGCAGACGGTCTGAGTCTGTGCGGGCGCAGCAGAGAGCAGATGGCGCGTGCGGCCTGATGGCGGGAGGTGCACACAGTCCTCCCGCTGGAGAGTCGCGTCGGGAGCCGGGAAGCCGGGGAGCCGGCCTGCTGACCACCAGGAACCCAGCCTCCCCCGAGGAGCCCTGTGTGCGGTGTAGACAACAGCACCAGGGCCAGGCCAGCTCTCAGCCCGGGTGCAAGCACGTCTCCCGCTGTTGGTGAGCTCACACGCTGGATGCATGCCCGGCACGCGGCGCCCTCCTTCCCCGGTGGCTGTGTGTGGGCAGGTGCGGCGGTGGCGGCAGCAGCAGAGTGCGCTCTCCGGGGGCCCCGGCCCCACCGCTCGGGCTCCAGGGACCGTCTCGCGTCCTCCGTCTGCAAGGGACTCCCCTCTTACAGACGCTGGCGTCCGGACGTCCCCTTCCCCGCCCGTGCCCTGAACCTGCCCCGAGACCTGCTGGTCGCCAGAGAGGCTGCGGGGACGAGGACACAGGGGGAAACCCTGCAACCAGCTGAGGAGAGACCGCCCGGGAAAGGAGAGCCAGCGTCTGAACTGCTGCCCTGGGAGGAAACCCGCGTGGGACACAGGAGGGGGTGCTGTGGAGGGGGCGCTGCGCCGGGGGCGGGGTGGTGGGTCCGCGGGGGCCACACGGGGGTTCCAGGATCCCGGGGCGCACACGCAGGCGACCAGGACGGAGGCCCCAGCGAGCACGCTCCGCCCGCGCTCACCAGGCTCAGCAGGGAAGCGACCGGCACGAATGCCAGCTCATTTGTCTGAGACGCACGCCAGGGTCACTTTACATACCCTCGAGTTATCCACGCTGCACATGGACTTAATGGCAGGTAAGCTCCACAGCGTGTCCCCTCCAGCTGACGCAAACACCACCCTGGAGTACCGGTCACCTGGTGACATGAAAAAGAAAAGACAAGGGTTCATAATTGTCCGCTCCCGTCATCAGACTCAGCATCCAGGAGCAGCCCTACTGGGGGAGCACAGGACGGGCCATTGGCAGCGGGGTCCCTTCCTACCCACGACACCGAGGGCTTGCCGGCCGTCCAGGACAGGTTAGCAACCACAATCCGAGAGAACCCGGACTTGGGAGACACGGCACAAGCCCAAGGAGGACGTGCTGGGCTGTTCTCCGCAGCCGTCAGCCGGGGGCAGACGGCAGGAGGTCAGTTTAAAAGCACTGAGACCAACCCGCCGGGACCCGAGGGGCCAGGGTCTACACTGCGCTGATGGCGTGGATGCAGGCCAGCCGTGGAGCCCGCCACCCCTCTCGCCCCCCATCGCGGGCACGCGTGTCTCAGGCGCGGGAACCCAAGGACACACCGCTGGGCCATCAGCGCCACTTCCGCTCCGTCCGCCCCGGGGACTTCGTACGAGTTCGCCTGGCTGTGCCGACACTGCGGCCACCTGTGACCGTGTGAATAAAGCTTTACCACGCGAGCTTTTATTCACCACCAGGAAGTTTCCTTCAGCGAACTCTTCACCTGATGGCCGTTATCCTATGTGGACTTCGAAGAGCAAATCAAGGCTGTGGAAACAGCCATCTCCCCCTCGAGGCGGAGCCCTGGCCAGGGGTCGGGTGTGCATGTGGACTGCGGGGACCCCAACCGGCCTGTGTGGGGACTGGCCAAGGGAGGCCTGTCTGGGGATGCACACTGCCACTCCGAGACAGACCCAGCAGCCTGGACATTCACCAGAGCTCAGATTTTCTAAAATCGCAGAAAAAGCCACACGTGCTCCTTCCCGGGACCAGGACAAAACGTCCCTGACCTCCTACTGTGCACCTGCCTGATGCTGTGGGTGCTGCAAGCTCGGCTACGCCTAGAAGCATCAGAGGCCCGGTGAGGCCTGCTAGAGAGCTAACAGGACAGGAAAGCACGCATTTTGGGGCATTTTCAACAGATTTTAAAGAGCTGAGTTCAAAACAGCGCTGCTGTGAAGATTCACTGGGGGAGAAGCTGTAGGTCTTCACGTCCTTAGACCCAGGGCGTGACCCCAGGGTCCCAGGATCGAGTCCCACGTCGGGCTCCCTGCAAGGAGCCTGCTTCTCCCTCTGCCTGGGTCTCTGCTCCTCTCTCTCTCTCTGTCTCCCATGAATAAATAAATAAAATATTTTAAAAATATATATATATACGCTCTCTGAATGAAACAAGACTTCAAAAGTATATTTCTCTAAGATAGTAGATTATTTTAGGGGTTCAATCTAAAAATATGTACCTGACAATATTTTTTAAATAATGTAAAAAATTTAAAATGACTTGGAATTTGGGGCAAGATCAAGAATCTCATTAGATATTTTGTGTCCCTTTAAACTAAATCTCTTATTGACTTTTGTTACAGGCAAATAAATCCAGCTTAGTGGTCGACTGACCCTGGGAGAAGTAAAACTACGAGTCACTGCTATCCGTGTCAGCGCCCAGCACGTCTTCCCACCGGTCTGGATTTAATTGCGCTCCATTCTGAGCGCGAGGAGCCCCGAGGGGCTGTTCACCTGGGATGCCACTCACTCGGAACATCGCAGAAAAAGCTGTCTTTGTGGAAGTTCCAGTCGACTTCTCTTTTCTCTCTTTCATAGTGGTCATCCGACCATCTATCATCACGATGGCTGAAACAGAACAACAACGTGGTCTTGAGTAAAGTACCGTCAGCAGCACAGGGCACATAGTCAGCAACGATGTAACAGCAATGGAGGCGAGCCCGGCATAGAGTAAACGTGTGTCTCTGCTGTCCTACGCCCGGAACTAACCACAACGCAATAATAAACACTTAAAAATAATAAAGTACTAGCTGTTTCAAGGCCAACAAGCGCACCTGTAACGGTCTACCCTCAGTCATGACCTACTTGAAATGAAAAGGATGCACCAACATCCATTTTCTCACGTCTATAAAAGGGGGAAAAAAAAACCCAAGCCCTCACTCCTTTTATCTTAATACAACAAAATCTTAAAAAACAACGAGAATGTACACAAGTCAGCGGCAAAGACTTTGAGCTTAATCATCTTGCTCGGGCAATACTTAGAAGTCGAATTCATTCAGCAAGGTTTTGTGTGAAAGTTAATAAACAGTTACCTTTTCGCTTGTTCATCTGCGTACTTAAACGGATAATTTGCCAATGTTGCCTTGTATCCTGTATTTTTCACCATGTTATTCCACGTAACCAGTCTCTGGCCTATCGCAGTCCCTCTTGGCTCAAAACCCTGAGACAAAATATCACAAATTCCTATTAGTGCCAGTTTGCTTCAGGCCAAGTAGGGTCCCAGCGGGTTGGGGACGCGGTGCTGGGATGCCGTGTGGCTTCGGTAGGAAGCGGGGACACGCTCGCAGCTGCCCGGGGACGAACAGAACCAAGCAAGGTTGCCCGACCCGACGGCGGCCTCCGTTCACAGTGACAACGCAGTTAGGCTCCCTGGTACGTGATCCGTCTCAGCAAAGGGGGGGAGGGGGGCTGTATCCGAAGCTTCTCTTTCAAGATCACACCTAAGCAATTAGCAGGTGCTTACTTGGATGTCACAAAAAATTATGGTCACATCAGACCATGTCATGCAGCATTTTACAGGAACATTTACTCAAAAACAGACCCTGCAAAAAAAAAAAAAACAAAACAAAAAACAAAAAACAAAAAAGAAAAGAAAACAAAACAAAAAGACCCTGCTATCATCTCTCTGTGATGCTGAAATTCCTTTCACTGCCCTGCTGGGGGAAAAAGGGAGATATTCAGTCTTAAAGACGTTATGAAAACATTTTTAGAGAATCCAGATTCTCCATTTTACTGCTTTTTAACTTAAACGTGGCAGCTAAGGAGGAAAACCTCCAGGTTGGTAGCGGTGAGAGCAAGTCCGTTGACCTCTTAGGAACCTGAGACTCGGAGGACATGGGTTTACTTTTCAGGAGGAGAACTGCAAGCTCCTGATGGCTCAAGGAGGTTTGGGGGAAACAGGATAGAAGTCACGTAATGCAACAGGTATTAAGATACTTAATTCCCTGAGGTCACAGAGACGCGACGGGCTGAGTTCTCCTTACCAGCAGCGGATCAGAGAAGTCGGGAAGCTCCGGCACTAACACCCCAACCAAGGCGCAGACTACGATGAGCAGGGTGCACATGCCCAGCACCAGCACGGGCCAGTCGGCTATCAGGGACGCGTAGCTGCGGGGCAGAGAGGAGCACAGGAGGGCGCTTAGACGCAGCCAGAGGCCCGGTGTCACGACAGGAGGGTGTTGATCCCAGTTCGAACCCCGTCCAGGGCCTCTCGGTGGGGCGGTGGCGAGACCAGGACACGGCACGGGCCGCGCACGGAGCCCCGGACACAGGTGCACGGCCTGTGCCCCGCGGGGAGCCCCCGCCGCCTGCAGTCTCCTCCAGGACTCGCTCCTCCCGCCTCGAGCTGCGTCGGCTCCTGGAGAAGAACACGGTCCACCACAGGCTCGCAAATTCCTCATCAGAGTGACCAGACCACACCGAGCCCGGCCCCGAAGGGCTCTGGCTCCGGCTCGCGCCGTCAGGAATGCGGGGGCTGCGGCTGCAGGGCAGGCACTGGTTTCATGTAGCATCCGCACCCAGAACAGCGCCTTCCAGAGGGGGCCGTGGGCACCCACCCCGTCCTCACTCTCCGGCCACCCGCCCGCCGCCGGGCCGCAGGTCCCCTCCCTACCGCCAGCCCAGCCCCAGGTCCAAGTCCTTTCCTCCGGGTGCCCCTCCACCCCGTAGGACCCTGGTCCCCATTCTCATCACGGGCTCACAGGTCCGGCTCTCGGGGGCATTTACTTCAAAGTGAATCTCAATATGGAAATTAAAGTGGGGCACGACTATGCGTGCAGGGAGCATGTCCCCTCCCTGGTGCCTGGGGATCCTGCGGGGCTCTCCCTTACAGCCCAGCCTCCGGAGGAGGGACTTACACTCACTCCGATGCTTCACACCCATCGCCGCCCTTCATTCTCCTGGCCCCATGCGACGCGCCGGGGTGCGGTTTGGACACGTGCAGAGAGCCAAGGCCGGCCCAGCCGCACGGCGAGCCCGTCCCGCGGAGCACACGGCACACTGCCGACACCAGCAGCGTCTCACGCACTTGTAAGCGGCCAACACAGTGGACCTTCAAAGGTCTCATCACGAGAAAACAGAAGCCTGCACCTTGCCGTGGTGGTCGCGTCACCATCGGTACAGACACTGGATCGTCTAGCTGCACCCGAAGCTGACGTGAGGTCGCCTGTCAGCCGGAGCTCACGTGCGGAGTCGCCAACAGGAAGCCCAGCTCCGGCCGGGGGTAGGGGGGAGCTCCCAACCACGGCGACACCATCTCTTGCTTCGAACATGAGTGCGACAGGGACACAGGACTGAGTCCAGGCGCCTCGAGCCTATGTTGCCCCCGACTCGCCCTGTGCGCTGAGCCCCTAAGTCACACACTCAACATCGTGATGCAAGACCACTTAGGTCCGTGTGCGTCCGCGTCCGAGCATCACTCACAAGCCCCGCCGATTCCGAATTTAACAACTAGCTCAGGGAAAATCCCTCTAGATGAGATGGAATGATGCTTGAATGTGACTCCGAATGTAGTGAAAACACACCGACCGCGGGTGCTGGTTGGGGCTGCTCAAGCAGACACAGTTTCCGGAACACTCCCGGCACGGAGAGGCTCTGATTTTATTTCCTCCTCCACCAAATGCAAACTCAAGATGAAAGCGACCGGCAGGGGGACGGTTGGGTCCTTTGTC
This sequence comes from Nyctereutes procyonoides, assembly GCF_905146905.1. Lineage (NCBI taxonomy): Eukaryota > Metazoa > Chordata > Mammalia > Carnivora > Canidae > Nyctereutes > Nyctereutes procyonoides. Next base: position 259,771 of record NW_026575117.1, on the reverse strand, counting down.
AGCAGCGCATTTGAGGCTTCCTGTTCCCGGCTTCATCCTACACCGTGGACCTTTCCAGTATCAGCCTGTGACGTGAAAATGGCCCCAGGCCGAAACCACTACTCACGACGCAGTATTTTAACTAGACCCGTTTTCCCACAAATGAACCTACAGACCGCTTGCCGGCGGGGGGCACCGGGCCTCGTTCCAGCGCCGAGGGCTGACCCGCCCACGTAATGACTTCTAGTCTTGTGTTCTCGAAACACCTGCTCACGCATGCGTTGCAACCTGGAAACCCTCTTCAGTCATTGCTTTCCTTCGCGTTCAGACGTCGGATGTGACTTGACAGTCGCGTGTGTGCTGACTCCCCAGGGGAGCCTCGCCGCGTTGGCCGTCTCCGCACGCGGCTTCCAGACCTGGCCCAGGACACGGTTCCCACACCAGGGAGTGGCCGTGCTGCTGCCATTGGGGGAAGGACTCCGACGCGCGTCTGTCCTCAATACCAGGGGCTGCTGCAGTCCGTCTGCTGCTCCTGCTGCCCAAGCCCAAGCCCATGCAGCCGTGGGCACTGCACGGGACGCTCCAGGCTCTCATACAACGTGGAACCCACGCCATAGCGGCATGACACTACGCTGCAAATCTAATAAAGCAGGAGAACCAGAGGAGTAAAGGAAGTCAGATGTGGCCTAAAGGAGTCAGAGCTACGTTTGCCCCTAACTCCACTCCTGGTGAGTCTGGGCTCGAGGTCCGTGCTGCAACGGAGCTCAAAGAAGCGGGTGCCTACGCGTTTCGCTCCTGGGAAGTGGACCCTGGGAGCCGGCGAGGACGTGTCATAAGGCCCCAGCTTTTACTGTGATCCGTCCTGCACATCCCGACTGAAGTGTGCAGACACCACAGCGCGGCTGCAGGAGCCGACGAGTCCGGGGAGCTCTCCAGGCAGGCGGCCCGGTCCCCTCGGGAGCACACCGAGGCAGCCGGCACGGACCCGAGGTGCTCGGCCGCTCGCCCCAGACGGGACGCAGGGTACGTGGCACGATCCACGGCCACAGGGGGCTGGGTGGGCCTGCTGGGTGGCCCGGCCCGCTCGCCGGCTCTTCGCGTGCATCCCCCATGCCCCTCGGGCTGCCGGCTACCTCGTAACCGGGCTCGCTCTGGGAAAGATCAGAAATAACCGTCAAAGGAAGGGCATGAAGCCTCTCACAGGTGGGCCCCCGAACCCCCAGGCGCGGTGGGTCCCTGGTGCCCGGGGAGGCCACAGGCCACCGTCCCGTCACAGCTCGTGAGGCTCTTTGCCTCACCGGCCCCTCCTCTCCGCAGCAGGCTCTCCTTTCTCCCCTTCCGTTTGCTTTAGCCCGCGTGCCCCGCACTCAGCACCCAGCCTGTGGGCACCGGGCGCTCTCCCGGACCCGCCAGCGCCAACCGCCAGCGCCACTGGTCTCCGTCCCCGCTGAGCTGAGCGGACTCAGCACCTTGCTAACTGCCCCTTTGCTCCCTGAGAATCTTCCTCCTTAGCGTCTCCCCTGGTCTTTCCCTTCATAATCGCTCCTAATTCCTCTCGTCCCGCGTGGGGCAGCGGGGGAGCCTTGCACAATTCGATCGGTCACAGTTTTCCCAGCGACATCGGCTCTTGGCGCAGCGGGAGGGCAGACGGGCTGCGGGCAGGACACGGAGCCCCCCCCCTCGCTTGGACGCGACAAGGTCGATGCAGCCGGCGTCGCAGAAGAAGGTGCAGGCGTCCGGGGACCAGAACACGGCAGATGGCAACCTCGCCCTTAAGGGACTCGGAGCCTCATACAGAAAATCAGACAACTTCACAAATACTTGCAAAACCAGGCCAAGAAATACGTGTTTTCAGAGGGATATAGAGAAATGTTCGGTGACTTCAGGAGCGATTACTCGCAGCTAAGGTGGGACGGCAGCAGGAGAGGCTCTGTTGAAGAAGCTGGGTGCGTACGTGCCTGTACGGAAAAGAAGAATCTGGGACCTGCAAAAACACCAACCTGATGATAGAGAAAATGTGTATGACTGTCTTCAAAATGCAAAAGCCTTGGACATATGGGAGGGCTCCACGCTTGGCAGAAAATGGCCACGGCTGCACAGTAACGTGGACGTGGCGCGGCGAGAATGGAGGATTTCATGCTGTATGTATTTTAGCAGGATTTTAAAAAATAAACAATTTCTAAACGGAAAGGGAGTTTACTAATGGAAAGTTATGTAGTGATTATAGTGGAAAGAGAGCATAAGGTTTTAGTCGCCAGCGCCTCTGCAGCAGGTGACTTTCAAAGGTTGCTAAGTCGCCTACACCCCCTGCAAGCACGTCTCCGAGGGACCCGTGCTTGCTTGCTTTCTTTCTTTGAAGAAACGTGTATCCATTTAAATTTAGCTTTTCTACTGAAAAGATAAAACCTTCAAAATTTCCAAATGAAATACATCCATTTTAATTAGGGTAACAACAGTTTTGGGGAGAAACACAGACAACCATCTGCAATAAAGCACCACAAACAAAGGGGAGGAAAGGCAGTTGGGCCAATATAGATGACGAGACACACAGAGAATCTAAAGACTAAAAATCCACCTTCAGGTCAAAATCCCTTTGGGAGACAGGATGACTCATGCAGGCAACTCAGGGAAATTTACTTTTCCTTCATAAAAATATGAATGAGAAAGGCAGAAACAGCAGCAAAGTGTGAACAAAGCACCGGAGAGGAAAGTAGGCAAGTGACTTTATGATCTAATAGGAGGACGCAGATGACTTTACCTTTTTGGGAACTTGAACGGTCTGCATGGTCTGAAAAAAAAAAAAGCAGAGGAAAACCAATGAGGAACAAGGCATCGTAACATTAAGGCGTTTTATGTGCCCTTGTTTCGCTCCTGGCCGACGCGGACCGTCTGCACCGTAGGACGGAGCGGGGGTCACGCTGCGCGGTGCCCAGACCCCGCCCCCTCGAGGCCCCCGCACCTCCTGTAAACAGCCCGCCGACACCCCCTTGCACCAGAAGCATTCTTCTCCGTCTTCCCCAGTGTCCCGCATCCAGCTCCACAGCCCACTGAGCAAGTGCCGGCCCTTCCCTCTCGGCCCCGACGTGCTGGACTCGGGCTTAACCTCCAAGCCCTCTGCTCCCACCAGAGTCGTTTTCTCCTATTTACTGGCACGTGGCAGGCACTTAATAAACATTTGGTGAATAAACAAAATGCACCACTCACGCTGCTCCATGTGGTGAAGACCCCTGGGAGCTCCCGAGACCGCCACCCCTCCCCCGCCACGGCCTGGGGCGGCCTCCCTTCAACTGGGTAACCGGAGAATGCTAGATTGCCTTCCTCATCTCATCAATCCTAACCAAACAGCATATGGCCGTGGGCCGGCCGCAGTGGCAGACATGAGAACTACTCTGTCCTCCGTTAACGGAGCTGCAGGTCACAGGGTTCGCAAAAACGTGATACGGTGCTACTTACCTCGGTGAACTTCTCTTTGTTTTGGAAACAGGACGATTTTTTAAAAAAAGACTTAATTTATCTGAGAGAGAGCATGAGCGGGGGGGGGGGCAGAGGGAATGGGAGAAACAGACGCCCCCCCTCCCCGCCCCAGGCAGGGAGCCCCAGGTGGGGCTCGATACCAGGACCCGGAGATCCTGAGCCAAAATCAAGAGTCTGACGCATAAGCAACTGAGCCACCCAGACGCCCAGATAAGGGAGCATCTTTGATTACGTTTCTTAGGATCAAGAGCTTTGAAGTCAGTAGTCACTGGCTAGTGAGAATGTGCCTGGGGACATCTAGAGCTTTGTCTGCCTCTCTCTCACAAGCACACTCAGCCCACTCCCACCTTGTCCGTCCCTCCCCACTTCCCTACACCTTGTCAGGCTCCGTTGGGCTCTCCATCCTGCAGGAGGGATCCTCTCATATCCAATACTGCAGCGACCACTAACTTTGATGGTTAATCAGAAAGTCAACATGAAAAATTCTAAAAACGTGACACACACATTCCTTAAATATCAATTCATAACTTCAACACAAATGTATGCTCAACTGCCCATCTCTTCTCCCACAAGCCGAGCCGCCCCGTCCAGGATTGCCAGTTCTTGACGCATCCTGAGTACGTACGCTGCTACGATACACCTGAATTTTGATGGCTCCCCTTAATTTTCTTACTATTGTTTCTCTCATGCCTCATATCATTTTTGACAATAATTACCTCTTATTGATCTTCCTGAAAACTACCATTTACTTTTCACAAGAACAACTCATCTCTTATTAGACCCTATACATAAATGGATTATTTTAAAATTGAATTAAACAACACAATTATAAAAACGCGCAGCCGGCACGCACAGGTTGGGTAACCATCCTCCTCGGACTCTAGGAGCAGGGGTGCGTGGCTGCCATGGAGCACGGGGACGGGGCGTTGTGGGGACGGCGGGAGGAGTGACACTACTGAGTCTGTGAAGGCCTTAGAGGGGCTTCTGTTCAACACAGCTACTATTCGAGAAGTAATAAAGAACATTTAATTTTGGGGGGTAAATCTACCTGAAAACCAAAATACTACATTTTCAATGTAATTGCATATTTCTTGGTTAAGCTTTATTGAAATATAATTCACAAACCATACAATTAATCCGTTTAAACTGGTTTTTACAGAGCGGGAGGGCAAGGTGCTGAACACAGAAGCAAATCGCTAAATTTGTACATGAACCCTTAGGTTCTTAATGTCCTCAAAACCACTCCCTGAATTTCCATGGGAACGCAGCAGACTTTGTTGTCTTTAGGTCTGAAGTGACCCTCGGAGCTGCAGCTCTGGGGCAGATCATACTGAGCAGTTGCAAAGAAATGATAATTTATCATATACACTTTGGGTTGTAACAAATGCCAATTTTCTCTTTCCTCCTACTCAGCCCCGCGAACTTGTTTATTTAACAGATAAATCCGTGGATCTATGACTAATTTACTCCCTGGAGGCAGAAACACCCATAGACCCATCACGTTGTTCTGTCTGAATAAAGACGTCATTCTGTGTGTGTTTGGGAAAGCAGGGATGGTCAGATCCGTTGCCACCAAGGCACCTCTTGGGGAAACGTGAAATCCCTCGGAGGCTGTCACACTGACGGACGTGACAGGTGACAATTCAACCACAGGTGGACCCAAGACCCATCTGCTCTGCGCTGTCGCCATTGGAGACGGTGGCCTGGCCGCTCTCGCCATGGCAAGGTGCCCACCACACTCGCACCCGCCTTCTTCCTCCATCTGAACCTTTCCGCGTTGCTACTCTCAATCTCCATCTGATCAGTCTTGGGTTGATGAATAATGACTCTAAAGACTAACAGATCTGCTCCCTATCACGGATCGAAGGCATCGTTTCCAGGGGCCTTTCACCTTCTAACACCCTATAGTCAAAACACACGCCGGAAACCAATTAGTTAACCTCAAGTGGAACACCTCCTGGTCTTTGGTTCGGTTTTTAGCCTTTTTTCAACTGAGAAAAAAACAGACAGTGTTTGCTCGGCGGCACAGTCCAGGGGAGCCTGGGCTGCAGGCCCGTCTCAGAGGGCTGGCCGAGCGGGTGTCCCTGCCCCGTCCAGAACCCACTTCTGTCCTCATGCGGGTGACACCCACGTCTTCACGGGGCCATGCTCCAGGCTGCTTCAGAAACACTCTGTGAATCTGGAGCTCGGGGCCTCGAGATCGGTAGTCGGTAGCCCGGGCACGTCCCACCAGAGAACAGGGGGTGCCGGTGAGGCCCGCAGCTCCAGGGCCCCGACGGTGCGGGCCTCGGTCCAGGGCACCCTGACCCCGCAAAGCTCCCAGGAGGCCAGCAGGGAGCCACCAGAACTGCCTCAAGACAGATACGGCAGGAAGGGAAGTTTCTTAAAAAGGTAATGGGAAAAAAAAAGTATGAGAAAGAAGTTAACAAGAAACAGAAAAAAAAATGTGGAAAAGCTACAAATGCCGTTTCTTTGTGTCCCTCGCCTCTCCTGTCTTGTAGCGGCGTCTGGGGACGGATTGGGAGACGGCAGGCTGAGGGAAATGAAATCAGGGAACGGCGCGCATACCACTCCCAGCCCGTGCGCCGTGGGCAGAGCTGCACCGTTAGCGCCACGACCTCCAGACGCAGTGTCAGGCCTCACAAGTTCCGTTTGGGAAAATCCACACTATGATGGAAAACTGTGTCTTTTCTTTATTACTTATTTTTTTTAAAGCACAGCAGACACATGCTGTCATGTTAGCGGGGGCGCACAGCACGGTGACGCGACGACACGTGTGCGTTACACTGTGGCCAGGCCTGTGGCTGCACCTGTCACCACGTGTCCCCGTGACAACGGCAGGACTGGGCCCCCCTGCGGCACCGTTCCTGCGGGACTCATCCATCCAGACTGGAAGCCGGAGCTCCTCCCCTTCACCCGACCCTGCACTCCTCCCCTCTGCTCTCGTTTGCTTTTAGGTTCCACAGGATCATCTAGTGTTTGTGTGACACCCTCTGGTACGTCCTGGTGGCTGCAAATGGCAGGTCTTCTCCCTTCTTCGTGGCTGAGTGGTGTTCCATCGTGTTCCTGTACACCGTATCTTCTTTTTTTAAGACTGCAGTATTTTATTTACTTTTTTGAGCAATCTCCATGCCCAGTGTGGGGCTCCAACTCGGCCCTGGGACCAAGAGTCCTGGGCCCTAAGGACCGCCCAGCCAGCAGCCTCACTGCCACAGCTTCTGTGTCGGGGCATGTGTTGGTGGACGCGGGGGCTGCCTCCTCGGCTACTGGACACCGGGCACATAAATCCGTTCAAATCAGTGGTTTCATTGTCTTTGGAGCAAACCCCCAGCAGTGCCATCGCTGGGCCGCGGGGCAGCTCTGTCTGTAGGCCTCGGAGATCCCCCTGCTCTGTTCCCCCCCGGCGGCTGCACAGCCTGCGCGCCCAGCAGGACGGGAGGGTCCCCTTGCTCCACATCCTCGCCAACACTTGCTGTTTGCTGAGTTTTTGCTTTTTGCCATCCTGACGGGTGTGAGCGGGAGCCTGCTGTGGCTTCCACGTCTACTTCCCTGACGCTGAGGGATGCTGAGCATCTTTTCCTGTGTCTCCTGCTCTCCTGCATGTCTTTGGAAAAATTGGCTATTCAGCTCCTCTGTCCATTTTTTAATTTGAATTATTTGGGACTTTCTTGGTCTGGAGGTGTATAAGTTCTTCATATATTTTGGATATTAACCCCCTTTCCAGGTTATCATTTGCAGACATCTCGTCCCATTCAATAGATTGAACCTTGTCATTTTGCTCATGGTTTTCCTTCACTGGGCAAAAGCTTTTTATTTTGGTGTGATCCTATTAGTTTGCTTTTGCTCTTGTCTCCCTTGCCTCAGGAGACCTATCTAGAAAAACGTTGCTACAGCCAACGTCAGAGTTTACTGCTAGTGATTTCTTTTAGGATTTTTATGGTTCCAGGCCCCACATTTAGGTCTTTCATTCATTTTGAGCTTATCTTTGTGTCTGATGTAACGAAGTGGTCCTGTTTCACTCTTCCACACATAGCTGCCCAGTTTTCCCAACACTACCTGTTGAAGAGACTGTCTTTTTTTTCTCATTGGGTATTTTTGTTTCCTTTGTCCTAGATTAATTGACCATATACGCCCGGGTTTATTTCTGGGATCTCCATCCTGTTCCATTTCTCCTTCTCCTCCTCCTTCTTCTTCTCCTTTTCCTCCTTCTCCTCTTCTTCCTCCTCCTCCTCCTTTTCTTCTTCTTCTTTTCTTCTTTCTTCTCCTTCCTCCTCTTCTTCTCCTTCTCCTTCCTCTTCCTCGTCCTTTTTTTTTTAAACTGAAGTATAACTGACATACACTATTTTTAATTAGTTTCAGGAGTAGGACCTAATGATTCAGTATCTGTATTTACTGCAAGAGACTCACCACCATAAGTCTGGGTAACATTTATAAAGCTTTGTATGTTTCTGAACGATGAAAACACTCTAAAGGAAATACACTTTCTGCTTTGTGGCTGTAGCCAAATTTAAGAAAGTAGATGAAGAGGCACATTTAGGTCAGTTCTCCTGCTGGACTGTGCCCTAATGCCTTTCGGAAAAGGGCAGTCTGCAAACAGTAAGTTTTCGGTTCAGCGCTGGCATGCTAGCAAGAAACTGTCTGAAAGTAGAGAATTCACACGCTGACGGGCCTTCTTAAAAGATCTCCCACAGAAACATAACCAGGCTTTGTCCTCCAGGACTTGCATGGATCATCACGGGGACACTCGGGTGCTGATGTGAGGATGAAATGAGCACCCCGTAGATCGGCTTCTAATCCACCAGGAACGGTGGATGTGCACGGTCTGTGTCAAGAGATTCCAAGGACAACCCCCCACCCTCTAGCCGTGAGTGCCAGGTGATGCCTTTCCTGAGCAGGAGATGCGGGACGTCTGTCTGCGCAGGGCACCTCGCAGCCTGGAGCTGGGAGCACATGAGGATGAACCAGGTGAGCGAGGGAAGGGCTGGTAGTGGACGGCTGACGTTTAAGGAGCATCTCACAAACACTGAGCACGTTATCCACGTTCAAAAAGACGTTTAGCCCTTTTTTATTAAATAAATGCTTGAGTATGAGGAAATTGTCTTTTTAAAAAAATATTTCACTTATTTACTTATTTTAGAGAGAGAAAATCTGAAGCGGACTCGGCATTGAGCAGGGAGCCTGACACGGGGCCGGACCCATGACCCCGAGACTCACAACCTGAGCAGAAAGTGAGAGTCAGACAAGCGACTGACTCCCAGGCGCCCCCAGGAACTGTCCTTAGGAAAAGGGTGAACCTGGGAGTAAAACCAAGTGGGTAAAATCCGGGCCCTGCAATCCATGGGCTGAATGGGCCTGAGCAAGTCCCTCAATTTCCCCGGCCCGGGCAGCAGTCCGTGGGCCACGGGGCATGACCCGGAGGAAGCGTGGTCCCCCGACCACTGCCACGCCTGCCTGGTTAAGAGGACGGACGGACGGAGGGATCCCTGGGTGGCTCAGCAGTTTGACGCCTGCCTTTGGCCCAGGGTGTGATCCTGGAGTCCTGGGATCGAGTCCCACGTCGGGCTCCCAGCATGGAGCCTGCTTCTCCCTCTGTCTGTGTCTCTGCCTCTCTCTCTCTCTCTCTCTCTCTCTCTCTCTCTCTCTATCATAAATAAATAAATCCTTAAAAAAAAAAAAAGGAGGACAGACGGGGACGAGGGCGATGCTCTTCAGCTCACAAGCACCACAGGCCTCCACCTGCTTCACCTGCCGCTGAACCTAAGAGAGATAAAGGGCGTCATATGCAGAAGCCTACTCGGAGAAGGGAACCCGTGGACTTCCTCCCCATGATCTGTATTCACGGGGAAGATCAAGTATGAGACATGTAGACATCTTCTAAGATCTTACTTATTATTTAAAGAGAGAGAGTAGTGGGAAAGAGAATCCCAGGCGGACTCTCCGCTGAGCACAGAGCCCCACGTGGGTCTCGACCCCACGACACCGAGAGCGCGACAGGAGCCAGAACCAAGGGTCAGACACAAGTGGCTGAGCCACCCAAGCGCCCCCTAAATACGCAAACGTATTTTATAAATCTGGAGGTGGGCACAGCAGATCGCTAGCCCTCTTTACACCGGCGGAAAGAGTAAAGCATGAGTTTTCCTCTGTATTCCTGAACTCGTGAGGATATATTCACGAGTTAGTTGTGTAATTAAGCTGAAATCAAAGAATTTTTTAAAGGGAAGTTGCACACGTGTTGTTCGGGTACGTGTGACCCACATAGTTCATCTGAGAACTTCCCTCACTGACACAGAATCCGAACGGTACACTAGATGAAAAGGAGTCACCCCACACACAGAGCCTAAGTTCCAAGGAACTCAAAACAAAATCCATTTCATATGAGATTGATCGTTAGTTCTGTTCAATTCCACGATTTCCTGCAGTTTAGGTGATGGGGAAACCGATCACCGCTGGAACGAATCGGATGGTGGCTTCACAGAAGCGGGGGGCCCGGCTCCCCGGCAGGGGTCGGCGTCAGTGGGCTCGAGCGGCACCTGCGGGGTCGGAGCCGGGGCCGCTGCCTCGGGCAGTCTCCAGGAGGATGGGACGCGCAGGCGTAGAAGGGAACACAAGGGAATAGCCAGGGCGTGGAGGCATGACGCAAGCATGGGTGGGTGGGGGACGGGGAGGCAACCTCGAAGCCGAGTAACCCTAGGAGTTGGGCTGAACGGGCCTCGGGAAGGAGGGAAATGCCTGAAACTACACTAACCCTTTAGTTAGTTAAAGGCAGCAGGACCTCCCGGGGCAAAGCCGGTGACAATCTGCACAAGCAGCTTGTCCCAAGGGTCAGCCTGGGGCGTGAGGGCAGATTTTCAGCACATTGTGGAGACTGACATTAAGCCTGATCCAACAGATCGTTTCCCTTCTTTTATTAAGAAAGACACACAGATGCTTCTCACTCTCAAAGTTCACGGGTCTTACCTACAAAAAGTAAAGGCATTTTGCATTTTCACTACAAACTGAATGACATACGTGAGCGCGTGCAGGTTACGAGGGACTCGGGGGGGGCACGTGCACGTCTGGTCGGTCGCCGGGGTCGCCGCGAGGACAGCGCCGGCCCGGGGAGACAGACCACGTCGTCACCATCGTCTCCACGTTCCGACCTCTGGGTTGTAGTCCGACGTGGTCCGTGTGTGGTTCACCGTAACAACTATCATCTGAGCTCAAACATGTAAGTATCATTAACTTTTCTTAAAAATTCATTTCCCACGTGTCCTGGGTGAGTTTGCCGCTCCAAAATTACGCAGTATCACAGACTTTTGAGTGTGGAAGGTTAAAAGTCACACCTGCTATTAGAAAGAAAAAGAAAAAAAGAACAACTTGGAAGGGGAGTTAGGAAAATAATAAAGATCCACCGCATCGAAATCAATTGCAACGGTGTAAGCAATACCTTGCAGCTGTTGTGACGTCTTCATCCTGGCGGCCGGGGTTACGGCGAGGGGGATGGCCAGGGGGACGGCGAGAGGGACAGCCAGGGGGATGGCAGGTGGATGGCGAAGGGCACGGCCGGGGGGACGGCAAGGGGGATGGCCACAGGGACGGTGAATGGGATGGCCGGGGGGACGGCCACGGGGACGGCGAGGGGGACAGCCAGGGGGACGGCCAGGGCCTCGACATCCACAGAACTTCTTTAATCTTTTAAGGACAACGGTATGTAGGGAACCAGACTCTTCCTCCGTAACTCAATTTGCTCATATCCATCCTTTAACTTAGAAAGTACATTTTCGCAACTCCACGGTCTACGCTCTCTCACACAGATCAAAGCTAAAACAAGGTCAGCTTTCGTCAGGATAACACTGATAGGGCAGGGACGTCTTGTCCGCCGGAAGCCCAAGGTTAAAGACATCAACTAAGCTTAGAAGACTCTGAGAAGGAACGGGAATGTTCCGAGGAAGCAGGAGGAAAACCCCGATGGGGGGGGCCCACCTGTTCCCAGGTGCCAGGCGGACACCTGGGGCGCCGTGTGCAGCTCCCAGAGGCGCGGACCCACGCCGGGGACACCCAGACGCAGTGCGCCGCGCGTGGACAGCGTGTCAGGAGCACGAGAGGGCGGGAGGCCCGTGCTAACAGGGCGCTGGCCTGGGGCCCCCGTCTGGCTCCGGCTCCACATCTGGACAGTACGAAGTGCTGGATGGAAGGACCCGGGGTGCTTTCCCGCTGTGAAATTCTGCTGCCTTCCGGGTGGCTCCGGGCCACCCAGACAGCTGCCGACGCACCCAAACTCTGGGCGCCTCATTGGGACTCTAGGCTGAAATGCTTTAGGTGACAAGTGGTAGGAACAATCCCCCCAACAGCACTAAGAATCGGTGTTTCGAAATGCTCTGAAAATAATGCTCTTGACGTGAACAGCGAGAGAGAGAGATATATTTTTTTAAAACGCGACATAAATGGTTTAACCAAAAAAGTGCTAGAAAGGGCTTGGCAGGAGGGCTCCCGCCTGTGGGCTTCGGGGCGGCCCGAGCTGGCCTGTCCGAGGGGACTGCAGGGCCCAGCCCAGGTGCTCCCCAGTGCAGCACACGCGGGCGCCCAGGCTTTGCAGAGCCTCTCACCCGGGTCACCCCTACTTACCATCACAGAGAGGCAGCAAGATATTGTCATTCTTTTATTTAAAAAATTTACCTTCGATGTGCTTTGTCACTTAAGCCCCATTTACAGCTGCGAAGCATCACAATTGTGGAAACTCACTCCTTCCTGTGGCCTGTTTTTAACATGATTTTTTGGACACGCACCTTAAAATTTCCGCAGTTGCATTTCTCCTGTGTAATTTCTGGAACTACTTTTACCGCTGACGAGTGACCCTGGGCCCGATTTCACGGAGTAACCGAGGCCAGCGTCCGTCGTCATCTTCTGCGAAGCCTGCTTTCCAGGGAGACTAGAGTCTGGATGTTCACTGTCACGAAGCACGTGCCACCTGACGCTGTGCCAGCGGCGAGCTGAGGCACCCAAACCCACTGGGCACGGGCCGTCCAGCTGATCGCGTGGGGTCCTCGTCGATGGTGGTAGCCGTGGCTTCTGACCCACCGGCTGGTGTAGACTAGACCACGGTGAGCAATCTCCGTGAGCTGGCACCCGCTACCCAGATCTGGGCCGCGGGGCCGCGGAAACCACCTCCACTTCCTCCAGGCTTTTGTCAGGAGCAGCAAATGTCTGGCCCCGTTTGAGGATGGGAGCAGGTGGGAGCCAGGAGCCCACGGGCCATCAAGAGGTCGTACCTTGTTGACGTTGTGTGAAGACTAAGGGCTGTTCTTCGGTCCCGGTGGACCCACGGATCCAATGCTTTTCACAGAACCCCTCTGTGCCAGTTGTTTTGGCTTCAGGGTGGCGAGACAGGGTGCACCGAGACCTAACGGCATCTCTACTCTGGCATCTCTAGCTTGACCAGAGGTCCGGTTAGTGAACGAACCGCAGGGGCGATCGGAGGCCTTCAGCTCTGCAGTGACGGCACAGCCCATAGCACAGCGCGGAACACAGGTCCTGGAGGAGATCCAGGGCCCTCGGCTCGTTCAGGACGGCTTCCTGACAGGATGCATGCATTAGCCCCAAAGGCAGAACTTACAGCAAGACTCCCACGGGTTTCCTAGAACGAGGCTACTTCCCACCAAGGGAGCTCACGTTCACTTCTGAGTAACCGAGCGCGTCAAGTTCCCCCGAACCCGACGTATGTGTCAGGGTGAGGGATCCTGGAAGGAAAGGCTTACATACATAGACTCTTGCGTCAGAAACATCACAAACATTCTGTTCCTTTTCCCTGACCTTCTGTTCCTTTTCCCTGACCCTAAATCTGGCTCTTCCATCTGGAAAACTTAAATCTTTTTATAATATTGGCGTATTTCTATCGTAAGACCTCTGGCAGAGGGATGGAAAAGATGCGTTTCTGTCTCCCAAAGGAGGGCGGTTTTCCCAGCGTACTAAGTCATTCCTTTGTCATCTCTTCTCCACCCTAAAAGCCCCAATTCACTAGCGGTTGAGTAGAAGACACAGTTTCTCCTCTCAAGCACCAAAACAGGAAGATGGGCGGCCGACAGACAAGAGCAGTAAGCACACAAGCAAGGATGTGACCGTGTCAGGTTATGAATAAAAACCCAGCTGCTGGGAACTGTGATTTGTTCCCTTCAGATACAGGGAAACATGTTTATACACACACAGCAGGAGATGACTTGGGGTCACAAGGTCCTGGGTAAAGCCGCGCGTCCGCCCCACGCCTCCCACTGCATCACCAGGAACCTAAGAATTACTGGGATAGGGTCCCTGCCTTTTCCCTTTACAGGAAAGGAAATGTCAGCTTCTCCAGCCCCTCACCTCATCCCTACTGCACGCAGCCCTTTCGTCGGAGGCACGATGCGCAAGGGTCCGGCCTTATGGATCTCCACCCACCACTCAGGCCGGGACCAGGGCCTGCCCAGCTCCCCTGCAGGCTCGCTGCTGGCCCCTTGGGTCAATAACCGTATCCTGCGCCCAGAGGTACACAACCTTCGCTTCTCTCACCAGAGCGTAGTTTTGCTTAAAGCATCACCGTTTTTTTTTTTTTTTTAAAGATAGCTAAAGAGATAAGTTTAAGGTCAAACTTAGAATCAAATTCCAGTTAGCTCAAATTTAGGAAAATATATAAAAATGAAGCCCTGGTCAGATTTAAATGAGTGGCTCATAGATGCGTCTTCGTGGATCCTTTGCCTCTGATAAGCAGCACAACTTCACTGATCAAGGGTATTCTTGGTTCTGTTTTCTGTCATTATGCTACTTTTGAATAGTTTTTTTTTTTTTAAGATTTTATTCATTCATTCATGAGGGACACACAGAGAGAGAGGAGAGAGAGAGAGAGGCAGAGACACAGGCCGAGGGAGAAGCAGGCTCCATGCAGGGACCCCGACGTGGGACTTGATCCCAGGACCCCGGGGTCACGCCCTGAGCCGGAGGCAGACGCTCCCCCGCTGAGCCACCTGGGCGTCCCTGAATAGGATATTTTTAAAAATCTATATTGTTCTGCTTCTTCATATTTCAGTTTCTTCCAAAATTCATGCTCTCGCCTAAGTCAACGATATCCGGTTACGACAAGTTATGCTTACGAGTCTAATTAACAAAGGTGCACGGGTTCCTGCTGAAGGTTTCCAAGTGCTCTCCTCGGACTCTTCGGTAGAATAGTCAAAGCAAGATGTCTCACATGCTACCGTGAATACAAAGACACCCCTCGCATGAGAGACAAGGCAGGAAGCGGGGATCTGAGTGGGGCGAGCGAGGAGGCCATCCCTGCTTCCCCACCTGGAAATCCTCCTGCAGCTCCGGGCCAATCATCCGTGTTTCTCGGGCTCCCCTGCGTGCTCCGTGATCTCACGTGCGAGCCCGCGCGGTGCTTACGACACAGCAAGGATGCAGGGACTGGTTGTGGAACCTCCGCTGACACGAGAACACCCCATTCCCTGATGCTGGAGCAGCAGAGGCCAGCGAGGAGAAGCTTCGCACCCGAGACCAGGGCTCAACTGCAAGCCCCACACCCTGTAACCACCTAGTCTCTGCAACCCCACTTTGTTTCAAACCACGCTTTTCTTCATCTGTAAATGGAAATGAGCAGTAGCCCTGAGTTCCTTGGGCTGTTTTCATGATTAAATCGGGGAGCGTGTGTAAAACGCCGCACAAGGTCTGGTATACAGGAAGGGTTCAACAAAACCATTAATATCGTCGTAAATTTGAGACTTTATGTCACTAAAATCCATTTTCTTTGCCAAAGACACAGGTACAATGCACAACCAAGTCCCATCTCATAATTCTGAAAGAATTTTGTTCACTCATGCATTTGCTCAAGACTACTATTCACTATTTTGGAATACTTTAGAATATTTGTAATTGTGATAAAACTTACTACTAAAATTCTTAGAAAGGTGATTTTGTTATGACATTACATAAAGGAGATATTCATGTGAGAGAAGAATAAAAAATAATTTAAATATTATGTAATCTAAATTACAATGCAGATAGGAAACTAAATATTCTTTTTTAAAATTCTTTTCTTTTTTGTTTTTTTAAATACATTTATTTTTTATTGGTGTTCAATTTGCCAACATATAGAATAACACCCAGTGCTCATCCAGTCAAGTGCCCCCCTCAGTGCCCACCACCCAGTCACTCCGTCCCTCCGCCCACCTCCCCTTCCCCACCCCTAGTTCATTTCCCAGAGTTAGGAGTCTCTCATGTGCTGTCTCCCTTTCTGATATTTCCCACTCATTTTTTCTCCTTTCCCCTTTATTCCCTTTCACTATATTCTTAATTTTGCACATGACAAGACATATTCAAGTACGTCATGAACGCAGAAGCCATTAGTAGCTGATTATATTTCCACACAAAGCCCACGTCCATAGGAGAGAAAGGGAGACATCATCTCCTTGACGATGGTCTTCATCTCCCCACATCTTCACACCCTGGTGGCATGTGTGACATGCACATGAGTGTACTCTACATTTTACAGACTTAATTCACAATGGGAAATACTTGCTTTTCCTTCTTTTTTTTTAATATTTAATTTATTTATTAATGAGAGAGAGAGAGGCAGAGACACAGGCAGAGGGAGAAGCAGGCTCCATGCAGGGAGCCCGATGTGGGACTCGATCCCGGGACCCTGAGGTCATCACGACCTGAGCCAAAGGCAGACTCTCAACCGCTGAGCCATCAGGGGCCCCGAATTGCTTTTCTTTTAAATTTAAAGAGAGGGTCATTGGTCAGTTACTTTAATTAATGAAAAATAAAATATTTAACTCAGAAACTATGTGACACTACAATCATATTTCAAACCATGTTGAATTTACATCTAAGATACATCTAGACGCCTGATTTCTACCTGTAATAACACATGTCCACATTTTCAACATACAGGTTTTGTATTCTCTTTATGACTGACAGGAAAAGCCAGTGTACAGGAGAAAATAAAGTATGTTTTCTGAAATGACCGACCAACTAAAATGTCTGATTATGGGCAATCCTGCTGCTGAGCCTCCTTTGCTGTCTTTCACTTCTACCCACGTCAAAGCCCACAGAAGCACTCAGTGGCTACGGGTCAGCTGAGAAAATCCCACCTCCAACCTAGCTATTAAATAATTTGCAGTTCCCCCCCCCCGAAACATTAAGAATTTTGCAGAGATTCAGCAGACACAATGATAGCAATGTGTGCATTTTGAAGAACACATTTAAAAATCCCTATACCAGGATCCCTGGATGGCTCAGTGGTTTAACGCCCCCTGCAGCCCAGGGTGTGATCCTGGACTCCCGGGATCGAGTCCCGCGTCGGGCTCCCTGCATGGAGCCTGCTTCTCCCTCCTCCTGTGTCTCTGCCTCTTTCTCTGTGTGTGTCTATCATGATTAAATAAATAAATCTTTAAAAAAAATTCCTATGCCAACTGAATCAAAACCTGCTGGCAGAAGGGGACTGCCGGACATGCACGGTCGTCCATCAGGTGGGGATGCGGGACGGTGAGACCAGTGGCCTCCATCAGTGACTGGGCCTGGTGACCCGTGGAGACATTTCTACGTGATGTTCCAAAAGGAAAGTGTGTTTTGTGCATAATATACGTGATCCTCTGTCCCACTCAGACTCAGAGCCCAAGGGAGAGGTGAGTAACAATCACTAATGAGAGAGCCAAGAAAAGCTCACAGAAAGCCAGCCAAACCTTATTAAACCTCACTGAGTTAGGAGCATGGAATGCTGGACTCAAGTCTGAAATCCTGAAGCCGCAACACTCGCCAGACGCTAACGCTGCTTGCGTACAACGTGCTTTGGGGGAAGAAGGTGAGGGTAAGAAGGTACAATAAGGAAAAAAAAAAACAACCCCATGGCTACAGCGTGGAGCTCAGTGTGGGCCTAAGTCCGTGCGTGAGGGGGATGTTTCAGCAATCAGATGACACGCGAGCGGCACATCTCCTCGGGCTGCTTCACGACGGAGCAGTTTTATTTGCTGGCGGCCGACGGCTGGCAACTACGAAGTCCTGGGCGGATAATACCCAAGAAGTAAAGTCCCGGAGGGACCCCAGAATTATCTAAGTCTCATGATATCTCGGTGGAGACAAAGGCACGGCCCACCATCCACCAGGTTGCTGTGCGCATGGCCGAGCTGCAGAAGGGCCACGTCAGCTCACCCCACCACCCTCACCCAGTCCGTCCGGCCACACCTGCGCTGAGCTGCCCCCTTCCCTCCTGCACGAGCACGTGCCCCCCAGGATCCCTGAGCCGGGCCGAGGCAGAGTGGAAGCTGCGTCTCAGGATGGGGGCGGCGGGCCCAGGCGACCCAGCGAGCGAACGCGCTGGCTGTGCATGCTTGCTCTACCGGGCACGCAGACCCGCGCTCACAAGCAGCGGATGGCTCACGTCCTGTAGAAACCTCGGGCCTGAGCCTCACGCCACCCGGTGATGGTCGGAGCCCTGGCTCGGGGGACACCGGAATAGGAACGATGGGACCACCTAGCTCAGCAGATCCACACAGGGCAAGGAACCCCACCTGGCCCGGACCTCCTCTCTGGGCTCACAGAGCAGGGGAACCAAGAAGAGCCCCAGCGCCTACGCGGGCTCACGCACTGGCTGCGGGATTCACTCTTACGAGGTGCACGAACGTCCAGGAGGGGCCGGAGCCACGCAGACAGCTTATTCTGGCAATGCCCCAGAGCCACGGCTCTCGCCCCCCGACGGTAGGACCCAGCTCGGGAGCTGCGAGGAGGGCCTGGTCCCTGCATCACCTGCGTCTGATCGTGAAGGAGTCTGGGATTTGTTTTAAGTTAGAAACCAACGCATTTGCGGGGAGATTTAAAGAACAGAAGGAGCTATCCCCCCAAATAGACTCAAACGACAATAAAAAAAGAATGGGGGCAACCTGGGTGGCTCAGTGGCTGAGCATCTGCCTTCAGCCCAGGGCGTGACCCCGGGGTCCCGGGATCAAGTCCTGAGTCGGGCTCCCTGCATGGAGCCTGCTTCTGCCTCTGCCTGCGTCTCTGCCTCTCTCTCTGGGTCTCATGAATAAATAAATAAAAATAAAAAAAAAGTGTTTTTCAGGGAAACAAACTGTGGCGTCTCCCCCCACCATTGGGGAAATATCTTAGTATGTTAGACCAATGGTTCCTGATTTTCAGTATCAAATTATCAGGCCATAAAACTAAGCTCCGCAGGAGAAGGACTCGATGGATGCTCGGTTCTTGATTAGCGCGTTGAACAATTCATTTCTCAGTGTTCGCTAAATGCCAGGCACCGTGCTGGGCCCTGGAGACACACGTAGTACCAGCAACTGGTTCAGGGCAAGGTCGGGGAACCAAAGAAGGAGATGTATCCGCCTGCCCACGAGCCTGAAGTCCAGGGCCCTGACCTCCCACGGGCCTGACCTCCCAGGACCCTGACCCTCACAGGGGCCTGACCTCCAGGGGCCTGACCTCCCACGGGCCTGACCTCCCAGGACCCTGACCCTCACAGGGGCCTGACCTCCAGGGGCCTGACCTCCCACGGACCTGACCTCCCAGGACACTGACCCTCGCAGGGGACCTGACCTCACAGGGCCTGACTTCCCCAGGGACTGACCTCCCACGGACCTGACCTCACAGGACCTGACCTCCCACGGACCTGACCTCCCACGAACCTGACCTCCCAGGACCTGACCTCCCATGGCCTGACCCTCCCAGGACCCTGACCCTCCCAGGGGACCTGATCTCCCAGGGCCTGACCTCCCAGGGACCTGACCTCCCAGGATCTGACCTCCAGGGACCTGACCTCCCTGGACCCTGACTCTCCCAGGGGACCTGACCTCCCAGGACCTGACTTCCCAGGGGCCTGACCTCCAGGGACCTGACCTCCCAGGGCCTGACCTCCCAGGGTCTGACCTCCAGGGACCTGACCTCCCAGGACCCTGACCCTCCCAGGGGACCTGACCTCCCAGGGCCTGACTTCCCAGGGGCCTGACCTCCGGAGCCTGACCTCCCAGGATCTGACCTCCCAGGATCTGACCTCCCAGGACCTGACCTCCCAGGACCCTGACCCTCCCAGGGGACCTGACCTCCCAGCGCCTGACTTCCCAGGGGCCTGACCTCCCACGGACCTGACCTCCCAGGACCTGACCTCCCAGGGACCTGACCCTCCCAGGGGACCTGACCTCCCAGGGCCTGCCCTCCCAGGGACCTGACCTCCAGGGACCTGACTTCCCAGGGGCCTGACCTCCAGGGACCTGATCTTCCAGGATCCTGACCCTCCCAGGGGACCTGACCTCCCAGGGCCTGACTTCCCAGGGGCCTGACCTCCGGGGCCTGACCTCCCAGGATCTGACCTCCCAGGACCTACCTCCCAGGATCTGACCTCCCAGGGACCTGACCTCCCAGGATCTGACCTCCAGGGACCTGACCTCCCAGGACCCTGACCCTCCCAGGGGACCTGACCTCCCAGCGCCTGACTTCCCAGGGGCCTGACCTCCCACGGACCTGACCTCCCAGGACCTGACCTCCCAGGGACCTGACCTCCCAGGACCCTGACCCTCCCAGGGGACCTGACCTCCCAGGGCCTGACCTCCCAGGGACCTGACCTCCAGGGACCTGACTTCCCAGGGGCCTGACCTCCAGGGACCTGACCTCCCGTGGGCTGACCTCCCAGGGCCTGACCTCCAGGGGCCTGACCTCCAGAGGCCTGACTTCTAGGGCCTGACCGCCCACAGGCCTGACTTCCCAGGGGCCTCATGCCCCCAGTGCAGGGAGCGCTCACAGTGACCCTCCATCTGCGAAGCCACCTTTAGGGAAGTAAAAGAACCATCACAGGGTCCCTGTGACGATAACAAGTCGGACTTGCCAAGCGCCCCCGACGGAGACCTCAGCCACAGTCACCAACAGCTCTTGGCAACAGCAAAGGTAACTTCGCTAGAGCCTGGATTGGGATCTGTCTGCTGCTGGGAGACTCCCTGTGGGGCGCATCCTAACACCATGACCTTCCCGGTTCAGAGGCAGCGAGGACACCCCAAACCAGAGCCCCTGGACTGCGAGAGGCTCCAGAGGGGCACCTGCCAGAACTGCAGGGCTGGGCTCAGCGTCAGGAATACCCCCCACCCCCCATCCCGCTTGCTGCTCACCTCCTTAGGCTGGTGGGTTTGCAAGGGCTCCCCTAGCCTCCCTTCCTCTCCCCTTCCCATGCCCCGTCCCTGCTCCCCTTCCCTCCCCAAGCCCCGTCCCTGCTCCCCTTCCCTCCCCAAGCCCCGTCCCTGCTCCCCTCCCCATGCTCCGCCCCTGCTCCTAGAAACAAACTAGAAGCTTTAAAACAAGATCTCAGTAAATTACTCAGTATTTGGTGATAAATGGAATCAAAGTAGGATATACTCTGATCCTTGCAGGGATCTTAATTTTTATCAATGAAAAGATTAACATAAGGTCACAAAGCAGAAAGGCACACAGGTGACTGATACAAGGAATCTTCTAGAGAAATGCGCTGGAGAGGCCAGGAGGGGAGGAAACAGAAACTACCATTTTATAAAAGGTTAAGAAAAGAGAGAAGCGTCAACAGGCCAGGATAAAACCACACTTTCTCCTCGACTGACCCTTTAAAACACTCTATGGTTTAAGTGTTTTATCAACAAGACTCTAAAAAACTAACCAGCACACCAGCCAGGCGGGCCCGTTTGTGGCGCAGGTGCAGAGGCAAGTGTGCCAACCGCTCGTGCCCGCAGGTGATGTCCCTGCACCCTCAGCCGCTCGGCAACATGGCTCTCGGTTTCAGGGCTACGGCTGGCTTTTCTGTCTCCCTTCCTCCCTTGCAGCTCTGTGTGGGCCACACGTCCCCCCCCCCCTTGTTCAGAATTACATCTGTGATGCCTGGCACACCTAAGTACTGCTAATAATACAAATACGGAAATGTATAAAATAGGGAAGTAGCTTTGGCAACACACATTTTATGTGGACGTGTGTGGTACACATGGATGTGTACCACATGGATGTACATGGACAGACCACCCCTTACAGGCTCTAGGTCTGTTATTAATAGTGGATCAAATGGCTCCAATTCTTTAGAAAAAAATTCTAAAAATGAAAATTTTCCCATGTAACATTCCACTTTTTTCTACAACTTTTCTTGATGTACAAATAGGACTTTTTACCTGTTTTTTTTTAATGCCCTTCTGTTTATTTTATTTCTCATTAAAGATTTTATTTATTTATTTTTTATTTTTTTAAATGTATTTTAGAGACAGCGAGTGAGCAGGGGTGATGGAGAGGGAGACAGAGGATCGCAAGCCGACTCACACTGAGGGTGTAGCTTGGTGCAGGGCTGGGCTCCACGACCCTGAGATCGTGACCTGAGACCAAACCAGGGGTCAGCGCTCAGCCGACCGAGCCACCCAGGCGCCCCAGCTGTAGGTACATGGGACTCTCGTCCCTTGAAGAACAGGTTTCTGAGAAATGCTAAGCTAAAGTCTTGAAAATATTCACACGCCTGCACATCAAAAGAATTGGTACCTGTCCATAGTTTTAATATTTTCTGAAGGTTTTTAAGGGTGGGATCAGCCTTGCAGGGTAGCGCAATCCACCCTCACGCCCGCTAAAGCATCAATGTTGATCACGTCGTTACAAAGTCAACGGCTCACGCGGCTTAACTCCAGGTGGAAGGAGCCTAGGGCTGGTCACCCAGCACAGCGCGGTCAGCAGGCCTGAGAGGGGCCAGGGGGCGCCCTGCCTCTAGTTCTGTGACCGAAGGACTCTCACCTGACGTGCAAAATGTATTACGGCCTGCGAAGACCCGCTGCCGAGGAAGGCCCCAGCACGCGGTCCTGCTACCCTCCCCAGCCCTCTCTTCCTCGCTTCAGAACACGGAAACCGAGGGCAGCGGCGGCCACAGCTGGGTGAGGTCTGGAGCGCCCGTCACTGAGTCCCCACCTGGAGCTGAGCCCCTGTGAACGCGGTAACTGGCATCGAGCATAGACTAGTCTCGACGGGAGCCACTCTGCGAGCACCGTGAAGTCAGCACCGTGACAAATCTGTCACCACATGAGGCGGCAGGAGGGGACGTTCTCCATCACCCCAGAAAGAGGCGTCCCGAGTGGACTGCAGTGTGGTCTACACGGGGGTCAACGCCAAGGAAAGCCTAGCTCGGGCCAGTTCATCTTCCCGTGTGGACACTACACCCCACCAGAAAAGAGGCATGCGCCCCTCGCTCATGCGAAGCGCGTTACCCAGAGCGTGCACTGAGCCTTGTCTCCACAAGCACTTAGCAGTTCAGAGGTCGCGGCCACGCGGTTCGCCCCAGTGCACGGGAACGGGCAGGGGACAGCGGGAGGCGTGCCGGGGGCGGCAGCGGCCACACCATGAGTGCCCTGTGCCTCTCGGGCAGCCGACCCAACAGTGCTTCAGCAAACGTGCCCCCCGCCCCCGGTCTGGGCTGCGGAGCCATCGGTCCCGCCTGCGGGGAAGTCTGTTCCCAACATGCCCAAGGGTCGCGCAAACCCCAGGATTTGAGCCTGCACACATGGGTCCCCGAGCGGGACCCCAAGGAGGCGACTGGTTCACGATTCCTTGTCATCAATGGCTGGTGACTGCCAAGCTCGTGTCTGGGACACATGTGCCCCCCACAGGCAGTACAGGGACCGCTGGCAAGAGAAGCCCTACTGAGCTTGGGGAGCCGAGGCCACGCGGACAGCCAAAGCTGGCAGGCGGGGATCCCGCGAGGGTCCGCCTGACCCAGAGTCCGCTGACAGCAGGTCCCCGGGATGTCATGCGCATCTGGCTTTCCTCCTCTGGCCCACTGGGCCTCCTCCACTTGGGCACAGCAACCGAGTGGCGGCCGTGGGCGGGTTGCGTTGGGCCCGGGTGAGCGGGGCCGCGGGGACTCACCTGGGCTGGTGTGGGCGGTGGCCAGGCCATGGGGGGTGCAGGCACAGGGGCGGAGAGGGCTGGAGGCAGCACGCAGTCTGGTACACGGGTGAGCGGCCAGGACCCAGGGTGGCAGCGCACTCCACGCGGGGCTGCATGCAGCACGGGCCCGGAGCAGCCGGCGCGGCCGGGCAGGCCTCGTGGGAGTGGCTCTGGGCCGCCAGGGGCGGGTGCAACGGGCCCGGGCAGCAGCATTGGGCCAACATCGCAGGCGCTCCCTGGGGCTGGTCCACGGGCAGAAAGGAGGACTTCACTGCGCCATTGACTTGCAGGCCCCCATTCGGACTCCCTTTTGCCCCCGGTGCCTCTCTGGGCGTAAGCTGCTGTGCGGCGAGGTCCCCGTCACAGGGCGGGAGGGCGCCGGGAGCGGGAGCACCGGTAGCGATGCCGCTGTTGCTCAGAACCACAGAACTGCTGTTGCCAGTGCTCACAGCCATGCTCCAATTCCTTGGCCCTAAGAGAGAAAATGATACAAAACCAGCCAGTGACAGTGGGCAGCCAGCTATACAGACATGACAGGAAAGCTGGGGACAGGAGTCGAGGGAGTGGGGGAAGCCCAGCGGCCGCTGCAAGGGGCCCAGTGGGTCCTTGGTGCCTGGGCCGTGGAGCTCCTGCCCTCGGTGCACCTGCGAGCCGCCGTCCCCACTGCGCCTCCCCGTCCTCGGTGTGGAGTACAGGGGAAGACTTAGCACATCGTAGGACTGGAAGGTGGCAGAGGGCACCAACGGCGCCCTTCGACCCTCCACCCGGGAGTGGGGTGTTAGGAGCCACCATGATGGCAGTGAGTTGTGTAGGTTAAAATAATTTGAATGATCTTCAGAATGTCTCATGTGTTAGAAAAATCTCAAGAAAATCTATTTCCACTAAGTCACTCAGGTTGTAGACAACAGACAAAAATAAATAAATAAAAAGTAATCAGCTAAGAATTGTCATGACTAAGATAACAGACATCAACGTTTTTTTCCCCTCAACCGATCAATATAATGCTTTAGAAAATGAACAAACATGCCATAAAAGTTGCTAAGAACTTATTACTTCGTCTTCTGTGTTATGTAGCATTGCTCGCACTTGACAAAAATAATAGTATGAATAGGAATTTGCTTGAAATGAGATTTTAAATTTTAATTTTTTTTCCTTTGAGCCTCAGTTCTTCCTAGGTATTAATTGGATAATAATCAATGTCCATCTCATAGGACCACTATGAGAATGTAAAAATTTTCTGTCAACCATTAAGGGCTTAGAGGAGGGAGGAAAACCTCCAGGCTCATTTTACGAGGCTGGCGTTATCCTGACACTGCAAGGAAAGAGAACTACAGGCCAGTTTTCCTGATGAATAGAGCGGCAAAAATCCCAAATACAACATTAGCATACCGAGTTCAACAGTACATTAGAAGGATCACACACCGTGCTCACGTGGGATTTACTGCAGGGATGCAAGGATGGTTCAACACTTGTGCATCAGTCAACGTGACTCACTTTAATAGAACGAGGGACAAAAGTCATATGGAAATCCCAACAGATGTAGAAGAAAGTATTTGAGAAAATTCAACGTCCATTTATGGTAAGAACCCTCAGCAAAGTGTAGAGGGAATGTACCTCAACCCAGTAAAGACGACATATGACAAACCATCCGCGAATATCCTCGATGGTGAAAATCTGAAAGTTTCTCCTTTACCATCAGTAACAAAAAAAGGAGGCAGCCAGGGTGGCTCAGCGGTTTAGCGCTGCCTTCAGCCCAGGGCAGGATCCTGGAGACCCGGGACCAAGTCCCACATCGGGCTCCCTGCATGGAGCCTGCTTCTCCCTCTGCCTGCGTCTCTGCCTCTCTCTCTCTCTCTCCCTCTCTTCCCTCTCTCTCTGTCTGTCTCTTATGAATAAATAAATAAAATCTTAAAAAAAAGGAAGAATATAAAAAGTGCTTCCTAGCTTTAAAGCCAAAATTCTGCTTTAAAACAGGAGGTGAGACACCTGAAGCTTAGAGGAAATGGTGTGGGTGGATCTGAGTTTGAACACTGACTCTACTACTTTCTACCTTTGAGAACGGGGCTGGATTATTGACACTCGTACTGTCTCCACATCTTGGTTCTTCTTAGAGCTGAATTCCAAATGCAAATGAGCACAACTGTGCCAGAGAGCAACATGGCACCGTTAATAAGAAGTTTAAATGCCCCTGTCCCTTGACCCACAGCACTACTGGGAATTTAGCTTTTGGATACACTCGAACAGTGTGTGGAGATACATGCACAGACGAAGATGTTCCAGACCGCACCACTGTCCGGACCAGCAGAAAGTGGAAATAATCTAAAAATGCCACCAACCGCGGACTTGAATTCTGCGTAGCCGTATTGGGCATTCCACACAATAAAAAAGAACGAGTCATGTCGGGCTGTGCTACTTCCCTACGGGACGAAGTCCAAAGTCCATCTTTATGTGTAAATAGAGCCCAGCTACGGGACAGCCTACGCGGGGTGAATGCATTTCATTAAACAGGAGAGAGAGACACGTATTATGGTCGGGGCACACGTGATTGTCAGAAGGGCATAAAAAATGGTAAGATTGCTTCCTGCTGGGGAGTTGGACTGGGAATTTTGGAGAAGACTTTTCACATCTCATTTTCTGTACCATGTACGACTTTTGCTACAATTGTGTCTTCTTCATAGTCATAAAATACTAATAAAACAACATATAAAGTCTCCAGCACAGTGACTGACGGTGCTCGAAGGTAATTATCATTAAAATGTAAGAACAGAAACAGTTATCTTACCTCAAGGGTATCGGGGGAATGGTTTTAGGACCTCTGAAGTATATCTGCTGTTGCAATC
The DNA here is from genome assembly GCF_905146905.1 of Nyctereutes procyonoides. Classification (NCBI taxonomy): domain Eukaryota; kingdom Metazoa; phylum Chordata; class Mammalia; order Carnivora; family Canidae; genus Nyctereutes; species Nyctereutes procyonoides. The sequence goes on along the minus strand of NW_026575117.1, from coordinate 233,606 downwards.
ACAGCCACACAATAGCCTGAATAACTGGATGGAGCAGGAAATGAAAGCCAAGCTAAGGAGCCAGAACTGGCGCACAGAGTGTGCAGGAAGGGTTTCCGTGTCTGAATCACTGCCGCCAGGGGTTTCTGGAAACACACGTGACCATCTGTTGGACCAAAGCTACCTGTGGATCGGGACCAGTTCCGCACGCGGCGGGCAGGCAGTGTGGACGCTGCAGAGACCCCTCGGCCCCATCTCCTCGCGGAGAGAAGAGTCGTCAACTCACGCGATCACAGGGATCACACGAGTACCTCTTGCCCTGGCTTGGGGCCCAGGGAACTCACGGCTTTAGAGCGATAGAACGTGTAATTACGTGCAATACACACTAATAGCATAATTAAGTGTAATAATCTAGTAACACGTATTTTCATAATATATGGAAATTACATTTAAAAGACAAGAGCTAGTCCTCATGGGACATACTATGGTATAACCACAGCAGGGCTGCTGAGTTATGAAAGTCTCATTCATCTTATTCACCTTATTCCGAATAGTTGAGGACACGGTTCCTAAGGAATGCAGCCAAGCTCCTAGGGCGCAGGGGCGTGGGGAGTGGCTGCGAAAGCCCCGCAGGGGCCACCTGGCAGTGCAGGTTAGGACTGCACACAGCTGGAATCTGTGAAGGTAAGATCTAAATGTCACGTTGAGGAGAATCCCTGGGCCTGTTCCCCTGGCCGCTGGGACCCCACACGGCAGGGCGCACCAGCAGGAGACGCACAGCCCCAAGGCCACCGATGGCCACGCAGGGCCTTCCCCACGCAGGACCCCCCTCGACTCGACCCTCCGGAAAGCAGGTGTGCGGGCATCACCGGTTGGCTTTGCTAAAGAGAACTGGGGACACAGACTCCAGGGCCGACGCCACGGGTTTGGGGCTTTCTGCTAAAGGGCTGTCCACAAGCTCGATCACGTCATCACATCCCCATCAGCAAACTCAACAGTGGGCGGCCAGATGGGATCCCTCGCGTGGTCCCATGTTGTGGCCGGTCCCCTTCAGGAGAGCGACACTCTCTCCCCACCCTGCACAGTTCCACTAAGGAAAACCCCAAACACCCAGTGCTTCTCAAATGCAAGGGTCACTTGGGGACGTTGCTAAAGTGCAGATTCCGATCCAGTCCACCTGCAGGGGTGCAACGGCCAGTGCCAGGAACACACCTGGTGTAGCAGGGCATTGGGCAGCGACCCACGGAGGAGGCCGCCGGAGGGTCCGGCCTCCTTACGGCAACACCGTTAAAGCAGCGTGGACCCGACAGGCAGGGGCAGCATAAGAGTGACAGAAATAAGGGGCTCTGGGCAGCCCGGGTGGCTCAGTGGTTTAGCGCCGCCTTCAGCCCAGGGTGTGACCCTGGAGACCCGGGATTGAGTCCCCGGTCGGGCTCCCTGCATGGAGCCTGCTTCTCCTTCTGCCTGTGTCTCTGCCTCTCTCTCTCTCTGTCTCCTCTCTGTGTGTCTCTCATGAATAAATAAAAAAATAAAATCTTAAAAAAAATAAACCCATAAAAAAAAAAAGAAATAAGGGGCTCCTGTTCTGCAGAGGAGAGAAAGTGCCCCATCTGCCCGGCAGAGGTTCCAGTTGGCAGCTAAGCTTACGTACAGCCCACCGGTGTCAGGGCACAGAAACAACCCACAGACCTCAGTCATGCTGGCGGACTCACAAGTGCGACTAGAGCACCGCGTCCACTCAGCTGGGGGGACCGTCTTCTTCCCTCAAGACGCGAGGGGACGGAGGTAGTTTCTCACACCAGGTATAAGGGTCTGGGGAAAACCTGTATCCACTGCTTGTCAAATGTGTTGAAACATGAAATCATCCCCTCAAGCTGCTTGAAGCTCGTCCCTAACGACGGCTCGTCCCCAATCACTGGCAGCAAGCCAACCTACTAATACATGGTGCTGCGGCCACAGAAGCGGGTGCTCAGCGGCCTGCAGAAGCCAGGCGCTTCCCCTCAAAGGGCCGTCGGAGCTGTTTTTAGCATCTCATGGAGCCTAGCACTTTCCTTACAATAGCTCTTTGTAGACGTTCCTAAACCCACCGCAGGGAACCTGAGGGTTCCAAGGACGGAGGTGGGACCAACGTGGATCCCAGGATTGGGATCTGGCCTCAGGCCCACCTGCCTCCAACCTCAGGATGCCTCCAGGCCAGAGCCCGGTCCCCCAGCGTTTGCAGGACCACCGCAGGCTGTTAGTACAAAATGCAGTCTGCAGGGCCGCATGAAAAATAGCCTCCGAATTCAGGATTTCCCAAGATAGTTTTGAACGGCACAACGCAGCATCCAAGAGTGTCAGAGACGTGATGTCACTGAATTTAGAAGTCGCTTTCCATCCGTGCAAACCTGAAAAGCAAGGCAGGGAGCTGAGCGTTGGTGTCACGCGCTGTTTGGACAGTTTCGAAACGTGATTGTGACCTGACAGCAAAATCTGCACCTTTAGTCAAAGAGTCAGATCCTGTTAGGGAACTGAAATGGCTGGTCTTGTAAGGAGACGTGATCTTCTCCCCTTCTGAGACAAATGAAACATTCTTATTTTTCAGTTTGTGAACTTTCTACCCCTAAATGCTCCTTCAACAAGAACACTCTGTGGTATCTTCACTTAATCACTGGTAAGGATTGCATGTGTTGCAAAGAACTACACAAAAATAAGGTAATGTGGGCAGTTCGGGGGGGCTCAGCGGTGGAGAGCGGCCTTCGGCCCAGGGCATGACCCCGGGGTCCCGGGATCGAGTTTCGTCGGGCTCCCTGCATAGAGCCTGTTTCTCCCTCTGCCTGTGTCTCTGCCTCTCTCTCTCTCTCTGTGTGTGTGTGTGTGTCTCATGAATAGATAAATAAAATCTTAAAAAAAAAAAAAGGTAATGTGGCTGTTGTTCCCCTTTCTCATAAATGCCATAACTGCAGTCATCCTCCCCGGGAGACAGTGGTGCACCTTGAGCCTCGAGTGCACCTCGAGTGGTACCCCAGCCCACATTCTGTGGGAGCCCGCCGGGGGCAGGATGCTCTCCCTGCACCATGAAAAAGCAAACTGACTGAATCAAAGAAATCTGAGAGTCACAGAGTCACTATTCTTTTACAATGAAAGCTATTTTCCTTTTTTTTTGAAAGCTATTTTCTATTAAATGCATATTATCAAGAAGGTAGTTTTTTTTAAGGTAGTTTTGACTTCCGATAACAAACACCATCCTCTGAAAATGAAATCTAATACTTTCATACGACCTCTTTTCATGCACAGACTCTATACTGATCAAGACCTCAATAAACTGTGAATGTGCAATGTTTCACTTGTACGACCTCTCGTGGTATTCACAGGCGGCTTGGTGATATGCAGGAAGAAAGCGGCCTGACAAAATTTCCCTCCCAGATTTGCAACCAAAAAATATAAAAGTTCAATGACCTTTGGAAGATCTTACGGTGTCACAGCAAGTCGGAAAACCGACGCTGGGAAGGAAGCAGCGCTATCGCCAGCTATGGGTTTGGCTGTCAAAGCAGAGACACCCCGACCCTGGCCGGGGCCCCGCGGGCCCTCCTGGCTGCAGACCCAGCGACCTCACTGTGCTTCTTTGTATGTGCAAGGTGCCTGGGGTAACAGGTCTACCCGGGAAGAGCAGCGTAAAATAGCGCTCATCGTTTACATCCGGGATAAGTGATAGTCAAGAGCATCGTTTCAGCATCGACACTCGTCTTCCCAAATTCCTCTTCCACGGGCACTACGGCTGTGTTGCCGTCATGAGGACAGTTCGCCTGCAAACTTACCAGCCTGCGCCCCATGCGCCACAACCCCCCACGCTCACGACAGCGCCGCCTCCAAACATCCACGCCCTTGGAAAAGAAAGGTTTCGTATATTGAGTTTCACGGTCACGTGAGCCCACAGGTATAACGAAGCACATGTAAAATAAGACCGGTGGAGTTTTCTATAATTATTCATATCCATCAAAGGTCTTTCAAACACGTTCTGGAAAGCCGTCCGATAAGTGTTCACCTAACCCAGGCGCCAGCCAGGCCATCGTCTGGACTCTGCCTCGGAGGGAATGTAATAAATACAACAAGTGTTCACTAAATTGCAGGCCTGTTACAGCACTCAAGGCTTCCAGCGCAGTGAAATCGCTTTAGTAATAAATATTTTTTAAAAAATTACATCGCTTTAGTAATAAATATTAAAAAAAAATTACAGGCCAAGGGCCTGGCCACAGAGGTTCTGATTGAATTCATATTGTAAAGGTCTGTGCTCATTAGCGTCTTTAAAACTCCTCAGTCGATTCCAGTGTGCGGCCAGGGCTGTGAATCACCGATTTATTTACTTTATTAATCAATGCCGAACAAGTCGCAAGAGCAACTGCCACTCGAAATGCACAACGTGCAGAAAGACGCTGCTCTCTACTAAAACACGGAACAGACGCTCCACGTCACACGAGCCCCAGAGCGTTTAGATCTTCTTATGTCTCTTCCTGCTCCAGTGAAGAGCACTTTCGAGGTTGTGAGGGCGGGACGGGGCGCAGGCAGGAAGAGCCTTCCCGGCACAGTCTGGGAGGCAGCCTGCAGAGGTCACACGCGGCGATGCTGCGAAAACCAAAACGTGGCACCGCGTGGCCCCAAACCTGAGGATCAGCCCACTCAAGTTTAGGGTACAGCCAATTTGACTAATGAGTTTACCTAACCCTCAAGAAAAATTATGTCCCCAGCCCATTGTCAATCTTCAAAATGAAGTCCCAAGTCGCCGTATTTTTCTTTTTTTTAAAGACTTATTTATTCACGAGAGAGGGAGAGATGCAGGCAGAGGGAGAAGCAGGCTCCATGCAGGGAGCTGATGCGGGATTCGATCCCGGGACCCCGGGGTCACGACCTGGGCCGAAGGCAGGTGCTCAACCGCTGAGCCACCCAGGCGCCCCTCAAGCCCTTGTATTAAAAGAGCATGTCCTCCGAACTCTTGTACCAAAAAAATAAATAAATAAATAAAAAGAAAGAAAGAAAACAAAAGAAAGGGAAAAAGAAGAAGGAAAAGAAAACGACTGCATTTTAAGCATCTTAAATGTTCCAATTCTCAGACCAGAGAGGCTTCAGATGCCAGGCCCGCATCTCGCCTCACACCCCGACAAGTAAGAACCCCAGGACGCTCTGGTAATGAGCAGCGTCCCCCCGCCCCATGAGATAGGTCTACACTGAGGCCATAAGATTCCATCTGAAACTACTACCTCCAGTAAAACCCTGAAACGGGCAACTCCGCACCCAGCGATCCATCTGCAGCTCTTCCCCAGCGGAAACAGGATCGTGTTCGGGCTTCACTGATGTGCTGAGCGGGTCCCAGGGGCGCCTTAAGACCCCGGGAATGTTAATCCCTCTCTCATCCCTGAAACTCAAACTGAGCAGTGCAAAGGAAAAACACATCACGGAGATAAATCAAATCAAGAAAATCCTACTCCCACATAGTGTGAGGTGGAGGAATGTGAGAGAATTTTTCAGACGTCTTCCCCGACGTCCGAAACAGAGATCAATCAGCACCGAAGACTTGAGGTCGTTTGGGTCAGACGGTGACAGTGTTGGGTTTTAACATCACCCTCAGGACTACAGAAGGTCTCCCCACAAATGCTCAGTGTCTGGTAGCCAGCTCTGCCCCCACCATTCTGGGTAAGTCTGAGCAGCAGCAAATCCAGTTTCTGAGAGCAATGCCCCAAAACGGGCTGTCGTCCAAGGGCAGCCAACGGTGGCGCAGGGCACCCTTCACATTTTTCAGTTAAAAAGGTGAATGTCCTTCTTCAGCAAGCATTTATTTATTACGTGGCTACTGTGTCTGCAGCAAACGTCCTTCTCGGGGCCCACATGCGTGCACCTGCAGGGTATGAGCCCGCGTGCTGCTGACTAAGTCGGCGAAGCACAGAAACCAAGACGGAGTGAACAAAGGCCGCCCTCTTTCCAGTTGTGCTTCTCGAAGTTTTGCTTTAGTTCCTTTGTTTTGTATTTTTCCCAAGAAGACTGACAGGCTAAGCACCCCGTGTGTCCAATCCTAAACACCCACGTGTATTTTCTGTGGTCACGTGGGACCGGGACCGGCCACTGGGAAAGACCTGGCCGTGATCACAGGGCCCAGGCTGCCGGTGCTCCGGGCGGCCGTGTGCAACCTGCTGGCACAGGGCTCCCACCGGAGGCCAGCAAGGGCTGACCGGCTCAGGGTGGAATGCAGAGACCCTGGAGCAGGTTCAAATGTTGGGCGAATCAGTGCTAGGACACGCGTCATTTTCCAGACGGCACAAGGTCAACATGTGTTTTCTAAGCTGTTTTGTCGGTCTAGCTTTCAGACGCCTACATTTTTCATGATCAGTGCAAACAGTTCATGCTCACAGTCCTACAATTTACATCCGTGATGGAAGCTACATGAAGAGTGCAAGATGCATGAAAATACTCCTGCCTTATTTGTGTGAACGAGAACAGGAAGCTACAAATGAAGCGTAATCCAATAAAAAGTGTCCTAATGTTTAAGATCAGCAATGAAAGCATTTGGTCTAATTGGAGCTGTAACGTCTAAAAATAAATGACATAATGCAAAGAGATCACGTATGTTTGCACTTTAAGAAGCACCAACGTGCCGCAGACATTAAATCCACAGGAAGCAGTGACTCCACCGACCGCAAGTGAAACACGCACTAGTTGGGAGTTTATTTTCATAGTTTAGTGACTTCTGAGGCTTCAAAGAAAACTAGAGCTTTCTTAATTATAAATTCTATCATAAATACTATCATAAAAAATAAACTTCTGGTGGGTAAGAAGGATATATTTTATTCTTTTTCTTTCTTTCTTTTTTTTTCAATCTGTTAGGGAAAACTATACCAAATTGCAAAGTGTGCTCTCAATGTTCTTGCAATATCACCAAAGAAACTCATTGAGGGTCAGTGATTTGCAAGAAATACCCCAGTTTTCACAAAGTTTTTATCTGCTTAATTTCTTTTTTTTTCTGCTTAATTTCTTTAAAATTTACATTTTACTCTCAGACATACAAATATTTCACAAGTTGAAACAGTCTGCAATTTCCTGCCAGTGGCATATAAATTATCCACTTCAAGCAAAAGCGAACACGGCAGGAATAAGATTGATGTTATTTAAGGTACAAACTTGCAAGGAGCAGCAAACAAGCGAGAGGGCTCACGCAGTGGGATGAATCCAGACAACGATGTTGAGCTATAATCATCAAACTAGCTAAGACATTAAGACCGAACCATCCCCAAGGCTGGGAAGGACCGAAGTGCTATCTCTACCACAGCACCATACGCCCACGTACCAAATTAACACACGCACGCCTTAAATGTCCACAACGGTAAATGTCAAATGTATTCAATAAAAAAGAAAATGTGTGCATGCGGCCCACGTGTTCCGACTTCCACTTGGCGAAGTAAATCAACGACCGTGCGACCGACTCGAGCACGGCTGGAGGACTGGAGGACACACACGGCCTGTGCTGCACACGGTCATCGCTGCGGGTCGGACTTGCTGCGGGGGCGTGGGTCTCCGTCGAGATCTTCCCAGACTCCGGTCCGTATAGGTCGGAAGATGCTAATGTTTTACCGTCTTCTTACAACATCTATTTACACAAGTAATTAAACTAACTCCTAGGGTTCTACACCTATTTTTCTACCAGCTGAGGAGAGAAGCACATGTTTTCAAAATCCTCTCATTTAGAGGCTAAAGAAGACTCTCAAAGCACGAAGCAACATAAACTACCTCAAGATTGGAAGTTTCCTCCCGACTTACTAAAGAAAGAACATTTTAATAAACCCAAGAAATGGTTGGACCTCAAGGTGTTAGATCAAAATTCAAATAAACTTCCTAAGATTCTAATGCATTAAGATGCCATCCAAAGTTCAAACCAAAACCTGTGAGCAGAAATTTTAAATTCGATCCTAGAAGCAGAGAACAAAACTGTTTTCAAGTAAACTCTCAAGACCCCAAATTCACACACATGGAAGCATGAGTAAATGTGTTACCTCCGTGTGCAGGGCAGCGAGTCTGGCTGGGGCCTGGCTGGTTGGCGCTGCTCCGAGGCCCGCTGGGAGCTGCAGGGGTGGGGAGCTCCGGGGTGGGGAGCTCCTAGGCGGGGAGCAGCAGGGGTGGGGTGCAGCAGGGGTGAGGAGCTGCAGGGGTGGGAGAGCAGGGCTGGGGAGCAGCAGGGGTGGGGAGCTGCAGGGCTGGGGAGCAGCAGGGGTGGGGAGCTGCAGGGGCGGGGAGCAGCAGGGCTGGGGTGCAGCAGGGGCGGGGAGCAGCAGGGGTGAGGAGCTGCAGGAGCGGGGAGCTGCAGGGGCAGGGAGCAGCAGGGCTGGGGTGCAGCAGGGGTGGGGAGCAGCAGGGGCGGGGAGCAGCAGGGGTGCGGAGCTGCAGGGGTGGGGAGCTCAGGGGTAGGGAGCTGCAGAGGTGGGGTGCAGCAGGGGCGAGGAGCTGCAGGAGCGGGGAGCAGCAGGGGCGGGGAGCTGCAGAGGTGGGGAGCGGCAGTGGTGGGGAGCGGCAGGGCTGGGGTGCAGCAGGGCTGGGGTGCAGCAGGGGTGGGGAGCGGCAGGAGCAGGGAGCTGCAGGGGTGGGAGCAGCAGGGCTGGGGAGCAGCAGGGGTGGGGAGCTGCAGAGGTGGGGAGCAGCAGTGGTGGGGAGCGGCAGGGGTGGGGAGCTCAGGGGTAGGGAGCTGCAGAGGTGGGGTGCAGCAGGGGCGAGGAGCTGCAGGAGCGGGGAGCAGCAGGGGCGGGGAGCTGCAGAGGTGGGGAGCAGCAGTGGTGGGGAGCGGCAGGGCTGGGGTGCAGCAGGGGCGGGGAGCAGCAGGGGTGAGGAGCTGCAGGAGCAGGGAGCTGCAGGGGTGGGAGCAGCAGGGCTGGGGAGCAGCAGGGGTGGGGAGCTGCAGAGGTGGGGAGCAGCAGTGGTGGGGAGCGGCAGGGGTGGGGAGCTCAGGGGTAGGGAGCTGCAGAGGTGGGGTGCAGCAGGGGCGAGGAGCTGCAGGAGCGGGGAGCAGCAGGGGCGGGGAGCTGCAGAGGTGGGGAGCGGCAGTGGTGGGGAGCGGCAGGGCTGGGGTGCAGCAGGGGCGGGGAGCGGCAGGAGCAGGGAGCTGCAGGGGTGGGAGCAGCAGGGCTGGGGAGCAGCAGGGGTGGGGAGCTCCGGGTGGGGAGCTGCAGGGGTGGGAGCAGCAGGGCTGCGGAGCAGCCAGGGAGGCGCAGTCTGGCGGAGGGCAGGCCTGCAGCCGGGCCTCCCATAGGCCAGGGCCGGGGGTGGGAGCTCGGCAGGGGCAGGGCAGGGGCAGGGGCTCTGAGAGCAGAGCCGAGAGCCCAGCAAGCCGGGAGCGGGAGCCAGCAGCGATGCCAGCACAGGGCAGGGTGGCGCAGCCAGGATATGAGGGCGGCCGCATGTCGTTTCTAGCCTTTTCCTGCTCCGACTCGGAAACTACAACAAGGACTGTTTTCAGTTAGAACCTCCTTTGATCTTTGGGATTCAAATTTACTCAGCAGATGGAGGCCCGTGAGCCGGTGTCGTCGAGGGTGTCGCACGTCGGCTGACCCCAGGGCTGGGTCGGGATCCTGACACGCAGGGGACCACATTTAAACTGACCAAATAAACACTGACCCGTGTTTATTTCCAAGTTCCGGGATTCTTATGTCTTTTCACAAATGGTTCTTGAGCCCCTGCTTTTAGGGCAGAAAGTGAAAGGTTCTTAAGAGACAGAGTCCTCTTTATTAAAAGAGGAAAGCATTGTTTAAAGCAGTTCTGAGGGTTTCCCTTCAGTTTTTCTAAGCGGACCAGCCCTTCGTTAAAGGACCCGGCCATACTGCTTATAGACTTGCGGCCTTGATGATGCCGTTATTTTAAATTCCACACCCACAGCAAAAAAACCCTCATAAATACCCGACATCTGCAGACAAACACTTTCCGTTTACATCCACTGGCAAAGAAGTCACGATTTATTGAACCCGAGAACCCTAACCCTTCACTAACACTTGTCTAATAATAAAAAAAAAAGTGTGTAAACAACCCTTTTAACAGGCTGTACAAAGACAGCACTTTCAAAATTGAATTAGTTAAGCCAAAAACACAAGTGATCAAAGAAAAAACAGATAGCGTTGGACTTCATTAAGATAAGGAGACTTTTGTATGGGAACGCACTACGGGGAAGGTGCGGACGGACAGCCCGCGGACGGGGAGGAGACACCTGCGTATCGGGGATCTGAGAGCCTCGTGTCCACAGCGACGAACACCCAACGATAAGGACAAGCAACAGGGGACTCCAAACGAGGTGACACCTGGTCTTAAAAATGAGCGTTTTTCTCTACTTATTGTCATGTTCTCACAATTTCTGTGCGTTTCGTTGGCGATTCCACTGTTTAAAACGGCCGCGAAGCCAGCGCGCGCTGCTGCCCGTGGCTGGTTAGGTCCCGAGGCGGGAGGCGCCTCACCGGGAACCGCGGCCTTAGCTACGCGAGCGTCAAGCCCAAGTTCGCACGAACAAGGAACCGCAGACACGGCTCATCCATGCACCTGCACCCCAGCCTCACGGCAAGACCGTTGGTGACCGCCGGCGGCCACCGGGACGAACGCGAGCCGTACACACGCACTCGCACCCACCCCCAGTGCGAAGGACGGACGGCACACACGACAACACGCACGAACCTGGGAAATGTGACGCTGGAAGCCCAGACACGAAGGGTCGCGCATCCGTTCCAGGCACGGGGACGTCCCTGGAGTCGGGACGCTGCTGCGTGGTCACCAGGGGCACATTCAGTGTCTGAAATCGTAGGGTGCGCGCATTCCACGCCCACCGAATGCTGTACGACCAAAAAACCTCCAAAAGAGAAATAATTCAGATGAAAACGAAGTTATTTTTATCGTTGTTTGATGGTGTGACCAGGACTTTGGTTTAGTTTATTACAGCAGCTAATGCCCGTGCATCGTGCGCGGCCAACAAATCCTAAAGGCTCCAGGGCTGTTGCTTCCCTGAATTTCCCCGAGAAACCCCGCAGACCATTAGGGTGCCCTAGCAGCCAAACACCTCAGCTCTCCAGCTCGTGAGCTCCAAACTCCTGCTCGCGGTTTTAACCAAGTCACTGATTTCTGTACTTAATTACTTGCTTGAGACTGTCGGTCCCGTCAGCCTGGACACTTAGAAGGGGCCCCGTCTGGCCCCAAGGACCACAGCCCACTCTGCACAGGACAAGCAGCCCAGCTCTGCGCCCGCCCTGATCCTCCACGGACAGTGCAGAGGCCAAGCGAGTGCTAACGGCTTGAGCGTCCGACGTTCTCGGGACTCACGGCCCGTGCTCCGGGGATGGCACCCTGGAGGTCCTTTCTCCTGCGCCAGAGGGACGCGGCGTGGGCCAGGTCGGCAGCAGCAGCCGGCAGGCAGGTCGGGCCCTGGGCCCCGGGAGGGGGGGGCGGATGTGCCGATGAGCTTGCCCGTCCACGGGGCCTCGTTCGGGAACGTCAAAGCCGCCGTGCGTGCCGTCCCGGCGGGAGGAGGCAGAGCGGGCTCTGGGGCAGCCAGCTGGCGCCTGTCGTCGCGGCCGGGCCCGGGGTCACAGCTCCCAGCCAGCTCCATGACCCGCACTGTGGCCCTTGCGGCGACCCCGGGTCCACACAACCCACGCAGCGCCCCGCAGGCCCCTCCCGGCTCTGAGTTCAGTTCTCACGAACTCGGGGATCACCGTGCAAGGACGAGGACGTGTCTGTTGCACTCTTGACACCCGTGGGGAGCGAGCCCACCGCGGCAGCCTCCTGCGCTCCTCTCATGGCCCGCAGCGCCCACAGCGCCTTCCAGAACCCCACTTCTTGTTCACGAGTCTGACACCCTGCACCCCCTCCTCTGTGCCGGCTCCTTCCTCTCTTGCTCACAGGCCGTTCACGTCCCCCAGCCCGGGAGGCCGCCGGGGGCCTGCTGGTCCTCCCCTCCCGGCGGGACGGGCCCCCCGACCCTCCTCCGTCCTGCCCCCCGGACACAAGACCATCCTTCCGAAGCGAGAGGCTCCACCCGTCCTTCCTGATACTCGCTTCTTCGCCCCCTACGACCCCCGGCAAGGCTCCCTTCTCCAGGTCGGTCTCCACTATGCTGACGTCCGGTACCTTGAGACCCCCCAATCCCATTTTTCTGGAGGAGCCTCGCCATTGTCTTGTTCCGAATCTTAGCGACGCTCGGCTCTTGTCGGCTCGGTCTCCTGTGATGTCGCCTTTAACTTCTTTTCTTTTCTAAAATATTTTATTTATTGATTTGAAAGAGAGACAGAGGGAGCGGGCGGAGCAGGGAGCCCGACGTGGGCCGGATCCCGGGTCTCCAGGGTCACGCCCTGCTCACCCACTGAGCCCCCCAGGCGTCCCTGACCTTTTTTTTCTGCAGCCCCTGCAGTCTCAGGACATTTCAGTATATGTGTCCTGCCAGCAGCTCAAATTCAATGATCTAGAATATAGTCGTCCCCTTGACCTGTGGGGACCAGGGCAAGCCTGAGACCGCAGACAGTACAGGACCCTCCGGAAACGTCCCTGTAACACCTGCTAGGCTGCAGCCTCAGGTATAGACGGGGCCCGGGGGGGGGGGGGGATGAACGACTCTACACACGATAACGCACGGCCATCGCCACAAGGGGCTGCAGTAACTGCGTGGACGTGGCCTCTCCCTCTGAACCCCTGACGTCCGCCCTCACCTACCTCCCGTGACGGGGCAGGCTGTGTGTGGGGTGCAGGACACAGGCCCCTGACGCTCCGGCCACGTCAGCAGGTCATCGCCTCCAGACGGTGGCTGACCGAGCCCGTGGGAAGTGCAACCCGGGAAGGGGTAGCTACCGTATAATTATCGCGTCATCCTCAGCCTCTCGAGCGTCCTGTTTATCCTCTTAGTCACTTAAACCCCAAACTTTAACTTAAATAAGTATCTCTTGAACGCGTGCGCAGTGCCACGTCCTGAGCCTTGGCTGGCTGCCTGCCCGGGCCCCATACCCCTGTGTCCCCGAGACTCCGAGACCCCGAGACCCCGAGACCCCGAGACCCCAAGACCCCATCCCTGTGGGCTGCCATGCACGCCCCCTCCTTCCCGGGTGGCACGGCCCTCGGCCAAGCTCACCCACATTTCCGCTTCAGGCAACACTGAGCTCCCAGACTCACCATCATTTCTATGCCTCTTCCACACTCTTTTTTTTTTTCTCTCTCTCTCTTCCACCCTCTTAATCTACACCTGACCCCACAGACTCTATTACTATCATCCCCAGTGCGTGGCACGTACCTGACAAATATTTATTGGAAAGAATGATGTCTTACAGCTGTCGCCGTCGTATTCTCCGTTTGTCACGTCACTGCTACGTTGTTAAGGAGAATAAATGTGGTTTTGGAATGCAATGCAAAAGAAAACTCGGCATACAGAATCTTACTTTTTTTTTTTTTTTTTGCTGATTTCTGTGGGCCCCAAGGACCACGCCCGCTGCGGTTATGGGGAAGAAACAGCCAAGATCCAATATATTTTAAGCATGACTGCGATGTGTGGCACTACTGTCTGCTTATAAATTGGGAGCATTAAACCGCTGCTGAATCATAAGAAATACCAGCGATTGGCTTTTCACACTTTTATCCAGACCAGGGGAGGTCGCTCCAGCAGCTAGCATGCAAGCTTCCTCTTGGGACGCTTTAAAAGCTTAATTTTGTTTTGTTTCTAAGGTAGAGCGGCTCCTCTGCGGGACGCACGCGGGATGTGTCATGCGTTAGGGGAGGAGTCGAGGCCCGGGGCTGATAGTCTCGCATCAAAAACAAGCTGGAACATTTCAGCCATAACAAAATAGCTTAGACTGTGGATCATCTGCGAATATAATCGTGTCATGCACAATGATTTAAAGGCGGAGTTTAACGCACCCATGGGCTCTGGGGAGTTCCCAAAATATTTTTGGTTTATGATATAGGATTTCAAAGAAAGATAACTTCACTTTCACAGTAGGTTCTCCCGGCACGAGATATACTCCCAGAACGGAGACCCCTGTGTCCTGACTCTTGATCTAATTGCAATACTATTCTAAGGGTTTCAGTTGCGCTGCGACCAAATAAATCTAAATAAATCTAAATGAATGTGGTATGCGTAGGTTAAGAGTGGGATTATGACTAATAAATTGAAAATTATTAGGGGCCAGACTTCTAATGTTTATGGAGAAAGTTACACTTGCTTTCTGTATGTCATGAAATAAAAACGCAGGCAAATTAATTTTCCAAAAGTCAGACCTTGCAGGAAAACAGATGTGTCCCTCGCCTACAGACACCTGTTGTCGCTGCTGAGGACTCCCGCCAAGGGGCCCGATGACACGCTGCTGACATAGCTGCACAGAAGAAAGTAAGGGAGAATCCTGGTCCCATTGATTCATACTTTTTGTAACAGTGGTAATATTATTTTTGGCACGCAAGGAACCTTAAATGACCCAAACTCTGACAGAGTACAGCACTGGGGCCTCTGCATTTCCCAAAAGCAGTGGGAGTGGTTTCCTACGTGGAAAACACTCCTCAGTGGTTCAGAAGTTCAAATAGTCTAAAATGATGAAACTCATGCCATGTCTGGCTTCAGAGAGTAGTTTGTACAGAAGAAAGTTCTGGGACTTGCCCCAACAAGATAAGAAATGGGTTAATTTCTAGAGGAAGAGGGAGGAGGACAGTCATTCGTATCAGAATCCCAGAGGCCTCCACTGCGTACTGTACTGAGGCTTCTTTAAAGTCCTTGGACGTATCGCAGGGTCGTTAGACACAAGTCGTAGGCCTGGCTGCCAGCAAACGTTGAGACCCGGGGAACGTCAGAAACCAGGATCAGGTCATGGAAGGCGGGAGGGCCCCTCGCCATGCCTGGCAGGTCACTGAGCTCAGGACGCGCCACCTCCGAAGGGGAACGGACACCGTCACGGCTGCTGTTCTCCACGACCACCCCCCGATCGGGATCCTCAAGAACGAGCATCTTGGGCACATTCTCTGCAAACCCCAAAGGCCTAAGGAAGCCTAGGCAAGGCTAGCTGGCCGTGACTGTCCGTGAAGGGGAGACTTCTGGGCCGCCAGCCAGGGCAGGCCTCACAGGTCCGGACAGATGAGAGCTCTGGCTCGGCAGCTGGGAAATGAGGCCACGATGAGGCAGGCGTCCCCGTGCCCAGCGCAGGCCATGCACGTGCTGTGGCAAGGGCTGCTGCATTCCGGCGTCCATGAAGGACCCCACATGCTGTATCCAGGGGTGGACAAAACCTACAGCGGCCACCTGGCACATCCTCAATCCTAAGCATCTGTCGAGAAGAAAAAGCCACAACTTGGTGGACCTGTTCCAAGCTTTCAAATAACCTACGATCACAAAACTTTTGACAAAAATGTAGTGGGAAGTCCTTAAAGGGGATGTTGACACTTCTGTTCCTTTACAACAAAGCCTGCAACCTAACGGTGTAACGACATTACCAGGGCAGACGCGGGACAGGCCTTGGCCCAAGCACCGCATTCGCCCGGAACCACCAAGGCAGACGGGCGCTTGGTCACCGAGTCTGGAGCAACCACAGCAACACTGTAAGGGACGCACCTTATCAGGCAGGTTGTTGTATCAGGGTTTCAAGTTACAGTAACAACAGGTACCCGCACCACCTCTGCCTCAAGAAGGGACAGAAGAATAGTCACCACGACGTCCTTAGTGACATCTAGCACGGAGATCCGCAAAGGCCTGTCACGGGACGACGGAAGACAAGAAACCACGTGGGGGGAATTGGAGAAATGGGCCCAGCCAGCGGTTTGCTTCCTTCCCCAGTTACGGCGTCCGCCTTGTCCAGTCTCCAAACAGTCCTGGCCCCCTTGGGGACTCCCGGCCGGGCCTCAGCAGGCCCCACTTCCTCGAGCCAATTCCCTGGCCGGCACGGCAAGCCCGTCCTGGGCCACAGAGCAGGGGCGCCAGGCTCCCCCCGACCCCACACCCAAGGGTGCAGCTCCGCCCCCGGCCCTCCTGCACCCCGCTGGCTTTGCACAGTGTCCAGAAACAAGAGGGCCTGTCGCAAATCTCTAAAACAATCCCTAAAGCTGAGATGTACTTCTTACGTAGATCAAAGAAGCCTCCCTTTTGGGAATGACTGCTGTCCCCAGTCTCATCACGATGGCTACAGTGCATGTCCAGGACCGCTGCGTCGGAGCTCAGGACCGGGGCCGGATCCATGCTGTCCGGGGGCACCTGGCCAGCTCGGTCGCTGGAGCATGCGACCCTTGGCCTCCCTGTCATGAGTGTGAGCCCCGCACTGGGTGTAGAGATTACTTAAAAATAAAATCCTATTGTTTATATAATATCATTTCAAACCTGTCCTGTGGGAATGCTCCCAGACCAACAGCATGGGGGTCGCGGCCGTTGTCTGATTCTTTTGTTTTTTTTAATATTTCTAATTTCTTTTTCCAAAGTAGTTGGATTCTAGGAGCAATTTCCAGCACTAGAATTAATGCATGGCTAACTTTGTTACCAAAATAAAAAAATAAAAAAAAATAAAAATTTAAAAATTAAAAAAAAAATCTTAAAAAAATAAAAAAAAGATGTTCAGTCTTTGCTACTAGGATCTAAAGTTCCTCGCATTTCTATAAGATCCCTTGGCGTGAGCCCCCACGTGGAGAGGGCAGCGGTTACTGGGCTGTGACACCTGTGTCACTCTCCAGAGGGCAAGAAAGGCTGCAGGAGGAGGTGCTCCTTCCTACGTCTCGTTTCTACGGCAAAGCCCCTCAAACCGGTCCGAAGAAACCTGAATCTTAATTGATACTAATGCACAGACCCCCACGGGGTCACGAGAAAAAAAATCTTCTGACCCCACCTTCAAAGCATGAACCAAACACCCCCCGGGGCACCTGAAGTCCCGTGTGGCGACACGTTTTCGCTCGAGGCGGCCGGCGCCGGGTGCGAGAAGCTCCACTGTGCATTTGTACCGTCTCCCTGAAGCTTTTCCTTTCACAAAGTTCCTTTAAAAAACTGAACTCCTGGGGATCCCTGGGGGGCTCAGCGGTTTAGCACCTGCCTTCAGCCCAGGGCGCGATCCTGGGGTCCCGGGATCGAGTCCCGCATTGGGCTCCTTGTGTGGAGCCTGCTTCTCCCTCTGCCTGTGTCCCTGCCTCTCTCTCTCTCTCTCTGTGTCTATCATAAATACTTAAAAATAAATATTAAAAAAAAAAACTGAACTCCTGGTGTCTTTGATCGAGAGGAACCTCAAATAGAGGGGCAAGCGGTTTTACAACCGCCCCGGGGGTTTTAATGATTTTCTTTGGATCCCGGGCATCGGAGCAATAGGCCTCCACCCGCCCAGGGCAGGGGAGCTGAGCATTGGCCGGACGAGCAGGCCTCGCTCACGCCTTACGCGGAGCGCTTTGTAAAAATGGAGTAGTCCTGCCTTCAAGTACGAATTTGGGAATAAAACAAGTTATCCGCACTTGGCTCTGGAGCAGAGCGGTTATACGGGAACGAGGAGCGTCCGTATCTCAGATTTTACAGACGTTATCCAAAAGGCAGACGCTAATAACAGGTTCCTGTTCCCTTTTTCATCTGCTCTTTCACTGAATGTTTAATGCTAATATCTTGGGACTTCTTTTTTGGGATAAAGGGTTAAATAATAAAAGCAGAGGAAAAGAGGGAAAAGAAGGCTACGGGGTAAAATCTTGCTCCTGAGCAAATAAAAAAAATAGAGTTCCAGTAATTTTAATATTTTGTGGACCGGCCTCCTTTTCAGACAAGGCCCTGACCTTGAAGTTCAGCCTGGATGAGGGAGGCCTGCGGGTTAACCCCTGCACTCTGAATCGATACTTACAAGCTAATGGTTTGGTATATGAAAGCTAGTTGTTTTATTCATGAAAAATAAATTTAACCCGTCGGTTTCTCTGCTTAATTCTTTAGTACTTATAAAATGATTCAGTCTTTCGATTTTATATTTTATTTCTGATCTTTTCTGAGCTAAACCTTTTAAGAGAAACCTGGAGACAGGGTGGGGAAACACTTTTTACAGCATCGAAATAAATCTAATTTTTAACGTGCTAAGTTCCGATCACACTTTCTACTTTATTTCACCACTTGAAAGTGCAGTTCAAAGGTTTTTTTTAAGTATAGTTGTCTTTTTGTTTTTTGTCTTTTGTTTTTTCCCCAGCATTCCTGCTATAAAAAATACAATCCTGCCAGTGGAGAGTCCTGCCAGGGCCTCACGGTGCGACCCCGGGCTCCATCCGCCCCCGCTCAAGCGCACGTCAACACGCAGACATGAAAGCGCTTCCCTATCACTCGGCTATTTTTCTAGCTCACATTCTTTAGTGAAATCTCAAATAACCAAACAAGTTCAACAAAAGTTTACCATAGCTCATAGATGGAGCGCGACTGGCTTCTGGGCCTCTGCTCTCTACTGAGCCCGGAGAATAAAGTGAGGACAGCTCGATTAACACAGGGGTCGACCCCCCGAAACGGTAAAGGCACGTGGGAAGTGGACACTGGCCACAGCATCAAGGGGGCAGACCTGACGGGGAAGGAGGGCAGCGAGGCAGAGCTGCGGCCGCTGGGGGCACGAAGTCGAGCGCTGCAGGGGGCGGCCGGGGAACCGGGCTGCTGTCACCTGCACCTACCTGCCGGAGACACGGCAGCCGGGAGCTGGCGGTGATGACGCGCCCCACACGTGCTTCCTCTTGAGGATCCAGCCTCGTTCTCTTGGGGCCCCTGCTGCCCGCAGTCACCGCAGATGCCAGGACCGCGGCCAGCGCGTTAGTAAGAGCCGTGAACCGGGGGCTGCCGGGGGCCGGGGGTGCAGCGGGACCCTCTGAGGGCCAGGGCCCCTGTTCTCGCAGCTGGTATGGCCACCTGAGGCCCCCGGGAGCACTTTCCACACAGCCGGCGCAGGTGGCCACCCCTCACAGCTCTCCCCTGGGTCACCCCTCACTTGTGGCTGGAGAACCTGCACTAAGGCCACGGGGCCCCATCGGGCACCGAGCCGGGCACCTCCCACGCCGCTGCCGTGGCCTTGGCTCCGACGGCCGTGCCTCGCCCGTGCGTGCACCCCCCGGGCTGGCTCGTCTGGTCGATGATGCTTTCTGGGGTTTCCTCTGGGCGGTGTGTGCGCGGTAAACACCCCAACCTTACATGCGCGTCTCTGAAGTCCTCATTTCCTCATCCTCCCGGGCCACGTGCACCCCGCGCCCCCCGTCGCCACATCGAGCAGCAGGGCCTAGGCTCTGGGGCCTCACGCCACCTCCCCGAAGGCCTTCCCAGCCACTGTGGTGTTTCTTGCCGCCCAGTCGTCACCGGCCCACATGCGTCCGGAGGACCCCGGCGAGCCAACCCCGACGCCCGGCGCTTCTGGAAGGTCGCGGCCTCGCCTCTGAGTGCAGACACACGGCCAGAGAATGGCTCGCTGTCACAGGTCGGGGGGCGTTGTCCGTGACACACCTAGGCACTCGGGCTGCAGGGTCACTGTCAGAGTGCAGGTGTTCTGTGCGGTCCTGACCTTGTCCCTCCTTGTCCCCCCTCCTGGTGGCCACAGGCCCGTCGTCCTGCCCACCCGTGTCCACGGGCAGCCCCGTGGCCACCAGCACGTCACAGCCTGGCCCCGGCGCGGTGGCGGTCACCTTGCTGCCTCATCTCCCACCTTCCTCTGCGGGCCGTGGCGTCCAGTGGCCCCATGGCCCCCCCACCGGCCGGCGGGACGACAGTGACATGAGGCAGGGAAGGTCCTCGCTTCATTCCTTCCCCGAGCAGGACGCTGGCAGGATCACGGCCCGAGGCTGTCCCCTCGCAGCTCCCCATCCTGCCACCCTAGGGTCTACGGGGTGTGTCCCGATCCTCTGGTGGCCGCGTCGCTTGTTTGCTCGGGCCCGTGTCATTGGCCTGTGGACCCGAGCTCGCGTGTTGTGGTCTCCGAGTGCTGCCTAGTGCACAGCCGGGTTTGGAGGAACAACGTGGGCGCACAAGTGCCGGGAGGTGTGCACACACCCAGACGTGTCCGTGGAAACTCGGGTCGTCACAGCACTGACGCAGCCTCTGTGGCACGTATGTTGTATCTGCTTTGATTGCAAATAGCAGTGACGTGTATGCCGGGCACATGACCTGCGCGGCTCACAACGAGCTGCAACGCTTGACTTCCAAGAACCCCAGCGAGCTAATGGGTATAAAACACTAAGCACACGGGCTGACCCATCCCTCCTAATGCTCTCCACATTAAACGTATGGTTGGTGACATGATCCGAAGGAAATTGTTTCTTGAACTGGAACGTGATGTTAACAGGAACCGGCTCAAACCCACTTAGCCATCATCAGTCTCGGAAGTGAGGCGTCCCGGGGCGGTGCGGTCCTTTATCGTCCCGCTCTTGGTGTCGGCTGAGGTCGTGATCTCAGGGCCTGATTCGGGTCATGGGATCCAGCCCCAAGGAGGGCTCTGTGCTCCGTGCAGGGTCTGCCTGAGATTCTCTCCCTCTTCCCCTCCCTTGCATGTTCTCTAAAATAAATAAATAAAACCTTAAAAAAAAAGGCAGGAAGCCATCCCAATAAGCTTTTTTTGTAGGAAGTATATATGTAAGGAAAAGAGTATCTCCCAACCAATCTTGAGGCCACCAGGATCCCGTACATTTGCAAAGTATAGTATGTTAATACCACAAAGAGATGGAAAGAAAGAAAAAGGAAGGAAGGAAGGAAGGAAGGAGAAAGAAAGAAAAAAGAAAAGAAAAGAAGAAAAGAAAAGAAAAGAAAAGAAAAGAAAAGAAAAGAGAAAAGAAAGAAAAGGAAAAGGTCAAAGAATAAAAATTTTTCAGACGTCTCCAGCAGTGACCAGGAGATAATGGTCTTTGATTTTGTAAAAGGCTTCCATTTATTTCACATTGAAATATTTTTTTTGGTGCAGAGAAATCAAATTTATTGGGTTATTGATTTCAAAATAAATAATGCTTAAGAATATCCAGCTGCCAATGACCTAATTCTCTGGGCATCACCTGGTGCTTTGGTTGGTTGTTTTGCCTTCTAGGAAAATAAACGCATCGCATGGAAGCGCGTCATTCTGGCTTGAGCTGGTTTTGTTCCCGCCCTCACACGATACAGCGACCGCGTGTTTTATGAATAAGTGTCCAGTTACTTCTGCGTAAACTAATGACCTACAAGGCTGAAAGCCTGTGCTCCTCCATCGAAGTGCCAACATCTCTGTCCTTTGGGACGCCGTGCGGTGAAGGCCCACTAACGGCTCGCCGCCGAGCCGACCGCCCACCAGCCCCGCCAGCCGTCCTGTCTTCTGCTGGAAACGGCCCAGCGTCCTCCGGTCCATGCGACACCCCCCGGGCCCCGCCGTTTCCCGAGGAGTCTGCCGGTAGCAGAGGCCCCGGAGACCCGCTTGGCACCCAGGCTGCTGCTCCCTCTCCGGGAGACGCTGGTCAGGGACCTGCATGTCATATCGCACACGTTCCCGGAGAACGCAGAAGCTCGAGCTGGGGGACCGGCCTGGAGAACCGCGGGCCTGGCTTCTTCCCCTTCTGCCACATCCAACAGACTTAGCCAGTCCTCCCTGGGCCGGACATCAGCGGAGCAGCCAGGCAGTCATGGCAAAGCGGCCTCGGCGCCTCTGGTAAGCAGGTGCCTCGTCCGTCCCGACCTCACCTGGTCCCCCGAGCAGGCCCTTGCAGCAGCGTGGCCGCCACGGACCTCCTCTGCCCGAAGGCCCTCCTTCCCTGCCGGCAGACGGCCGCTCTTCTCCTTCCTAGTACTCGCTCCGAACTTCACTAAGTATTTACGAGGCTCTGGCCATATGTTCGTCTCCACCCCGAGGGCCACGAAAAATACCAAGGCCGAAACCTGCCATGACGAACCTCAAAGCAGCAAGCACCTCATGAGTCCGTGTCCATCTTAGAAATTAAATTGTTTAAACAAGCAAAAAAAAAAAATAAGAGGAGGGGCAAGATGGCGGAAGAGCAGGGTCCCCAAATCACCTGTCCCCACCAAATTACCTAGATAACCTTCAAATCATCCTGAAAACCTACGAATTCGGCCTGAGATTTAAAGAGAGACCAGCTGGAATGCTGCAGTGAGAAGAGTTCGCGCTTCTATCAAGGTAGGAAGACGGGGGAAAAAGAGATAAAGGAACAAAAGGCCTCCGAGGGGGAGGGGCCCGCGAGGAGCCGGACTGAGGCCGGGGCGAGTGTCCCCAGGACAGGAGAGCCCCGTCCCGGAGGAGCAGGAGCTGCACCAACCTTCCCGGGCGGGCGGAAAGGGGCCCGCAGGGAGTTAGAGCAGGACCCAGGAGGGCGGGGATGCCCTCGGGCTCCCGGGGACACTAACAGACACCTGCGCCCCGGGAGATGCGCCGAGCTCCCTAAGGGCTGCAGCGCGCACGGCGGGGCCGGAGCAGCTCGGAGGGGCTCGGGCGGCGGCTCGGCGGAGGGGGCTGCGGGGCGGGAGCGCGAGCGCGAATCCACCAGCGCAGGCCCCGGAGCACAGGGCGCCGGGTCACAGCCCAGGATCCGGCCTCCCCCGGGACAGGCAGAGGCCGGGAGGGCCCAGGACAGCGAGGACGCTCCTGCCCCGAGCTGAGCAGATCATTGGCCCCACCCCGGAGCCTCCAGGCCCTGCAGACGGAGAGCCCCGTAGTTCCTGCGGGAGCTGACTCCAGGGCTCCAGAGCTGGCCCCGCCACTGCGGCTGTTCCTCCTGGGGCCTCACGGGGTAAACACCCCCCGCTGAGCCCTGCAGCAGGCAGGGGCAGAGCAGCTCCCCCAAGTGCTAACACCTGAAAATCAGCACAACAGGCCCCTCCCCCAGAAGACCAGTTCCAGGGGAAGTCAAGGGACTTAAAATCTACATAATCAGAAGAAACTCCCCGTGGTTTTTTGTTTTTATCTTTTTTCTTTTCTTTTTGATTTCTGATTGCTTCCCCCACACCCCCTTTTTTTCACCTTTCTTTCTTTTTCTTTCTCTTTTTCTTCTCTTTTTTTCCTTTTTTTTCTTCTTTTTCTTTTTCTCTTTTCTTTCCTTCTCTCTCTTTCTCTCCTTTTCCCAATACAACTTGTTTTTGGTCACTCTGCACTGAGCAAAATGACGAGAAGGAAAACCTCACCTCAAAAGAAAGAATCAGAAACAGCCCTCTCTCCCACAGAGTTACAAAATCTGGATTACAATTCAATGTCAGAAAGCCAATTCAGAAGCACTATTATACAGCTACTGGTGGCTCTAGAAAAAAGCATTAAGGACTCACGAGACTTCATGACTGCAGAATTTAGATCCAATCAGGCAGAAATTAAAAATCAATTGAATGAGATGCAATCCAAACTAGAAGTCCTAACGATGAGGGTTAACGAGGTGGAAGAACGAGTGAGTGACGTAGAAGACAAGTTAATGGCAAAGAGGGAAACTAAGGAAAAAAGAGACAGACAATTAAAAGACCATGAAGACAGATTAAGGGAAATAAATGACAGCCTAAGGAAGAAAAACCTACATTTAATTGGGGTTCCCGAGGGCGCCAAAAGGGCCAGAGGGCCAGAATATGTATTTGAACAAATCCTACCTGAAAACTTTCCCAATCTGGGAAGGGAAACAGGCATTCAGATTCAGGAAATAGAGAGAATCCCCCCTAAAATCAATAAAAACCGTTCAACACCTCGACATTTAATAATGAAGCTTGCAAATTCCAAGGATAAAGAGAAGATCCTTAAAGCAGCAAGAGACAAGAAGTCCCTGACTTTCATGGGGAGGAATATTAGGGTAACAGCAGACCTCTCCACAGAGACCTGGCAGGCCAGAAAGGGCTGGCAGGATATATTCAGGGTCCTAAATGAGAAGAACATGCAACCAAGAATACTTTATCCAGCAAGGCTCTCATTCAAAATGGAAGGAGAGATAAAGAGCTTCCAAGACAGGCAGGAACTGAAAGAATATGTGACCTCCAAACCAGCTCTGCAAGAAATTTTAAGGGGGACTCTTAAAACTCCCCTTTAAGAAGAAGTTCAGTGGAACAATCCACAAAAACAAGGACTAAATAGATATCATGATGACACTAAACTCATATCTGTCAATAGTAACTCTGAACGTGAACGGGCTTAATGACCCCATCAAAAGGCGCAGGGTTTCAGACTGGATAAAAAAGCAGGACCCATCTCTTCGCTGTCTACAAGAGACTCATTTTAGACAGAAGGACACCTGCAACCTGAAAATAAAAGGTTGGAGAACCATTTACCATTCAAATGGTTCTCAAAAGAAAGCAGGGGTAGCCATCCTTATATCAGATAAACTAAAATTTACCCCGAAGACTGTAGTGAGAGACGAAGAGGGGCACTATATCACACTTAAAGGATCTATCCAGCAAGAGGACTTAACAATCCTCAATATATTTGCCCCGAATGTGGGAGCTGCCAAATACTTAAACGAATTATTAACCAAAGTGAAGAAATACTTAGATAATAATACACTTATACTTGGTGACTTCAATCTAGCTCTTTCTACCCTCGATAGGTCTTCTAAGCACAACATCTCCAAAGAAACGAGAGCTTTAAATGATACACTGGACCAGATAGATTTCACAGATATCTACAGAACTTTACATCCAAACTCAACTGAATACACATTCTTCTCAAGTGCACATGGAACTTTCTCCAGAATAGACCACATACTGGGTCACAAATCGGGTCTGAACCGATACCAAAAGACTGGGATCGTCCCCTGCGTATTCTCAGACCATAACGCCTTGAAATTAGAACTCAATCACAAGAAGAAGTTTGGAAGGACCTCAAACACGTGGAGGTTAAGGACCATCCTGCTAAAAGATAAAAGGGTCAACCAGGAAATTAAGGAAGAATTAAAAAGATTCATGGAAACTAATGAGAATGAAGATACAACCATTCAAAATCTTTGGGATGCAGCAAAAGCAGTCCTGAGGGGGAAATACATCGCAATACAAGCATCCATTCAAAAACTGGAAAGAACTCAAATACAAAAGCTAACCTTACACATAAAGGGGCTAGAGAAAAAACAGGAAATGGACCCGACACCCAGCAGAAGAAGAGAGTTAATTAAAATTCGAGCAGAACTTAACGAAATTGAGACCAGAAGAACTGTGGAACAGATCAATAGAACCAGGAGTTGGTTCTTTGAAAGAATTAATAAGCTAGATAAACCATTAGCCAACCTTATTAAAAAGAAGAGAGAGAAGACTCAAATTAAGAAAATCATGAATGAGAAAGGAGAGACCACTACCAACACCAAGGAAATACAAACGATTTTAAAAACATATTATGAACAGCTCTACACCAATAAATTAGGCAATCTAGAAGAAATGGACGCATTCCTGGAAAGCCACAAACTACCAAAACTGGAACAGGAAGAAATAGAAAACCTGAACAGGCCAATAACCAGGGAGGAAATTGAAGAAGTCATCAAAAACCTCCCAAGACACAAGAGTCCAGATGGCTTCCCAGGGGTATTCTATCAAACGTTTAGAGAAGAAATCATACCTATTCTACCAAAGCTGTTTGGAAAGATAGAAAGAGATGGAATACTTCCAAATTCATTCTATGAGGCCAGCATCACCTTAATTCCAAAACCAGACAAAGACCCCACCAAAAAGGAGAATTACAGACCAATATCCCTGATGAACATGGATGCAAAAATTCTCAACAAGATACTAGCCAATAGGATCCAACAACACATTAAGAAAATTATTCACCATGACCAAGTAGGATTTATCCCTGGGACAGAAGGCTGGTTCAACACTCGTAAAACAATCAATGTGATTCATCCTATCAGCAAGAGAAAAACCAAGAACCATATGATCCTCTCATTAGACGCAGAGAAAGCATTTGACAAAATACAGCATCCATTCCTGATCAAAACTCTTCAGAGTGTACGGATAGAGAGAACTTTCCTCGTCATCTTAAAAGCCATCTACGAAAAGCCCACAGCAAATATCATTCTCAATGGGGAAGCACTGGGAGCCTTTCCCCTAAGATCAGGAACCAGACAGGGATGTCCACTTTCACCACTGCTATTCAACATAGTACTGGAAGTCCTAGCCTCAGCAATCAGACAACAAAAAGACATTAAAGGCATTCAAATTGGCAAAGAAGAAGTCAAACTCTCCCTCTTCGCCGATGACATGATACTCTACAGAGAAAACCCAAAAGCCTCCACCCCAAGATTGCTAGAATTCATACAGCAATTTGGCAACGTGGCAGGATACAAAATCAATGCCCAGAAATCAATGGCATTCCTATACACTAACAATGAGACTGAAGAAAGAGAACTTAAGGAGTCAATCCCATTTACAATTGCACCCAAAAGTATAAGATACCTAGAAATAAACCTAACCAAAGAGGTAAAGGATCTATACCCTAAAAACTATAGAACACTTCTGCAAGAAATTGAGGAAGATGCAAAGAGAGGGGAAAATATTCCATGCCATGGATTGGCAGAATTAATATTGTGAAAATGTCAATGTTACCCAGGGCAATTTACACGTTTAATGCAATCCCTATCAAAATACCATGGACGTTCTTCAGAGACTTAGAACAAATTATTTTAAGATTTGTGTGGAATCAGAAAAGACCCCGAATAGCCAGGGGAATTTTAAAAAAGAAAACCATATCTGGGGGCATCACAATGCCAGATTTCAGGTTGTACTACAAAGCTGTGGTCATCAAGACAGTGTGGTAGTGGCACAAAAACAGACACATAGATCAATGGAACAGAATAGAGAACCCAGAAGTGGACCCTGAACTTTATGGTCAACTAATATTCGATAAAGGAGGAAAGACGATCCACTGGAAGAAAGACAGTCTCTTCAATAAATGGTGCTGGGAAAATTTTGGACATCCACATGCAGAAGAATGAAACTAGACCACTCTCTCGCACCATACACAAAGATAAACTCAAAATGGATGAAAGATCTAAATGTGAGACAAGATTCCTTCAAAATCCTAGAGGAGAACACAGGCAACACCTTTTTGAACTTGGCCACAGTAACTTCTTGCAAGATACATCCATGAAAGCAAAAGAAACAAAAGCAAAAATGAACTATTGGGATTTCATCAAGATAAGAAGCTTTTGCACAGCAAAGGATACAGTCAACAAAACTCAAAGACAACCTACAGAATGGGAGAAGATATTTGCAAATAACCTATCAGATAAAGGGCTAGTTTCCAAGATCTATAAAGAACTTATTAAACTCAACAGCAAAGAAACAAACAATCCAATCATGAAATGGGCAAAAGACATGAGGAGAAATCTCACAGAGGAAGACATAGACATGGCCAACAAGCACATGAGAAAATGCTCCACATCACTTGCCATCAGGGAAATACAAATCAAAACCACCATGAGATACCACCTCACACCAGTGAGAATGGGGAAAATTAACAAGGCAGGAAACAACAAATGTTGGAGAGGATGCGGAGAAAGGGGAACCCTCCTGCACTGTTGCTGGGAATGTGACCTGGTGCAGCCACTCTGGAAAACTGTGTGGAGGTTCCTCAAAGAGTTAAAAATAGACCTGCCCTACGACCCAGCAATTGCACTGTTAGGGATTTACCCCAAAGATTCAGATGCAATGAAACGCCGGGACATCTGCACCCCGATGTTTCTAGCAGCAATGTCCACAATAGCCACACTGTGGAAGGAGCCTCGGTGTCCATCGACAGATGAATGGATAAAGAAGATGTGGTCTATGTATACAATGGAATATTCCTCAGCCATTAGAAACGACAAATACCCACCATTTGCTTCGATGTGGATGGAACTGGAGGGTATTATGCTGAGTGAAGTAAGTCAATCGGAGAAGGACAAACAGTGTATGTTCTCATTCATTTGGGGAATATGAATAATAGTGAAAGGGAATATAAGGGAAGGGAGAAGAAGTGTGTGGGAGATATCAGAAAGGGACACAGAACATAGAGACTCCTAACTCTGGGAAACGAACTAGGGGTGGTGGAAGGGGAGGAGGGCGGGGGGTGGGGGTGAATGGGTGACGGGCACGGAGGGGGACACTTGACGGGATGAGCACTGGGTGTTATTCTGTATGTTGATAAATTGAACACCAATAAAAATTAATTTATTAAAAAAAATAAGCATTCCGACCTGGTTTTTCTAGGAGTGGACATGGACACACGGATCCCCACCGCGGCCCCTTTCCCTCTGCCCGCGCAGGGGCTGCCGCGGCCGCCGACGTAGGGCACCTGTCACCACCTCAGCCTCCCGAGGGGCTCCCTGCGCGGGCACGAGCGAGCGAGGCCGCGGGCGAGCCGTGCGCCTTGCACTCCAGGCGCTCCACGGCCCTCGACCTTTCCTCGCTGCCAGCCACGTTTTCAGACGAGATGTTTCCACCGATAACACCCCGGCGATATGTATTTAGTGGCAACGTGTTACCCACTCTTTTGAATCAAATAGATTGTTTTCAATCCTCAGAGGCCTATGCCTACGTGTTAAAACTGTTTTCACTTGTGCTTGATTTTTTAATGATATTCCTTCATATTCCAGTGCAGATCTTAATGAAGTCACTCAAGTTATCCAAAACTAATAAGCCCAGGGAATAAATGGAATTATTGATCATAAAGGAAGCTTTCAGGCAGACCCAATTAAGTCAATTTTATGATTTTATTAACGCATGACAGAAGAACCCATGTGAGCACAATAAAGTTTAATGGAAACTCAGTCTGGTACTAAGAGCGGGCATCGTATGCCATGAAAGCATAAGTTATAAATAAATAGTCCTACAGAAAGTCTCTATTTCCTCAGAAATTAGGCAACATCTACTCATGATCAAATTTACGCCCTCAGCGCCTGTGGACAGCAGGGCGATGCCATATACTGTTTATACAGTCTGCGTTTGAAAAATGAAGTTATTCTTTAATTAGCATTTCTAAGCCAAAGTTAACGGCTGCTTGAAAATGAGGCTCATTACAGGACTCTGTGAGCGGACTCGTAATAACTGACATGACCGCGCAGCTGTATAAACATATTTACCAGGACATTTTTCTTGTACCACAGGTGTGCGTGCATTTTCCATTCTGAGCATTAGCGATATGTGTCTCAGACTAGCCGCCTTAGTATGAACACCGAGAGGGAAAGATATTTCTTGACTTACTTTGACTTGTTGTAAAATGTTAACCCCACAGAACATTTCATGTGTCATAACACATCTTATTTTTGTATTTTATGCTCTGACTTATCCCTAGAAGCGCTTATGATAGCTGCTTAATTCCTTTTTTATTTTTTAATTTTTTTCTGTTTTCTTTTAGATATATTAACAATAGAATTTTTATCTAAAAACTCAATAAAATCAGCCTCAAAAGAAGCAATCTGGTTTGCATTACCAGCAGACGTTACCTGCAACGTGAGTATACTTCATGTTTTTCTAAAGACGTAGTAAAATACAATTTTAAAAAGGTAAAATGCTCTAATAATATGATCAAATAACTAGGAATCATTTTATTAGGTAAAACACAAGTCCCCAAATAAGCTAAAAATTATCCTTTCTAAATTTAATCTAAAATATCATATTAAGAGGAAAATTTTGGGAATGCACTTTTAGCTTTCCTGAACATCAAGAATGGTAACGTTAGGTGAGAAAAGCCTACGGATATTTTAGCATATTAGTAGCATATTTGGCACAGTTCAGAATAAATGGCTTAGTAACGACTTATGATGATCACCTAAGAGCAGAGGTTTAGGAAGCTCCCACAAACCTAGATTTTCTATCTCACAATTCAGAAACTGCAACCTTTTAGTTTTGGAAAAAGAGATGAGAAAACATCACATTGGCAGGTAATCAAAACTTCCATGTTTCAAGTGATTTCTTTCTTTTTCTTTAAGATTCACTTCATTATTTTACAGAGAGCGCATGTGTGAGTGGGGAAGGGCGGAGGGAGAGGGGATCTCAAGCAGACCCCACTGAGTGCGGAGCCCCATAGAGGACGTGGGGGGGGGGCTCCGCCCTACAACCCTGAGATCACAGCCCCAGCAGAAACCAAGAGAGTTAGCCACCCAGGCGCCCCCAGTGATTTCCAAAGACATCTAACCCTTTATGTAAAGGACACGAGAGGTTGCTCAGCTGACTACTAGCTCCGGCCTTCCTGATTGGAAGAAACAGACAAACAAACTTTCCTTTTCCACAAAAGGGACCTGAATTGTGGGGAGCACACGGCACCTATGCTAGGTCTTATTTGATCTGAGCACAGTGGAGGAGACAAGGATAATAAAAAAATGTATTTAAGGGATCCCTGGGTGGCTCAGCAGTTTGGCGCCTGCCTTCGGGGCAGGGCGTGATCCTGGAGTCCCGGGATCGAGTCCCACGAGTCCCACGAGTCCCACGTCGGGCTCCCTGCATGGAGCCTGCTTCTCCCTCTGCCTGTGTCTCTGCCTCTCTCTCTCTCATGAATAAGTAAATAAAATATTTTTTTAAAAAATGTATTTAAGCACACACTTGAGGTTTCTTCACCTTGCGGTCTCAGGCTGAGGGAGTGCCCAATGCACGGCTTCCGACGCAAGGAGCGGCGCTCTTCCCAGGCTCTGCGCAAACACCCCGGAGCCTGGGCATGCCTGTGGCGTCTGATAAATGTTTAGTATACCTGGAAGGTAACGTCACATATCTCTGCTACCTCTGGTCCCTTCCAATTTTCCATAGTGCAATCCGGGGGGCACCACACCCACAATCTCTAAACGGCAATCACCAAGGCAGCTTAAGGGGCAGGAGTTTGCATGGCTTTTTGTCCTCACTCGTCCTAGAGGTGAAGCACGGCAACCTGAGCAATCTGTCAGAGTAAAGTGCATGCTCCAAACCTGTCACAGTGTCGTTTAGTAGATATATTTAAACATACAGTGTGACATTTTAATATTCACTTTTTTTACAATTAATGCTTACTTAGATATACCAAAATAGTTGCCCATTTCTCTGCTCACATGGATTCTTGCCTCTCACACTTGCATCTGGGTTCAAGTTCCTTCTAGTTGACCCATAAGGTTCTATAGCTCTTTTGGCAAAAAGTCTATTGATAGTAAATATCCTCAGTGTCAGCAGATCCCAAGATGTCTTTCCACTTTTTCTCTTAAGTTATTTGCCCAGGGGATCCCTGGGTGGCTCAGCGGTTTGGCGCCTGCCTTTGGCCCAGGGCGCAATCCTGGAGACCCGGGATCGAGTCCTGCGTCGGGCTCCCAGCATGGAGCCTGCTTCTCCCTCCTCCTGTGTCTCTGCCTCTCTCTGTGTGTCTATCATGAATAAATAAATAAATCTTTTAAAAAAAATATTTGCCCAGCACTTGGAAGGTGTTACCTAGGGCAGTCCGAGTGGCGCAGCGGTTTGGCGCCACCTGCAGCCCAGGGTGTGATCCTGGATACCCCGGGATCGAGTCCCACATCGGGCTCCCTGCGTGGAGCCTGCTTCTCCCTCTGCCTGTGTCTCTGCCTCTCTCTCTAGCTGTGTCTCTATGAATAAATAAATAAATAAATAAAATCTTTAAAAAAAAAAAAGGAAGGTGTTCCCTACCCACAGCCTTCTGGCACCTGCTGGTAAGTCTACTGTCAGTTTTTAGGAAGGAAACCTACCCTTGTCTTCAGTCACTGACAGCATTTCTTTTTAGATGATTATTTCACATCTGATCCCAAACCTCTGACAAATCCTCCCCATCCCCAGGCTGGGCCAACGACCTGGGTTTCCAGTTTCCTAGGGATGCAGGAGCAGCCGGCAGAACCATCACTGCCATGGGCCCATCGGCACCTGCAGGCAGGCCAGCTCTCTGACACCTGCAGGTTTCCAGAGATAAGCTGTTCCCGCCCATAAGGCTGACCCTGCACCTGTGCACTCCATGCCATTACCTCACAGGCTACTGTCCAATGCTTCTTGCAAAATCTTCCCTCTTTACTGGGTCACTCCCGTCGGTTCACAAATAACCTCTTATTTTTTTCCATTTAAAAAATAACAACAAGACAAACGTAAGACCTTGCCTCCGCCCACGCCCAGATTTCCAGACGAGCCCCTCACTTCGCCCCCTGCTCATCACTCTGTTCTTATAATAATATTAGCTTTGATCACAAGTAAGATCATGGTTAACTTCAGTGGGATCACACTGGGATCACCTGGGATTGCGGTTCACTACTTCCATATTGATCTATCCCTAATTTGTCAGATGAGTTATTATCCTGCGTTAAAAGTATGTTCTGGAAGGAACCACGATGTCTTTCAACAGATGAATGGATAAATGAACGGTGGTCCACGCAGACAATGGGACATTACTCAGAGCTAAAAAGAAATGACCCTTTCAAACCACAAACAGACACCAAGGAAACTTAAATGCTTATCTCTAAGTGAAAGAAGCTGATCTGAAAAGCTACTTGCTGTATGATTCTAACTATAGGGCCTTTTGGAAAAGGAAAAACTATGGAGACAATAGAAAGATCCGTGGTTGCTGGGGGGCAAGGGGGAAGGAAGGGTGAGGAGGTGAAGCTCTAGGGTTCGCGAGGGCAATGATTCAATAATGACAGATGCACCTGCCCAAATCCCCAAAAGACACAACCCCAAGAATGAACCCTAATGTAGAAAACTGCGGCCTCTGAGTGATTCTGTGTCAGTGTAGGTCTGTCCACTTCAAGAAGTGGCGTCGGGGGACACGCGGGAGGTCTTTCCACCTCCCTTTCCAACTTGCTATGAAACTATAACTGCTCTAGAAAAATAGTATTTTTTTAAAGTCAGTCCTGGGTTATTTTGGTTATTGTTGTTTTCGTTTAAAGCATAATTACAGGCAAATTCCAGTCTTTCAGATGACTCAGTGATATATCACCCGTCTGCAAATGTGGTGAAGGGTGCTGCTACTTTTCCACAGTCTGATTCATTCCTTGGGTCTCCAGCACAAGAAGGAAAACAGAAGCCAAGAAAAACAACACATGAAGGTACAACGGAGTGAAAGCCACTCACCAATTAGATTTTCTATTTCCTGTGTCGTGTACTGACACAGTCGATCCAAATTCCCCATCCCGCAACGTCCCGTGGACGACCTAAGTACGGCTTCACATGACCAGTGCCTTGATGAATCCTCATTTGCCCCCAGAGGAGCAAGCACCGGGACGGCCCTCATCTCATCGACGAGAAAACAAAGGTTTACCCAAACTGCAGAACGGACACTAAAAGCTGGCATCTGAGCCCAGAGCCCCCTCCTACCCACCATCTGGTCAGTCCTAAGGACACATGTTCGTAAGGCGACATCCACTCTCCAACACCTGAGCCCCTTCGGGGTTTTAGGAACTAAACTACCTCAGTTTTACTTGCTTTAATTAATGTCACAAATTCACCTAATGATACAGCGTATGTTGCACTCTTTTTTTTTTAGATTTATTTATTTATTTATTTATTTATTTATTTATTTATTCATTCTTGAGAAACAGAGAGAGAGGCAGAGACCCAGGCAGAGGGAGAAACAGGCTCCCTGTGGGGAGCCCGACGTGGGACTCGATCCCGGGACCCCGGGGTCACGGCCTGAGCCAAAGGCAGACGCTCAAGCACGGAGCCACCAGGCGCCCCGAAAGTGAGTAACTTGTAAAACTGTTGTAGATATCCCCTTACCGTTAGAATCTAAGACTCTACTTTCTTGGTTTCCTCCTTATAATCAACAGGTTGAAAACTCCAGGAGAGAGCACAAGGCTGTGGCAAGACTGTATGAAACACAATTCTTGTGAATTTTGGTTTTCTCATGGCCTTATTGTACGAATCAGCTGAAAAAGTACAAGACTGTATTCACGCCAAGTGCTGTTTCAAATAGAAGCTGCTCAAAAATGTACATGCAACTTTTTTCTTTTTTTTGCAACTTATTTTCTAAAAATATTTAAATCTTTTCCAAAAACATTTAAATCTTTTCTCAGAAGCATCAAATATTAAAAGTCACAAAAGCTCAGCTAGCTCAGTATTAGTTATGTACTATAATAAACCGGATTAGGGCCCAAGTCCCCCAACTGCTCGATTTAAACTAGTCCAAAATCCAAGCTCAGGTGTCGCAAGGGAAGGAAAGTCATGTGATGTTACTAGGTGACCTGGCCCGGGTGCATTGCAGCACCCAGCACCCGTCACAAAAGGAAAAGGAGCCTCACCTGCCAGCCCCAGGTGCCAGCTCCAAGCAGCTGTGCGGGAGCTCCTGAAAGATGCGCATTTGAAAAATGGCTTATGTTCCCCAAATGAATGAGAACATATAATGTTTAGGGAATAGAGGGGAAGGGAGAAGAAATGGGTAGGAAGTATCAGAAAGGGAGACAGAACATGAAGACTCCTAACTCTGGGAAATGAACTGGGGGTGGTGGAAGGGGAGGAGGGCGGGGGGTGGGGGTGACTGGGTGACAGGCACTGAGGGGGGCACTTGACGGGATGAGCACTGGGTGTTATTCTGTATGTTGGCAAATTGAACACCAATAAAAAATAAATTTATTATTAAAAAAAATGAAAATGGCTTATGGGCCACTGGCTCCGCTCTGACCTCGGGGCCCTGAGGTGGAGCCTGGGTCAGGCTCTGCGCTCAGCGGGGCGTCGACTTGGGATTCTCGGTCTCCCTCTGCCCCTCCTCCCACTCGTGCTCTCTCTCTCTCTCTCTGTCAAATAAATAAATCTCAAAAACAAAAAAGGAAGGAAATGGCTTAGAGTATTAGGTACATTTTTAATAGGAAAAAAAAATTATCATTAAACCAAAAATTCAGCAGGAAGCGTTTCAAGAGCTATAAACTACCTAATACTTTTCATTTGTTCTTCAACAGAATCACTTTTCCTCTTCAAAGACTATTCTATGCCGCATAAAAACCAGCCCGATGCTTCAGTACTTGTGTCCCTCCCCCAGCTGCCGTGTGAGCTCAGGTCTGTTAAAAATAATCCCACTTACCGCCTCTGGAAAAGAGACATTTTGATACTGGCTTAACCTTTTATAATACATCGTCTAGTGCAGACTTTTTCCACCCAAAAGAGCGTTTACATCCCTGCAGTACAGTGTCTTCCATGTTCTATAACCGACCCCTGAGAAAGTGACCGCAGCTCTACAGATAAGACCATTTAGCAAGAAAGCTCATGTTTTAGCTCAAAGAACCCGGTTAGTGAGAATCGGATGCTAATGGGGCATGTGCAGGGCATCAAGCAGCTCGAGGGCACAGGTGCGGGACACGACGGAGGGAGAAGGTGCAGTCCTGGGACTCAGGGGGAGCCAGGGCTTTCCCTACAGTCAACCCAAGATGAACACGTGCACATTCCTACAGCAGGTGTCGTTCCACGGCGACGCCACATACTTCAGCCTCTGGAAATACAGAACAGGTAACGAACCCGGCGCGCAGGTTACAGACGCGAGCCGCTCGACCAAAGTGAGGCCACGGATGCTCAGGAGCTGCTCTCGGAGAGGATGGGGCGGGCCGCGTCGCTTCTCAAGCGCACACCGTGGGGCACGGGTTCGGACTACTCAGGACAGGCCATGGAGCGGCCCCCGGAGGATTAACACCCCCCCACCCCCCGGCCGAGATCACAGTGACTCCTCGCAAATTTAACTGGCCGAATGCTTTTTAACAAATACGGACAACTAGATTCTAACAGTATTTTAATTATTTAAAACACAACTTCAGGTTCTTATTTGTAAGCAGCTCTGTTGGTGGATAATTGACACACAACAAAGGTACAGCTCTTACGCCTCTAACCGAATGTGTTCTGACGACGGCGTGGACACGTCTCCGCGGCGCTGGAACCGGTACCTTGCTGCGAATTTTATTTTGTTGTTTAGATCTTATGGTTAAGCACACTCCACTGACTGAGCCAGCCATGTGCCCCTCACTGTGAATTTTATTTATTTTTTTAAAAGATTTTTATTTATTTATTCATGAGAGACACCGAGAGAGCCAGAGACTGAGGCAGAGGGAGAAGCAGGCTCCATGCAGGGCGCCCAATGCGGGACTGGATCCCGGACTCCAGGATCGCGCCCTGGGCGGAAGGCAGACGCTCCACCGCTGGGCCACCCAGGCGTCCCCACTGTGAATTTTAGATAACTGAAGTGTCCTTTCAAGTTTGCAGATTTTGAAGACATTGTCTTATTATTGTAAAAGTTCATTAAACCTTCTAGATACAAGCTCTTTGTCAGGCATTATTTTACAAATATTTTTTCCCCTTTACACCTTGCTTTTTCATTTTTTAAATAGATACTTTTGGAGGCCACAAATATGTACAGTCTTGAAGTCCAATTGATCAGAACTTTTTTGTTTGTTTTAATCTCATGAATAGGGATCCCTGGGTGGCGCAGCGGTTTGGCGCCTGCCTTTGGCCCAGGGCGCGATCCTGGAGACCCGGGATCGAATCCCACGTCGGGCTCCCGGTGCATGGAGCCTGCTTCTCCCTCTGCCTGTGTCTCTGCCTCTCTCTCTCTCTGTGTGTGTGACTATCATAAATAAATAAAAATTAAAAAAAAATCTCATGAATAGTGACTTTGTCCTAAGGAGTTGCTATGGCCCGGATGCTTGTTTGATCCTACTGCGAGGACGGTAGGAAAGGGCCTGTGGGAGGTGATGAGGTCACGTGGAAGAGGCCCTCGGGGACGAGATCAGTGCCCGGGGAGCCCCGCAGCCCCCTCTGCCACGTGCGGACGGCCTCCACCGACCTGCCGGCACCTGCACCTTGGGCTTCCGGCCTCCATAGCCGTGAGAGACTAAATCTGTGTTTCCTAAGCCACCCGTGCCCGTGCTTTGTTGCAGAGGCCTGCACAGACGGAGACAGACATCGCTGCCTACCCTAGGCACACAAAGGCCTCCTCTCCTTTGCTCTGTAAGTTTTGGTTTTCGGTTTTACAACATTTAGGTCTATGATCTATTTTTTAAAGACCTTGGTATTTGCCGTGAGACAGAGATCAAGGCCATTTCAGCCGTCCCGCAGGAGATCCAGCCAACCCAGCAGCACACGTGGAAAAGACTAATCTTTCTCCACAGAATGACGTTGGCACCTCTGCGGAAAACTCGCTTGGTTATCCGTGTGGGTCTATTTCTGGACTCTTTGTTCTGTTCTACTGACTGCTCGTCTATCAATCATATTCTTCTAAAGAGATGAACTGCACATCATTTCCTCCATCCTGATATGAAGGCTCAGAACCAGGCAACTGCTGCTGCGGATGGATTCCCGACATCCCCCCAACAAGGAATAGGAACAGGTTGAAAAGAATGGCCGAGTGTGTATTTCAGCACTCTTTAAAAATGATCACTAAAAAAAAAAAAAAAAAAAAAAGATCGCTTACTGGGGCGCCTGAGTGGCTCATCAACTAAGCATCTGACCCTTGGTTTCAGCCCAGGCTGTGATCTCGGGGTGGTGGCATCGAGCCCCATGTCGGGCTCCGTACTTCGTGGGGAGTCTGCGGGAGGTTCTCTCCCTGTCCCTCTGCTACCCCCGCGTGCACACACCTGCGGGATGCATGCACACTCTCTCTCTCAAATAAATAATAAATCTTTTTAAAGATCACTTATTTTTAAAACAATAAATATAAGCCAAAGTAACACTAAAATGGGTTAAACTAGTTTTCTAAGTGGACAGTTATTCAGTTAACTACTTGAAATGAGTACGGAGGCAAAAAAGCACCGAGGGGGTTAGCTCCATAAAGGTGAGTAAGCCTTTTGCAATTCCCCCAAAATGCTTCCCCGGGTGCTCGACTGGCCCTCGCGCCCACCCCTGGTCGGCTCTTCCCGACCAGAACCACCCACCCCGGCCACCCTGCCCTGGCCAGCCGGCTTGCCCATCACAGTCAAGACGCAAGTTAATTTTTGTTTTATAAATCAGAGTATCTGTTACCTTGCGGTATTACCAGTGCTGTTGTAAACTGAACTTAAAGTGGTATCAAAAAAAAAAAAAAAACCTCCTGTTAAACAATTTTTATCTGTTTTATATCTTACTATAGATTATGTACAAGTAACATCTAAATAAAATTACACTTGTAACCCTAAAAAAAAAATTCAGTCTTTCTTTAGAGAGAAAACAAACCATCTTTTAGATTTTGAAATTCATCTCTATTTCCATGCATCTTTAGTTCCTTCCCAGAAGGAGAGAGAGGAGAGAGGAGGTGCTCCCTACTCAGTGCTGGTTTTCCTACCCAAGTCCTTAACCTTAGCTTTAGGGTCAAATCAATTTATCAGGTGGCAAATCCCTCAAGTTTCTGAAACAAGAAACTGGAATCCTTGAGAATCCTCAACATCATATGTCAGTTTGTATTTTTTCATGTGTTTATTTATGTTTTAAATAACAAGTGACAGAAATTATATACCCAATGAATAGTTTTTCCAAGTTTGGATCATATTAAAGGTTTCAGATATTTCCTATAACACAAGAGCTTTAATAACAAAGGCAAGGTTTGTTGTTGTTATTATCATTAACCAGCATATTGTAATAAGATCATATATTTCAATAACGTAAAAACAATCTATACCTCATAGACATCGATAACGGAAAACAGTAACTAAAATGAACATAACACAAATGTGCAACAAAAAATCATTTAAAAATGAAAAGATATATAAAAGTCATCATAATTTATTATTCTTTCTTTTTGTTTTTTAATTTTTAAAGTAAGCTCCACACCCGGCGTGGAGCCCGATGAGGTGCTTAAAGTCACGACCCTGATTGAGACCCGAGCTGAGACTAAGAATTGGACATTTAGCTGCGTGAGTCACCCTGGCACCCAAGTCATCATTATTTTTTTGTGTTTTTTTTTTTAATTTTTAAATCTTTATCATCATTGTTTTTTGAGAGGTGAGAGAGAACTCGAGTGGGGCAGGGGCAGAGGGAGAAGGAGAGAGAATTGCAAGGAGGCTCCACGCCCAGCTTGGAGCCAGCCTGGAGCTCGAGCTCCCAACCCTGAGATCACGACCTGAGCTGAAACCAAGACTCAGACGCTTCACTGACTGAGCCACCCAGCACCCCAAACGTCATTTTTTTAAATGAAAAACTGAAAACACACAAAACGGCAACAGTCTTAGTCTCTTTTTCATGACAAATGATTCAGACACAAACTTTTTTCATTTTGCACCAATGGTGTCATCTCCAAGTTGGACATTTGGGTGTATTTTCCTTCATTTAAACTCATGTCCTTTTTTTGCTTTCTTAAAATCCAGGATAGTTGACATACGGTGTAATACTAGTTTCGAGTGTCCGGCCCAGTGATTCCACGCTGCTCATCACGACAGGTGCACCCCTTCCCGCCTGTCCCGCCCACCTCCCCCTTGTGACCATCACTGTGTTCTCTGGAGCTAAGAGTCTATTTCCTGATTTGTCTCTGTTTTGCCCTTTGTTCACTTGCTTTATTTCTTAAATTCCACGGCCATTTCCATTTTTAACAGAGAAATGTCTGCTTGCCCCGATTTTGGTTTTGCCAATAAGGTCAGGATCGCTTTGCTAATTCAGAGCATCAGAGCAGGATCGGGTCCGCTTCCTGCTGGAGCCCCCCCCCCCCACTCCTGGCAGTGGCTCCTCAGGCATTCGCAACACTCGCAGCCGGGACCAAGCTCCGCGACCCGGCCGCCACGAGCAAACACAGTCGGGCCGTGTGCGAACCCCCGCGAGCGAACGGGTGTGACGTGCAGCTGCAGGCGGCCGCGACGACCTGGCACTGCCCAGATCGCAAAGTGCAGCGTGTGCGTGAGCCTGTGACTGACGGAGGACACGCATGCCCCAGGCGGCAGCCACAGGGGATCCCACTGCTCTCCTGCCCACTCCGCCCGGGGCCTGGGAATCCGCAACCTCTACCTGGACTCGTAGGCCTTGCTCCCACGGGACAGTTACAATAGGGTCCCCACACTGCTGGCTTCTCCACCATCTGGGGTCTGGAGAAAAGGACAGAGGTTGTGCAGGGAAACACTGCTCTTGTGTATCTTTGTCGCCGGCCCGTCCCAGCTCACGGGCCCCCTGCCTCTCGCCGTGCCACCTGCCACCATGCCTGGCGCAGCCTCCACACCGACGCTCGACCCACTCCCCGGGATTTTACGCTCTCCTGTAACTGCGCCCCAGGTAAACGCGCTTCCTACGTATTCACGCCTGCTTTGCTTTCTACTCCTCGACGCGCATTGGCCTCGCGTCCCTCCCCCACTCTCTCCTCCTTGACCTCCACGCAGCACCCGACCCCACTCACCCGTCCTGCGGTCCCAAGACGCCTCGGACTCGGTTTTCCGAACAGGGCACCGTCCAGGCACTTCCTGCTGCAGATGGCTCTTTCTGCCTTTTCGTGGGCTGCTTGCTCTGACCTTTTCCTGAAACACAGTCCCCTCAGGTTCTGAGTCCCAGCCCTCATCCCTGAGATCCTGTTCCCGAGCAATGTTAGGGAACTCTGACCCAGGACTTCCCGAACCCACGAGCTCCTCTGCAGCTGCAGCCACAGCTCTCTGTCTCCCAACAAACTCCTGCTACTGGAGGCCAGCACCTGGAGACGGCGATCACGCTTTCCTGCAGGCCGTGCTCAGGGCTCCCGCAGCCTCTGCAGCCATCCGACCCTTCCAAGGTCCTGGGGTCACCGCACTGCCCCGGCTCCCACGTCTATCCCCGAGTGGGCCCTGCTGCACATGTTGTCTTCACTTCCTGAGAAAAAGGTTTTCCATCCCGTTGTCTTCACTTGGCCAATGGCTGGTGTTGGGACTTGCCCTGACCCCAGTCCATCCACTGAAGTCGTAACCCGAGTGCCACAGGATGGAGCCTCATTTGGAAACACAGTCGACAGAGTAATTTCTTGAGATGAACTCAGATGCCCGGTGTCCTGATGTAAAGGGGAAGGGTGGACACACACACACACATGCACGTGCACGCGCAGGGAGAACACCCAAGTCAGGATGAAGGCCGAGACGGGGTGACGTGTCCACAAGCCAGAAATGCTAAAGCCAGCCAGCAAACCGCTAGAAGCTGGGAGAGAGGACGGAAGACATCCTCCTTGGAGACCTCGGAAGGGACACCTTGATCCAGGCTTCTATCGCCCTAACCGTCCAATCCGGGGCACCGCATGTGGCAGCGCTCAGAGATTGACACACCTAGTCGTCACCCAAGTCTTAGCCCACACGTCACCTCCTCCAGGAAATCTTCCCTATTTTCCCCCAAAATGGACTCCTCCCCACCCACCCAACCACTCATATGGTCCCCTAGGACTGACTTCTCCTTTGTGGCTTTAGTCCTGTTTATCTCTGTGACTGACCAGCGTTTGTCTCCTCCTCCCCCCGGTGACATAGATCTCTCCGCGCCCACGGTGAGCGCTCCCAGACCTTGAAACACTAATCCCTGCCTGAAATTAGCTTAATCACCGACATACATACTTATTTATGGCTCACTTCTTCCTCCACGGAGCGTGACCCCTGCCTGTAGGGCAGCGCCAGGGGCTGGCTGGAGCCTGGTGAACCAGCCCGGCAGCGAACACTAGGAGCAGGACCGGGACCGCTGCCCGCTCCTGGCTCCATCACAGACA
The DNA here is from genome assembly GCF_905146905.1 of Nyctereutes procyonoides. NCBI lineage: Eukaryota > Metazoa > Chordata > Mammalia > Carnivora > Canidae > Nyctereutes > Nyctereutes procyonoides. The sequence continues at coordinate 192,225 of NW_026575117.1, read as the reverse complement.
GTGGTGCCCGGAGAAAGCTCATGACACGTGTTGAACACAGGACTGAATGAGCCTATTTAATAAGGCAGGCAGTTCCCAGAATAACAGAAGTGTGGGGACTGCAACATTCTATATGTTAAAGGACATCTCTTTTAGTAACGATAATTATTGATCAGCTCACCTCTGCTTTCCATCTGCTATTTAAGAAGGTTTGCCAACAAAAGGACTCCAGAGGCATAGCTCTCAGCTAGGATGGATTGCAAAATGATTTAAATTCATGGATGGAGGACACAAAACTTTGGGATACTTTCTTCAGTAAGGTTTCTGCTCTGAAACAGCAAAATGGAGAAGGACAAGATGTCTTTTTCAAGATTGTCAGTAATGAAAAGTGTCTTCCTTAGACTACTACCTACTGCTGAGGAAACGCTAGCAACATTAAGAACTTTTTTTAAAGATCGTATTTATATATTTAGAAAGTGAGCAGGGGGAGGGGCAAAGGGAGAGAGAAACAGGGAGCTCGATGGGGGCTCCATCCCGTGACCCTGACATCACGACCTGAGCTGAAACCAAGGGTCAGATGCTTAACCGACTGAGCACCCAGGGCCACACAACATCGAGAAATTTTTAAAAATTATTTTCACCCAGTATCCTAAGTTTCTAACAGAATAAGGATTTTCCTTTTTTCTGTTTCCTATGGCCTTGGCCCACAGCACATACATTTCATGTGGTTGTAATAATATGTGGCTACAACTATGAGAAAAATGGTAAATCAATTCAAAGTCATATTTGGAGAAAATGGTATCACACAAGCCGAGAGATAGTGTCCCAGGTGCTAGTGTTTGCATTGTCGTCTTTAATCAGAAAAATCTCTGGAAAGAGTTCCTTTTTCATAGGCATCTTCAGGAATTGCAGAAAAGCACTTACTGGGGAAAACAGATCCCCTATCATTAATGAGTTCAGCAGACAAGGGAACTGGACACCAAACAGAACCCCGGCTCTCAAAGGATTAAATAGCAGTTTATTTAATACTGGCTTACTTGGATTTTGACGTTTCTTCTTCCTTCATTCTTAAAGTAAAAATTCTTTTTTGTTGTTGTTGGGTTTTTTTGTTTTGTTTTGTTTTTTTAAATAATGAATTTATTTTTTATTTATTTTTTATTTTTTATTTATTTTTTATTGGTGTTCAATTTAAAATAAAAATTCTTGACCTCAGAAAGGATCCTAACACTCTTTTCCAAAATACACCATAATCAGAAAAACATGACTCAAAGTATAAAATGCATTTTTAACAAGAGTTAGAATCTCAGAGAAAAACAAAGTATTTATCTAAAAGTTCTCAAGGCTAAAAACAAGTAAACAGCTAACTAAACTAACAAATCTCTTAAAAGTCTTTCCGACAACAACCGACCAAAACACAGAACATGGCTTGAGATAAGGTTGTCACTAAAATAACATAAAAGGAAAATTTACAATGTTCAGAGTTCTGATAAAGGGTAGTAGCATTGTGTTTAGGAAGATTGGGGACGTCTGTAGGAGAAAATAAGGATTTTTGGGAACACCATCCGGTTTGCCTGTTGTCTTCAATGGACAGCAACAATAAAGACACCAAAATATCTTCCAAGAGTAGAACTTTTACCTCTTTTCATTAAATAAACTACCACAAAAATTTTTAGCTTAAAAAACTCTTTCCTTCTTACGATTGGCTGGTCCAACACATGTAATAGCTTGAAATGTCACCCTGGAGAAGATGGTTTGCTCCACAGGTGTGCATGCTCCGTGGATGCTCCGTGGCATCCGCACCCGTGCAGCGGCCAGCCCTGCGTCACACGGGAGGCTCAGCGCGACAGCCTCTGCGTCTGGGATCAGACTTTACCAGCAGCCTCTCTCTGTGCTGCACACACGTCACTGAGCAGAGCGTGGGCAAACCCCATGACAGTCACGCTGTGACCACCTCAGCTAAGTCCATAAAGTACACCATCTACCTGGAATGGTCCTAAATGAAGCAACTGGTATGAAATGCCAACTTGCTCCTAATTCAGGCAGACCCACTTTGCAAACCCACCCACAACCCACAACTTGGACTCCTCCAAGTTCCATACTCGTATTTCAAAGACCAAGCAGCCAAGGACCCAGGGAGAGTCCCTATCAGATCCCAGCATCAGTGACTCAAACAACCAGATGATAAAGGGTCAGCAGTGACACTTCTCTGCTATCGTGACCCTTGAACCACACTCCCACCTGCAACGTTAGGGTAAAAGTTCTGTGTCCATTCTCAAAGACATCATTATTTTGTTTTTTTGTTTGTTTGTTTGTTTTTTTAAAGATTTTATTTATTTATTCATGAGAGACCCAGAGAGAGAGAGAGGCAGAGACACAGGCAGATGGAGAAGCAGGCTCCATGCAGGGAGCCCGATGCGGGACTCGATCCCGGGACTCCAAGATCATGCCCTGCGCTGAAGCCCGCGCTAAACCGCTGAGCCACCCAGGGATCCCCGATAAAAATGCTTTAAAGACCAATGTGATATTTACCAGTAGTGACTTAGGTCAAGAAACTCTTGTGCCTGAAACTCTAAGTATTTTGACCCAGGAGGGTAAGAGGAATGGGACAAGAAAATACTCTGACAAGTTTCTTTTAATCTCAACTGGTCTCCTGGCTGTGATCGGAGCAGCCACTCAGAAGGATGACAAGTTGCAGAAAAATAAGGCTTGTGATTCAGGTATTCAAACAAGTATTTTAAAAACGTGCCTGTCTTACCACGCAAGGTTTTAGGCGTGAGAGGGTGACACAAGCCGACTCTCGGTTCCTGATTTCCCATTAACCTGACGTCGGGGAGGAGAAACTTGACGACCCCGTATCTCTGAACCGAACCTGCAGCTTCTGTGATGACTTTTTCCCACTCGAAACCCTTAATTCAACACATCTTAGCGCAACCTCGGTGCTGACGCAGCGCTGTCCCTCGCTGTCCCTCGCCGTAGCCTGGCCCTCCCGAGAGGCGCGCAAGTCCCCGGCGGGGCACGTCCCTCCCAGCCGCCCGCGAGGCACCCTCTTAACCAGCCCTCTGCCTTTGGGGAAACTCGATTAGCTCTCCAAGCTCTTTAAGTAAACACGGTGCTTCAAATAACCCGTAGCCACCTTCAGCCGCCCTCTGGCAGAAGGTTTGCTTTCTAGGCTTTTCCAGGTCGCCCACTGGCCCCACGTGGCAAGACCATCTGAGTCACTGTGCTTCGAAGGAAGCACCCGCAACAACTCGGGCATCAGGGGACACGCAGCTTCCCCTGCCGTGGGGACCCGGGATGCGCCGCGTCTACACAAGTTCAGCAACTTCACTGATGCCCCCACCAGGCGCGCGGTGCTCAGACACCTCGAGGCCCGGGCAGTCCTCCTGGAGCACGAGCGCAGGCGACCCCACCGTGGAGAGCCACGCGCGTCTTCCTTCACTGTCCCTGTTCTCGGCCTTTGTCAGCGGAGGTCGAGGGCACACAGTAGGTGCTCAGCAAATGCGTCCCGACCGCACAAGCCCCTGAGCCCGGCAGGCGCTGCCCCTGCCTCTGCAGTCCTGCAGCACCCACGGACCGGGCCCCCGGAGGGGCGGCCTCACACACAGCGGGTGACACCCCAGCTGCGCCTCCCGAGCCGCCCGCGGCAGGGCTCTCCTCCCCACCACCGTGTCTGCGTGAGGGTCACACTGAGTGCGTGAGATGCCATAAAACGCAGTATAGTTACTTCTCTAATACAAATTAGGAATCTTTCCATTGCAGAAAATATTACTGGGTATTTTTTTCAAAGATTTATTTGAGAGTGAGAATGAATGAGCGAGTGAGCAAGCGACCGAGAGAGAGAGAGAAAGAGAGAGAATGGGCAGGAGGGCAGAGGGAGAGGGGATGCCAAGCAGACTCTGCCCTAAGCACGGATCCCGACTCAGCGCCCGATCTCATGGTCCTGAGGTCACAACCTGAGCCGGAATCAGGAGTCGGTTGCTTAACCAACCCAGCCATGCAGGCATCCCATGGATACGTATATTTTTAAACAAAAGTCAACCAAGGGCCCGTATATTACAACAAAAAACAAGCTTATGAATTTTATATGATCATTTCAAGGTCTTGCATTAATAATAATGTAATTTCACCGTTCATTTGTCTTTCTACATAATGTTCACTAACAAGAGGTGAGAACAGATATGAATAATTTATAAGAGAAAAACTCAAAACTGAGTAAATTCTATCCATTTAGTGGATTTTTCAGTGAACTTGGAAGAGCCCGCCTTTACTGGACGCAGCAGGAAGTCAGAGGACCACAGAGCTTGACTTGGGGCTCAAACGGATGCAGCCAGGGAGGCTGAAACAGGGGAGAGGGGTCCCCTCTGCAGGAGACCTCGGGGAGCCTCAGCGACCCCTCCCTAGCCGAGGAACCAAGATGCTCCCAGGGCACCCGTGAGGTCAGAACTACGTGACGTCACCACATATCCCTCTGTCCCCCTCACCCACGAGTGTCCCACAGACAGTGGAAAAGCAGACGGAAGAACCTAGGTGTCCTCTACCTGTAAATAGCATAAAACAATGCCACTATTCTCAGTCTACGTGGAGAAATATAGCTATTTTTCACGGAATACTTATGTTAACATGCGATTGTTTTACTTTTTAATGAATTAATGAATATCTTAAAATTCTGTTTTAATTCCTTCTATGGTAAAGACCAACAGCTGTAACTCACATAAACAGGGTCCCCAACCAGTGGGAAGAGTGTACAGGACTCTCCAGAGCAGGAGGCCTGAGAATTAGGGGGCCCTGAGCAGCTGGTGCTGCTACACTGCCAGGGTGGCTAATCCGTCTATACCTACTGTCACATGCCTGTAATAATTATTTTGTTTTGAAGGTCCTGGAACCCTCATTAATTGGGACTAGGACAATTCCGTTTAGTTCGTGGAATACACTAACTGGCCGATTAAATTCCCTTAAGGTCCCTTACCCTGTGTTTTGGGGAGGAAAGGGATGTGCTATTGCCACAGACATTTAGCTCCAAGTGAACGGCCCCAAGTCCACCTGAGCTACATCAAGTGATCACAAAGAGTTTCTCAGTGTCAGATCTCCTGGAAACACCCTAAGGAGATCTTCTGTTAGTCTAACTGGCAAACCATTCACATCTGCCCTCAATATTTTTTTCAAAAGAAAGTCATTTTCCTAAAAAAAAAAAAAAAAAAGTCATTTTTTCTCTGCAGTAAAATCAAAACTTTTTTTTTTAATTTTTATTTATTTATGATAGTCACAGAGAGAGAAAGAGAGAGAGGCAGAGACATAGGCAGAGGGAGAAGCAGGCTCCATGCACCGGGAGCCCGATGTGGGATTCGATCCCGGGTCTCCAGGATCACGCCCTGGGCCAAAGGCAGGCGCCAAACCGCTGCGCCACCCAGGGATCCCAAAATCAAAACTTTTTTATATTCCACTCCTTGTACACCTGAGCACATAACCCCCGATTTAGAATATGAATTACAGAAATGTACTTTTATACCAAAAAATAAGTTAAATTCAAGAACATAGAGATTAGAAATTTTAGCAGGACAATGTAAGCAATACAATGTGTTGCTTTATTTATTGATGGCTGAAAATCTATTCCACGAAAACATTTTTATTTATTATTTATATATTAATATAGTGAGAACAGTGTTTTTATACCTGTGTGTATGTATATACATACACATATTTTTTCTTTTCTTTTCTTTTTAAACCTCTAGTCCTGCGGCACCTCGGTGGCTCAATCCCTTAAGCATGTGACTCTCGGTCTCACCACAGGTCTTGATCTCAGGGTTGTGAGTTCAAGCCCTGCCTTGGGCTCCATGCTGGGAATCGAGCCTACTTAAAAAACAAAACAAAACACCACTCTGGTCCTAATTTCAGTTTATTTAGGTACTTAGCTTTAGTAGCTGTCAGAATCGGGAAGAAAAATCTTAAAAGATAATATGGAGATCCAAATGTGAGAAGCACATCTTCAGTTGGAATACCAAATCATGGCACTTGTTTTTCAATTCTACCAATCAGTTGTTAGAGGTCTGTCTTCACGCACTGTTAATTTAAAATGTTTATCTGCTACAAGTTGAGACTTCAATAGCTAATAACCTCAAGGTACAATTTGCTAAGATTGAAATCAATGACCAATAATAATAGGCACATCTCTAATAAGTTGAAGAGCAAGGATCCAAAGCCAGAAAATATGATTTCCAAGTCATGCAATAACCCTTAATGCTCAAAGTGTGACCCACAGCCAGTTGCATCTGCCGGCAGCTGGTTATAAATACGGAGTCCCAGGCTCCGGTCCAGATCTACTGATTTAACTTTTTAACTAAATCCCTGGATGACTTCTGTGCATTCTAAAATTGAGAGGCACTGCTCTAGAACATTTGCATATATATTTTTAAAAACTACCTGAATGCCTAGTATCCAAGAACTCTGAACACCTGACTACAAGTGCTCACGAGAGAGTTCAATTTCACTCAAACAGTCTGACATCTAGACATCCTTAGGAACCTGAAATCACTTCTATTTGAGAGAGTCAGAGAACATAATGATCTACATCTCTAGATTATAGTTTTTTGTTTGTTTGTTTGTTTGTTTGTTTTTACCACGAGAGCTCACCAGAGAGATACATACATCGTCTGCACCCGTTAGGCTTTCTAGGGTGAAGCTTCCATAAAGTCATGATTCGCTATTATCTTAGTCTCCTATATTGCACATCAACATAAGAAATGGCCATTATATTTTCTGCAAAACTTCCAACAGCGCCCCTAAAATGTGAACCACTCAAAGGCATGAACCATGTCTTCGTTATTTTGTCTCATTAGCGAATAGTACACGGCACATGGTAGCAATGCAATTTATCAATTAAGTAGATATATGAAAGAATGAACACATCTCTCAGCTGGTCTCCAATCTCGTGCATTTTGGTAAATACCACACGAGTATTTTCATACCCTCACCACAACCCCTGGAAATACAGGCTCAGCGAGAGAAAGTGACTTATGGGACATCACATACCTGATTAGACATGGGATTTAAGTTCAGGTCTGACTTCAAAGCTCATGAGCTACACCACTGGTTCTGAAAAAGGTAAAATCAGAACCACCTGGGGCACTCATACAAACAGATCCCCACTTTCTGAGCACATCCTTCTGCACTGCTCTGACTTTTAGAACACACGCGCAGTCCATCGGCGACCCTAACTGGGTTACGAGCCCTACCAGCCACCCTGAAGGGCTGGAGGAAAGAACTGCCCTAATGCATCAGTAGCACTGTTGCACCGAACACAGTAGGACTAAAGAAGTAACTACGCAGATGCTATGTGCTAGTGAGTGAAGCACCTGCTGTCTGTCCAAGGGCCACCTGGTTCCAGGCTGGGGGCTGTCCTGTGCCTCCCGGGGGGGGCGAGATGCCATCGGCACACCCGCCTGCGCCGGGGCCACTAACCGTCTCTGCAGACGTTGCCAGGTGGCCCCTGGGACACAAAACGGGCTGTGGCTGGAGTCACGGCTTTCCGTGTGCAGGATCTGAACAGACAAGCAAATATATCACAGATTCTGGGAGCCGAGCCTCTCACCGCTGGAGGAAGGAGCTACAGGTGAGAAAGGGAGGAGCGTTAGAAGGAACTCTGCCCGATGCGGCACGAGCCAGCGGTAGGAACGCCGCGTTTCTAGACACAGATACTCAAACAGATGTCGGAGCGTAGCTGTGCATCCTGCCGCTGCCCGAAGGCCTACGGACGCGCAAGCCGCAGGGAGGGGCCCAGCGCCCGAACCTTGGTCTCTAAGCTCCGTTCTCCAATAGGAAACCCTCGGAGCTCTAGAGCCCTTGCAGGAAAAGTATATGGCAACCTGGGATATCTTGTGATGTCTCGACATATAGAGGTGCTAAAAAAAGGTAGAAGGAAGACAAAAGCTGATTCAGAGGAGCTCACAGTCGCCAAGGGTGCAGCAATCTGAGCGGGAAAACAAATTACCGATGGTATCGGGTGAGAACCCACAGAGTAAAATAAACACTCATGAGGCTGGACGGACACAAACACGGATGCTAGGAAAAAGGGATGATTCTTTCTTACAGTTACTCTCCAATTATTGAACATGGAAGGAACGGCAGAGATAAGAAATTAAGCAAATATCACAGTAATAATTATTGCAGGCAAGAGTCTGGGTTTGGTGGGAATCAGGGTATTTGTGAAATCATCAAACCACAGGTGCCCTTGACTGAAAGAATTATGACTGTTGTATCGGCCTCGTGGTATTTTTTTATTGAGAAATGGGATATTTGCAAAGTATCTCCTTACAAGATACTTAATTACAAAGGAAAAAATAGTAACTTTACAGAGAAAAAAAAATAGTAACTCTACAGAGAAAAAAAAAAAACAAAATCAAAGTGTCACCAGTCATCGGACTCTGACTTCACACACTCCCTGATGTGATGTCCTGAATAGTGTAGGCTTCTTGTTTGGGGTATTTCTGCCCCAAATGCAGAACCTCAATCTAATCATGAGAAAACATCAGATAGACCCAAACTGAGAGATGTTTATATATATATATATATATATATATATATATATATATATATATATATATATAAAGTGCTCTTCAAAATCGCCAAGGTCGTGGAAGATAAACACTGAAGAGCTATCATCACACACGGACCCTGGGAAAACACAGCAAGTCAGTGCAATGAGGGGTCCTAGATCAGATTCTGGGCCACAAGAAGGATATAAATAGGAAAACTAGCAGAATTTAAATAAGGCTTATAGATCAGTTAGTCATATTATGCCTATGCTCATTCCCTTGTGTCAATAACTGTGGTATAGTTACGTGGGATAACAGGAAGAAATGCTGGGTGAAGGGTCAAGGGGAACTCTCTAAGCTTTTTTTTTTTTTTTTAAGATTTTATTTATTTATTCTAGAGCGTGTATGTGAGGACAGTGAGGGGGCAGAGGGAGAGTCTCCAGCAGACTGCCCCTGAGCACAGAGCCTGACGCCGAGACCCATCCCTGGACCCTGAGAGCAGGACCTGAGCCATCCATGCACCCCTCCAAGTTTCTTGAGGGTTTAAAATTATTTCAGAATAAAAACTTGGAAAAAAGGCGCACATGAATGAACCAGAGTTCATTTATATTTTTAAACAGCTCAAGGGATTCTGATGCAGGTACCTGGGAGGAGTTTGGAAGCCCCAACCAGCAACCAGGATCTAGAGAAAAGAATGCGAGAGGAAACATTAAGGACGCTGAAGAACAGGCGCTTTCCCGGGCATCTCGCGCGCAGGACTTGGCGGCAGCGCGGTTGCTGCCCCGAACCCCTCACCTTACAGGGTGTGACTGGCCTCGCCGCTGTGCACCTGCGTTTTGCATTTGTCTACTTATAAGCAAAGTCAGCACAGCGTCCAGGTTCGCTGCATGAGCACAGAACTGCGTCCCACACAGCCCGTGTCCAGAGCCCCGGCCCGTGTCCGGGACGCTCGTGCAAGCACACGCACAAGTTCAGATGTAGGATGAACAGACCTGTGCGCCTGGGGCCGTGTGACTGTGTTGTGTGACTGCTGCACAGTCCGTCTCTGAGCACCGAATGTGTGCCCTTTATTTTGGAAAATGTGTAAAGTGGAAAAATAAGGTTTCTACACAGCACTTGGAGCATGTGTACTTCCTGGGTTTCTGGGGCACTGTGTTTAAGTCCTTTAAATTACTTTCCAAAGATAAATGTTTACGCTTGGAATTACTGAGCCAGAGGGTATGGACTTCCTTGCGGTGCTTTAACTGCACCCCCAAACCGCCCTCTGCACCCTTCAACCCAACAAGTACTGGGCCTCCTCATCTTTAAAAAAACAAAAAATGTAGGTTTAAAATACATGAATTTATCCTCCTGCCTTATTTTAACTGGTATTTCTTTAGTTAATGATACTATCTCGCAGGTCCTTTGCTGCAAGGACACACACATCTTCCCTAAAAGCTGCTCCAGCCGTAATCTGGCCTCTCGCAGTACAATCCTTACACGTGACAGACTTCAACGTTCTTTCTGGAAAATTCCTTTGAAAAATTAATCTTGGGGATCCCTGGGTGGCTCAGCAGTTTGGCGCCTGTCTTCGGCCCAGGGCGCGATCCTGGAGTCCCGGGATTGAGTCCCACCTCGGGCTCCCTGCATGGAGCCTGCTTCTCCCTCTTCCTGTGTCTCTGCCTCTCTCTCTCTCTGTCTATCATGAATAAATAAATAAATAAATAAATCTTTAAAACAAAAAAGAAAAATTAATCTTTTTTTATCTTCTCTGATAGGACTCAATTTCTCTACTCATGAATTTCCAAATATCTATACCGATACCCTACGCTGATATTTAACATCCCGTCGATCGTTGTCCTCACCGTTATTTCCGGTGGGTTTGGCCTGTCACAGGGACACAAGGAATGTATGTAATCCCACCATAAAATGTTGTCTTTGTTCTGACAAATTCCATGGAAAAGCAAGTCAGACAAATGGGAAATGCCCTAAAAGTGGAACACATAGGAGGTTTTAAAACTAGAACAAAGGAAACATACAGAGACTATTTCTCTCCATTCACTAAGTTACAAAGAGAAAAACCTGGCCCCGTTGCATTAACCTGCACATTTGCAAGATTTCTCCTGCCCCATCCGGAAAAAGACACTTTTAAATGTAATACAGATGAGACAAGATCCCACCAGACTTGAATCCCTTCTGCCACTGTACTGGAGTTCCTCCAAATATTGCCACCCTACACTGGCAAGGGCAAATGCTCCTTTCTGATGCAGGAGATTGGAATGGCCCTCCAGGAGTAAGGAAAAATTCACATGCTGGCAAGGAGGAATTGAAGTTAGAAGCCAAATCTTCAAAGATGAAAAAAAAAATCACTGAAAAATAACATGATTGTATTTATTTGCAAAGTACATTTTATCTTAAATGATTTCCAATGTACAAATATCTTATTCTTGATTATCTCCTGACATGAACATGTGGTAAAGAGACCATATGGAAAAATTAAGAAAAGCTCAAAGCACTCCATGTTAGTCTCAGAAGAAAGTCAGACGATCCCTTTTATGCTCATGTAGTGTTTCCTTTAAAGATGTGTCAAGGCTCTAATTCTAGGGGCACCCGGGCGGCTCAGCGGTGGAACGTCTGCCTTCGGCTCAGGGTGTGACCCCAGGTCCTGGAATCGAGTCCCCCATCGGGCTCCCTGCATGGAGCCTGCTTCTCCCTCTGCCTGTGTCTCTGCCTCTCTCTCTCTCTCTCTCTCTCTCTCTCTGTGTATCTCATGAATAAATAAATAAAAATCTTAAAAAAAAAGAATTTGGTCTTCTGATCAATTGGTATTTTTAAGAATTTATATTTCATGGATATCAATCTCATCATTTTTGATGAAATTACAATATTACCAGTTTGCTTTTTGTCTTCTTCTCTTGTTGATGTTTTATGCCCTAAAAAAAATGACCTTATGTTGAAAAATATTCTTAATGATCTGCAGGGGAAAATTCAGACAATTCTATTTACAGAAATTTAAAATGTTATTATATACGGATATTCCTTATATAATTTCCGAAATTGGTTTAGCAGTCATTCAAGTCATCATATGGTATCACATGAGGTCACCTAATACAGGATGCATTTCACTCGGTTCCTCATTATAACCTCAGCAGCACAGCAACCCTCACTTCTCAACAACCAGCACCACACACGCTTGTGCATGGCCCATGTGCATGAAATGTGCTTGTCTGTGGCAAAAGACCTTGACACATTTTACACGGCAAAGGAAATGAGAAGTAAGGTGTATCACTGAGGTCCTAAACAACTAAGCCAGGTGTCTTTTTTTTTTTAATTTATTTATTTTTATGATAGTCACAGAGAGAGAGAGAGAGACAGAGACACAGGCAGAGGGAGAAGCAGGCTCCATGCACCGGGAGCCCGATATGGGATTCGATCCCGGGTCTCCAGGACCGCGCCCCTAGCCAAAGGCAAGCACCAAACCGCTGCGCCACCCAGGGATCCCTAAGCCAGGTGTCTTACTGCCAGAGAATTAACTATCATTTAAGATATTAAAAATTCTGCTTTTAAAACAAATGTTACACTAACAAGCATAATTATAAAACTAATGGTCTGCAAACGTCCATCCCTGAGTAAGCCAATTTCAGTTAGAGGTGTAACGTGGGGGCCCTCATCTATTACAGGGCAAAGCCTTTGCTCAGGAGAGAAGAAAAAACAAAACACCAAGATGCCAAATCAAGATACATTAATTAAAATGCTGCTTTTATTTATACCCCAAAAAGCAAGTATTTACACTTTGTTTCCTTACATATAAAATCACAATTGCTGGTTAATTCTAAACGACAGAAATCAGCTTTTCTGAAATTAATTTTTTAAGGTACAGAAGCTCCCTTAAAGATCTTTTAAAGAATTAGGGGCACCTTGGTGGCTCAGTCCATGAAGCGCCTGCCTTTGGCTCAGGTCATGATCTCAGGTCCTGGGATGGAGCCCCGCATTGGGTGCCCTGTTCTGCGGGGAACCTGCTTCTCCCTCTCCCTCGGCACCTCCCCCCTCCACTAGTCCTCTCTCTTACTCTGTCTCTAAAATAAAGGAAAAGAAGGGAAATGAGTGGGAAAAATTAGAGAGGGAGACAAACCCTGAGAGACTCCTAACTCTGGGAAACACAAAGGGTTGCGGAGGGGAAGGAGGGTGGGGAGATGGAGTGACTGGGTGACAGGCAGTGAGGCAGGCACATGATGTGCCGGGTGGCACATAGGTGTTATACTATATGTTGGCAAATTGAATTTAAATTAAAAAATGTAAAAAATAAAAAAAAGCAAAAAATAAAATAAAATCTTAAAAAAATAAAATCAAAATACCTTTTTAAAAACTGAAAAGAACACGTAAAGGTTTTGCTTTCAAAAGTAAGTAAACTTATAAAAAGTGTAACATTGTATTACTACATGACTTTAGGGTTTACGGAAATGCTTTGCCATGAAGTGGTGCAGGTGCTCCTTACGAGCCCCACATCTCCCCACCTAGGGCATCTGTGTTTGAATATCCTGTGACTTGGGGTAAAGCTACCCAGAGAGCAGAGCTCCTCCCCTGAAGACCTTCCCTTATGAACCCACAGGTCTGAAAGCTTAACCAAAGCCCCAGAGCCCCTTGGGCCAACCAAAGCATCAAATGTAAGGACTCCTGGTTAGACATGAATCAAAAGCATCAACCAAAAAATGTCAAGTTAAAAAATAAATGCATAAAGGCAAACTAACGTACTGAACTAAGTTCTGTTCAGAACAAAATGCTACTCTGACTTGCACGTCAAGAGGAAAGCCTGCCGACGCCCCCACGGACGGGGTGTGGCATAACCTCTCCAGGGGAAACACAGTCATAGGTATCGATATTTTAGTACAGCTTCCAAAATACCCTCTAAGCCAGAAATCCCGCAGCCACAATTGACTCCACGACTAAAGCTCCTAATACAAACAAGCCTATTTGCAGCACATTCTCTGTTTATCGAAGGAAGAGCAAGACGAGGAAACGGGAACCAGCTGGATAAAGGTCGGTTCCTATAGCAGAATTTTATGTCCACTGTTTACTTAAAATGCTTCTCTTTGCGCTCCTCTAGTTTTCTAGGCTGCCGTGAAGTCCTTGGTCCTTCCTTTACCTGCCAGTGTCGGAAGGAGCGGATTCTCAGAGTCCTCTGAATGTGATCGTGAGGAAGGAGACCTGCTTCCCGGGGAAGCAGGGTCTGCAGCCTCCTCTCGGCGGCCCCTGGGGGGGATCGTGGGAGGGAGAGGCAGCACCCCAGAAGACGCATCCACCCACCACCCACCCACCCAAGACACAGCACAGGGTGCTCTGGGCACTGAACCTTCGGCAGCTGTTCAAGCCACAAATGCAGGGAAAACACGCCGAACGTTCCCTGTTCCTGGGCGGGGAGGGGAGCGGGAAGGGGCGTCGCTGTCACCTGCTAACACTGCTCTTGCCCAGGGAAGCCGCGTGCAAGACCTTAAGTTCCCTGGAATTTGTTCACTATTTGAGGCTTTAGCTTTGTGTTTGCCTAACAGTGTAAACAGGAATGCGCAGAGCAAAGCCTCTATCACAGTGAAAGGCGTGACCTCAGGGTGAACAGCTACTGGCAGAGGAGGCTCACAGAGGACCAAAGTCCTGTTCCAATCGCACAAATGTTTAAAAAATGACTCACCCGTGTGTGTGGATGCAGCTTCCACCTCTCGACTCTCGTCTTCTTTTAAAAAGTCATCTAAACTCTGATTATTCGGATGACTCCAGGCCCTTCAGCAGATCAATCTGTAAGATGTCCCGACAGGGTCCCATTGTTTACAGCTGTTTCCGAACCATCCTTCGAGAATGTCTTTGGTTCACCCTGATTTTAAGGGACTCTGGTCTACCAGACAGTGTCTTTGGCTGCTCTCCTCATTGCCCCATTGACCCAGCAGGGTCTTCAGGGCTGCACACGTGGCTCGTAGCTTTGCATCTTCGTCTTCAGCTCCGTCTAGCTCCCCCCGCACCCCACTTTTCTTTATAATTGTTCCATCTTGCATAATTGATTTTGTTCTTCTGCAGCATAAGTCAACTAGCCCTTCGGTTATGGGCTTGTACGCCAGCCGCTGTGGCTCCTGCAGGCCGCGCCGGCTCCTGGCAGAGAAAGAACCCCCGTCAATGGGAGGTGCTGCATCAGGTCTTGGCTACACTCTCGTGGTCTTTTAAAGCTAATTTTGTGCTCCTCTAAAGAAAAAATAAAAGCCTGCTACAAGATCAAATGATTATACCACAGAGACCTTAGCCAAGAAAAGCGTTAGTATTTTTTCTCCATCCCAAATACAGTCAAATTGTTACCAATTTTTTTCCTCAAGTTTTAAGATTGACTACTTTTTAAGCTTTATGTGAATAATGGCTTTGTTAGTGCTATTTGAAACCTATGACTAACAAAGTTCCAGTAAATATTTACATCCAAAAATATTTTTCTTTTATTAGTACCTGTAAGTTAAAACAAACAAACAGGGGCGCCCGGGTGGCTCAGGTGGTAAAGCGTCTGCCCTCTGCTCAGGTCATGATCTCAGGGTCCTGGGATTGAGCCCCACGTTGGGCTCCCTGCTCTGCGGGGAGTCTGCTTCTCCCTCTCCCTCTGCTTGAACTTGCTCTCTCTCTCTCTCTCTCTCCAAAAAATAAATTCTTTAAAAAAATAAATAATAAAAAAATAAGCAAAACAAACACCACCACCTTGGGGCATGAGGCACCCACTCTGTTGGAAAATTACAAGGGTACCTGCACATATTTGGAGTTATTGAAGGCTCAGAGCCTTAGAAGTCAAAAAAAAATTGCAAAATGGAAAGAGTTTATGTCGTTCTCTTATTAAATAAAAAAAATGTAACTACAGTAAGCAATTCATTTCTTGACAAAAGGAAGGTCTGGTCTTTATTAATTTATGGGCATGAGAATTGATTAGCCTTGGTTTCACATGAAAACAACATTCAGGGCAGCCCGGGCGGCTCAGTGGTTCAGCGCCTGCCTTTGGCCCAGGGCCAGACCCTGGAGTCTCGGGATCGAGTCCCGTGTCGGGCTCCCTGCGTGGAGCCTGCTTCTCCCTCTGCCTGTGTCTCTGCCTCTCTCTCTCTGTCTCTCTCATGAATAAATAAGTAAAATCTTTAAAAAAAGAAAATTCATCTTTCATTGGTAAATATACTAATTTAATCAGTTTACTGCTAAATGTAAAAGATTATGAAGTATGCGGAAATGCTTAAAATTATGTGAATGACGAATATAAGCATTTGAAAAATTTGATCTCAGGGAAAGCACATCTGAAAATTATCCTCAAAATGTTCTTTTCTGTATATTATTGCTGAAGAATTTCAGTGCAATTGAAGGCATCCAAACAGACCAACTGGTAGCCAAGTAATCCGTGTTTTCCTTCTATGGGAAATCCTACTGCCTGACCTCACTGTTACAAGTTCATTAAAACAACAAACAAAAAACCACTACCAACGACATCAGTGCTTGCTTCAGCAGCTCATAGGCTAAAATTGGAACAATACGGAAAAGATCACATGGCCCTGTGCACAGATGACACACGAATTCAGGAAGCATCGCAGTTATTTATTTATTTTTGAGTGAGAGAGCGCGCGGGTGTGCACAGGAGCTGCGGGGCCAGGCTGGCAAGGAGAGGAGGGAGGGAATCTCATGAGGGCTCCCTGCCCAGGCCCGCGCGGGGCTCAGGCTCGTCACTCTGAGCCCAGGACCGGAGCTGACATCAACCGACTGAGCCCCCCAGGGGCCTTGAGCAGCCCAGATTGCTTTAAAAAATCATAAATAGGGAACCCTCTTACACTGTTGGTGGGAATGTGAACTGGTGCAGCCACTCTGGAAAACTGTGTGGAGGTTCCTCAAAGAATTAAAAATAGACCTGCCCTACGACCCAGCAATTGCACTGTTAGGGATTTACCCCAAAGATTCAGATGCAATGAAACCGTGGGACACCTGCACCCCGATGTTTATAGCAGCAATGTCCACAATAGCCAAAGTGTGGAAGGAGCCTCGGTGTCCATCAAAAGATGAATGGATAAAGAAGCTGTGGTCTATGGATACAATGGAATATTCCTCAGCCATTAGAAACGACAAATACCCACCATTTGCTTCAACGTGGATGGAACTGGAGGGTATTATGCTGAGTGAAGTAAGTCAATCGGAGAAGGACAGTGTATGTTCTCATTCATTTGGGGAATATGAATAATAGTGAAGGGGAATATAAGGGAAGGGAGAAAAAATGTGTGGGAAATATCAGAAAGGGAGACAGAACATGAGAGACTCCTAACTCTGGGAAATGAACTAGGGGTGGTGGAAGGGGAGGAGGGCGGGGGGTGGGGGTGAATGGGTGACGGGCACGGAGGGGGACACTTGACGGGATGAGCACTGGGTGTTATTCTGTATGTTGGTAAATTGAACACCAATAAAAATTAATTTATTAAAAAAATCATAAATAACAAAGCTACAGATTGATTTGAATTTTTAATTAGGCCTTTTGAATAACAAAAGCAATAGATGCTTCTTGAAACAAATCAAACAGTATAAGGACGAACAAGGGACACAGTGTCCAGACCCCACTCCGCGCTCCTGGACACGGCGAAGGCCAGAGCCTGGCTCCGCACCCGCATCCACGTCCGGGAGCTTCTCACGTTCCTGGCCTTTGTCCCCAGTATCCCGGCGCCACCGCTTGGCACAGACGCGAGGATACAGCCCGGACGCCGCACCACGGCCTCCACCCTCCATCGTCTCCCCGCCCTCACCGACCTGGGCCTCCCCCGCAGCCGCTTCGGCACCAGACGGCACCAAACACCCGGAGACCGCGAGGCAGGGCAGGAGCACCGCTCTCTAAATGCATCCGGACGGGGAAGGCTGCCCTCCGCGCCCCTGACCCCAACGTGTTGAACGTGCGGCCCAGGTAAGTCTGCACCGCAAGACGCCAACTCGCTACACGGTGCTGCGAAGCCTGGTTACAAGGGAGACACCCGGACAGAGGGCCGGAAAGCCCAGGCTCTCTCTCCAGTGTCGACATGAACGGCCAGTGTGACCCCGAGAAGCTACATCATTACGTGGAGGCCCATTTCCGCCTCTAAATAATGAGTCGCTTCAACTAGATAACTCTGGTCCCTTCACACCGAAATCAAGGATCCTGCACTGTTCAGTGAACGCTGGCTTTACGACACCCCAGAGAGCACAATTCACTAAAAGAACCTCTGTGTAACTCCCACAAAGGGTTTGCTCACAAACTAACAGTGCAAACAATATTAAATAAAAAATATTTTAACCACTCAAGAAAGCAAACCTGGGTGGCTCAGCGGTGAGCATCTGCCTTCAGCCCAGGTCATGACCCCGGGGTCCTGGGATCGAGTCCGACGTCGAGCTCCCTGCATGGAGCCTGCTTCTCCCTCTGCCTGGGTCTCTGCCTCTCTCTCTCTCTCTCTCTCTCTCTGTCTGTCTGTCTCTGTCTCTTATGAATAAATAAAATCTTAAAAAAAATGCAAACTGTGTATGTACTTCCATAAGAACATTATAATTACCTATTTATGACTTATATGCCAATCATAACTACAATGGTCATTTTATTGAAGCAGCATGACTAAAAATCTCACATTATTTTATGTTTGGCTCAGTTCGAATTGTTACAGATCTTGAAAATACTAAAATTAATTTTAAAACAATGTGGTAAGTGTTGAATGGCTATTGGGAACCTGGCTCTATTTCCACCTCAGCCATTCAGTTTCCAGGTTAAGTTGCTTCACTTACAAAATTAAGAAGTACCCCCAGAGCTGTAGGGTTGACTCACTCGTTAAATGGGTCTTCATCAAGCCTGTGCCGTGTGCCGGGCAGACACTGCACTGTTCCAGGGCTACAGCTGCGGGGAGGACACCAGGCCCCCCACCGCTGGGATGGCACAGGGCACACACCTACAGTTCTGCACACCGCATTCTTTTTTTTTTTTTTTTTTTTTAGATTTTATTTATTTATTCATGGGAGATGCACAGAGAGAGGCAGAGACACAGGCCGAGGGAGAAGCAGACTCCCTGCAGGGAGCCCAAGCAAGAATCGATCCCGGGACCCTGGGGTCACCTGAGCTGAAGGCAGACGCTCGCCCGCTGAGCCCCCCAGGAGCCCCTCCACACTGTTTTCTTTCTTTTTTTTTAATTTTTTATTTATTTATGATAGTCACACAGAGAGAGAGAGAGAGAGAGAGAGAGGCAGAGACACAGGCAGAGGGAGAAGCAGGCTCCATGCACCGGGAGCCCGACGTGGGACTCGATCCCGGGTCTCCAGGATCGCGCCCTGGGCCAAAGGCAGGTGCCAAACCGCTGCGCCACCCAGGGATACCTCCACACTGTTTTCTAATTCAAACTGGCCCTCTCTAGAATTGGACTTGACTCAGTTAAATTTAATATATTTCTGTTAAAAGACTCGTGTCATTTTTTACCAATATTCTGCTGTGTTGTTTTTGTTGTTGTTTGAGAGAGCGCAAGTACGCGATTGGGGGGTGGGGGCTGAGACAGTCCTGGGCAGGCTCCACGCCCAGCACCAGGCCCCCCCACCCCCGGGCTCAGCCTCACAACCCCGAGATCACGACCTGAGCCAGAATCAAGAGCCTCGTGCCCAACCGACTGAGCCACCAGCTGCCCGTCTGCGATTCTTGAAAACTGAAAAGAAAGTAAGTGCTTACTTCAATTGGCAGAGAGACTTGATTGCTGCAAAGTTACAGGAAAGGGTGACCCAAGTTACTTCACATCCACGCGTATCATTTAGCTCATGAAATGAAAACGTACCTGCAGCTTCATGTGCTTGAGCTTTGTCTCACTCAGAAACACACGAAACAGAGGAAGTGCAACCCGGCCCCAGGCACCTCTCAGGCCCCGTCCTCCTGTGAGAGAAGGGGGTGAAGCCAAAGCTGTGGCTCACAGAGCGGAGGGCATGCCTGAGAGCGAGGGCGCCAACAGCCTGGAGAGACCCCTGCTGCCCCTCTGCTCCCCCCACTTTAACCTCCCCCAAGTATTCCTGAAACAACAATTTTTGGGATTTCAGCTTTGTAAGTTTACACAGACACAGAAATCCAGGGGCACTGGGGGGCTCAGTGGACTGAACGTCCGACTCCTGGTTTCCATTCAGGTTGTGATCTCAGGGCCATGAGATCGAGTCCTGCGACAGGCTCCCCATTCCGCGTGGCGCCGCCTTCTCCCCCTCTGCCTCCCCCCGCTCGCATGCACGCTCTTTCTCACTCTCTCAAATTAAGAAAACAAACCCAAGAAACCTTACTTCCAAAATCTAATCTTAGAAAACACTCTGTAAAGTACTTAATTTTTCTTTAAATAAGGAGGACTTTAACATAAGTTTTTAAGTGTCTTGACTTGTTACTTTTAAAAGATGCAGACTCCTGGCACTCCCTCCATTTAAGCAGGAGGACAAAGTATTTCTGTAAAGGGTCACAGAGACCCTGTTGGAAGAAAACTTCTTTAAAACAAAAAATAATCAATTCCCAGCCAGCTCTAGGAAGAACCTTCCCAAACACAAAGCTAACCCCCTTGTTTCCTTCCTGGTTTCTGCTAGGATGACTCACTAGAAATCACGCGCGTGCTGTCCTGAAGTTACAATGCATATGTGATGTTTAATATCCTTCCGGTAAACAGAAAAAGCAAACACAGAAAAGGATAAAGGAGTTTTTCAAACAAGTTTCTAGGGATAAAATAAGAGTCCGCGAGCAAGGAGTTGTTGGTTTTAATTATATCAAGAGAAAAATAGACATCTCCTGAGGTTTAAGAAAAAAAATCCACTTTGAGAGAGAACATGATTAACGGCTGTCCTAAACTGTAAATCTACAACCTTCGAGGGCATAGGTGAATGAAACCCTACTGTTTTCCCCCAGATTACTCACAGTTAATACAACTGGCAAGGAGTCTGAAGGTTGTCAGGAATTTCTAATCACTTGCTCCCAAGTTATCTTCAAGCATTCTTTCTCATAGCAGCTTAATAACAAGCAGCAGGGACATGGAAATTCCTTCTGTCTGACAGCGGGGGTGTAAGAACAGAATTCAGATGAAGAACTTCTTTCAAGTCGCCAGAGCTGACAAATGTGAAAAATGTGCCAGACTCTGCAAGCTACAATTTCTGTAATTAGAAAAATGGAAACCTTTTCAATGGTGCTGCCCAAACCTGAGGGGTTTTTTTTTCAGACAAATGAACAGTAATTTTATTTTTATGTATGACTTTCTCTTACTGGAAAATGACTATTCCTATTGATTAATTTCTCTGGATTTGAGCTTTAAATGGCAAAAAACAAGAGCACTTGAGGTGCCTGGGTGGTGCAGCCAGTTAAGCTGGTTTCAGCTCAGGTCATGATCTCTGGGTGGTGAGACACAGCCCCGTGCTGCGCGCAGCCCACGGCTCACGGTCAACTGCACATTCTATATCCCTCTCCCCCTGCCCTTCCCACTTGTGCTCACTCTAACTAAATAAGTCTTAAAGATAAAAATAAACAAATTAAAAAAAAAAACAGGAATCATTACATGGATATATATGAACCTATTATATGGAATCATATCTCATCTAGTTTGAAGATAAAATACGAAGATAAGGGGATCCCTGGGTGGCACAGCAGTTTAGCACCTTCCTTTGGCCCAGGGCATGATCCTAGAGTCCCGGGATCGAGTCCTGCATCGGGCTCCCGGCATGGAGCCTGCTTCTCCCTCTGCCTGTGTCTCTGCCTCTCTCTCTCTCTCTATCATAAATAAGTAAATAAATAAATAAATAAATAAATAAATAAATAAATAAATCTTTAAAAAAAAATAGGAAGATATTAGAGAGGAAAGGACTACACGTTCAACAAAATTTTATTTAACATCGCCTCTCGCCAGATATTGGTCACAGCTGTGAAGATACATATGGAGAGGACACCACAACTATTATATTTACTCACTGGTTCACCCAAATCCTGAAGCCGTGGATTTGCACCCAGGACCAAGGCTTGGACATGGTGGCAGGGGCTCCAACAGCAGCACGAAGCGAGGCTCCTCCCTGTGGGGTCCCAAGCATGACAACACTGGAGTGAATCCTGGGCGGCTAGATGGGAAGGGGGTGCTGTGGACAGCCCTCTGGGCATGGATGGGCACACTCACGCACAGACACGTATTCCCTGGCTCAGCCTGAGAGCCTGACATGAACAGGGTCTAGAGCTAACAGCGTATTAGTACCCGCATGCACACCAAACACCCAGATCTTGCTTGTAAAATACCGTTCTCCACACAGAGCAATCAAGGCAGAGTCTAGGGCTGTGCCAAAGAAGGCGCATGAAGACCTTGGAACATCTTGTTTCACCAGAAAGCAAGAATTTCTCAAAAAATTGCGGAGACCTACCCAGGCCAGGGGAGCAGTGAGTAGGTAAGGACTCCCGGAGACCAGTGCTGGCAGAACTCCGGCATCAAAACAATTAATGACGGTGATGAATATAATTCCTCGAATAAAGTAAGAATCTGTGAGCTTGAACTAATAATAGGAGTTTTAAAAATGAAGACAGGGAAGCTCTTTCTTGACCAATAAATATGGGACGGAGGAGGATGGAGGCTACAGCCATCGAGTGAAAGTTTGCTGAGGAACAAGATATTTACAGTCTCGAAGCATCTCCCCACAAATTACGTATTAGTCACAAAGGGAAAACAGTGACTTTACAGTGGAGAAACCAGGCGACACGGCCTAACCGACTGGGAGAGCGTGGCATCTGTACTCCTATCGTGTACCTGCCAGCGTGAGTTCCGGGGAGGGCACGACACCCCGTCCCCTTTCCTGCCTGAACTAGCAAACCTCACTCTCACCAGGACACAGTAGACAAACCCAAGCTGAGGCTATCCGACAAAATAGTTGACCCCTGCTCTTCAAAATACGCTGATTAAGATCAAGAAAGTAAAGGACTCAAGAGCCGCCCTACATTTCACTAAAGGAGGACACGAACTTACGTGGAGCGTGTGGCCTGGGCCGGACGGTGGACAGGAGAGCAGCAGCGGTACAACCTGGGCTGCAGGGTAGCCCACGGCGCTGATCACGGTCACGAACGGCGCCCGGCACGCTGGAAGGGGACCCAGGAGTCTCCGGGGCTCCCAGTTCGAAATTAGGTCCAAAATAAAAATTATAGGGGCCTCTGGGGGGCTGAACGGGTGGGCATCTGCCTTCAGCTCGGGGTGGTGATCTCGGGGTCCTGGGATCGAGTCCCGCATGGGGCTCCCTGCCCCGTGGGGAGGCTGCTCCTCCCTCCGTCCCTCTCCCTCCCCGTCTCTCTCTCTCTGTCTCCCATGAAGAAATAAGTAAAATCTTTTTAAAAATCATTAAAATCTCTTTAAAAATCTAGCTGTATTCTGTTGACCTTTAAACTATGAAAACATTTGGCATCCTGGATAAACGTGTGAGGACCGGGGTCCCGGCCACTGCACTCAGGCCGGCACTGTGAGCCAGGGCTCGTCGGGGTCACAGGCCTGCGGGGCCTGTCTGCACGTGCTGCACGGGGAGTCCTGTCACACGGGCGCCCCGTCAGTCCCGGGGAGTCTGTCCTGTGCACGCAGCCGTCCGGGGCGTCCGACGGGAGTTCTCCTCCCCGGGATCGTCGCGGCTGTGTGCTCAGTCTCTGAAAAATCCAGCGTGGTGATGAAGTCAGGGCGGCTCCCCAAGCGTTAGTGACTCGAGTGCATTTAGTCAGGGGTCCTTTGGGGGTGTCCACGCCCGCCTCTTGCTCTCTCGACTTCCAGCGAACACCTGCGGGCCCCTGCTCCCCAAACGTCGCCCAGTCCTGTCACCTATAGGCCCTGGTCGTCACCCTACTGTTCTTTCCAAGTTCACGCACCACAGGATGATTCGCCTGATGCTTATCAACAACACTTGGTATTAGGAAAGCCACACATCCTGAGTTCTCTGCTAACATTATCCTAATATAGATCATGTTACAACAAAAATATTTTTAAAGCAAAGATTCTGCTTCTCAAGAGGTAGATTTATTTATTTTTAGGAATGTTTATAGTAGATCTTCTCGTTATAGTAGATAGTTTATAGTAGTTTATATAGGTTTTCCCTTCTACTATAGCAAGGAAATGTTCACGTCCTTCACAGTATGTTTTCCTTGTGAGGCATTGTGGCCGCATTAAAAGAGAGTGGTAATAAGATGACTTTAGGGGCGCCTGGTTGGCTCAGTCAGTAGAGCATATGGCTCTTGACCTTCGGGGTGTGAGTTCAAGCCCCACATTGGCTGTACGGATTACTTAAAAAAATAGAATCTTAAAAAAAAAAGATAATTTTATATTTTGTTTTTCTGAAAGGCTGAGCAACCCTTTCAAGCTGGGGATGTCCTCAAAGGTAGGACATGGATCTATGTTCTGTTCATCTCTGTTCAATGTGTGACATTTATGGTCTTTACTGTCAACCGAATGGCTACATTCATGAGTGGATTAACTGTAGTGCTTTGTTTGTTTCTGACTTTTAAGTTTTATTTATTTATTTTTTGAAGATTTTATTTATTCATGAGAGACACACAGAGAGAGGCAGAGACACAGGCAGAGGGAGGAGCAGGCTCCATGGGGGGAGCCCGACGTGGGACTCGATCCTAGGACCCTGGGGTCACAACCTGAGCCGAAGGCAGATGCTTAACTAACTGAGCCACCCAGGGGCCTTATTTATTTTTATTTTGAGAGAGAGAGAGAACGAGAGAGCTCACACACGGGCACAAGTAGGGGGAGGGAGAGAGAGGGCGAGAATCCCAAGCCAAATCCACACTGAGTACAGAGCCCAACATGGGGCTCACTCTCACGACCCCGAGATCGTGACCTGAGCTAAAACCAAGAGTCAGATGCTTAAAAGGCTGAGTCACCCCGCACCCCCCAGAACACAGCTGGATTTTAAAAAAGGGGAGAGGACAAAAAAAGATCTATAAGATAAACATAGATAGGCAAGTAGGTAGGCAGGTGGATCATTCTTAATCAATATATACTGTACCATTTGCTGAGCACCAAGTATGCCCGAGGCACTCTGTTTCTACCAGACCGTTGACCCTCTTTTATGCCGTTGTGTTTCTTTACAGATAAAAAGACTAAGATTCAGAGATCTTACACCACTGGCTTAAAGTCCCAGAGCCAGCTGAGACAAAGCCAAAACTGCCTAATTCCAAATTCCACGTTTTTTTATCCTACACACACCGTTTTTAAGTATCCATTAATACAGTTTAAAACATGAGATCAATACACCCTGATCTGATTTTAAGAGAATGTTAAGTGGCGAGAACATTTTGAATGTTTCCCAAAGTTCTATTATTTTTACAACAAGACTTGTAATAAACATTAAAACGTGCTATCCATTCAATTCAACATTCTGTCCCCAAACTGCAAGTGGCATCAGTTGATACCATGTGGTAAGAAAGAGCTTCTTCCTATGACACCAGCTTTAAAAAGTTAGGGGAAAATCCCTAACAGCACTCTTTTTCTCAAAGGCCCAGGCGCCCACCGGCCCTGCACCACTGGGAGTGTAGGTGCAAGCTCACACCCGCAGCAAAGCCCAGGCGGGCATCCGGGCAGGGAAGGCCCCCCTCCAGGCGCCGGAATCTCGGGCATGTCCTCTCTGCCTTCTCATGGGAAAAGGCAAACACTGCCTTTGGGTTCAGAAAAAGAAAATTAAAACCAGTGAGCAGCCATACCTGAATTAGTAATGAATGACAGCAACACAGCCGGGAATTATTAGCTTCATCTGGCCCGGAAGGAGTGTCAGAGCAGGAATTTCTGGCTGCAACTTTGCTATTTGCTGAGAATTTTGAAAATAAGGTACTGATCCCCTCGGAGTGGAATGCGCCTATGCGGATCACAGGGACGCGCTGGCAGCTGCAGCCAGGGGTCTGATGAGATCTCAAAACGGACTGCACGTCGGAGTAAGGTTTGCAATGTTTCCATTTGAACTCAATAAAAAATAAATGACAGTCATGGCACACAAAATATTCACACCCTGGAGCTGCCAAGCTAAATAATTTAGTATCTTTTTGTACAGAAAAGTCTTTTCCCCCCAGGACCTATTTTTCAAAATATTAAATGTTCTGTTAGCTCAGCCTCCTGAAGCCAGCTGCATTCTGTTTTTGAAACTGGAGAGTGATGGTCTGCCTCTCCCGTAATTGGGGAAAAATACCAGTCGCATTAGGTAGGAAGCATTCAAATCACATTCCCTTACAGCGTATAAATGACGATATTCTTAGCATTACACACAACCTGGAAGAGTCCATAGATCTTCAAGAGGCGGGGAGTAAAGGTCTTCTGAGATTTAAAAAGGAAGCATTTCGCACTCAAAATTAAGCTAGTTCATTCTTTACATTTTGTTCCATTGAGCATGGAAAGCACTCGGCAATAAAGCAAGGTTAATGGCGAAACTCTGACCGGCCTGGCGTCAGTAACGAAGATTTGGCCAACAGAGGCAGCCCGTGCCGGGCACCCACCTGCCGGCACCTAGTGGCCACCTGCACGTGCCAGTCTTGCAAAGGGTGAGACTCAGGGTTGGCTAAAACCTGCTGCTTTCCCAAGAGTCCAGAGTGTCCGATACTTCTGTATATATTGTTAGGAAGGGTGACACAGCTTTTCCTTTAGTTAGAAAACTGAAGAAATGGCATCTGAGAGGCCTTTCCGACGACCAAGAATGCCGCAAGGCACCCTCCGCCGCGGGTCTCCCTTACCTCGCCTCCAGCGCCGAAGCCAACCGTTAGCTCCTTTCCCCTCCTTTCCGTGGAACAGCAGAGGACAGTGGAGGTGAGCAGGTCCTGGGGCTCCTGGTCCCGACGGGGCTCTTTGGGGGCTGCGGTGCTCGCCCTAACGCAGGAAGGGCGGGGACAAAGAAGCCAGAATTTGTCCACTGCTGTTGAGTTGTTTGTTTGGCCTTGTGGCAGCTCCCGAGTTAAGGGAGTGCGACGGGCAGAGGCCCCCCCACCCCGTGTCTGCAAACCTCCCCCACAGCCCCCGCCCCGAGGGTCCCCCGGGGGCCCCCCTGCCCCCCAGACAAATCTGCAAATGCTGTACACTGGACCGCCTCCGTCCCCCAGGACAGACAGGGCCGTTGGGGCACTGCAGCAGCCACTGTCCTGCTCCCCAGACTGCGCTCACTGGAAGAGCTCGGCGCCCATCTGTCCCCCAGGGCTCAGCTCTCGTGTAAGCACAGCGTCAGCCGCACCCGCATCCGCACCCGCACCCGCACCCCCGGAGGGGAAGCAAAGCAAAACGGTGAGCTGAGCACCTAGGCGCGACCGCGGCTCCTCTTCCGAGGAGCGACAGGGAAGGCGCCGGAGCCCACGCCTCAGCCCCCGAGGGGCCCAGACACAGCCGTGCTGGGCACCGGGGGTGGGGAGAGGGGCGCGGGCCTGCACCTGCCCGGCGGGGCGCCCGCCGCCTCCTTTCTCCGCCGCACAAACCATGGCCTGACACCGGCCTGACACGGCCTTCATCACTAAGACGCAGAAGACACGTTCACCCTCGAGGCTAGAGAGGGGCTCCACGTGAACACGGGGGCATCCCAAGGCAGAAACTGCCCTCGGCCGGGGCCTGTTCACCCCGACTGTACGTAGCACACATGCACACGCACACGCATGCACACACGCACGCACACACACCAGGACCTCCGTGCCCGCTCACCATCACACCCACGCCGGCCCTGTGACGACGCTCTGCTGGCTCAGCCCCGCACTCTGAGCCACGGTCGATCATCAACATTTTTTAAAAAGTGGGAGTGAGGGGTTTGCGTTGGTTACTTAGATTTGATGACATCCCAGGAGAATTAAGACCCTCAGAAATGGGCATTTTGTTTTTGAGGCCAGAGTTATCAGTGCAGAGACGAACGCAGCAGCCAATTCCAAGGAGAACGTTTCTGCTCTAGCCCCTGACACCCGCCAGGTGCGGAGGCCCTGGCACCGCGGGAGGCGCGACTCCCCAGGCTATCAAGACGATTCACGGGAATGAGGATTCTAGTCCAGAAAATAACTTGGGCTCCTTGACCAACTAGAAAAAAAAAAACTATAGTTAAAAGTCTACATTACTGTTTTGTTATACTTGACCTGCCCACCTTCAAAGCCTTACAAGAAACCCCAGATGCCATCAATCTGACATTTTTTTCTAATGAATTTATAACTGATTCCAAAAACAATGTTCTTCCACTGGACAGTCAGCCTCAAAAACACTGAATGCCTTTGTTTCTGAGTTGGAAAAAATACAATTAACATGAGAATTCCTACGTTGTTTTAAATGGAGCCGACCGTTGGTTAGAAATATTTGAAATATGGAAAATAACTATAGACTGCATGTTACAAGCCTAAGCGCACTACGGTTTTTAAAAGCAAAGCTGTTACCCTCCCATGCTGAGGCACGCACAGGAATGTAATAATTAATGAATTGCTGGGGGACAGTCAAGTCCCTTTAGACTGCTATGGAGCAGTTCCGTCCCCCCTGAGGGCCGCCCTGCTGCAGACAGTTCCCCCGACACCCGAAGGGCAGATGGAAGCCGCCCAATGAGTCATCTGGGAGCGAGGACATTGTCAACCCAGAGAACCCAGGAAACCCTCTGAAACTGGAAGAACTATGGAAGCTTCTCCACACAGCCTTGTGTACGATTCCAGGGTGGTGCGGCCCTTGGAAGGCACCCCAGGATCAGGCCAGATCCGGGCCAGGTCCCCCGAAGGAAGAGCAAAGCACAGCCCCCGGCCTGTCAAAGGACAGGAACTGGGAAGCCTAGAATCCAGCCTCGGGGTAAAGTGGGAAACAGAAGAGGGAGAGAGGGAAACTGAGCGGGTGGGACTGAAGGGGGGAAGACAAGAACATGGAGAGGGAGGAGGAGGGGGGAGGGGGAGGAAGGGGAGGAGGAGGAGGAGGGAGGGAAGAAGGGGGAGGGGGGTCACTTGAGGCCGCCGCCTGCTGCTCGGGTGCACAGGACCCACCGCGTGTCTCTCCTGGATGCGCCCAGGCCGCTCCCACCAGCACACGGGACATGCATCTTGCCCACGTCCCGAAGGCACGGAAAGGGGCGGGGACCGTGGCAGAGTTTCCTGGGGAACAAGCCAGCCTCCACCCTGCTCAGCAGGGCCGTCATCCCCACCCTCCTGTCCTCACTCCTCCTGGGGTGATGCTCTAATGTCACTGGCCCTAGAGTACAGGCTCTTCCCGAGGATGCAGGGTCCCCGCTACGCTGTGGTCAGGACGGGCAGGTCAGGGCTTCCTCTGCCTCCAGCTGCGCGGAGGTGTGATGCACAGGTAACCTCTGTGTCACGACGTTCGCTCCAACCCAACTGGTACTTCTTTCTGGCCTTTTAATTTTTGAAAATTTCATAATTCCACTTGATAAAATGCTCCGTATGTGTTAGGTATAATAAAACATGTACTAGAAACAAGACCTGTGACTGCGCACACACAGGGAGCCCTTGCCACCAGGCGGCCCCAGGATCCAGCCCGGCGGCTGCTGCCGGTAGTGTCACTTCCCACAGCACCGTCCTGGGCCAGCTGCTGCCCAAGGCTTGGGGCTGGTGTCAGCTGACCTTGAAAAGTCGATGTCATACAGACGCGGTCACCAGTCTCACACCGTGGTGGGGCAGACGGCCCTTTCTGCACGCGAACCAGGGTTACAGGGAACGCCACTCTCCCACCCCAGTTTCAGTAACTGGCATTTCTCACATGGTTACCAAACAAAAAACCGGAATGGGGGTTTCACAGCTGGCGGTGTACCCTCAATACCGTGTTTCTCGTTTACAAGAGAATGGCTCAAAAATCATCCTGTCATAGGTGTGGAACATACAGAGAACAGACTCTTAGGATTTTAAAATGCATTATTTTGATCTTAAACACAAATTACTTATGTGATTTTAGTCACAGAACTAGAAGCAGCAGAGGAAATATTGAGGAAGGTACAGAAATGGCCATCATTCTGCTAATATGTGGGTTATACGCATTCGCTATTCAGGATTGAACATGGACTATATGGAGTTGATGTTTTTAAAAGCAGAAAATATACTAAAGAAGCATTCCCGAGGGGATCCCTGGGTGGCGCAGTGGTTTGGCGCCTGCCTTTGGCCCAGGGCGCGATCCTGGAGACCCGGGATCGAGTCCCACGTCGGGCTCCCGGTGCATGGAGCCTGCTTCTCCCTCTGCCTGCGTCTCTGCCTCTCTCTCTCTCTCTCTCTCTCTCTCTCTCTGTGATGACTATAATAAATAAATAAATAAATAAATAAATTAATTAATTAATTAATTAATTAATTAAAAAAAAAAAAGAAGCATTCCCGAAATGTGCCTTTTTGCCTTCTCCGAGATTGGCATTGCATAGGGATTTGGGTGTGGGGGGAGACACGTAAGTACTCCCGAGATGCAGTTCGTGGGAAGCTGGCCCAAAACAGTATTTAAGGGGCGCCTGGGTGGCTCAATGGAGCGTCGGCCTCTTGGTTTCAGCTCAGGTCGTGATCTCAGGGTGGCTGGATCGGCCCGTGCTAGGCTCTGCGCTCAGCAGAGAGTCGGCTCGAGACCCTCTCTTCCTCTGCCCCGCCCACCATGCTCGCACGCTCACTCATGCGTGCTAGTTCACTCTTGCAAATAAATAAATCTTTTTTTAAAAAAACACTATTTAGGTATTCTTACCTTCCCATCCTTTGTTTAGGGAAATGGCTCAGCGCAGTTCCGAAATAAATATTTCCGTATCAGGGCAGCCTGGGGGTGCTCAGCGGTTTAGCACCACCTTCAGCCCAGGGCCTGATCCTGGAGTCCCAGGATCGAGTCCCACATTGGGCTCCCTGCATGGAGCCTGCTTCTCCTGCTGCCTGTGTTTCTGCCTCTCTCTCTCTCTCTCTCTTTCTCTCTCTGTGTCTCTCGTGAATAAATTTAAAAAAAAATTCCATATCAGGGAAGACAAATGAAAATACTGTATGTCAGCATTTTCATATTTATATTTATTTGTTTAGATCTCAGTTTCCCCAGCTAGACTGCAGGCCGCTGCCTGGCACCCGCAGTGCTGGACAAACCCTGCTATGGGACCTAGGATGTAACCTACAGCACCTGAGTGTAAATAACCGAGCTTCACCTAACCTTGGTTGTGGTTTTTAAGTAATTCATCTGACTATAAGGAATAGGAGTTCTTGTCATCTCAAAGCATAGTTTCTCATTTTTGTAAATGAGAAGTTCTGAGTTTTTATGGAAAGAGATGCCAGTACTTCTTACTATACTTTTTACCTTTCTTTTGCAGTTTATTCTCCTACTGTTTCAATATCTGATTCCTTCTCCACTGAGATGCTGATAACAACGCGTAGTACGTGCTGACTGCAGTAGACGGCCACCTCTAACCACCTTACTGCGGTGTAATCGCCATACACTACATCAGCATCAGGTGTAGAACACAATTAGATATTTGTCTATGTTGTGAAATGATCACCACAGTAAGCCTAGGTGACTGACCATACATGGTTACAAAATGTTTTTCTTGTGATGAGAACTTGATTTATTTTCTTAGCAACGTTCAAATATGCACTACGGCGTCACTAACCGTGCTGCACATCACATCCTCATAAGTAGTTTATTTTGTAACTGGAAGTTTGTTCCTTTTATCCCTCTTCACCCACTTCCCCCACCCCCTGCCTCTGGCAACCATCAATCTGCTCTCTGTCTCTAGGTGCTTGGTTTTTGTCTCTGAGGTTCCACATATAAGTAAGATCACACGGTATTTGTCTTTCTCGTGAGACTTATATCACACTTGGCAGGACACCCTCAGGGCCCATCCATGTGTTGCAAATGGCAAGGTCTCACTGTTGTTTATGGCTGAGCAATATTCCACTGTGTGCATTTCACATATTTTTACCCATTACTAATCATTTAACATGCTTTTCTCCTGCAATGCTCACAATGAGCCTGTGAGGGGAGGTCCCAGTACCGGACATACAGTGGAAGAAACAGACAAATGGAACATAGGAATACAGAAGAAGAACAATGTAAAACAGAATCCAGTGGAGATGGCATTTCAACTCAGAAGGGGAAAGAAAGACCAGTGAACACCCATGTTGGGGTACCCGGCTATCCACTTGGACACATTACGTACAATTAGATCCTAAAACACCCCCAACTAAATTTCAGGTGGATTAAAGATTCAAATGTCAAAAATAAAACAAAAGGCTTACATAAAGAGTACTATAATCACTTTTAGGAACTTAGCTGGTGACAGGAAAGAAACAGAGATAAAGAGAAATTGATGAAATTGACTATTTTCAAGTTTAAAATTCTATCCGGCCCCTCCTTCCCTCAGTTCTCCCCCCCCCCCTCCCCGGCAGAGTAATGGGCCAAGATTTAGTCCTTCCCCTTCTCACCTCTCCCTTCTCTTCCCTTTTCCCTGTCCCCTGGGCTGGGGCATGGCTGCTGGGAGAGGGGAGCCCACAGGTCCTGGAGAAAGAATCTGGCTAATTATGGCAGAAGATTTGTACGTTTAAGGGGTTCGAGCAAATAAATAAAATACTGAGGTTAATGGAAGCAGGCTGCATTAAAAGAAGAATGCCCTATGACTGGAATACAACTGGAGGGTATTTATACAGATGAACAGATGCAGAAATACACGGAGATAGGTATGCCCTGTGTACTCGCACACGCACACTTATGTATGACTCCCAAAGTCAGCCCACTGGCTGGAGCTAAAAGCAATGAGGACACCGAGTGTCTAGATCTTTGTTTCAAACACCATTCTCCACGAGGAAGAACCAGAGCTCCTTGGAGAAATGATTAAGAACAGGGCTCGGGCAGGCAAAGGACAAGATGAGCCCAGAACAGCTCTTTGTGACGGGATTAAGAAAGTGCTCAAACAATCACGGGGATATGTCACCAAGACACAGGACTCAGCTTGGAGCAATGACATGGTCACCAGAGTAAATGCGGATGGAGCAGCCAGGCACATGGGAGCAGAGTGACATCATGACACATGCACGTGTTGGACAAAGACGGAAGGGACATCCTTGTTAGTGGTGATAAAAATAAGAGAGAAATACAGTAGAAACTACTTTGGTGGCTTTAAGTATATATGTACGGATGGATGGATGGATGGATGGATGGATGGATGGATGGATGGACGAATGGATGGATATGTATGTATTTGGTAGCTTCTTTCTTATTTAGTGGCTTTCTTTCCTTTTTGGCAGCTTTGTTTGGTGGCTCTGTTTATTTATTAATTTGGTGGCTCTATCTAGCTGTTTCTAAAACTCCAGAGGTTTGGCTTCTCAAAAAATGCAGGCTTTTGTTTTACTTTGTGGCCGAACTTTAGATGGGGCATCTGTTCTCTAGTTAGGCATGCTCTGCATGCTTTCTCTCTATGACATTGAGGCTGAGGTTTTTTTTTTTTAAGATTTTATTTTATTTATTCATGAGAGACACACAGAGAGAAAGGCAGAGACACAGAGGGAGGACTCTCCCTGGGGGAGCCCGATGAGGGACTTCAGGATCACACCCTGAGCCACGAGCAGATACCCAACCGCTGAGCCCCCCAGGCGTCCCAAGGCTGAGTATTAGTTGACATTTATTCCTGCATTCAGATACTGTTTTCTTTATGGTTAAGACAAAAGTTAGGCACCTGGGTGGTGCTGACAGTTAAGTGTCCGACTCTTGGTTTTGGCTCAGGTCATGACCTCAGGGTCCTGAGATCGAGCTCCACGTCAGGCTCCATGCTCAGCAGGGAGCCTTTTGAGATTCTCTCTCTCCCCCTCTCCCTCCCGCTCATACTCTCTCTCTCTAAAATAAATAAATAAATCTTAAGAAAAAAAGACAAAAGTGAGACGTTTCACATCTACCTGGCTCTGCCATTTATGAGCTGTATGAACGTGTCCAAGTTAATAATCCTTCTCGTTTAGTTGTCGTCTTGAAAATGGATATTAATAGTGTCTGTGTGAGTTTTGTGAGGATTAAATGAGTTTATATTAAATACCTAGAAGATTGCTAGGTGCATAGTAAGCAATACTTAAGCTTTAAATGCTATCACTATTATTATTGTGGAATCTTCCTCCTAGAAAGCCGGAAGTGAGCAGTGAATTATAAAGCCCATATTCCCCATGCAGTTCATGCTCACTCCTCACCCAACTCCTTTTCTCCCTAAGACACCATCAAACCTGTCCTGTCCCCGGCTCCCCCACTCGCCTGCTTCTGTCAGCTCACACCAGCTATCTTTTCTCTCCTCACTGCAGTCTCCAAGCTGCCACTAAAGTTGTCTCCATGTGCAAACTTTTCCAGTAGGTTTCCAGTAGGTTTTTACTGACACAATAAAAATACACACTCAATACTCAAAATGGATTCTAATAAAAATAAAACCTAAAAGTGAAAGCTAAAACCATATAAAATTTCCAAAAGGGGATTTCTCCACGAAGATCTTGTGAGAGAGCACGCTAGAGGACGAGGTGAAAGGAGCAGAAATGGCGGGGTCTCAGAGACTGCTGACATTCAGGGATGTGGCCATAGAATTCTCTCAGGAGGAGTGGACATGGCTGAACCACACTCAGCGGAAACTCTACAGGGATGTGATGTTAGAGAACTACGGACACCTCCTCTTCTTGGGTTTCATTGTGTCAAAGCCAGACCTGGTCTCCTTTTTGGAGCAAAAGACAGAGACTTGGAGTATGAAGAGAAAGAAGAGAGTAACCATCCATCCAGAATTCCTACGTAAATTAATGCCATGGCGGAGCTAGAACATTTAGACCTTAGAACTTGAAGCCTATAATAAATTCTCAATTTAAAAAAAAAATTCCGGGATCCCTGGGTGGTGCAGCGGTTTAGCGCCTGCCTTTGGCCCAGGGCGCGATCCTGGAGACCCGGGATCGAATCCCACGTCAGGCTCCCGGTGCATGGAGCCTGCTTCTCCCTCTGCCTGTGTCTCTGCCTCTCTCTCTCTCACTGTGTGCCTATCATAAAAAAAAAAATAAATAAATAAAGTTTCAAAAAAAATAAAAATAAATAAAAATAAAAAAAAATTCCAAAAGGAAATCTAGGAGGAAATCTTCGAGACCATAGGCTGAGTAAAGATTTCTCACTCAAAGCACAAATCATGTAAGAATCATTGATAAACTAAACATCATCAAAATGAAGATTTATACCCTAAAAAAACTTTATCAGGAAAATTAAAACGCAAGCCATAGGCTGAAGAAAATATTCACAATACAAACATTTAACACGGGCCTTAAGTCCAGAACACGTAAATAACTTTTATAGTTCAATAACAAGTAGAAAATCCAATTTCAAAATGGGCAAAAGATTTAAATAGACGTTTTGCCAAAAAAAGGTATATGGATGGAAAACAAGCACATGAAAAGCCAAAACTTTAAAGCAAATAAGATGCCTTTACACACACATCCACCTGAAGTCTAAAATTAAAGAGACTAACAACATGGAGTGTGGATGAGGATGTGGAGCATTTGGAACTTTTGCGTGTTGTTGGTGGGAACGAGAAACAGTACAACTCTGAGAACTGTTTCACAGTTTCTCATATAGCTCAACGTAAGTTTACCATAAGATAATGCAATTCCATTCCTGAATATTTTTTTAAAGATTTTATTTACTTATTCATGAGAGACACAGAGACAGAGAGAGAGTCAGAGACACAGGCAGAGGGAGAACCAGGCTCCATGCAGGGAGCCCGATATGGGACTCGATCCCAGAACGTTGGGGTCACAACCTGGACTGAAGGCGGCGCTAAACCGCTGAACCACCCGGGCTGCCCTCCATTCCTGAATATTAATCAGATAGATGTGAAGACATGTTTCGACACAAACACTTGTATGTTAATGTTCATAGGAGACTTACTTATAATAACAAACAAACAAACAAACAACTGGAAGCAACCCCAAAGTCCACCAATAGACAAATGCATAAATGCATTGTGGTGTAACCATACAATGGTTAGCAATAGAAGGAAAAAAACTACTCATCGTGCAACATGAATGAATCTCAGAAACATGCTGAGCAAAAGCAGGCAAACACCGAACAGGACAAACCGCGTGATACCAGCCGCATGAGTTCAAGAGCGGGTTAGCTCGCCCACAGTGACAAGCTGACCAGGGCCTGAGGCTTGGCGGGGAGCAAAGTCAGTAGTGCAAGGCCATCGGGAGCTTCCCTGGTGATGGACGTGCACTGTATCTGGACTGTGCTGGTGCTACGGGCTATAGAGATGTGCCAAACACCTAAAACTGCACATTTACAATGGGTACGTTTCATCACACATAAATTATATCTCAATAAAGTTACTTTTATTAGAAAGCTAAATTGAGGGACTCAGAAATGTTTGTTTCACACTGGTTACCAAGGTTACACATGCTTCTGACTTTTCCCCAGTCCCCTTAAGCTATTCAGGATGGAGATATCTGGTCTTCTGCAAAACACATTTTAGTTGTACGCATCGCTGGTTCTCCTTCATGAGAATCATCCTGCTGCCACACTTTTAAAACTTCCTGTTAATATGTTTAAACAAGGGGTGCCTGGGTGTCTCAGTCGGCTAAGCGTCTGACTCTGGATTTTGGCTCTGGTCATGATCTCAGGGTTATGGGATCGAGCCCCACGTTGGGCTGAGCACTGGGCATGGAGCCTGCTTGAGGATTCTCTGTCTGCTCCCCCCACCCTAAAAAAAATTACAAGATTTATCTACACATACACAACAGTGCCACTACAGCATTGCTCACAAGATCCAAGAATGGCAACAGCCTAAAGGTCAACCAAAGAGGACTGAGCACATACCCCACCGCCCTTACAACGGACTGGTAAGCAGCTGCGTGTGCACAGATAGCTACAGTCTCCAGCCTCACAGCAGCCAGCACTGCCTGTTCAAAACCCTAAAGCAGGTATCATGCTCTTGACCAAACAGACAAGCACATAAACAAGCCTTCTAATAGCCTCGCATCACTCTTGGAATGAAACCCAAACCCTGTGCCTTGGCCCTACCTGGCCTAACACCTGCCTGCCTGACCCCATCACCCTCCACGCCCTCACCCACATGGATTTCTTAGCTTCCTGGAGCCTCCTTCTGCTCATCTTCACTCAGCTGGGCCCTTTCCGTCAGTCGGGTCACCAGTGAAAAGTCACTGCTTCCGAGGCCATCCCTAAGCACCTAGTTCAGTCATGTGTTACTGCCAAATCACCCTGCTTGAGTCTTCACTCAATTCTCTCCATGTGTGGTTATCTCCCCTCCTGGGAGGTGAGCTCCGGGAGGGCAGAGGTCTCGTCTGGTCCGTTCACGGCTGCTGTCCCGGGATCCGGGCCAGCCGGACACTTACTACACATCTGTTGAATGAATGATCTCCAAGCTGTGTTGTTAAATAGGGAAGAGGCCACATGATGCTGTTAGCGGTGTGGTACGGTTAGGGTAATAGATTGAAAAATAGACTATATGCACATATCACATACACATTGTATGTGGATCAAACCTCAGGAAGGATACTGAAGACCTGGTGTCAACTGTCCCTTCTAAGACCGGGCAAGGCTAGAGAGACTAATAACACTTAGACCTTCTGAATGTTTTACCACATGCAAAGAGCATCTATCGTAAAGAATTATCTGAAATAGATAAGCTATTATCCATAAAACACAGTGTTTTTCATCATAATTAGAAAATCAACTTGAGGGCAGCCCAGGTGGCTCAGCGGTTTAGCGCCACCTTCAGCCCAGGGCCTGATCCTGGTGACCTGGGATGGAGTCCTGCATCGGGCTCCCTGCATGGAGCCTGCTTCTCCCTCTGCCTGTGTCTCTGTGCTTCTCTCTCTCTCTCTCTGTGGTGTGTCTCATGAATAAATAAGTAAAATCTTTAAAAAAAAGAAAGAAAGAAAATGAACTTGAGAGCATCTTCTCTTACGGATTTCTAGCTCTCCTGCACCTCTCAATGGAAAGTGTCAGCAACTGACACAGCCCTTAAACTCTCCTGACGTTTTATGTACTTGTTAACCACACTTCTTCAGCATCATAAAGATGACATTTGGATTTTATTTGTATCATTGAAAATACTTTCCTTTTTTTAAAGATTTTATTTATTCATTCATGAGAGACACACACAGAGAGAGGCAGAGACACAGGCAGAGGGAGAAGCAGGCTCCATGCAAGGAGCCCGACGTGGGACTCCATCCCGAGTCTCCAGGATCACACCCTGGGCTGCAGGCGGCGCTAAAACGCTGAGCCACTCAGGCTGCCCGAAAATACTTTCCAAACAGATCTACTACCTTCTACCTTTCTTCTTCCTAATGAACACACACAGCTCTTATTCTCCATGTAAGTCATACCAGCTAGAACAGGTTAAAAAAAAAAAAAGCAGTAGGCAATAAATACTTGCCTAAAACAAGAAGCTCAAGAAACAATAAAAAATTACAGAAGTACCACTAGAATGATTACAGAAATTACTCCAACCTATTTGGAGTTAATGACATTTTATTCTATATGAGCAGCATTCTATAATGTGGATCTGGACCAAAATAAAATAAACCAAAACAAATTAAAAGTGTTATTAAATTAAAATTTTTAATTTTGTTTTTAACTGAATTGAATTTTTTCAAAATTAAAAATTAAACTGGTAGGAAACCAATATTTAGAATATATTTTCAAAGTATCCTACAAGTGGAACTTAATAAATTTACATTTTTTAAGTAAAAATAGCAGTTATTCAATAAAGGACATTGACTGTTTGCAGAGAATTCAGTTTCATTGTAAATTATTCTGAATATTGGAGCATGTCAAATGATTCATACATTTCCAAATCCTATACCTAAAAACATACTTCCACCCCAAAGTATGTATTTTATGGAGGGGAAAAAAGTAAAGAGTAAGGCTTCAGAATTCTTTCTCAATAGCACTATTATTAAACTGTCTGGTTCAAGTCCGGATAAAACCAAAATATACAAACACACACACAAAAACAAATCAATTCACAGTCAATTCAATACAGTCAATAATGCAAAACAACTTAAACATATTGTTCAGATAACCAGAAACTCGCCAAGAGCTGGGTTAAGAAATGTTTCCAGTGCTAATGTGTGTAACATTGCAGATCTACATAATGTTTCAAAAATACTCATTGAAAACACATCTAACAGTTATGTACTTTTAAGTCTTTTATCTTTTATTGAGAAATTACACAAATTCAAAGTAAAAAAATACTTACCCTAGGATCAAAAAAGAAAAGAGTCCCTTCAAAGAATAGTGTCTGTGGTTAAAAGTCAAAACACACGTAAACCACTAGATTGTATTTACTGTCAATCTAATCATTCTGTCTTCCATTTCTTTTTTATTTATTTATTTATTTATTTATTTATTTATTTATTTATTTATTTATTTTGCTTTAGGATGCCAAATGGAGTGCAGAATCAATTTCAAGTGCACATCTAATGTTAGTAATATTTCTGCCTTTCTTTGACAGTTACCTCAAGCAAAGTAAGTTAGGTTTGAGTATTCAAAGAAATATTCTGTTTGCCAAACTCTTTTGCTGGGCCAAAAACAAACAGTAAGGTCTCTGAATTAAAATTTACCTTTTTAATCACTAGATTACAAAAAAAAAAAAACATTATTTTACCTTAACAGATGAATACATGCCAGTTTTCTTGAAATGTACCATATCTCATTTTTAGTCAGGTCAATGAGCTATGAACCGTAAATGTTGAGTCTGAAGCTTTAATTGCTGACCAGTGGTTCTCATCCTTTATATTCAAAACACGTCTTTTTGTGGTCTATAACTAAAATAAAGCAATCATCAACACATTGGGGAGTTTTTCGGAACTCTGCTTCACAATATCTTAAATTACTCACTTAGAAACACTGTTATCAATACAAATCCCATTGTAATTGTTCCATTCAGCTTCCTTGCCACAAGGCACAGTGCCACATAATGTATTTTTTGCATTCTAAAAAACTCAATGTCTTACTTAGAAACAGCTTTGAAAGTTGGCTCATGGCCTGGTTGTAATTGATACCTTTCTAGCAAAGTTACACTAACTTCAAAATACTCTGGGATCAACCATTAAGATGTTTTTGTTTCGGTTACAACACTAATGAGCACCAAATGTTAGAATTTGTTTTAAGGATCTAATGCATCAAGGATTTGCTTAAAAGGAAAAGCTAGATCAGCTATCCATTGTATAATGAAAGGCAGATTAGTCAGTGCTGATACAGATAATGCTTCAAGATTTAATACTTGGAGTGCAGAATCAAGCATATAAAAGTTAAATTCAGAAAGCCTGCTCACTTAGCCATCAGAGTTTTTCCCCGTGAAAATACCAAACTCCTGCTCTTGAAAGCCTCTTCCCTTCATTCTTTGCATAAGCCACTCAAGCTTCGCCCTGATGTCCCCATTCTTATAAAAGTGGTGACACTCCAGGCTTTACTATCCTTTCTCACAGCACAAAGGAATATAAAGTACCGAAGAAGCGAAAAGCAATTAAAGGAAATCTTAACGTTTCAGGTTGATTAAAGCCTGGTAAGAACTGCTGATATGACAAGATTTTAGAAACAAATGTGTGTATGCTAATTTGAAAAATACAAAAACAAAGAGTAGAGATTGGACCGCTCTGGATATATTCTAGAGATAAAGACTTCCCGTGTAAGAAGGCAGCCGGTTAAGGATGGCCGCATTCCGCGGGGGTCCTTCCTAGCCATGAGCATCCTTCGCCAGAGAGGGGCACACAAGGATGTCCAGCGGCCACCGTGACAGTGGTACCCGCGCCCGTCGTTGCTGCTGCTTCTGCTCCTTTTGAGGCCGACTCTTCTGTGGACCGGCCCCTGCTTTCCCGCCTCCTCCACGTCCAACCACCACAATTAACTTCATCTTTCATTTCCAGCATCTTTTCATCTTTCTCAGCATCTCTTCACTGTTCTTTTTCTTGTTCTTTCATTCTGTGGTGACTTAATACTTCTTGATATTTGATCTGGACTTCTCAACAAACAGATGCCTTTCCTTTTGGTTTAGTAATTATTAATCATTCTGTTTAGCTTTAATGGTCAAGTCTTGAGTTCTCATTTTTATCACTGTTCAAAATGTTTTTCCTCCTTCTTCATTAGATAAGATCTCTCTTTTGCCTTATTTCCATGTTTCATTCTATTCTCAATTTGGATACAGCTCACTAAATAAGTAAGGCTTTATGAGATATGCCATATTAAGAATCTGTAAATTACCTTACAAGGAAATGATTTAGCAAGCAAATACACAGGTAATAAAAGCTAAAGCCTACAAAAGAAATGCTTTAAAATAATCTCAAGTATTTCAGAAGTACTTATATATATTTGCACCTGAACTAATTATAAATCACTGATATTTATTCTCTAAAGAATTTCCACCCAGAATCTTCAACATGAGAATATTCTGTTAGCGTAATTTGAGATGAAGTGTTTACAGTGATAAAACTGCATTTCTTAAAAAAAAAAAAAACATTCTTTTTTACATTATCTTGGATTTGTATAACTTTCCGAATAGTTGGAATTAATCAGGCTTATCATTCTGACACTATACATTAAGTAGAGAAATCAAATCTTTTGTAAATAACATGTCTATAAATGTAAGGAAGTATAGTATATAAATTCAAAGAAAATTCATTGCATCTTCAATTTCTAACAATTTCTAAGTGTTACTCCCTCAAATCGATTTATTAACTAGGGATGAAATAATAATAGTAGATTTTGGATGGACCGTTATTCTGAAACCTCATTAAGATACTATATTGTTACACTGCTATACTGCACACCATTATTTCTCAAAGATCAGCCTGTGGAGCACAAAGGACATCAGACAACTAGCAGATATTATGGGAAAAAGGGGTTCTAGGTTCAAACAAATGTGGGAAATGTGGAGGTAAGCAAAGCTAACCAGTTTTTACCACTACAGGAGTCCTCAGTATTATTAACATATTAATATATACTGTAGCTCCTCAGCACGTGTGTTGACCCACGCACCTTACGTATGTTGGCAGGGGTGGTATTCATGCAACTGTTCCTCAGCTTATAATTACAAAACCATACTGCAGCAGAGTATCCCCCAAAAGTAGTGTCCCACAGAATATACTTTGGCAAATACCAAGATTTACAGAAAACAGTTATTATTGCTTGCTGGTTTTAATCTTTAACAAAAAGCAATTTCTACAAGATACTGTATTTGTAAAGGTACTGGTTACTGGGAAACGAGGGAAGGCATACATGTTAAAAACAGAAATAAAACAGTAGTACTTGAAAAGAAACATGTAACCCTTCTGCTGTAACTGTATGTGAATTCAACAGACGATTCCTTTTGTTTTTATGATGGCACAGAGAATTTAGACATTGCATTTTTTAAAACTTCAGGC
Source organism: Nyctereutes procyonoides (assembly GCF_905146905.1). Taxonomy (NCBI): domain Eukaryota; kingdom Metazoa; phylum Chordata; class Mammalia; order Carnivora; family Canidae; genus Nyctereutes; species Nyctereutes procyonoides. Next base: position 150,423 of record NW_026575117.1, on the reverse strand, counting down.
TAATGGGGACTTTAAACAACTAAAATAGTAATATCCCAAAGGCTTTTAAAGAAGGGCTGCATATAGCCGTGAAAAAAAACAAAAACAAAAACAAAAACAAAAAACGTGAATTGATTTGTGTGATACCAAACTCAAACCAAAGTAGAGTGTGAATCTTCAGAGCACTCTCCTGGGTCACAGAATTAGGCAAGGAGCAGAGACACTCCAATTCCTCAGGTCCCAAGGCTATTAGCAGACCAACGGCATTCCTAGGTTCAAGGCTCATCAGGTGCCTAGCACAGATGTCAAAAATAACAGCTAGATGCCTAAAAATCCAATCCTTTTGATCCAATGACTCTCATTTCTTCTGACACCTCATAGATGCTTCAGACAGAAACAACACTTTACAAACCCCACACTCACACCCACCCACCGTTACATACTGAAATAATGCCCCACTTGCCACCAGCAGGAGCTGATCAATGTAACTCTTACAAGACATATTTCAAATACGCTTACTTAAATGTAGCTTTTTAAGTAACACAACATATTCATTATGTAGCTTGATGATAAGAGAAATATAGTGAATGATACTGTGAAAACATGCCTATTTTATTTTTTTAACAGATTATCTTAATTATTTATTTATTTATTTATTTATTTATTTATTTATTTATTTATTTATTTATGATAGTCACAGAGAGAGACAGAGACACAGGCAGAGGGAGAAGCAGGCTCCATGCACCGGGAGCCCGATATGGGATTCGATCCCGGGTCTCCAGGATCGCGCCCTGGGCCAAAGGCAGGCGCCAAACCGCTGCGCCACCCAGGGATCCCGAAAACATGCCTATTTTAGCAAAATTTTACTGTAAACAATAAGAAAAGCCCCAGTGGTATGGACAGTCTTCTGGGGAGATGGAAATAGGTTTAGGGCTGGTATTTGTTAAAAACAAGAGTGTACCTACTGCAGTGGCAAAGCACAGACTCTCGAGCCCAGACACAGGGGCAAATCCCACTGAGACACGCACTAGCTGGTAACTCTGAGCAAGTTACCTAACTTGTCTGTGCCTCAGTTTCTCCATGTAATTGGAGTAATATCAATAGCCATCTCATAAGGTTTTCATGAGAAGAACATAACCTATGGAGAAGAGTATCAGGCCCATAGTAAATCCTGTATAAATATGTGTTAAATATGCTTTTAATTTATTTGTTACGGAATCCTATTATAAGAGAAAGTTACTTGAAATGAAGTTTGGTAAGCTTTTATTTTTTTTTTAAGATTGTATTTATTTATTTGAGAGAAAGAGAGAGAACCTGAGCAGGGGGAACAGCAGGCAGAGGCAGAGGGAGAAGCAGACTCCACGCTGAGCAGCGAGCCCAGGACCCTGGGATCATGATCTGAGCTGAAGGCAGACACTTAGCCGACTGAGCTACCCTCGGACCCCAGGGTTTAGTGAGCTTTTAAAAGGAATGAGACAGGGCGATCCCTGCGTGGCTCAGCAATTTAGGGCCTCCCTTCCGCCCAGGATCAAGTCCCACATCAATTGGGCTCCCTGCATGGAGCCTGCTTCTCCCTCTGCCTGTGTCTCTGCCTCTCTCTCTCTCTGCATCTCTATGAATAAATAAATTCTTAAAAAAAAAAGGAATGAGACAAATACCCAGGGAAAGCAAATGAAACATTCTATTCCTAACAGAAGGATTTATGGATGAAAAGGATAGGTGCACCCCTTTACAAATTGGTACATGATCCCTAGTTTACTCACTCATTCCTTCAAACATGTCGCTACGTGCATGTCCAGCACCGTGCTAGGTGCCAAAGTCACAAAGACAAACAAGATAAACTCTTTGGCCCAAGATTACTTGGGTACTCTGCTCACTTTAGCATTTATTAAAAATTTAAAGTTAATAAGCCATACGTATATAGTATTTAACTAAATGGTATAACTGTGCAGAAATGTGGTTTTGTTGTCAATGTTTTTTAGATTTTTAAAATTTATTTATTCATGAGAGACACAGAGAGAGGCAGAGACACAGGCTGAGGGAGAAGCAGGCTCCCTGTGGGGAGCCCGAAGCAGGACTCGATCCCAGGACCTGGGGATCATGACCTGGGCCAAGGGCAGATGCTCAACAACTGAGCCCCCCAGGTGCCCTGTTGTCATTGTTTTATTTTTATTTATTTATTTATTTATTTATTTATTTATTTATTTATTTATTTTATTTTGTTGTCATTGTTTTAAATGACCCCCTAAACACACGGCAAATGAAAGTCGATGGCCAGTGACCTAGAAGGACAAACACACGTAATCACGTCTTCTCTGCACTCCTCCTTCCTGCTACAGACTCAGTGGTTAATTAAATCCTATTGGAAGGACAACCTGGCTTTGAGAGCTAAACTTAAAAGAAACTAGTATTGTTTTCTGTTATCAAATAATTGGATTGCTCTGAGAAAGATGAGCAGGGATCATTTGAAGCCTGTAATATGGGATCCCTGAGCGGCTCAGCAGTTTAGCTCTGCCTTTGGCCTGAGGCGTGATCCTGGAGACCCGGGATCGAGTCCCACATCGGGCTCCCCGCAGGGGTCTGCTTCTCCCTCTGCCTGTGTCTCTGCCTCTCTCTCTCTCTCTCTCTCTCTGTGTCCCTCATGAATAAATAAGTAATTTTTTTTTTTTAAATGAAGCCTGTGATGTGCTTCTTTTCTCTGAGGCAGCTTTATGGTTGCTCTTAGACCCTCACATTCCTGCTGTGGGTTGGCTGATGTCCTTCTAACTTGGCTACTTGTATCTACTTTGCCTTATAATCTCCATATTAGATTATTCAAGTATACACCATGCATACAAAGCCTCAGTCAACAGAAATAAATAGTCAAGCAGGATTTAAAAGAAAACTTTTATATGGAAATGTTTAAAAGCCTCAAGTCTATAATCCCTTCAAGAGCAGACAGTAATTATCTAAATGGTTCTCTCCCTCTGCACTGTCTTAGCAGCTGAAATCAGCAGCATATTTCTAAATATTTAGGATATCAGATAGTACATTTTTAAGAAAAGTCTAACTCCTCAACTTCTCGATTCCTTGTTAGACTACTCCACTGGATAAAATTAGTTGCATGCCATTATCTTTAAGTTGATTTTTAAAAAATTTATAAGAGAGCACACAGAGGGTGCCCTGAGATCCACCTGAGATCATAACCTAAGCTGAAATCAAGAGTCGGACGCTTAACCGACTGAGCCACCCAGGCACCTGCCAAGTATTTAGTATCTTCCCATTTTTCTTACTAAAATACAATTAATCAATTATTTTAAGTGACTTCTATCAATTCACCATTCTATCAAAATTGAAAAGGCAAGACCAGTGGCAAGATAAAGATGATCACTAAGCAGAATAAGCCCAAGACTGGAAGGGAGCACCAAGGTCAGCGACGGCAGGAGGACTATCATCGTCGCTGAAGGATGGAGTGGACGCAGGCCTCGGCACTGGGATGCACGGGTCACAGCCCAGCTCCGCCTTTTCTGAGTTCTACAACGCAGGGCACCTGAACATGTCACCTGGAAGGGAGGATCCCAGAAGCCACGGTTACGTGAGTTCAAACGACACCACGAGGCCGGCACATCACACATGCCCAACAGGCGTCAGCGCACAACAGAGCCAGGCAGGCTGACACGTGGCCACAACTGTGAACCCCGCTCCGCAGTCACCCCAACACTGCTGCAGGGCCCCCCGCTGTGGCTCCCCGGCCTTCGTGGGGAGGTCCTGAACCCTGACCCATGCACCACCAGCTTTGTTCCCTACAGAACTCTGTGAGCCCCCAACCAATGGGAAGAAGACGACAACTCCGTGACCAGGCGCCTCACTCCTCTGACAGGGAGACAGCAGCAGAGAATGGGCTTACATCGTTCTGCTTCTTTAAAAAACCAAAAAGCTGGAAAAAAAAAAAACTGTTGCTTTTAAAGTAGAAAATACCACCAACTAGAATGCAGTTCTTCCCCATTCCATCCTTCCACAAAATGAATTCAAATGTATGAGTGAGGGGCGCCTGCGGGGCTGGGGGGTTGAGCATCTGCCTTCAGCTCAGGTCAAGATCTCGGGGTCCTGGGCTCGTGCCCCACATCGGGCTCCCTGCTCACAGGGATCTCCCCCTCCTTCTGCCCCTCCCACTTGTGCGCTCGCGCTCTCTCTCTCTCTCAAATAAATAGATGAATAAAATCTTAAAAAAAAAAAGGAGGGATGAGTGAATGAATCAATGATTGAATTAAATAACTAAATCACTGAAATACTTCATTATGCGTTAATTCACAAACACAATGATATAATAGTTGCTACTGATAACCAAAAACTCCTCACCAAGCTCCAGCTGATGGAGCCCTCATGGCATCAAGTGGAGATGGTTTTGGAAGTCTCAACTTTGTTCTGCAATGTTCTGACTCTCCCTTATTATGAAAAAAGAATTGTTACTAATCTTGATGTAAGGGAATGCAAGTATATAAGCTGGTTGAAAGGAACCAGCCACAAAAGGTCTCATATTGTATGACCCCCTTTATGTGAAACATCCAGAATAAGCAAATCCACAAAGACAGTAGATTACTGGTTGCCTCCTGCTGAGGAGTTTCCCTTCTCTCCATATCCTCACCGACTTGTTCTCTCTTGTCTTTTTTGTGATGGCCATTCTAACAGGCGTGAGGTGGGATCTCACTGTGGCTCTGATCACATTTCCTTGATGACTGGTGATGTTGAGCAGCTTTTCAGGCACCTCTTGGCCATCTGTATGTCTTCTTTGGAAAAATGTCTGTTCAGATCCTCTGCCCATTTGTTAATCACATGTTTTTTTGCCATTGAGTTGTAGGAGTTCTTTATATATTTGGATTTTTTTTAAAGATTTTATTTATTTATTCAAGAGAGACACAGAGAAAGGTCGAGACACAGAGGGAGAAGCAGGCTCCCTGCAGGGAGCCCGATGTGGGACTCGATCCCGGGTCTCCAGGATCACGCCCTGGGCCCAAGGCAGATGCTCAACCACTGAGCCACCCAGGCGTCCCTATATTTTTGGATATTAGACCTTTATATAAGATGACTTGCAAATACTTCTGACATTCAGTAGGCAACCCACAAGTCTTTAAGGTAGTGTTTTGTTTGGTAGAAGGCAGCAAGCTGTAACAGCTGTAACAAAGAAATACAGAAATGCAAGGGCTTAAGTACGACAGATGTTTATTTCTCTCATGGTAACAGTTCAAAGGTGAGTGACCTGTGGTCGGTGAGCGCTCTGCTCCAAGGAACCTAGAGCAGCTAGTCCGTTCTGTTGTCTTCATCATTTGGTGTCCGCCTCTGGATCCAAGGCTGCCGCTTCCATTCTTGTCATTTTCCAGTCAAACAGAAGCAGGAAATGAGGACATCCAGGGCAAATAACTCTCTTTAAGAAGAGGGCCCAAAAGTTGCCTGCAACTCTTCCTTTCCAATCCCAGTGTCCCAAATGTAGTCACAAGCCTGCGTCCAGGTGATCTTGCTAGGAAATGCAGTGACCGGTGGGTGGTCATGGGTTAGCTGACACTGGGGTAGGACTGGGAAGTCTGTTTGTCAAAAGAAGAAAAAAAATGGCCACTGCAGTACAGTTAGCCGTCTTTGTCATGGGGTGGGCATCATCACCCCTACTTTTTTAAGTGAGGAAAATTGAGATTCAGAGCTATCTGTCAAAGGCCCCATAGCTAGTAATAATTAAGCCAGGATTCAACTGCATATTTGATCTCTAGATCCTATATTATTTCTAGTAAATCACACTAAGTGACAAGAGGGATACATATAAATTTTACAATGTCTTGCTAAATATGGCACAACTGGATTGGTTCTAACCAGACACTCCTGGGTGTCCAGAAGTAGTGGCCTCCCCACCCACAGCAGGATCGGCCTGTCCACTTCTATCTGAGGGGCTCAGCCCCTCACTGCCTAAGGAAACAGTAATGATCCCCCCAGAGGCAGCAGTCATGCAAGACAATGCCGACTGTCCTCAGGACTCCCCTCTCCTACCCATATGTGTTTCTAGACTGGCAACTACAGTGGAGTCCCATCACGTCCCTAAACGTGGGAGACAGCATGTGGGTCATGAGGAACGGTGCTGCATTTCGAAAGAATTACTTGGGTTTTCTAAATCTATACAAGCAGAAATCCAAGGAACATGTGTAGAAATGGATATTTAGGGCTGTGGGATGATAGTGGAAGAAACATCACGTTGGATCAGGCTGGATTTACTGCTACGGGCTCACAAAGATACTGAGCAGTAATGATGCCGCTCAGGAGTCAGTGCAGGCTCCGGGGCCGCTGGCTGGTCGGAGGGAGGGAGGTCAGCAGAGGCTGCACTGCGAGCAAACTGGAACCGCCCAAGCTCCCTTGGTCTAACGCAGAAGAAGGGAGCCAAAGGCGCAGGGAGGCTGGGACGTTAGAGCAGATTTTTCACTTAGGACCTGCTTGCTCAGCAGGGTTGAATCCAGAAGACAGGATTTTCACCAATACTTTGAGAAATAAATTTGTTGGGGGGAGGGCAGCAGCCTTGAAGGACTCCATTAGCTGCCTTCCTACGTGGGCTAGACCTTACACTGAGAACTACAACCAACTCAGCTGGAAAACCTAAAACCAATGGGAGTGGCCGGTCCCGGGGTGGCAGGTGCCAAGCAAGACCCCGAGCAGCCAAAGGCAAAGTGGGTGCGCCACAGCCAAATGGGGGGCAGCCAGAACAGCAAGCGGAACGGCAGGACTCACTTAGGGCCACGGCACGGGCTAGTGACCCACGGTGCTGCTAGAAGAGGAATCCACATGAGGTCTACTGTGGTCTTACCTGACCCGTATAAGCAGAATCGACCTAGGTCAAGAGAACAAAAGTCAACTCAAACCACTAACACAGAGCCATGGCCCCCCATCAACTCCTACACTTAAGCCAGAGGGCCCCCGGCTTCACTTTTTAAAAGTAGGCTCCGTACCCAGTGTGGAGCCCAGTGCAGGCCGTGAACTCCTGACCTTGAGACCAAGACCCACGTTGAGTCAGATGCTGAGCTGAGCCCCCGGATCCAGAGCCCTTGAATAAGGGGAAGCCCAATCCCCCTGAGGAAGGACCCTGGCACAGGGCAAAAATGAAGACGGTCAATCATTCCCCAGCCTTCCCCCCAAAGGCACCTACGCGGGCTTTTGCCAACGTTAACTGTGGATTTGGGAAAGGAAACAATCAGACCTTTTAAGGACTCATGGACACTGGCCCTGAACTGACAAACTCCAGGAAACCCAAACGTCATGTGGCCCTCCAGTCAGAGCGGGGGCCTATGCGGGCTCAGGGCATCAATGGAGTTTTGGCCCAGGCCTGTGTCACACGGGTCCGGGGGGTCCCCAAGGCCACCCTGTGCCACGGCCCCTGTGCCGGAAGGCGTGAGTGGAACACGCACACCTAGAGGCTGGCAGAGCTGCTGCTAACAGAAGGACGCACACTGGTTCCCTGACCCGTGTAACGAGGGCTCCTGCGGCGGGAAAGCCACGTGGAAGTGGCAGGACTGCCCAAACCTAGGAGAACGGCAAATCGGAAACAACAGCACATCCCCTACCACATCCCACAGGGACTGCAGAACTTAGTGCTATGGCCAAGTAGCTGAAAGATGCAGGGTGGTAATGCCTACCCCCCCCCACCCCGGGATGTGGCCCTGGGCCGAAGGCAGATGCCCCCGGAGAACGAGGGGCCGCCCTAAGCTCGACCGGGTGGGAACTGGTCATCGCTGCTGTGCTGGAGTGGTTCCACCGCAGGAGCCAACGCATCCCGCTGGGGCCTGGGGGGCAGCGACCCATCCAGCAAATACCTTCCCCCGCCTGGTCCACAGGCCCCGCCAGAACCGGGTACCCTCACTGTCCGGCCTCGGGAGTACATCACCTCTTCAGCTGTAAGCATAGCTGACTTCCTGGACACCCGAATCGGCTTTCCTTCCCGCACCTTCCATGGGTCCATACATTGATGGCACTGTGCTGACCGGGTTCCACTGAAGGAAGAGTAAGAACTACTCCAGCCTTCCTGCCTCGATTTGGATTTTGGAGGGAACCCACTCCTCATGTGGGCGTGCGACTCCAGCCCATTTACCAAGTGACCTGAAAAGCTGTTAGTTTGACTGGGGCCCTGCCCTTTGGGTCCCGTGATCCAGAGGATCCCATGGCATCTGCGGAGGCAGCGGCAGGCAAGAATGTGTTTGGAGCACCTGGCAGGCCCCCATCGGTGAGTCGCCACAGGCCTTCAGGATTTGGGAGCAAGGACCTGCCACCATCCTCACACTCTCAAGACACACTCCTGGCCTGCTCCTAGGCCTTAGTACCAATTAAACACTTGGCCTCAAATTACCCTGAGTAATTTGGAAGGGAGGGAGTGCTGCCCATCAGGAAGGGAGTGTAATGACCCACCAAGCCATACGCTGGGCGTGCGCAGCCATGCTCCACCGTCAAATGTAAGTGGCACAGAGATCAGGCCCAAGCAGGCCTTGAAAACACAAGAAAGACACACGAAGTGGCCCAAACGCCCACGGCCCCCACTGCGGCTACCCTGCCTTCTCTCTCCCAGCCTGCACCTACAGCTTCATGGGGGTTCCCCTTGATTCACTGACAAAGACTCAGGCCTGGTTTACAGGTGCGTCTTGCTGCTAAGCAGGCACCGCCAAAGAGTGCACAGCTCCACCACGACGCCTCCTCGCCGGGGCATTCCTCAAGGAAAGCAGGGAAGGGAAATCCCCTCAGCGGACAGAACTGTGTGCAGTGCACCGAGGTGTGTCCTGTGCCAGACGTGGTTAAACCTAACAATTCATGGGCTGCCACCGATGGTTTGGCTGGATGGTCACGGAAATGGGAGAACGATAATCAGAAAATTGGTAACCAAGATGAATATGGAACAGACCTCTCTGAATGGGCAAAACCTATCTGTGTCCCATGTGAGTACTCAGCAAAGAGTAACTTCAGCAGAGGAGGATTCTAACAATCAAGTGGATAAGAAGATCCAGGATCCCCACTACGTAGGGGGAACTGGACAGCAAGTCCATAATGGGTGTACCAGTATGTCTGGGGATCAGGAGATCCCCTAGGCTATTATCTCTTAGTGTTGCCAGAATTAAGGTCAATGTAAACTACAATGCCATCCCGGCAGGACTACTAACGCCGCAGATCCTTCAGGAACGAAGGCTTGTGTCACTCCATCAGGTAAAGAGCCACGACCAGGTGAGGTGCCAGCGGAAGACACAGGGAATACAGAATGGGCAGCAAGTGAAGGGAGTTATAAATACCAGCTACGACCATGTGACCAGTTACAGGAATAAGGTCTGTATTGGTCGTATTTGTTACAAATGTGTGTACGAGGACATATACTAAGTAAACATGTACATGAAGCACAAAATTCTGCAAATATCTTTAAGAAGATGCATACACATGCCAAGTTGACTTGAGCTGGTTAATTTTATGTGTTAAGTTCACTGGAGCAAGGGATGCCAGACAGCTGGTAAAGCCTTATTTTTGGGTGTGTCTATGAAGGTATTTCTGGAAGAGATTAGCATTTGAATTGGTGAACTGAGTAAAAAAGACTGTGTTCCCCAATGTGTGTGGGCATCATCGGATCCTTTGAGAACCTGCAAAGAACAAAAGCCGTAGAGGAAGAGTGAATTCGCCCCATCTAACCCAAGACATCCATCTTCTCCTGCCCTCAGGCACTAGCACTCCTGGACTCAAGTCAGGACTTACACCTTCACTATCCTCCCTGGTTCTCAGGCCCTCAGACTTAGACTGCATTACACCATCAACTGTTCTGGTTCACCTGTTCACAGGCGGCCGAATGTGGGACTTCTCGATCTCCATCTGCAGAACCTATTTCCATAACAAACATCTGTACACAGTCTATGTAGCTAGATCTGGAAGGGACCCTCAATATTTACTTCTAAGTCCCTCATTTTACAGATAATACTAACTCGGAGCTTAAGTTCCTACAGCCAGTTAGTGGGGAAAAAATGGGGCAAGTACAGATCCTACAATTTCCATTCTAGTGGGGTTTTTTTCACTACCCTATCCTATCTTCTAGTGAGAGCAAGGTTTGTCCTGTCATAATTATAGTCATTCCCACATGTTAAATGGTTTAAGTAATTTTTTCTTCCAGGTGATAACAAAGCTCTAGTCCCAAGGAGATCAATCCTAAAGTCTGGTCATACATTACCACTTTGGTACATTTGCAGAAAATGAAATATGGTTTTTAAATATGGGGACACCTGGGTGGCTCAGTGGTTGAGTGTCTGCCTTCGGCTCAGGACATCATCCCGGGGTCCTGGGATCAAGTCCTGTATCAGGCTCCCGGCATGGAGCCTGCTTCTCCCTCTGCCTGTGTCTCTGCCTCTCCCTCTCTCTCTCTCTCTGCCATGAATAAAAATCTTTTAAAAAAATAAAATAAAATTGGGGCAGTTATTATTTTTATTTATGTTGTTTTTTTGGAGGGGAGGAGGAGAGAGAATCTTAAGCAGGCTCCATGCCCAGAAAGAAGCTCAACACGGGCCTCAATCTCAAGGGATTGAGTTCAAGGGGTACTTGAACTTCAGGCCTCCTGCTCTCAGTGACCTCACGGTCTTCAAAAGCAGTGTCAGACTGAAAGGAAAAAGGCTAATAAGAAATTGATGTAACATTTTCTCTCCCCAGATGAGCACTGGAGCCACTGAGACAGCAGTATCTCCTCAGTCACCTGCCTAAAACCTACTTCACAGCCTCCATGAGACTACACGTCAAGGCAAATGAAACTCTTAAGAGCCTTTTCCAAAAATATTAGTAAAGTCATTAGTCCTCATGCTGAGTAGGTAACCCTCAATTTATCCTATTTGTCAGAAACACAATTCAGATAAAGATATAAAATGGATAAAAACTAGTGAGTTTTACTAAAACATCAGCAAAATTTTGGAATAAAAGCTATGAAATCTTTGTGCTGTCTATATATATGTGTGTAGATTATGGATATGTGATATTATTCTACCTCTGGAAGTTATTACCAGGTTAATTTATAAAATCTCATAAAGGAGGGCTTTTAAAATTGACTTAGAGATAAATGAGCACTTACATAAATTATTTCTAAAATTCACAGAAATATAGAAACAACCCAAACTTTTATTTTTTTAAGTTCACATGATCTGGGATAAGCTTTGGTAAATAAAGCTAGCTTTACAATTGTTGATAAGATAAAAACAGGTATATTTTTAGGGCTGTCAGTCTTAAATATAATGCACCATAAAGGCTTTTTTTTTTTCTTCTACTTAGGTTTACTAGTCACACAAGCTTATGTTATCTCTAATAAATGTTTTAAGATTATGAAATATAAACCCAACCTGGAACAAAATGTACAATAAAAATACATTACTTGGTGTATGTCAAGGACAACAGTGTAAAAAAAAAAAAGGAAGAAGGAAGAATATGGAGGAGGAGGAGGGGGGAGGAAAAAAAGAGTGGGAGAATCACATATTTTTCATACTTGCTTGATTTGTCCAGAAGAAAAATAATTTAAAATGATGGCTGGTCTTGTTTAATATCTCACAAAATGTTCATGAGCAATTCATAAATAACTACTAAGAATAAGTGATTTAATGTAAGTGGGATAAAAGCTTATAAATGAGCTTTTTAAAAACCATTGTTTTATAATGTCTACTTAAAAACAGTTTCCAAAAATTTTTTTAGAAACTTAGCTATAAGTTAAATGATGGAGAGTCATTGACTATCTTGACCATTTCCAAATACCTTAAAGCACTGAAACATTAATTGTTCATTATAAGTTTATGTACTTTTTGCTTCTTAAATTTGGTAGAGACAGAATATACTTACGTCTGTAAGCAAACATGTGCTTTGCCACGCTGAAAAGCTATACTTAGAGGAAGCATATGCCTCTAGAAATTGTGAAGTTGTATATTCATATATTTGCTAACAAACTACAGATTGTTAGTATGTGGCGGACAGCTCATAGTCGTGCTACAGAATATGGCAGTTAATTAAGTTGGACGCTTAACCAACTGAGCCACCTAGGAGCCCCAACTGAGTAATTTTTTGTTTATAGAAGGTCTGAGGAAAAGGAATTTTATTGTGTTTAAGCTGTTAAGATTAAATAGATTTATTTGTAAGTTAAAAAACAAAAGATGAGGGTGCCTGGGTGGCTCAGCCAGGTATGCATAGGACTGTTGATTTTGGCTCTGGTCATGATCTCAGGGTGGTGAGACTGAGCCCCACACCGAGCCCCGCGCTCAGCAGAGAGTCAGCTTGAGATTCTCCATCTCCCTTGCCCTCTGCACCCATGCATTCTCTGTCTGATAAATTTTTTTTCTTTTAAGATTTTATTTATTCATGAGAGACACAGAGGCAGAGGGAGACGCAGGCTCCCTGTGGGGAGCCTGATGTGGGACCAGATCCCATGACCCCGGGATCACAACCTGAGCCAAAGGCAGATGCTCAACCACTGAGCCACCCAGGTGCCCCAAAAAAGATGAACCTTAATATCAGAGGTATACTGATGTAAAACTAGAATGACAAATTTCCTTGGATTACTGTCTGCTTACATTAAGAAACTGAAAAAGCAATTTTTAAAAAAATCTTTTAAGTAATTTTCCTGGGGAACCAAAGTTCTGCATGTCATCAGAATGATTTTCTGGGCTTCATGCTGTCTTCATCAGGTCTTTGATTATTTAGGAAAACCAAATCTTCTCATATTAAGAGAGCTAAGGGTTTGTTCACAACTATGTTACCTTCTGTATTTGTCTTTAAGCACTTTTTTGTCACTCTGGTTAAGTAATGAAGTATATTATAATGATCTATGGTACTATTTAATCAAGCATTCAAATCTTTTGACATTTTTGACAAGATTTCCAAAATCAAATTCTAGATAGTCTTTTCTACCTAAACTAACTTTGATATTTTAAAGAGGGTCCCTGGAAAAATCTCAAAGGATTTGTCTCTCACTTTGAAAGAGATGTTAAAACTAATTAGTTTTGGGGATCCCTGGGTGGCTCAGTGGTTTAGCGCCTGCCTTCAGCCCAGGGCGTGATCCTGGAGACCCAGAATCGAGTCCCATGTCGGGCTCCTGGCATGGAGCCTGCTTCTCCCTCTGCCTGTGTCTCTGCCTCTGTGTGTGTGTGTGTGTGTGTGTGTGTGTGTGTGTGTGTGTCTCATGAATAAATAAACTCTTTAAAAAAACTAATTAGGTTTATTTGATATATTAAACTGCATGGGAAATGTTGTCCAAGAAGTGATGATAAACTTTCTTTTGGTTATATTCGTACAGATATATGCTATTTAATATAAGTATTTCAGAACTGCATGAAGTTCACAGAAATTTGTCAGTATTTTTGATGTTCATGATGTGTTTAGCATCATGTTATCAGTCATAATTCTGGTTATTATGTTAAAGTATCATATCTCACTGAAATAAAGTTCCTTGTCAGTTACATTAGAATAACCTCTTATCAGATTTTTAACCATGGCCATTTTACAGTCTTTTGTCATTCACAGACAAAAGACTTGTTTTTACTCCTGATCCTTCTCTGAACATGTTTACAATCAGGTACAGGCAAGAATGCCCAATGATGCCATTCCTTTGAGACCATGCCAGTAGACTAATTTTCCAAACTAATGAAGCTGATGGGGTCATAAGACTGCTAATCAAAGATCAACTAGAACAAGAATTAATTACATGAGACTGAAGGAACTGATGAGGAAGGTTGTAACTTAACTTTTTGCTTGAAACATTGCTCATTTTTTATTATTTGGGTTTCCTCTTAAATGGTCTGTAATTTACAACAATTTGGTAAAGTATGGTTTTGTGGACAGAGATGAAACAATTTGTTTTCTTCCTTCTCTGGTCCTTCAGTGTTCAGAACCTCTTAATATTTTTGTTTTCATCACAATATAGTTATTTGCCTAAGTCCAATAAAAATCGGTTTTCCTTGTAACAGGAACTAATCGAAAGTGTTGGTTATATTACCAAGGCTTTGACTCAACTGTCATATCTGAGAATGATGTATACAATTAGATACGACCAGGCAGATTTAAGGAACAAAGATGTCTTCAGGGAGCTAGTGCTAATAAAACTCTCTTGGGAGAAAAAATTGGCCTAGTAACTGGCTTATAGGTTTTCCAATCTTACAGATGAGTATGGAATGTCACTTCCTAGGGTGCTCAGGAACCATGAAATATTGTGGGAATCTCAGGAAGACAGGAATTCAGCCAAATCTATAGGCAATAAGGCAAAATCCAGTGGCAAGTTCTTGGCCTGGCTTCCTAGTCATGAGAAGCTTTTAAATCTAATTTGAGACTCCTCATTGAAAGTTCTAGCAAAGCAAACTTAAAAATTTGATTCTATATTATCACTTTTCTTGCTGCACTTGTGTAAATAATCAGGCCAAAATTAATGAGACTAGGCTTACTTGGCAAACAGAATACTTATCTACCAATAAAATAGGACTGGATCCTGAATTCTTCTGGCTTTCTCCAAAATCTGGCTATAATTCTCTAAACTAACATTTCTAATTTTTCTCCCACTAAATTTCTAAACACTTCTAAATTCTCCCTAAATTTCGCTTCAGAATTACAGAACCCAAACTGTCCTCTTCTTGAAACCCTGCGAGCTGAGGATAGTGGGCTTGATTTAAACTTCTGAGAAATCACTCCAGCAGATCATGCGAACAACCTTCCTGCCTACAGCTGTGTAGGCCACTCAGAAAGTTCACTGGAACACGTGATGACGCCACAGACATTCAAACTGCAAATCAGGAAAATCTGTCAGATCGTCACTGCCTGCCCTCACTCCACCATCTAAAAGATGCTTTGAGTCCAATTATCTAGAAATCTTGACTGCCTGCCTTCTGGTCTCAAAAACTGAGTTTAGAGTTTGTTCTAAAACAAACAAATCTTTTTTATTTTTTTTAATTTTTATTTATTTATGATAGTTACAGAGAGAGAGAGAGAGAGAGAGAGAGACAAAGAGAGAGAGAGAGAGAGAGAGAGAGAGAGAGGCAGAGACACAGAGGGAGAAGCAGGCATCATACAGAGAGCCTGACGTGGGACTCGATCCAGGGTCTGCAGGATCACGCCCTGGGCTGCAGGAGGCGCTAAACCGCTGCGCTACAAGGGCTGCCCTAATCTCTTTTTTGTTGTTGTTTTGTCTCTAGAAAAATATCCTTTCTTAAGTGCCTGATTGCTCATACCATGGAAAGACCTAACACAGGTAGGCATCTACTCCACCTGATAATACTACCACTTCCTGAAACGAGACACAACTGTTTGACAGGACTGACCTCTTCCCAGGACTGAGACTGGTTCCATGGGTTATGGGACAGTCTACCAACTCGAGGTCTGGACTAGGAGACTTCTTGGGAAAGTTTCTCATGGGGGAATGACAGGGTTCAGGACATGCTACCCCAGAATATGGCACCTTGGTATGCTGAATATTACAAACTGAAGGAATGTAAGAAATGGCACGTGCAGAAATGACTATCTGGACTTCCCCTGATAGAGCATAAGATGCTCAAACGAGAGGTGCCCTCCCTGGATCCAGAGAGGAGCATACTTCTTTCCAAAGACAGAGGGACACTGAGAAGACCCTGTTTTCTTGTTTACTACTCTCAGCTCATACTTGTTTTTGTCCCATCATATTTTTCATTTTCTAATTTTGATCAAACCTAGGATAAAAATCAAGTTTTAACCATTTCTTTGGTCTTCATTTCCTTCTGAAACCTCCTGTATCACATAAAATTTGTATTAGATAAATTTGTATGCATTCTTTCATTAATTTATTTTTCTTAAAGATTTATTTATTTTTTTATTCATGAGAGATAGAGAGAGAGAGAGAGAGGCAGAGACACACGCAGAGGGAGAAGCAGGCTCATGCAGGAGCCCGATGCAGAACTTGATCCCAGGACTCCAGGATCACGCCTTAGGCTAAAGGCAGACGCTCCACCACTGAGCACCCAGGCGTCCCTCTTTCATTAATTTCTTTTGTTATAGAGAACTTAGGAAGGTAGAAGTGAAGTCGACTTTTTTCTCCCCATGAGAAGTCTTCACCAGATGACTTCCAAAGAAAACTTTTGAATACTCCCCTTTATGCAGGCTTATATTGACCGTCCTCTAGAGGAAGAAAGAGAAAAGTCTGAAACAGATATCTTAATGAGGCATTAAGTATTGTTTTATCTTGCATCTTATTCTGAGATAAACAGAAGCCAAGAATTACTTATGCTGAGCATCAATTGCCATGTGTAAAGCTTATGTAGGAGCAATACTCTTAAGAATACTTATAATATTAAGCCTAAAGTTACCATGAACATGTCAAAACTTATTTGTATCAGAATTTTGCAAAGTTCTGAGCATTTACCTTCTTCAAGGGCCTCAGTAATCTTCAAAGAGATAACTGTACTTCATCAGCTGTCTTCAGATTTTAGGCTCAAGAACAGCTTTTTTATTATTATTAAAAGAAATTAGATAAATTTTTCTCGAATCTGTTTTAATTCATGTTTTTAAGAGAAAAAATGCATTATCAAAAACGACGTCTGTTCTATTTTTCATCTCTTCTCCTTATTTACCAATAAATATTAAGAGGGCATCTAAAAGCAGAAAATAATTTTAGAGCAGTGTTTACTAGACTCGTTTTTTCAGATAATCTTACAATGTGATTACCTTCATTGTTAAAATACAATTTTAATAGGAAAGATGCTTAACTCATTTTTTAATGGGTTAAGGTTAATGCTTTATCAAATTATTTCTGTAGCAGGCGGTGTTAATTTAACGTAGTTGGCAGCGGTTTTCAGTTTGTGCTAAGAGAAAAGATGAGCATTTGAAGGAAAACGGTCGCTTGCCTTTAAGTGGTGAGGTTAACTACTTAAGTCCCATCTTTGCACTGCCAGTGTGAACTACTACAGCTTTCTCTGTGCTTTTTCCTCCAGGGAGTCATGCAGTTTGGTGTTTACCACAGACTTGAATATCTTCGAGTCCTACAAACCGTGTAACCGGACCATGAAATCCATCAACTCTTTCAAAGGACCCTTTGCAAGTAGATTTTCCTTTTTATTTTGGGGGCTCAGGTCATTGCCATGAAAAGACTGTGCCATCTGTGTATGTATATTGGAAACTTTTCCCCTCCCTCCGTCCCCTTCCCCTTCACATTCTTTAAAGAGAGTTTCAATGCACACATTTGTACAGTACTGTTTAGCTGTCTACCCCCCCAATGGCCCCTGCCACCAGCAGAGTCAGCTCTGTGCTAAGGAACCGGCCGTGACATTTTAAAAAATCAAACACTGTGTATGGTATTTTGCGGCTGTCTTTTACAGATGACAAGTCAGCATCTTGAGATAACCTCTGCTCCTTGTCCTTTTATTTTCTTTTAATGGGGAAGGAGCCTAATCTCTAAAGAATGGTTTCCATGTTTGTGAAGAACCTGCAAAGGCTGTTATGGTGGCACACGGAACAGATGGATCTTTTGGATTCATGTATATGTAAGGTTCTCAACATGTTTCCTCTAAAAACGGTTTGTGGGTCCTTTTTTCTTATGCAGGATGTGTGTACATACTAGTTGTGTAGAACCTTTAATATTCTGGCCTTTAATCGTGCTAATATGAAATGCTTCTCAGACAATTTTCTTAAAAACTGGGTTATGTTAACACTGAATGGCAGCATTATTACCCGATAAGAGCTACTACTCCATTCTATTACTCAGTAATCAGGTAATGATGTGTAAAATATGTGGATAGTATTTTGGGGACAATAAGTTTACTTTTGGACAAAAAAGGCATTCCTAAATTTATTTAATATATACTAAATATCCATGATGTATACAGACCTATGTGTGATGCTGGCTAGAATTTATAAATAGCCATAATAAATTCTTTTCCCCAATCTTCAACAACCTCACATCCTGTACTTGCTGCGCGTAAGTATTGTAGTGATTCAGAGATTATCACAGGACAATGGGACTGGAGAAAAATTTATGGACATAATGACCTGAGCTGCAGGGAAACTGAGGGTGGGCTTTGGAGAAGTGTAGATGTATAGGACATACAGGGAGGCTGAATGAAGGGGGTAATCGCAGGATGTGTTTCAGGGACCAGTGTCGTCGTAGTGCATTGGACCCACATCAGGGTATAGGAGACTGAGGCTAGGACCTGCAGGACAGTGAGTACCATCCTGAGGGGACACTACATCTTGGGAAACATTCAGATGATTGATCACTGATTCTTTTGTCGACCAAGTGAATATGAACCATGCGCCAGGCACCAACTACGCAGAAGAACAGAGCAGGTTGGAACACAGCTCTAAGTCCTGATTGGCTGCCTGATGCTTTAGTGACCCTGAGCAACCTCTCCGATTGATCTGTGATGATAAATCTGTCAAATCACCAAGTTGTTATCAAATTTTCTAATGTTTAAGGTCTCAATAAGAACTTTCAGTTTTGATTACAGATCATTAAACATAAAAAAACCTATTTGATCATCACTAACAAAAATTTTAGTGTTTCACTTACCAGTTTCTCAGTTGAGAATTTTTTAAACAAAAGGTTGTTTTTAGCTAATTGTTATTTCTTTTGGACACTTGAATGAATTTTAAGTTAAATCTACCATGAAAATGAATATACGTTAAGCTGGGTTAAAATTTTCAGGTTTACATTTAAATAAGTCAAATGCAAAGCCAGAATTAACCAGAGCAATCTTGTCCCCCTGCTGCGGCTGGGGGAGGGAGCGGGAGGCAGGGTGGGCCTGTCCCGCAATCCCGCCCTTACCAGTAGAGAGGGCGCCATTTTCAGGCAGACAAGGTGGATGGAGGTTTGTTTTGTCACTGCTGGTGTTTTCTTCATTCGAATGCTGAGCTGGAAAGCACAGCGGAATCAGAGCTTCCACAGGCTGGTACAGATGGAGGCGGGAGGCCAGCAGGGAGCAGGCCCACCTGCAGCCTCACAGGGCCCTATCTTCCCGAAGAATAAGTCCATCCTTCCAGGCTGCCTACTTTTCTGTTCAAGGGCACTCCACGGGCTCTAACCTCGGTCGACCGTACTGAACGTTCGGGTACCTCACTGCCAGCCTCCAGGACTAGTGGAACCACCGTCGTCTCTGGCACTGCCGGACAGTGGGCAGGACTCGGCAGCGCGGGAGCTGGGGCCTGGCCCGAGGGTCAGCAGGAAAGGCTCGGCCCTCTCAGGCTCTTCAGCGGCCCGCTCAGGCTCTTCGGCGTCTATGGCTCTGCAGGTGCCGCCCTCTTCGTACGACCATGAGGACAGCATGGCAGGATGACGAGTTACGACGCATTTGTCTCAGCTGCTATAAAGCCGAGCTCTTGACAGAAAGCAGACTCATGTGTCCTCAGAGATTCTTCTGGTAATAGAACTGGAGCCAGAAGACCTGGCTTGACTCCAGGCAGCCCCGAGCAAGAAGTAGGCCCTCTTCATTGGCTTTCTCTTTAGTAAAGGGAGGGACCATTATCCCTGTTGCTGGAGGCTGCAGTGAGGCCTGAAGAAGATGCTGAGGAAGCAGGTTACAAAATCCTAACGAGCTATGCAGGTGGCAGGTGGCAGCGGGAGCCACGAGCACCCGTAAGGCCAGCGACGGCACACATCTGGAAGCCAGACGCCCCAAGGGCAGAACCATGTCTGCTGTACGTGCTTATCGCAGTTTGTTTATTTCTAAGTTTAAGAACTTTTCACCATATTCTATTTGACCCTTTTCCTCAGAAGTTTGGTTAATTCTTCTCCATTTTAGAAATAAAAGAGTGTAAAGAAAGCAGAGCGCCCTATTCTATAGCTGGATGGGTAAGCTAACTCTCTGTGGCTAATCCCCACTAGTCAAGAGGCGGGAGGTTAACAACATGGTTCTCTTTCAGTTCTCCGTCTGCCTCCAAGGAAAAGGAATGAAGTAACAGCTGGGGATCCAGAGGACATCAATATGGGAAGGAAGGGTGTCTGGGTAAAAGCTGGACAGAGAGGAATCCAGGCTTGGCAGCTGAATGAACAATTCAGGAGTCTGGTCTGGGTCCAAGAAAGTTATAATCTATCCTGGGTGGGGAGCACAGGCCTCCCTGCGGAGACATTCGGTCAGAGTCCAGGAGTGTTCACCAAGCTTACAAGCACACCTGACACACCACGCACGCTGCATGCTCTCCCAATGCTACCCTGCAAACCAGGATTCGTATACCCAGAGATGGTACTTAAGACTTGATATTTTAAGATAATGCCCGTCTGATTCTGTTTAGTAAGCTACATATATCCTTCCAGTTAGTTTTTCAGAAAATAAACTGACTCTCTTTCTGGCTGGATCACACATGACACATGCGATATTGGGGAAGGTTCTCGCTTCTTGAGAATGTTCACTTTTTTTTTTTTAATGAGCTGTAAAAAATTCTTGCAGAGTTGTTGAGATGAAAAAGCCTATGTGTAAAGCACCTAGTACAGTGCCAGGTGCACAAGAGGGATTCAGTTAATGACAGGTATTAATCTGTTATCTAGGCTTAACGTGCAACTATTTGTGTTTCATTGGCAGTAAGTTCCATGGATATACATAACGTGAGCATTCTAAATCCCAGTCTTGTGGGTTTCAATATTTGTTTTTAGACTAAATTAATATTATGCTCTTTCACAGATTTCTGAGAGCACAGAAACCATGTTGTGTTAAATTGTGGGCAGTGACTCAAAAGGCACATATCAGTTGTCGGAAGCAGTTTCAATGAACAAAAGAAAATTTCAAATTTTGAAAGGGTCACTTATTCTTTAATTTTACTTAGGTTATATTTGTATCCTTGACAAGGATAATAATCTTCTCAAACTAAATTGGAGTCATCTAGACTATAAGATACACCAGTCATGTCATCGCCTCTCCATCTTTGGTAATACAAATGATTTTAATTTTCCAATCCTGATGACCACAACTTCACTATAGAGAGTGGACAATGGGAGTAAGTTGCTGTCTTGAAAATATTTAAAAACTTTTCCCAGGGACAACTGGGTGGTGCAGTTGGCTAAGTGTCCAATTCTTGATTTTGGCTCAGTTCATGATCTCAGATCATAAGATCAAGCTCTGCACTGAGCATGGAGCCTGCTTATGATTCTCTCTCTCCCTCTCCCTGCTTGTGCTCTCTCTCTTAAAAAAAAAAAAAAAAATCCTTTAAAATATCTTAATCAGGTTTCAGATAGGACAAACAGTAAATACTCCTGGCAGTACTGAACTCCCTCCTCCTTTTTTAACCAAAGGTATACCTATTTCTAGTGACACTAAACTGATGGGCCTTTTATGACCTAAAACCAATGAGCCTTCTATGGCTCAAACATGGACACAACCAGGCTTCCCCAAAGAGGCTGCAGAAGATACAAGCCTGTCAAGATCCTGAGCCACTCGTAAAGACAGCCAAAAGAAGGACTTAGACAAACCCCTGAGAGGTGGCAACAGTGGGTAGGACAGTAGCCATAAAGAAGATGCCACATTCCTGGAGACACCAACCTGCAGCTGACCGACTGCACACACAAGTCCAATCACCTGCAGGGCCCCAGCAGGGAGAAAGCCAGGCCGAGCTCTCGGGACACTCAGTGAGACAGGGAGGGAAATGATCAATAAGCAATGGTTACCCAAAACCAAATTCACAAGATGTGATGTTTACAAAGGTTTTTCCTCCTGCTAATATGAATCTGGAAAAGAAGGGACAACGATAAATGTCACCTTCCTCTCTTTAGTGTAGACTGGGCACTACGGACAGAGATCTGGGAGAGCTGACTGTGGCAAGAAGGCTTACCTTTCATGGACTTCTGTCAGTTTTCCCAAGATCCCATCCGCAGACTCTGGGGTGTGCGGGGTGTCCCAGCCATGCCCTCATTGTCACCACCAGACACCGTAGGGGAGGAATATAGCATCTCTCCCCTTCTAAATTTTTGGCTGGGTCTCTGTAACAGAAAACAGGTAACAACAGAAAAGCATACAGATTTATTTAACATAAATTTTATGTGACAGAGGAGCCTTCATAAGGAAATTAAGACCAAAGAAAAGGTTAAACCTAAGTGTTTTTAAACTAGATATGATGAGCCATAGAGTCATGGAAATATGTGATGAGATAAAGAAGGGCATGAGGAAGGGTAGTAAAATGGGGAAACTCAGCAAGGATTATTCATTCCAATTCCTCCTGGCATCCGTCCATCCTCAGAGATAAGGATGCTCCTTCCCTCTGGGTTTAGGGAGGGCACCTCTTGGGTGCAGGACCTGCTTCAGGGGAAGGTCAGAAAGTCCTTCCTGCAAATACCAGTTCTCAAATTCCTTTGGTTTACAATATTTGACATGTCAAGGTGCCATATTTGGGGTAGCATGTTCTGAACCCCATCATTCCCTTTCAAACAAGTTACTTCCAGGGCACTGGCAGGCTCCAGCAAGTTATTTTTTAGGACTCTCAATGAAAGAGTTTCGCCAGTTAGTAAGAACGGGTATGGGAGTCCTCCCCCCACCCCCAGGTTCAACGCAAAACACTTCAATCAAGCAGAGCGATAACATGGACTTCTATGGCAGTGTGAACCCGATGGCCAGAGACCCCCTGACAAAGCTGTATTATATATTTTAAAGTTATTTTTTAAATGTAAGGCAGAGCTAGCTATAAAGCAAGAGAAATGTGCGAAGGCAGAAAGGAAAGCATGAATCTAAAGGGCAGCTACTTCTGGAAGCAGCACATTCTTCGGGCATTTGCACAGTCCTGCTGGCTAGAACCTAAGTGGGGAGACGGGGTGACAGGAGGCAACGCTGGGGGGCAGGGCCGGAGCACACAGCATGGAAGGATGGTCAGACAGAAAAAACAAAAACGAGATAAATGCATATGGGTAAACCTGAACACTGTTATTTCTGGGGTTAAAAGATCAAGTCCCAGAACTATAACACTAATAAAAATAGTTTGTATCAGAAAGAGGCTGATCTTGGGTGCCCGAGTGGCTCAGGTGGTTGAGTACCTGACTTGAATTCTGCTCAGGTCATGGTCTCAGGGTCCCTGCTGGGTGGGGAGTCTGCTTCGCCCTCTGCCCCTCTCCCTCCAGCTCATACTCTCTCAAATAAATAAAATCTTAAAAAAAAAAATTTCACCTCAAAGATGTTAACCCATTTCAGTTAATTAAAATTTGTCAAAATTCAGAATGAGCATCTAATCCCTTAATACAGTGAAGTAACATCTTGTTGTATAAGGGCTATTTTGTGAATCTAGAAACTATGCTCCAGAAATCAGAGTGTTCAGTGAAAGCTTAGTAAGTCAACTATTTCCCAATAATAGTGTTATAAGGGTTGACTCTAAAGACAAAATAATGTGAAAAACCCTCAGTTCAACGACCCACCCATGGATCACCAATGCCCTCCCCTCATCCCCACGTTAAACTGTCCATGGCCAGTTTTAAATTCTGAGTGGATTTTTTTCTCTTCTACACAGGATGCTTCCAGAACTTTCCCATCTGTACATTTTAGCAAGCAGAAATTAATTTCTACGGCTAAGATAAATTACAGTGACAAATCTGCCCCCCAAATTACACTATAACCCAAAATAAATTATGAAAGCTTTACCTTTTGCTTCTACCAGGTAGCAAAGGTTTGGCTACCCCCAACTGTAAAGCAATCACCAAATAGTCAGCAAGGTGACACAGTCCTCTTACCTTTAATAAAAATGCTAAGAAACTGTTCTGCAAGAAACCAAGGGGCAACCACTAAGACTACAGATGAAAGTTTTATTTGACTAGAAATGGAAAATCCTGTATGCATACACAGAATGATAGGAAATGACGTGGTGGCCTCCTAGGAGTAGAAAGCTGAAGCAGAGCTGCATGATGGAGAAAACAGAAGGCCCCAGAGCTTGCCGTCCGGCAGAGGGGTTCAGGGCTGCAGCCCTCAGCTCAGGCCCAGGGTCAAGTCCCAGCCCCAACGACTGTGGCACACAGGCAAGCCCCTTAGCTTCCACAGACTTCGGTCTCTGTATCTGGGAGGCTGGTCTAGTAGCCCTTAATAGGACTACAGTAAGGATTAAGTTAGACATAACAGATATAAAAGTCCTTACCACAAGAATTGGCACATAGTAAATATCTAATAACTGTGAGCTAGTCACGTTATTATTATCCTGTTTCCAATATTATTTTACAATACCACACAACCGGAAGTGTTGAGAAGCACCTTATGCAGTAAGTAATTAAAGAATTTATATTTTAGTTACTCCCAGATAGTAGGCAATCCTAATACCCATCAGACAGCATTCAGCAAACACAATAACCAGATCCAATACCAAACAGCCACGAATTAAATCATTAAAAATTATTAAGGCATAACAAAGACTACTAATCTGCTCACTTGAGCCCAGAGATCTGATTACTAATAATTAGGTCACAGTATTAAGGGGCTAATGAAATTTTTCTACAATATACTGCTGCAGTGATCTTGAGAGGGAACCATAAAAAACCATAATAAAGTCAAAAAGAATCAAGAACCACCAACTGTTCTGCGACCACAGCAATCCCATACATGCCCCCTCACAGCCTTATTAGCAGCTGGGGGAGGATGACAGAGACAGGGGCCGAATCTCAACAGCTGAGTTCCCTGTTCCATGGGCAGAGAACTCCGAAAGCTTGGTTTGCACTCAACTCTGACAGCCTGAGAAAACCCAAGTCATCTCAGGGAAAGTAACAGCTCTATCCAAATCCTACAACTGGGGTTAAGGGGAAGATGGGTAAGCAAGCCTGCATTCTTACAGCACTGGGCAGAAACCAGCTGGGCCGGAACCGGGAACTAGCAGCCTCGGCAGCCACCACCGGCAGCGGCAGCATCAGCGGCACGAAGCCCATTCCTGGGGCAGGAATCTCACAACCACTCGGGAGCCACTAATTTACTCTGCATTTCAAACCGGTCTTTTTATCTCGGTTTAAAAAGAATTAAACATTTTCTTTGCAGCAAATAGAAATGCATTCATCATGACTCACTATCCTTTTCAGCGGCAACAACTTGTGGTTGTAAAGCAGAAAACCCTTGTGTTCGGGCGCGTTCATCACAGCCTGGGCCCAGCCCCGCCCCGCAGCCCGCGGCAATGCCAGAAAGGTCCTGCTTCCCACGCCAAGGAATCCGTTCTTCTGTGCACAGCCCTCTCGCTAACTACCACCTCTCTTGTTGTCACTGTTTTTATCCAAGCAGCAAATAGTTTGCAAGCATTTGCTACTTCGGGCTAGATGCTACATTCATTGTGGTGATGCCCTTGAAAGAAACATTTATCCCTAATACACTGATTGCATTTCACAAAAGTTTAAGTGGAACAGCTCACAAACGCTACTATACGTGGATATTAAAGAGAATTCTAGAATAAACAAGCTGCTCGTACTCTCCAGAAAGTACGTAAGGGTAGGCACTGAATCTAAAGGTGCTTTTGAGACACGGAACATACAATCAAAAGCAGACAGGCTTTACAATTAGCTCCACCATTTAGGAGCGTTACAAAAGTAGAAAAGTTACTTAATTTCTTCGAAATTTGGTTTCCTCCTGTATAAGAGGGAAATATGAATATGTACCTTAAATAAGGCTGCTGCAAGGACTGAGTACAAAGTATATTAAATGCCTAGCACAGCACCTACCATATAGTACAGGATCAATTAGTAGAAGCCAGTATTATTAGAGACATTTTCAACAAGAGGAACACTTTTAGTGCTGACTTCTACTCCTTGGTGGAAAAAAAAAATTTCACCCTGTCAGCAAAACTTATTATTACTGGTCTAAAAAGACAAAGTGAAAACCATAAGCTGTAAGGGACTAGCATGGATAAGGAGACTTAGCTCACAGCAAGGTGGAAGACAGGACCTGCAGTAAGAAGGGAGTCCTATCTCATAACAAGAGCATTTAAACAAAAACCCAGGAAGTATGTGAGATTACAGAGGAAGGACTTGACCAAAGTCAGGAAGCAGCTATGCAGATGTCTCAAGTTCAAAAAGGTTCGTTTCTCCCCATTATCCTTTTTCCTCCAGGGAAGAAACACATTCTCCTTGAAACTGGAGGTCCTCAGTAAGGAGGTCTGAAGAGACAGACAAGGTAAATAAGCAATCTCTATAGATTAAACCACTTACTACCTCTTTGGACTGACAGGTTTTTGTTTGGTTTTATGAATTCCACTTTAAAATACACATACAGGGGTGCCTTGGGGGCTCAATCATTAAGTGTCTGCCTTGGACTCAGGTCATGATCCTGGGGTCCTGGGATGGAGCCCTACATGGGGCTCCCTGCTCAGCGGGGAGTCTGCTTCTCCCTCTCCCTCTGCCCCTCCTCCCTGCTTGTGCTCTCTCTGTCAAATAAATAAAATCTTTAAAAAATAAAACACATATACAATTCAAATAATGTACCTTAGGAGTAAATCCATCAGTCATCCACACCTTCATCTGCATTAACATAACCAAATAATTATGGATCAGCCATCAGTTATGAGGGAAATGGGAGATTCCCATTCCCAGTACAAGAGTAGAAGAATGGGGGATGCCTGGGTGGCTCAGCAGCTGAGTGTCTCCCTTCAGCTCAGGGCCTGACCCTGGCGTCCCAGGATTGAGTCCCACATGGGCCTTCCTGCAGGGAGCCTGCTTCTCCCTCTGCCTGTGTTTTTGCCTCTCTCTCTGTGTTTCTCATGAATAAATAAATAAAATCTTTTTAAAAAGTAGAGGAATGGGTGATTTTAAGGCATGCAGCACTACCTAATGGAGGCAATAGGAGAGCAGGGGAAGGAAGAACCCACGGGAGAGCGTGTAGGCAGCTAAGGAAGGAACCCCTCCTCTGGCTTCTTACAGGCAACAACGGCCAGCACATTTCACTGAAAATCAAATGCTACTGCAGGTTACCAATATTCATCAACTCTAGGCCTATGAACCAGGATACTGTGTAATGTGAAACACTGGAGTCTGCAAATACAAAACTGTTC
The DNA here is from genome assembly GCF_905146905.1 of Nyctereutes procyonoides. Lineage (NCBI taxonomy): Eukaryota > Metazoa > Chordata > Mammalia > Carnivora > Canidae > Nyctereutes > Nyctereutes procyonoides. The sequence continues at coordinate 123,531 of NW_026575117.1, read as the reverse complement.
TACCTAATGATTAAACTACAGAAAAATCATCATTCAAAAATTAGTATTCATTTAATTGCATCATTTTTTGAAAAAAGCAGTTAGAGGTCACTCAAAAGAAACATTCACATTTATTCCTCTGTCCGAAAGGCCTCTGAACTTTAGCTTAGACATAGTCATTCACTTAAGCATAGCATAATAACTAAACAGGCTTGATTCAACCTAGATCACCCTATATATACCATGAGCTTTTATTTTTAAGCTTTTCTGAACTCTCTTTGCTTGGAAATGTAGAAATGCAGAAATTTCTCAATTTAAATTTAAATCCTACATACAGACCTGTGCAGAGAAGCTTTCGTCCAGCCCTAAGGGTTCCAGAGAGAACCCTACTCAATAGATCTTCGAGGACCACCGAGGTTCCTCAGAAGGAAACTAAATACTCCAGGTTATTCAGTCAGATGCAAACTGTACCAATGTTTTGAACACGAGGGAAACAGCTCCCAGGTCTGGTTCTGAAATAATCACAATACAAAGCTGGGGCAGATACTCTGTGCTTAATAACTAGTCATTTCAAATTTGATCCCATACGCTGAAAAAAATATATTATTTGACTATTTCTGAGTCTACATCCATACGTACTTTTATATCTTCAGATGCAATTAAGTTCCCTTTGGGGCTGACATCCACCGAAATACTTCATTTTGGTTTTTACTCAAAACCTGAAGGAAATAACCCTTTGAGGAAGAGGAAAGGGACAAGTTGCTTCAAAATCTTGCACCTTGGGATCCCTGGGTGGTGCAGCGGTTTAGTGCCTGCCTTTAGCCCAGGGCGCGATCCTGGAGACCCGGGATCGAATCCCACGTCGGGCTCCCAGTGCATGGAGCCTGCTTCTCCCTCTGCCTATGTCTCTGTCTCTCTCTCTCTACCTGTGTGACTATCATAAATAAATAAAAGCTTAAAAAAAATTCTCTAAAAAAAAAAAAATCTTGCACCTTCACTCCCCTTTTCAACTCTATCTTCCCAGTTATACTCCAAAGTGCAAATAAATAAATAAATAAGTCAGTCAGTCTGATAGGAAATAGTGCCATAGTTAAGTACATTGTTTGAACTTGATGAGATAAAATTTGCAATTGAAATATAACTCCCTAAGAAGGGGCAAAGCTTATTCAAAAAGACCAGGCCTGTTGATCAGAGGTGAAGAAGTACTAAGTACCGTCAGAGATACATCCCTCCCTGGAAATAATAAACCTGAAATAAGAAACCATACTGAACAGCTGTGGAGTGACATAAGGTAGTTAGAGTAAGTGAAAGAAAAGAGGAATAAGACAAAAAAAAAATCTCACTCTAGTGATACCTTCTGGTAAGACTCTCAGCCAGCTGCCATGATATAATATATAAATGTTAGCATTTTGAGTACCATGTGCCATGGGTTGTGCTAACAAGCACATTACATATGTTATTTCCTTTATTCCCTCTAATGACTCCGTGCAGTGGGTATTAATAGGCTTATTTTGCAGGTAAGGAAGTAAACTTAGATTAAGCCCGAAACCCTGCAACCTTCTAAAGAACCCATTTACCTCCTACAATGTTTCCTCTATGCCTCACGGAATCCTTAAAATTCCCTCTTGGGGGATTTCCAAACTCCAGCCCTGTGCTACTCGGACAGCACTTGGGTCCCAAGAGCCCCATGTTTCTCTACTAACTTCAGGGAAGAAAGAGCTCTCTCAGCAACTTGTTATGAACCACACATTCTCTCGACCTGAGATCCTCTGGAAAATCCCGTGAGTCATCCGATGGCTAGGTTGTACGTGTAAAACCTCCTCAAGCCCCCTGGGCATCACACAGAGCTGTGTGCCCTGAGTGGATATGCTGTCCACCCGGACACCCCCTCTTTTCTGCATCACTGAACGACCCGAATATCACCGCTATCCTCTTAACTATCAATTCATACTCAATCCCTTAGGTAGGGACTCTTCAGGAAACCCCTCTACTAGCTTCATGTACCTGTGATCACTCTCGTTAGCAGAAAGGGTACTAGATTGGGCATCAGATCCAGCTTCTAATGACGGTTCCTGTATTCACTGTGTTACCTGGACAAACTATTCCACCTTCCTGGGACTAAGTTTCTCAATCACAAACGGGGAGAACTGGACTAAATGAGCTCAAGACTAATTCCTTCCTCTAAGAAGTTTTTGTGCAAAAAAGGCTAGCAATAGAAAAAAAAATAGGCTAGCAATAGCACTAACTTATAAAAAAACAAAAACATGGCTAGAAAATTTTTAAATTATTCAAGGCACCTTAAATTAAAATACACGATACATAAAAACCACGAAAGAGAACTTTTCCATTTCAAAGGGTGACAAGGTTGATTTAATTGTCCATTTTCTATTCTTCATTTGACACATGAATGAAGACCAGGGAATGCCTTACAGACTCCTGCTCTAAGTATATATAGACACTACCCTAATCAGTCCTCACTACACAATATTTTATATACCGTATATTTTAATATACCAAACACCTCTTAAATACTGTGATAGCTGGTCCTATGAGTCAACCTGGTTGGGTTACAGGACCTAGTTAATTAATCAAATATTAACTTAGGTGTTGCAGGGAAGGTATTTTGTAGATGCGGTTAATATCTACAATAGGTTAACTTTAAATAAAGATCACCCTCGATTGTGTGGGTGGGATTCACCTAATCAGTTGTAGGCTTAAGAACAGAAACAGGTTTCCCAGAGAAGGAAGAACTTGGCCTCAAGACCGCAGCATCGACTCCTGCCTGACATTCCAGCCTGTCAGCTGCCCTACAAATTCTGGCCTTGCTGATCCCAACTTCATGAGCCAATTCCTTAAAATAAATCTCTTTTGAAACACACACACACACACACACACACACACACACACACACACACACACACACACACACACACCCTGGCTCTGTTTCTCCGGGGAAGCCTGGCCAAGACACCAACATACTGAAAGACTCTAATTTTTTCTTTCCTGAATAAGGATTAACAGATGTCTGTTTCTTGTAACTGCTTTAAAATATTATTTTTAAAAATGTTAAACTATTTTAAATAAGTGCTCAGAGGTTATTTCATAAGTTAGTATTTCCTTCACAATGCCAACAAACTAGCAATACTGCTATCTCACTGTGCTTTTCTTTTTTAAAATGCATTGGAGGGAAACAGTGATATTCCCTACGTGGAATTTTTAAGCTCTCACTGTCATGGCTTTAAAAGCATTTCCTAAAGACCAGTTAGTATAATGTCACCGTGAGGAAAGTCACCCATCAGCCCAATCTCAAAACCTGAGGAATCATACAAAACAGATGCGGAGCTCATCCTATGTAGTGACATTTGCAAAATCAAGCTGGGAATTCTCTGGCTGTAATGTTTACTACGGATCCATTAGTGGGTGAGTCTTCAGTGCCACAGTGACCCAGAAAAAGATTTCCGAAACCACCACATACCCAGAAAACTAAAGATATGAGAATCACATACTTTGTGACATCAGTTCACACACTGGGGCCATCCAAAAAAACATGATGATATGCGATGTCTATAAACATTTTCTGTAAAGAGGCCGGTAGTGCTTAGGCTCTGCAGGCCCTATGGTCTCTAGGGCCACTACTCACAAGTCGGCTGCTGCAGCCTCAACGCAGTCAATGACAATCCATAAACAGATGTCCCAAGAGAACTGTATTCATTAAGACAGGCCACAGTTAGCCTGACCCCTGCCGCACATTCAGAAAATCAAAGAGCTGGAAAAGCCCCTGGAGAGCATATCGTACAATGTCCCACTCAATGCCAAAATACCTGTCATAGTATCTGTGACAAATAGATATCTGGTCTCTGTTTAAGTCCCACTGACCATCCCACTCAGGACAGTTTCTATAATCAGACTCTTCTCCAAGCTAGACGGTGTTTCCCCACAAGGGACATCAGGATGTTCCCACTGTCTAGAACTGTCCAAAGCACTGTGGGTCATTTAGCACCCCTGGTTCAAATCGCTAAATGCTACCTACACACACATACACCCATCACTGTGACAACCAAAAACTTTCCCACGTATTCCCAAATTCCCTAGGGTGGAGGTGTCGGCACCTAGTGGGTCCAGATCCACTGAACTGTAACAGCGACGGGAGACTGTAGTCACTCCCCCTCTTACATATGGCAAATATAACCAATAAATCATAACATCCTTTAATACTGAGACTGGACTCTCTCAAATTTTTAACATGATGTTCAAGACAACCATCACCAATGAATGTGACGTTAGAACATATTTGTTATCCCTCATAAAAGGAATTCTACATACACATTCTGAGAAGAAACTGGCTTCCTGTAATTTCATAAGGCTGAAACATAATATGGTTTAATTTTAAACCCTAAGGGGGGTTGTCAAAGTCTGTGAAAGTACTTCTTGGTTTTGGGAATGGCTGAGGGGCCCTGAAGGCAGCAGGTGGACCGGCCAGGAGCGCAAGACACCCTGCAGCACAGTGCACGCCTCACTTCTGCATCACCAGGGTCATTGCATCTGGCCTGCGCAATATTCCACCAGAAATACACGCGGGTAGGAAACCTGTTACATTATCTGAGCCATTTAACATAAAAACACAAATTATCTCATTCACATTTTTAATAATCACTAAATTTTCCCAAAATGTAACTGCTCTGAAAGCCAAGGCAAGACTATTCTGACTATTGTCTGAATATGACCGAGCTGCTCACCATTTTGGGCAGTGACCTCGATGACACTGCCAGCATTCAGGGTACAGATGCGCAATAAGCGCGTAGGTCTACACATATGTGGGTCTCGTTCACAGCAACCCTACACATAGCTGCAAAACACTAAGTGGAACGTGTAGAGCAAGCACACACACTACAGATATATCTTTAAGTGATTTTGGTTTTGTCCCTCCTTCATATCACAGTAAGAGAATATGTTCATTTCTCTGCCATCAGGTTTATATGTACAGGTTATCTATGGATTTAGTTTAGGACTGTAAAGGAGGAATTATAAAATACCTGTTCTAAAAACAGTGTTAGGGGCGCCTGGGTGACTCAGTCGGTGAAGTCGGGTCCTGGGATCCGAGGCCCATGTGGAGCTCCCTGCTCAGCAGGGATTCCACTTTCCCTCTCCCTCCGCCCCTCCTCTGGCTTGTGCTCTGTGTGTCAAATAAATAAATAAAATCTTTAAAAAATAATAATAAAATACACCTCTGATTCCTCTACCCTTATGTTCTCAACTCACTGAAAACACAATGGTTTCATGTCTAACTCCCCAATCACTATTTAGTAAATACAGAATTAAACTCGCCAACTGATAGGTGTTCCTCAAGTCTAGAATTAGCTGTAAGCCATTTTTTAAAAGATTTTATTTATTTATTCATGAGAGACGCAGAGAGAAGCAGAAACATAGGCAGGGGAAGAAGCAGGCTCCCTGCAGGGAGACCGATGTGGGACTCGATCCCAGGACCTGAGGCAAAGGCAAATGCTGGACCACTCAGCCAGGTGCCCCAGCTATAAACCATTTTAATATAAAAAGTATGGAGATGAAAAAAAAAAAAGAATGGAGATAAACTAAGATTTGAACTAAACCTTAAAAAATGTGTCTATAGGAGAGCCCCGTAGTTCCTGCGGAGGCTGAATCCAGGCTTCCAGAGCTGCGTAACCACTGTGGCTGTTCCTCCTGGGGCCCCACCGGGTAAACACCCCCCGCTGAGCCCTGCAGCAGGCAGGGGCAGAGCAGCTCCCCCAAGTGCTAACACCTGAAAATCAGCACAGCAGGCCCCTCCCCCAGAAGACCAGCTGGACGGACCAATTCCAGGGGAAGTCAAGGGACTTAAAATCTACAGAATCAGAAGAAACTCCCCCGTGTTTTTTTTTGTTTTTTTTTTCTTTTCTTTTTGATTTCTGATTGCTTCACCCACCCCCCCTTTTTTTCACCTTTCTTTCTTTTTCTTCTCTTTTTTTTCCTTTTTCTTTTTTCTCTTTCTCTTTTCTTTCCTTCTCTCTCTTTCTCTCCTTTTCCCAATACAACTTGTTTTTGGCCACTCTGCACTGAGCAAAATGACGAGAAGGAAAACCTCACCTCAAAAGAAAGAATCAGAAACAGCCCTCTCTCCCACAGAGTTACAAAATCTGGATTACAATTCAATGTCAGAAAGCCAATTCAGAAGCACTATTATACAGCTACTGGTGGCTCTAGAAAAAAGCATTAAGGACTCACGAGACTTCATGACTGCAGAATTTAGATCCAATCAGGCAGAAATTAAAAATCAATTGAATGAGATGCAATCCAAACTAGAAGTCCTAACGATGAGGGTTAACGAGGTGGAAGAACGAGTGAGTGACATAGAAGACAAGTTGATGGCAAAGAGGGAAACTGAGGAAAAAAGAGACAGACAATTAAAAGACCATGGAGACAGATTAAGGGAAATAAATGACAGCCTAAGGAAGAAAAACCTACGTTTAATTGGGGTTCCCGAGGGCGCCAAAAGGGACAGAGGGCCAGAATATGTATTTGAACAAATCCTACCTGAAAACTTTCCCAATCTGGGAAGGGAAACAGGCATTCAGATCCAGGAAATAGAGAGATCCCCCCCTAAAATCAATAAAAACCGTTCAACACCTCGACATTTAATAGTGAAGCTTGCATATTCCAAAGATAAAGAGAAGATCCTTAAAGCAGCAAGAGACAAGAAGTCCCTGACTTTCATGGGGAGGAGTATTAGGGTAACAGCAGACCTCTCCACAGAGACCTGGCAGACCAGAAAGGGCTGGCAGGATATATTCAGGGTCCTAAATGAGAAGAACATGCAACCAAGAATACTCTATCCAGCAAGGCTCTCATTCAAAATGGAAGGAGAGATAAAGAGCTTCCAAGACAGGCAGGAACTGAAAGAATATGTGACCTCCAAACCAGCTCTGCAAGAAATTTTAAGGAGGACTCTTAAAATTCCCCTTTAAGAAGAAGTCCAGGGGGATCCCTGGGTGGCACAGCGGTTTGGCGCCTGCCTTTGGCCCAGGGCGCGATCCTGGAGACCCGGGATCGAATCCCACGTCAGGCACCCGGTGCATGGAGCCTGCTTCTCCCTCTGCCTGTGTCTCTGCCCCCCCTTCTCTCTCTGTGACTATCATAAATAAATAAAAAAAAAGAAGAAGTCCAGTGGAACAATCCACAAAAACGAGGACTAAATAGGTATCATAATGACACTAAACTCATATCTGTCAATAGTAACTCTGAATGTGAACGGGCTTAATGACCCCATCAAAAAGACTGGATAAAAAAACAGGACCCATCTATTTGCTGTCTACAAGAGACTCATTTTAGACAGAAGGACACCTACAACCTGAAAATAAAAGGTTGGAGAGCCATTTACCATTCAAATAAAATATACCCTAGGGACTATAGAGCGCTTCTAAGGGGAACTGAGGAGGACACAGGGAGATGGAAGAATGTTCCATGCTCATGGATTGGCAGAATTAATGTTGTGGGAATGTCGATGTTGCCCAGGGCAATTTACATGTATAATGCGGTCCCTGTCAGAATACCATGGACTTTCTTCAGAGACTTGGAGCAAATTGTTTTAAGATTTGTGTGGAATCGGAGGGGGCCCCGAATGGCCAGGGGAATTTTAAAAAAGAGGACCATATCTGGGGGCATCGCAGTGCCAGATTTCAGGTTGTACTACAAAGCTGTGGTCATCAAGACAGTGTGGTACTGGCACAAAAACAGACACATAGACCAATGGAACAGAATAGAGAACCCAGAAATGGACCCTGAACTTTATGGTCAACTAATATTCGATGGAGGAGGAGGGACGATCCACTGGAGGAAAGACAGTCTCTTCAATGGATGGTGCTGGGAGGATTGGACATCCACATGCAGAAGAGTGAGGCTGGACCACTCTCTTGCACCATACACAAAGATAAACTCAAAATGGATGAAAGATCTAAATGTGAGACAAGATTCCATCAAAATCCTAGAGGAGATCACAGGCAACACCCTTTTTGAACTTGGCCACAGTAACTTCTTGCAAGATACATCCACGAAAGCAAAAGAAACAAAAGCAAAAATGAACTATTGGGACTTCATCAAGGTAAGAAGCTTTTGCACAGCAAAGGATACAGTCAACAAAACTCAAAGACAACCTACAGAATGGGAGAAGATATTTGCAAATAACCTATCAGATAAAGGGCTAGTTTCCAAGATCTATAAAGAACTTATTAAACTCAACAGCAAAGAAACAAACAATCCAATCATGAACTGGGCAAAAGACATGAGGAGAAATCTCACAGAGGAAGACATAGACATGGCCAACATGCACATGAGAAAATGCTCTGCATCACTTGCCATCAGGGAAATGCAGGTCAAGACCACAATGAGATACCACCTCACACCAGTGAGAATGGGGAGAATTAACAAGGCAGGAAACAACAAATGTTGGAGAGGATGTGGAGAAAAGGGAACCCTCCTGCACTGTTGCTGGGAATGTGAACAGGTGCAGCCACTCTGGAAAACTGTGTGGAGGTTCCTCAAAGAATTAAAAATAGACCTGCCCGGGATCCCTGGGTGGCGCAGCGGTTTGGCGCCTGCCTTTGGCCCAGGGCGTGATCCTGGAGACCCGGGATCGAATCCCACGTCGGGCTCCCGGTGCGTGGAGCCTGCTTCTCCCTCTGCCTGTGTCTCTGCCTCTCTCTCTCTCTCACTGTGTGCCTATCGTAAATAAATAAAAATTCAAAAAAATATTAAAAAAAAAAAGTTTTAAAAAATAAAAAAATAAAAATAGACCTGCCCTACGACCCAGCAATTGCACTGTTAGGGATTTACCCCAAAGATTCAGATGCAATGAAACGCCGGGACACCTGCACCCCGATGTTTCTAGCAGCCATGTCCACAATAGCCAAACTGTGGAAGGAGCCTCGGTGCCCATCGAAAGATGAATGGATAAAGAAGATGTGGTTTATGTATACAATGGAATATTACTCAGCCATTAGAAATGACAAATACCCACCATTTTGCTTCAACGTGGATGGAACTGGAGGGTATTATGCTGAGTGAAGTCAGTCAATCGGAGAAGGACAAACAGTGTATGTTCTCATTCATTTGGGGAATATGAATAATAGTGAAAGGGAATATAAGGGAAGGGAGAAGAAATGTGTGGGAAATATCAGAAAGGGAGACAGAACATAAACACTTCTAACTCTGGGAAATGAACTGGGGGTGGTGGAGGGGGAGGAGGGCGGGGGGTGGGGGTGAATGGGTGATGGGCACTGACGGGATGAGCACTGGGTGTTATTCTGTATGTTGGTAAATTGAACACCAATAAAAATTAATTTATTAAAAAAATGTGTCTATATAAGACATCACTAGTTTGGGATTAAAAGGTTTAACATTGACTGAAAGTGAAAATAAGCTCTACATACAATCTATGTCGACCTATGTATAATTCACATGTATAATTATCCACCTCTGTTACAATAATGGACTGAGGCCACTGGCAAGATTAGTTTCCAAAAATATTAATTATCATTTTCTCTGTGAGTCTTAAAAAATCTGTTATAGTTCAGGGTAGTTTTTTAGTCCTTAGAGCATGGATAAGAGTTCATATACAATTCAAAGACCAACTCCAAGCAAAGTCATAAATATAAGAAATGGCAGTCACAGATCTCTAACCAAGTTTCAATTCTGTAGGTTTAAGTTAACTTTCTATCTGGAGGGCAGGGATAGGGCCAGCTAGATGAAGCACAATTCCAAGGATTTGTTTTCTCCATTCATCAGAGACATGCACGTCAAAGTGAGGGGTAGGGAGCGGAAAATCCAACACAAACTTTGGGACAGCCTCTGACTAATTCCCTCTGAGTAATTCTCGGGTCTCCCAGGCAATAAGGCACCAGATCCAGAGAACCAGTGCTTGTCACACTTCTCTGCAGAAGACCTGGCATAACATGATCCACAGACCATCTCCCTCTAAGCCCTAGGAGGAGCATTAGCTAGGTGGCTATTGTCAATCCAAAGCCGCAAGCTTGAAGAGGTTAAGTATTATAAACATAGAAGACAAAGCTGGAAAGGGTAAGAGAGTAACAAAACTGAGTCTCAAACAGATCACTACAGCCTGAAATGCTGGACCTCTGAAACCCTGGCAGGATCAAATTTAACAGGAATAAGTGTGAAGTCTTGTAATTAAGTCAAAAAACTGCTATCCAGGTGCAAGGACTTGACTAACAGATTGCCCATGAAAATTTTGGGAGCTTTGACGTACAAATGCTGGATATGAGAGCAAGATATGTCTGCTTAAATGTTAACGTAATTTTGCACTTCAAAAATATTGAAGTGATAGAACAGTAGGTGTCCACCTTACAGGAAGTAATGGTCTCCCTATTTGCTGCCTTGATCAGACCTCTGAAATAGTGTAGACAATTAGGGAAGCCATATTTTCCAGATACTGACAACCTAGTGCAACCAGAATAGGACGATCAGGATGGTAAGAGATCTAGGTAGTGGCATTATTTAACCTGAGAAGACACAGTTGTTGTTATTTGCCTAGATCCTCTATGTTGCTCTGGATGATATAACGAAAGCAAACAGATAAGAACTACAGGTAATTGGATCTATTATAAGTAAAAGAAAATAATTTTCTAACTGGAACCACCCAACAATAAACCAAGGCTGATTAGAAGGAGATGAACACCTTGTTATTAGCCCTAAATACTCTGGGAAGGGAAGAGGTATGAGAGTATCCAAATCAGGTAGAAGATTGGGTTAAATGACTACTAGTGCTCCGCTTAACATCCTGCAACAGTATGCTAGGTGCAGAAGAAAAAGATTAAGTAGAGTCAGCACTTTCTTTCCCTAACAGCAAATTCAGTTGATGAAAAGGGAGAAGAAACAAGGAAGCCAAGGGGATTCTATGATATATTTTAAAATACATGATAATAGAAAGACCTAAAAGTTAGATGCAATAGAATAGGTGAATTGGGATAAAGGGTATATGGATTCAGGGGTAGAAGACTGAGAGTTGCATCCCAGGTCCAACACAGCCTCATTCCAGAAGACACCCAGCAAGCCACCTAACCTTCCTGTAGCTCAAGGTTTCTGTCCCTGACATGGGATACTACATGTCCTGCCCTAAGGACCAAATGACTATGGAAGAAAAGCACTCTGGGTGTCCCTGGGTGGCTCAGTTGGTTAAGTGTTTGCCCTCAGCTCGGGTCATGATCCCCGGGGTCCTGGGATAGAGCCCCTTGTCAGGCTCCCGCTCAGTGGGGAGCCTGCTTCTCCCTCTCCCCCCTGCTCATAATCTAAGAAGAAAATTAAATTAAATTAAATTAAAAGAAAAGCACTATGTAAATAATTTACACATAAATGATCTGTTATTCTATATTAGTCAGGCTCTTCTCAACTTTGCTCACCACACTTTTTTTAAAAAATTTTATTTATTTATTTATTCATAAGAGACACAGAGAGGGAGGCAGACACGGGCAGAGGGAGAAGCAGGCTCCTTGCAGGGAGCCCAACGTGGGACTCGATTCTGGGACTCCAGGATCACGCCCTGAGCCAAAGGCAGACGCTCAACCACTGAGCCACCCAAGTGTCCCTGCTCACCACACTTTAAAAAGGGTATGAAAACGGCAGCCCGGGTGGCTCAGTGGTTTAGCACTGCCTCCAGGCAAGGGCCTGATCCTGGAGACTCAGGATCGAATCCCACGTCGGGCTCCCTGCATGGAGCCTGCTTCTCCCTCTGCCTGTGTCTCTGCCTCTCTCTCTCTCCATCTCTCATGAGTAAATAAATAAAATCTTTTAAAAATAAGAATAAAAAAAATAAAAAGGGTATGAAAAACCCAGAATCTTGAAAGATCAACCAATATAAGGCCCTGTGAATGGACTAAAGACATAAGAAATATATTTTTAGGTAGAAAGGTACAGTCTTACCTGAAGTGTTAACAAGGTATTTATTACAAAATAGGTTAAATGTTCTTAAAAAGGATACTGTTTAGCTGTTTTCAATAACCAAGGACTACAGATTGCGAGGAGGTAGACTTGGGGCAACCGGGTGGCCCAGTTGGTTGAGCATCTTGATTTGATTGAGCCAAAATCCTCTTGGTTTCAGCTCAGGTCATGATCTAAGGGTCCTGAGATCAAGCCCTGAGTCATGAGTCAGCTCCATGCTCAGCAGGGAGGCTGCTTGGAGATTCTCTCCCTCTGCTCCTTCTCTCATGCACTCGAGCTGGCTTGCTCTCTCTCTCTCAAATAAATAAATCTTTAAAAAAAAAAAAAAAAGGAGTGAGACTTGAATGAATGCAAGTGAGATCAGATAGGTCTAAGGAAGAACATTTACATGCTTGTTTTGAGATCAAGTGAAAATGTATAAACCAAAAAGCAACAGACAGACATAGGAGTTACAACCCGGGTCAGGATGATAAGACCCCAGAAGAGGATACTGAGGTCTAGAAATCAAAGCCCACCTGTCGTGAACTGGTCAACATTCACTACCCTTCAGAGAGTTACATCAGACTGTCCACCAAGATACTAAAGCTAGTTCTGTGAATGGGAGCCAATAAACTGTTAGGAAAGAAAAACACAATTAGCAGTTCTAGGGACACCTGGGAGGCTCAGCAGGTGAGTATCTGCCTTTGGCTCAGGGCGTGGTCCTGGGGTCCTGGGATGGAGTCCCATGAGTCCCACATCGGGCTCCCTGCAGGGGGCCTGCTTCTCCCTCTGCCTGTGTCTCTGCCTCTGTCTGTGTCTTTCATGAATAAATAAATAAATAAAATCTTTTAAAAAATTAGCAGTTCTACTCGGAAATATATTTTATTATGTGCATTCTAGGTGGGGTACCTGGCTGGCTTGGTCAGAAAAGCACGTGACTCTTGATCTCATGGGCATGAGTTCAATCTACACCGAGTGTAGAGATTACTTTAAAAAAAAAAAAGTGTTATTCTTCTTAAGTGATAAAGCAAATGGGGTACAATGTTAAGGTGAATCCAAATAAAAGGTATACAGGTGGTTTCTTGTACTATTTTTATTTTTACAACTCCATTCAATCACATGAAATAGTCACCACTTAGGTTTAAAATATTAGGTGTTGACTCTGAAACTTCTTACCTGTGTAGTCATTAGCTCTTGTGGTAAAGTCTGAACACTGACAATGCATCACTTCCTAGGATCTGCCCTCCCTCCTCCACTTTAATTAAGACAGGTTCACTCATATATAGTGCTTGGTCGTCTCATATCTGCAATGTTCTCAATCTCCATGCTTTCTTCTCAAAACTGAAAATAAACACCAAAGCTAAAATAAACCTCAATATCTGTTTGTTCGTTTTAAAGATTCCATTCACCCACCCATGAGAGACACAGAGGGGCAGAGACACAGAGGGAGAAGCAGACTCCCTGCAAGGAACCCGATGTGGGACTTATGGGACCCGATCCCAGGACCCCGGGACCACACCCTGAGCCAAAGGCAGGGCCAAAGCCTCAACCACTGAGCACCTAGGAGTCCCTGTTTTTTTTTTTTATTCATATTTCGATCCTTCTCTCAAGCCTTTCCAAGATTCCCAACTACCCCATAAACTTTTTGACCTCAAGAGCCTTTGCCCAGTCGTTCTCATATAGGTGGGAAAAGGAGAAAGGATTTCATTCTGCCCCCTGGAGGCAATAAAGGCCTGCATTGTCTCTAGGGTATTTTAAAACAATAATAAACCCAACTAAGTTTTTCTGCTTTTTATTATCACCAAGCACTGGCAATTCTAAACAATGTCAGGGCTAAGATACTCCTTCCAACCACTGCAGACAGCTCCCACCATCACCTCTTAACACATCACCAATAATGGCCAGCTTCCCTCCCCATCCCACATCTTTTATTTGACATTTCTTCTTTTCATTAGGATCTCAAATTGAAGCAAACCAACAAAGAAAACTAGTAACAAGAACAAAGACTAATGGCAACCAGTGTATTTTCTATATAGTATCTGCAATTGTGGCACTTTAATAGGGAAGTTTGTGTATAACTTAACTTGATGCCTCATTCGAAAGCAAAGCTAAGTAGAGTCCATTTATACAATCCAACCAATTATGCTTTAGGATTGTGAACAAATGGTTCACAGCCATAACTACATGTCTGGAGGGTGGAAATTTTGCCAAGATGTATGGGATGAGACTCAGCAGAATGAACAAGACTACACCAACAGCCCCCTTGGCTGCTCTGATCCCCAAGTCACACTAAGGCCAGGTCACCTTGATCACTAAGAGAAAAGGTCTAACTCAGGAAAACAAACAGGACGGAGAGTCCTACTAAAAGAAGGGGTTGACTATGTATGCCTCAGTCAATCTCGGTGAGAACCATGCTTGCATTACAGACAATGCAGCTGGGAGGTAAGTCAGCAGAAAATCAACACTGCTTGGGATCTCCCTATCCAGAAGCAGGATTCCTCAGCAGTAACAAATTCTCCTGATTCCACCAAATGGTGGGGAATGCCTTTCTAACTAGGGTGTAGAGACTATGTACTTATGGACTATGTAATTATGAAACGGACAATGAGCACAGAACCAAAAGACTCAATATAGCAAACTACTTCATATATTACACACAGGTTATTATAGAAAACAAAATGTGTAAATGTGTGTCCGTAAAAACAAAGTCTGGGCTCTCACTTTTTCAGTACTTCTCCCAATGCACAGATACATATTTTGCCGTAGCAGAAACAGAAATAACAGATACATAAGAATAACCAGTACTTTGCTATAACCTTATTAAAAAAATTCCACTATTGGTTAAACTGTAAAATGTGTCTAAATCCTACAGAATAACATAGGATTTACTATAGAAAGCTTAAAAATTTACCCAACAATAAGCGTAATGAAGATTCCAAAGATTATCCAGAGCATACAGCAGTCTAATTTCAGATATATCATTCAGACATATAACTAGAAACTTGCCAGAGGAGAGCTCGTGATTTCAAAAACAAGCACTTCCTCTACCCCAAAATAAAGTCTAAAGATCTCCATACTTTTTCACGTGCTTTATCTCCCCAAAACCAAGGGAAAAAGAAAACATTGTTTAAACCAAGATTTTTATGGAAAATTCAGAACAAGCCTTATCAGAAAAAGGATACTAATCTAAAGAAATGAGATGGAGACTACACATAGAACTGTACACAGCAGTTTATTCAATAACTATGAAGATCAGTGTCATCTTTTCATTTTCTAATTTGAAAAACCATTCAACATGCTCAATTACATGTTAAAGCACTGTTTATTCCTAGCTGCTGCTTTTCACTTGTACTATCAGCTGTGTCCCTAAGTATAGGGACCTTATAAGTATCTACCTCAAGCACAGATTCTCAAGTCCACAAGAGTTTGTAAGTGTCACTAATATTGTCATTTGGAATCTGGAAGAGAGTAGATCCTAGGTGTTCTCACCACACCAAAACAAAAACAGAAACAAGAGACCGTGAAGTATGTGAGGTGAGGACTGTGGTGATCACTTCACAAAGCACAGGTACAGCAGACCCCGACCCCGACCCCCACCCCCACCCCCGCTGTCCACCTTAAACAGCTACTGTCTCTATTCGTCAGTCACACCTCCATAAACCTGGGGTGCGGGGAGGAATCGAGAAGCTAGCAAGACACTAAGCCACCAGTAAACAGACAATGCTCTAGTGGACTAAATTAGTGCAAGTCAGATGCAAACACTTCCTGGAGCAACGCAGTAACTTGAAAAATAAAAAAGTTTAACACAGGAAGCACCTGTAAACAGCAAGTGCTCGTCAACTGTCAGCGTCTACCCCTGGCCGTGGAGCGGCTCTCGCGCCGCGCTGCCCAGGGCGTGCAAGAGTCCAGGTCGCAGCAGGTGGCTGGCATCACACTCACGGGCGATGCTGTGTGATGCGGGTCGGGGGCAGCCACTGAGCATAAGCACGATGCCGGCAGGTTACCGCTGGTCACAAGCGCACGCAGCTTGCAGCGGCCGCTGGAGACACCTGGACGCGATGTGCGTGTGTGGAACCACACCCCTGGGTCACTAAGGGTCGCTAGCGCAGTCAGGGTTACCGGGGCAGAAATCCGAGCCCAGCAGTCCCGAGGAGGGGGGCGGCCTGCGCACCTGACACGGGGCCCACCTGCCCGCTTGCAGCACAGACGGCGCTGGGCACCCGCGGCCGCTCCGGGGTCAGCTCCCCGCAGCTGAGGGTGGGGGGGTTGCCGACCTCACTGCGCCAGGGCCCCGGGGGGCGCCGACCTCACTGCGCCAGGGCCCCGGGGGGCGCCGACCTCACTGCGCCAGGGCCCCGGGGGGCGCCGACCTCACTGCACCAGGGCCCCGGGGGGCGCCGACCTCACTGCGCCAGGGCCCCGGGGGGCACCGACCTCACTGCGCCAGGGCCCCGGGGGGCACCGACCTCACTGCGCCAGGGCCCCGGGGGGCGCCGACCTCACTGCGCCAGGGTGGGGGGCACCGACCTCACTGCGCCAGGGTGGGGGGCACCGACCTCACTGCGCCAGGGCCCCGGGGGGCGCCGACCTCACTGCACCAGGGTGGGGGGCACCGACCTCACTGCGCCAGGGTGGGGGGCACCGACCTCACTGCACCAGGGCCCCAGGGGGCGCCGACCTCACTGCACCAGGGCCCCGGGGGGCGCCGACCTCACTGCGCCAGGGTGGGGGGCACCGACCTCACTGCACCAGGGCCCCGGGGGGCGCCGACCTCACTGCGCCAGGGCCCCGGGGGCGCTGCTCCTCCGCGGCGGGCGCCCGGGTCCGACAAAGGGCGAGGGCGCGAGCGGTGCGGCGCAGGAGCTCGGGGTCCGCGCGGAGGACCCGGGAGCACACTTGGCCCGAGGAGCCGCCCGTGCCCGCCCCGCCCTCGGTCGCGCCCCCACCCGGCCCCCCGCGCCCCCGCCCGGCCCCGCCGCCGCCCCCAGCAGCTGCCCCGACCCTGCCCGCCCTCCGCCCGCGCGGGCTGCCCGGCCCCGCGTCCCTACCCGGTCTCCCGGCCCCGCGGCGCGGGGGGGGCGGCGGCGGCGGCGGCGGCGGCGGCGGGGCCGGGACGCGTCCACGCAGGAGACGGGCGCCCCGGACGCGCCGACCCCGATGCGGACCCGGAGCCGGCTTCCGCCTCTGGCCGGAAGGCGTCCTGAGCGGAACCGGAAGTCCCGCCCCGGCGGCGGCTGAGGGGGGCGGCCGGAGGCGGTCCTGTCAGCAGCTCGGCGGGGCGGGGGGTCACACCGACGTCCGTGGGCTGCCCCCGGCCTCGGCCGGGCCGCGTGTTTTTCCGTCCGCCCGCTTCTCGCCAGACCGCCGGGTCGCGGCGGGGGCGGGGGCGGGGCGGGGCGCGGGAGGGGCGAGACGTAGGAGGGGCGGGGCGAGGCGTGGGAGGGGCCGGCGGGGGGCGGGGCGGGGCGAGGGGGCGGGGCATGGGAGGGGCCGGCTGGGGTGGGGCGGGGCGTGGGGGCCGGCGGGAGGCGGGGCGTGGGAGGGGCCGGCGGGGGCGGGGCGTGGGACGGGCGGGGAGGGGCGGGACGTAGGAGGGGGCGGGGCGGGGGCATGGCACGTGGCGAGGAGAGGACGTAGGAGGGGGCGGGGCGGGAGGTGACCGGCGCCCCCCACCTCTGGGAGCTGATGGTTGGGCTGGGCAGGGGTGCAAGCCCGGGAGACCCGGCCGGAGACAGCCCAGCGGCTCGGCGGAGGGGGGGGAGGGCCAGGGGCTGCATCGGGGAAGCGGGGGGACCCGGGGGGGGTGCTTGGAGGGCATGGGGAGCCGGGGAGTGGCCAGAGTGCTGCAAGGAGGGAGCCGGGGGCTGCCTGGGGACACCAGGAGTGGGGGGCGGGCCAGGGGGCTGCATGGGGAGTCAGGGGGTGCATGGGGGATACCTGGAGCTGGGAGGGCCAGGGGGCTGCAGGGGGGACTGGGGATCTGCAGGGGGGCACCAGGAGGGAGGGGAGGGCCTGGTCTTCCCAAGGTCAAACTGTTCAGCAGCCCAGGGAACAGGACTAGCTCCAAATCCTGCCCCTCCCAGTCCTCCCCCCACATCCCGAGGCCTCTGTGAAAGCCCTAAGTGACACCCTTTAGTTGTGAGTGACGTGGGAGGCAGACGTCTTATTCAGAACCAGGACAGAGGGGCACCTGGGTGGCCCAGGACATGATCCCGGGATCTAGTCCCACATCAGGCTCTGTGCAGGGAGCCTGCTTCTCCCTCTGCCTGTGTCTGCCTCTTTTCTCTGTGTCTCATGAATAAATAAATAACATCTTAAAAGACAAAAAAAGAACCAGGAGAGAGAACATTTTAAGGAAAGATGTCCTGTGTATTCACCAACTGGCTCAGACAGTTAAATGGGTTAATGAATGGAGCTAATAAGGTTAAAGGGCATATTTACACTTTGGTAAAAAAAAAGATTTTATTTATTTATTCATGAGAGACACAGAGGGGGCAGGGGCAGAGACACTGGCAGAGGGAGAAGCCGGCTCCATGCAGGGAGCCCGATATGGGACTCAATCCCGGGACTCCAGGATCACACCCTGGGCCAAAGGCAGGCGCCAAACCGCTGAGCCACCCAGGGATCCCCCACACTTTCTATGTACATTATGTATGATTTGTGCGTGAGTGTTGTTCTTATCAGCATCAACCAGAATCCCCATCAGCGTCATGAGCAGTTAGGTTCACCACGGGCCTTCGTCCCCTGGCACACGCAGCCACTAGTAATTTGTTGCAAAATAAAGTAGTTGGAGGCAATCACAACAGCATGCTCCTTGAACTCCTAACTGCTTAGTGTAAAATTATATTCATTAAAGATCACATGTTGAACAATAAGGTCAAGTCAGTGCTCTCCAGTTAATAATTCCCAACTCGGCTGTACGATGTTCAAGGCAACGTATTTTTTATGAGGATCTCATAAAATCTCTTCTGTGATTCAATATCACTTACATTTAAGGTGGGGCTTTCTTCCTAAAAGGGTAGCCTGGGGAACTGCCCCCAGAAATGTTTCCATTTCACTGTAATATTAAAAAACATGACCTTTGATATTTTGGTCTAATTTTTTTATTGTGGTCAAATGTATGACATATAAAATTTACCATTTCAGCCACTTTCCAATGCACACTTCAGTGGCATTAGTGCATTCACAACGTTGTGTAGCTACCTTCCCCATCCGTCTCCAGAACTTTCTCTATCTTCCCAGAGACTTTGTACCCATAAAACCCACCTCCCCTAAATCTAATTTTGGTCTAGGTCTATAGGCTTTATATCCCATAGAAATATGTTCAACATGGATTCATATCCTCTGCAGGTAAACATTTGTGAGTGGAAATAAAATAGGGCCTTGTTCACCTCAAAGGAAGCCTGTGATTTCCACAGGGACACTTTGTACAATAATCAGATATTTCCACTTCAGATCTCTTTAAGTTCTACACCAATGGAAATTCCACCCATAAAATACAACCAGGAAACTTGGCGTTTCCAGTTATCCACTGTTTCTCCGCTAGGCCCCATTTACTCATGTTCTAGGTGTCCTTGCATCTGAGCAGGCCCAAGAAGCTCTGTTCCCACTCTAAGGGGGAAGCAAGAAAGTTCATCATTCTCCGAGTTTCATCCTAGGACCCCAAACACCTGATAATACCTAAGAAGAACCAGATCCCAAGCTTGTTCCAGGACAATCTCTTTAAAGCCCGACCACCCCTAGCATCAATACTTCCTACCTTCAGTAATTTATGGAACATCTGTTGCTCATCTGTCAGGTGCTCTCGACTGGACCTTCCCCTGGATTCCTGAAGGAATGTGTACCCTGGACCCCCTTCCAAAATAAGCCCCGAGCCCCAGGCGATGGGGAGATTCACTTCTCCTCTCTGAGCCTCCCAGTTGCTCTGCCTGCATCACTTACACTATTCCATGGACTCTGTTCTCACTTTATCCTGGCCTGCATTTGATTTCTGTTCTTCATGAAGCCAAGGACCCTCTTGGATGGTTCTGTGGGGTCCCCTCTGTTCTTGGACCCGGCCTGCCTACATCATAAGTATGTCCCACAGATTGCTTGGGACATACTTAAAATAAACAAATTATTTATTGTGTATCTAAATTTCAAATTTAACTAAGCATAGTCTAATTTTATTTGAGAAATCCGGCAACCCTATTGCACATAAACGAGATTCCTTATATATAGCAATGCAATTTTTTTCTCATCCAAAACATGCACAGAACATTGGACCATCCATACACTGTATAACGCTTTCCACCTTTGTATACTTTCCTTAACATTTCGAAAGAAAGAAAAAGAAAGAAAGAAAGAAAGAAAGAAAGAAAGAAAGAAAGAAAGAAAGAAAGAAAGAAAGAAAGAAAAGCAGAACCACAGATCTGTGAAGGGGTTTGTTAAGAATTCAACGGAAAGTTTGGAAGACTGAATCAGAGACACAGATCTGATGCCCTCATGGTTGTAAGGCAGTAACTTTGCAGGTGGACATTGCTAAGTACAGGAGTCTAGGATTTTGCCCGAGAACTTGTGGCAGGTGGGCAAGTGCTTTTGAGCCAGACCCGTGGCTTCACCATACTTACTTTTAAAGTACTTTTCTGTAGTGGCTTATTTTCTTGAGTCATGTTCTATATCTTTATTCTTCTTTCTTCTCACAGAAGTCAAGTGGATCTCTCACATTAGAGGAGTACATCCCAAAGAATTGTGGAGAATTTCTGGAAAATGGAACATCGAGATGACATTCACAATGCCGACCTCTCTCTCTGCACCCTCTTTACCGTTCACTCTGCCAAGACCAAGGGTACGTGCACTAGGATCTAGGATCCAGGAGGCCGGGCTGCCGCCCCCACCCCTGGGGACCTGCTTGGCTTCTGCAAGTGACCTCTCCCCAGCCTTCGCCTTACTTTGTCACCTGAGCATGTCTTGCAAGTGTTGTCTGTAAAACACCTGCGGCTCCCCTCTGTGTGGAGGAGTGACCAATAATATCTAGACAGACGCAATGCTTTCCTCATTAGTGTGTTTTATTTGTCGTATTAGCCTTTTGCCCCCAGGCAACCTTCTTAACAACTAGGCACCCCCTCCATCCTCTATTCATTCAACAACCATCCGGACAGCATCAACCACCTAGGTCCGTAGGTAAACAAGAGACAGCCATACCTACCGTGAGGAGTCTGCATTCTAAGGAGGTGGGGGCAAAAAATAACACTTTTATTTATTCACATGATGATATATGTTCATATATTACGATTTAACAGATTTATCTTATAGCATAATAAATATTTTAGGGGAAAAATAGGGCATGATGAAAGAAGGGGACAGTGGGCAGGGGGGCAGTTTACAATTACAGTCATCAAGAAGGGACATTGTAGCAGAGGCTTGAAAAAAGTGGGGGGAAAAAGGCACGTCTAGGGGAAAGTGCTCCAAGACAGAACAGCCTGGCAAAGGCCCTGAGGCAGGAGCGTGACAGCCAGTTCTGGATGTCCAGCTCTGAAGCTGCGGCGCACTCAAGCGGGTCTCAGTCTGGCTTAGGCTCAGACTGGACTCCTTTCTAGAATGACTGATTTCCTGGCATTTCTGTCTCCCCACCTGGGCCTGGTGGACTCTTCCCCTTTGCCCACCGCCCCTGTGAGGCCACCCGTGGGCTCGTGAGAGGGACATTGCTTCCTGCTTCCGTTGGCATCACCGGGGGTGACCCCTTGCCCTGGGAACGGCTGGCCGCTGGGAAACCTGTGCCAGGTTTTCCCCGGCTCCGGGCCAGCTTCCCCAGCAGGCGCCTGGCAGGGGGCTGCAGCAGGGCTCCCCATTCCCCCGCCCCACAGACAGAGTCCTCCGTGTCCATACCACGTGTTATAAGCTCCCAAGCACCCTTTAAGGCGCTTTGAGCCGGAAATCTCCTGAGGAAAAGGAGAACAGGTGGAAGGGGCAAGAGTGAGTGGGGAGAAATGCTCCAACACTTAAAACAAAACAGCATTTTTATTATTCGACATTTCTGAGCATGACGCGTTGTCACCGAAGAATGTGAAGAGGCCGGATCGCCGAGTTGCCCTGCAGGCTCGGGCTACGGCAGGCCGAGGACACGGACACGGCAGGCCGAGGACACGGGACACACGCTGTGGCACACGAGCCTGGGCCCAAGTCTGGAGGCGGGTGGAGGCGCGGCCTCGCAGCCGGAGCAGCGGCCGGATGTGTGAGCGGCCCGTGGGGACCAGCTCCGGGTTCTGCTCCAGGGCGGGAGGCTCCGGCTGCACGGGCGGGGACTTTGGGGCTGTTCCCAGAGCAAGCAACCCGAAGCCCCCAGCCCAGAGCCTACGGATTCGGGGCAGCCTGAGGAAGGCGGCGAGAGCTCCGGGGCGCGGGGTGCCCTACATCCCGGCCGGCCGGAGCTTCCACCACACGTGCTCTCCGGCTCCTCCCCTCCCATCCTTCTCTCGGGAGTCACTGCTTGCTGTCCCCACTCCTCTGCTGCCCGGGAGCTCCACGTGTCCCACCCACTCCCCCGCGGGGTCACCCGAGAGGAGGCTCCTGCGTCGTCTTTCATCGGGACCTTGCGGCTGTGCACTAAGACCATCTCACGAGTACGGGTTGTTTCCGAGAGGTTTTAGTGACTGCGTCTCATGACAACACTATGGCTCACGGTATGGATTAATGTCCAGTCCTCTACTTTTTCGAGGACACGTGAATCCCCTCATTTAACCCTCACCATCACCAGGGATTCCCTTGGCCTATTCTTGAGCTTTGTGATAATGAAATAGCACAGTAGGAACTCTGAGCAGCTTCTTGCTCTGCATGTTATGTCTGTGAGGCTCGTTGCCGTCATGCGGTGTCACTGGCTCACTTCCGCTCACTGTGCTGTAGGATTCCAGCGAGTCACCAAGAACAGGACCTGCCGGCCTCACTTCTTCGCTCCTGATTTTGGATTGCTCATGCTGGAGTCCCCAAAGTTCTCTGCGGATGTTTTAATTACAGTTTTAAACTGAAGGTTTAGCCAACAGGAAAAGAAGAAGAGAGGGCTTAGAGGATTTTACTTTTGCCAAATACTTTGTTCCCTGATATCAGGAGAGACTTTGACGGTCTGATGAACCCACAGAACCAACCAGGTAGCCGAATCTTTCAAGATGCCATGAGAATAGAAAAGAGCTCAGTTGTTTCTGTCTTTGTGTTACAGGAAGGACAATTATATTCTTATTAAAATTTCAGGGAAAAAGGAGTAGCTTCCTTTATTCTAGCAGAATTTCCCCCTTGTTCTAATTAAATAAGTGTTTATTGAGCATCTACTGTGTGCAAGTCCCAGGAACAGGTGCCATCAGGGATATAAAGTTAAATGAGAGGCATTTCCTTATACCGCAGCATTTCTAAGGGGAAGAATGGGTAGGTCCAAGTACAAAGGTCCATGAGTAAATCTGTGGGCAATGAAGACTACAGGAAAGCCACCCCCAAAATGGCACAGGAGCAAAGGACAGACAAATGACATTGAGTTCAAATGGAGGAAAGACCCTGAGGATGTTGTCTGTGGCCTTGAAGGGTGGGTGGATTTTGGCCGTCGGTGGACAGGAAGGTGTACAAGCAGAAACAACAGGGCGAAGCTGTGGACAGCAGGAGGAACCAGACGTATTAGCACAGCAGGTGGCCACGCACCCCTGGGCTGACATGAGAGACGAGTTAGCCCCTCCGTCCAGCGCAGGTCTAGGCAGGGCCTTCCTCCACAGATGTTTCATATTTACGAGTTGTCCTGGTTTGCTAGATTGGGTGTGATAAAGCAGACTGGTTTAAACACACTCATTGCCTTCCGGGTCTGGGGACTGGAAGTCCACGGTCAGGGCGGCAGGGTCGGTTCCTTTTGAGGCCGCTCCTTGGCCAGCAGGCAGGAGGCTTCCTGCTGCATCCCCACGTGGTCTTTCCTGTGTGAGCATCGCGCTGGTGTGGCCCTTCCTACAAGGACGCCAGTCCTACTGGGTTAGAGCTCACCCATATGACCCCATGTGACCCGAGTTGCCAATCCACAGCCTCTGGATCCAAACACCATCTGCTCCTCAGGCGCCACGGCTTAGGCTTCAGCCTGTAGATGCCAGATGGGGTCGGTTACCCGATTTTTAGGACCTGCCTATCCTGGGAGAAGGGGTCCGGTTTGGCTCACGTCTCTTCCCCATGTGCCTCAGCCAATGCCTGGCACCGAGTATTTCTTTACTCACTTTTTGTTAACCTGAGAGTAGGATACAGATTGTGTAGGTTGGAGTCTGATGATGGATCTTGGCCTCCCCACCCATCTCGGCCTCCTACCCCCGGACCTCAGCCTCCCCCCCATCTCAGCTTACCCCTCTGCATCTCAGCTTCCCTCCTCTGCCCCCACCTTGGCCTCCCCCCCATCTCGGTCTCCTCCCCCCCACCTCGGCCTCCCCTCCACATCTCGGCCTCCCCCTATCTCGGCCTCCCCTCCCCATCTCGGCCTCCCCTCCCCATCTTGGCCTCCCCCCATCTCGGCCTCCCCCCAATCTCAGCCTCCACCTTCTGCATCTCAGCCTCCCCGCCTCGGCCTCCCCCCCATCTCGCCTCCCCCCATCTCAGCCCCCCATCTCAGCCTTCCCCCTCCGCATCTCAGCCTCCCCCCATCTCGGCCTCCCCCATCTCAGCCCCCCCATCTCAGCCTTCCCCCTCTGCATCTCAGCCTCCCCCCCATCTCGGCCTCCCCCCATCTCAGCCCTCCCATCTCAGCCTCCCCCCATTTCGGCCTCCCCCCATCTCGGCCTCCCCCGCCCGCATCTCAGCCTTCCCCCTCCGCATCTCAGCCCCCCCATCTCAGCTTTCCCCCTCCTCACCTCAACCTCCCCCCATCTCGGCCTCCCCCCATCTCAGCCCCCCGCATCTCAGCCTTACCCCTCCGCATCCCAGCCTCCCCCCATCTTGGCCTCCCCCCATCTCAGCCCCCCCATGTCAGCCTCCCCCTCCTCGGCCTCCCCCCCATCTCGGCCTCCCCCCTCCGGAGGGCCGACCCGGTCTGTGCCGCAGGTGGAGCCGCGGGGCAGACTGTGGACGCCCGCTCGCAGCCCCCCCCCACCCCCCACCCCCCGCCCGTAGGTGCCCGATGCTCGTCGCCGCCGCCTGGACCGACGCCGCGGGCCGCAGGGCGACATGACCCGGGTCAACCGCAGGCGGGAGGCGCGGCCCGCGCGGGGCCTGAGGACCAGGTCGCCCTCCCTTCGCGGGAATTCTCAAAATTAAATCCAGAAAAAACAGTCTCGGCAGCTCCCGGAGCCCCGGCAGCAGTTCGAGGCGCCCGGGGCGACAGCGCCACCTGGGGACGGTCCTGCACACGGCGACACCTGCGGGAAGCACGGCCTGGCCCGACGTGGGGGGGGGCAGGGGGAGGGGGGAGGCGGGAGGGGGGCGGGGGGCGGGGCGGGCATGGAGGGGGAGGGGCGCCGGAGAGGGCGCGCGGGGGGAGGGGCGCCGCGGTGGAGGGGGGAGGGGCGGTGGAGGGGCGCGGGGGCGGAGACGCGGGGGGAAGGGGGTGGGCGGGGGGAGGGGCGGGCAGGGCCTCACCACCAAGTCCAAGTACCCAGGGGCCCCCAGGCCTCAGGGGTCGCGGATCCAGCTTGAGGGGCCCCAGCGGCCTGCCCTGGGTTCCCCCCAGAGACCTTCCACCTCCTGTCGCCCTGCACCCCAGCCCCCGGCGCCTGCAGTGACCCTCTCAGGGGTTCCGGGGTGAGGCTCCACAAGCTGCTGTGCCTCCAGCACCCACGAATGCCCAAATGCCCGTCTTGCTCAGTGTCGCCCAGGCCTCTCTCCTGGCCCCGCAAGCGCTCATGGGCTCCTACTGACACACTCTGCTGCACGGGGGGTCAGCACCCCGGGGTGGCACATTGAGGTCGGGCGAGCAGTTCACGCAGGGTCCAGACCAACAGCAGAAATTCTCGGCAGATTTCGGGAACATGACGACACGAAAGGAAACCAGAATGTCACCCCAAAATATGCCACTTTGCCACATTGTTGCAGGCTTACTTTAAGCAGAAGGCAATCAAGAAGAATCAGACGCAAGTTACTCGTTTTTCAGAAAACCTAAAGGCAGGACACACATTTTCACAAGTGTCCCTCCTTCCCCTCTATCAGAAAGGACAAAAGGAAAGTACCAGAGGCAACTTTATTTTCTTATTTTACTTATTTTTTTTTAGATTTATTTATTTTTTAGACAGCATGGGGGCAAGTGCGGAGGCAGAGGGAGAGAGAACCTCGGGTAGGCTCCCTGTTGAGCTCAGAGCCCGATGCGGGACTCGATCTCATGACCCTGAGATCACAACCTGAGCAGAAACCAGGACTCAGACACTCAACCCACAGCCCCCCCAGGAGCCCCAAGAGGCAACTCCAGCCTCTCATCAGTGCAGAGACAGCCGCAGAGGCCCCTACAGCCAGGCCTCCCCGTGGCCCCTACACCCCATCACGGGCTTGCGCTCCCCTGCCCCGGAGCCTGGAACGCTGTCCTCCGTGCTGTCGTCTTTCCAGGTCTTCGTGTCCTGTGTTCAAGGTCCTGTGAGCACCTGAGCTTCTCCGTGTCTCTATGAGACACACATGGCTGTTTGTGAGCCGCTGTGCTTCTCTGGCTCCTCTGTGGGTGGCAGTGAGCCAAGGACCCAGGCGGGGAAAAGGAGAACGCCCCTCTGTAGGAGACTGAAAGCAGGTCCTGCGGGGCCCAGGCTGACCGTCAGGTCCACAGTTCAGGGCTGCCCCGACCTTCAGGAGCAGCAGCAAGGTTCACGTACTAGAACTGAGCATGGGGTGCGGGTGGGATTTGGGATTCAGGAATTGGGCAGAAAATCTGATATTGGAATTGAGGAAAGCCAAGGCGGGACTCCCACAGAGTCTTTCCCAGGACATCCCACGGCCTCCTGGTCTCTCCTGGATTGAATGCATCCTGTCTCCAGGATGTCTCCAGGACCATCTGACCCCAGGGTCTCAGTATCCAAGTCTCACTATCACAGGACCCACTGTCTTCAGGACCCAATGTCCCCCATGTCCCACTGTCCCAGGTCCCACTGTCCCCAGGTCCCACTGTCCCCAGGTCCCACTGTCTCCAGGTCCCAATGTCCCCAGGGTCCCACTGCCCCCAGGTCCCACTGTCCCAGGTCCCAGTGTCCCCAGGGTCCCACTGCCCCCAGGTCCCACTGTCCCCAGGTCCCACTGTCTCCAGGTCCCAGTGTCCCCAGGGTCCCACTGCCCCCAGGTCCCACTGTCCCCAGGTCCCACTGTCTCCAGGTCCCAATGTCCCCAGGGTCCCACTGCCCCCAGGTCCCACTGTCCCAGAGTATTTCCAGCACTTGAACTGTGTTTTCCTTGAACTTGCAGTTACCATGAGGGACCCCAATCCTCTGTGTCTCCTGTGCATAAGGCGGGAGCTGCGGCCTCGTGTTGCTTTAGTTATTTCTGCTTCCTCAGGGACTGTCTTACGCGGCACGTAATTATGTTAGAGATTAATTTTTGAAGCATAACCTTTACAACCAAATTTTTAGTTACAGGATATTCGGTTTGGGTTGAGACTTGAGGACTTCCCAGCGTCCTGCGGGGTCCTGACGGCGATGCCCGTCCCGCTGCTGAATGGGGGACACACAGGTGTGGGTGACGTAGGTGGACGTTGACCGGTGCCCAGCACCTCAGCCATGGGCTCCTCTGGCTTAGGTCCAGAACTGCTTTCCAGCCATGTGCTCCACTCACTCCGCCTTTCTGCCTTCCTTTTTTTTCTTTTAACAAAAAATTTTATTTATTTACTTGAGAGAGAGTGAGAGATGGAGCAAGGGCAGGGATAGAGGCAGAGGGAGAAGCAGATGCCCCCCCTGAGCAGGGAGCCCGATGTGGGACTCGATCCCAGGGCCCTGAGATCATGACCTGAGCTGAAGGCAGACGCTGGACTGACGGAGCCCTCCAGGCGCCCTCTGCCTCTGTTTCCCACAGGACTGCTGACTGTGCCCCCTTTACCATACCCCCTCTGTGACCCTCAGCTCACTCACCTGATCTCCTGCTCTTTTTTTTTTTAAAGATCTTATTTATTTATTCATGAGAGACACACACAGAGAGAGGCAGAGACGCAGGCAGAGGGAGAAGCAGGCTCCATGCAGGGAACCCGACGTGGGACTCGATCCCAGGACCCCGGGGTCACGCCCTGAGCTGAAGGCAGGCGCTAAACCTCTGAGCCACCCAGGGATCCCCTGATTTCCCACTCTAGACTCAGGATCAGCATGATGGGTGGTGAGGACCCCTGTTCGGAGCCCGACACTGTGACGAGTGCTCTCACGCACATCATTTCATCTTTTACGCACAATGACCTTGTGCCATCATTTCCCTCATTTAATAAGCAAATTAAAACTTAGGTTTACTGACTTACTTCCGGTCACGCGGCTAATTGGCCATGGAGCCAAGATTCCGGCGGCCTTCATGTCTTTCCAGCCTGAGCGCACGTCACGTCTTGCCCATTTCCCAATGCTCACAGTAAGTTCCACTCACTCCACTAAGTACGTGAGTCTCTTTTTCTCTTGCCAAGAGCACGGTGTCCGAACCATTTATGAAGTTGTTAGGATGGCATCTTGCTCATGTGGGGTTATGTCTTTACCGTATTTTTACGTACAGAGGGTGAGCAGGGGGACCTAGGGGCCGTTGTAGTCAGCCACCAGCATCGGACATCGGGCCTTGCGCGTCATAGGTGCCAATACACGCTGATGGTCTTGAGCGCCTGGGAGCTTTGCCCCACGAGGACGCACTTCTTTGGGAAACGGGTGCTTGGTCGCCCTGTGTCTTGATCCCTCCAGGCTGCTGTAACAAAACGCATGGACTGTGTAGCTTGGAAACAAGGGGAATTTACTCATCGCAGTCCTGGCGGCTGAGGAGTCGAAGACCAGGGTGCCAGCAGGTCCAGTGTCTGCTAAGGACTCCCTGGCGTGTGGAAGGCCATCTTGTTCCTGTGTCCTTATGTGGCAGGAGGAGCAAGGAGGCTCCCCGAAATCTCTTCTCTGGCCACTGATCCCATTCCTGAACTTCACCTCACACCTGAGCACCTCCCAAAGGCCCCACCTCTGAATAGTGTCACAGTGGGGCTAGGATGGGGCCGGGGTGCAGGCATTCCGTCTACAGCACCTGTGACCCAACTTTGGCCCCTGGGGCCTCAAAGGAGTTTGTGTCGACACGATGCTCCATTTTCAGGGCTGCCTGTGAAACCAGTTAGATGATCTCAGAGGTAGAAGAGCCTCCCTCACTTGGGAGGCCACAGCCTGGGGTCTGGCGGCCTAGAAGTGTGCGAAGCAAGGTGAATAATAGTGTTTGACTTGGTTGTTTTGTGTGGTGTCTGTGTTTATTGGGCTGCCCTTGAAAGCATCCTTGACGATATCCCTAAGCAGGTGATCCCTTTGTTTTTTAAGATTTTATTTATTTATGTATTTATTTGAGAGAAAGAGAGCGTGTACACAAGCAGGGGTAGGGGCAGAGGGAGGGAGAAGCAGACTCCCCGCGAAGCAGGAAGCCCGACGTGGGGCTCGATCCCAGGACCCCAGGACCCCAGGATCATGATGTGAGCCGAAGGCAGACACTTCACGGACTGAGCCACGCAGAGGCAGGCCCTGCAGTCTCTTCTGCTAACAAGATCTTATCACACATAATTGAGTCTTGATATGTCCACTGGGTGGAGACCATGGTGTGCTCCAGGTCAGTGGTCAGTGTTCTTCAAACCTCTTGACCTTGAGCCAGAGGAAGACACTACACTTCCCTTGGAGCTGTATAGACACGTATCTATGAAAGCGGAAACGAAAATTTCCCCAAACCAGCTATCTTTACCACCTGTTTTCTGATCATGTATTTTTTTTCTCCACTTCATTTTGTAAAAAACCGTTCCTTGAGACTCATGTAATCAACTTGACGACTTCCCGGCTCCCGACCCCGATGTCGAGCAGCTGTTAGAGATGCTTCTCCTCTCAGGTGCGTTTTCTCAGGACAGCTGGACCCGCGGACGGCAAGGACCGGGGCCGCCCAGCACCTGCTGTGCAGAGGCGGACACAGCTGTGGTGTGAGCATGGGAGGTGCAGCAGGAGGGCGCCCGGGGGGCACGGCCCGGCCCACAGCCAGCACCCCGCAAGGCCCAGTCCCCAGCCCACGCCTGCGGCCACGGCGCTGCCCCGGGTGCACACACACCGGCCCTCTGCTCCCCACGCGGCTCAACGGTTTCCCTGTCACCATCGGGGTGGGGTGTGCAGCCATGGCGTCTGGCTCGAGGCTCCTCCTCATGTGCTCAGGGGCGGTAGGACTGATGTAGAATAGGAAGGACCTGCTGGCAGGAAGAATTATCAGCCCTATTCCCAACGTAATCCCATGTAGTTAACTGGAAATGAGCATCTCACCAGAAAAGCCCAGCTACCCTGTTTTACCCCCATTTCTGTCTTCCTCCTGCGGACTGTGGGGAGCCGCTGCCCTAGAGCCAAGTGGATGTGGCTTGGAGATACGTCTCCTACCCCTGACACTCTGGGAGGACACTTGGGAGATCCCAAGTGGTCAAAACACATCAAAGACTTGTGCCAGTCCCTGTCCTGTGCTGCCACCAGCCCCGCCTGAGGGGAGACGGCGTCTCTCTGCCTTTTAGCAGGGCAGCAGCCGGGAAGTGCCCATCTGTCCTGGCGAGTGTCCAGGTGGGCTACAGGCCCACCAGCTCTCCTTAGGTTCTCCGCCCTGCCCCTGCTTCCCCTTCCCCCGTCTCCCACTCCTGAGGCCCCCGCAGGAAACAGAAAACCTATTTGCCTGAGCGTCGTGTGCCGTGTTGTTACTGGGATCCCAGGTCCTGGGGACTGAGACCTCTCTCTGTTGGTGTCCACCTTGCGCTGGTGGGTGTGACTCTGCTCTCCGTTCATCGGTGTCATCACTGTCTCTACTCAGCAGCGCCAGAGCTGAGCATCTTAAGGATCCAGGTCAGACCAGGCTCCAGCCCCTTTCTGGAGAAAAACCCATGGAAATGCATCATTTTTATCTTCTGCACTGTTTTGTTGCAGGTCCCCCTCAGTGTTCCTGAGTGCATCTCTCACGAATGGCTCATTATAAGTATAAATATTAGATAACAGAAAGTAAAAATAATTTAAAACTGTCCGAGGGCACCGTTGTTTGCTTAATGGACGACAGTTTTAGAGCCAAAGGGGATCTTAGTCCAAAGGTGGCAAATGCCAACCTCTGGAGACGAACTCAGCCCACAGAAGCGTCTTGCCTGACAGGCACGGTGCTATTGCACAAGTGTGCGTGTGTGGCTCTAACCAGGTTGAGTTGTCTCCAGAGTGGCGCGTTCCCCTTACGCCTTGCTGCTGCAGTGGCCTAACTAGGCTACACACCGTAACTGTGCCCACGCCGCGCATGGCACACAGAGTGCAGGAACACCGGCCCAGCCTCCTGCCCTGGGTTGCATCCACGCGCTTCTCTTGCCTACGGTTGGCCAACAGCACCCACCAAAAGGCCCACTTATAATGAAGCGCTATGTTATATGTTTTATTGAATCCCAAGACGAAAACCAGAGGATGTCGGAGAGTTGTCCGTGGCGCCTCGGGATCGTGTGGCCCGCGAGGGCATCACCAGAGCCTCGGGCTGCACGATGCAGGTGAAGAAAACCAACATTCAAAACCCGAACTTGGCTTTGTACCAAATGCGTATCAATTTTCGCCATCGCAAGGGGAAAAAAATCCTAAGTTGAACACTTCGTAAGTCCGGATGCATCTTTATTCATGCTACAAACCTGGATCCTAAAGATATTTGAACTCACATCCCAAAAGTCCTGGGAATGGAGACCCAGAACCGAGAGACGCACCAGAGTTCACACCTTGAGCCCTGGCTACCCCGCCTGATCCACGGAGGATGAATTCATGCTGCCCGACAGTTGTCATCAGGCTTTTCCACCACAGGTAATGTTGGCCTGAAGGGAGCAAAGATTGGCTCAGGATTACGGGAAGGAATCTTACTCTTTTTAAAGTAATCTCTACCCCCAACATGGGGCCTTCCCCTCGAAATCAGCCGGAGGGCACATAGTGGCCTCTTCCTATATTCCTCCACATTTTACCGGCCAATTCCATGCTGTGTTTAATAATTCAAATCACTTTGTGGCTTCAATCTCCTGATTGGACCCAAGTAGATACAGATGACCTTTAAGCGAAGCAAAAAATAGTTATGTACACAAAAGGAGGTAATCCTCTTTTTTAAAAGATTTTATTTATTTACTCATGAGAGAGAGAGAGAGAGAGAGAGAGAGAGAGAGAGAGAGAGAGAGGCAGAGACACAGGCAGAGGGAGAAGCAGGCTCCCTGTGGGGAGCCCGATGTGGGACTCGATCCCGGGACCCCGGGGTCACACCCTGAGCTGAAGGCAGACACTCAACCACTGAGCCTCCCGGGTGCCCCTCGATCCATCCTTTGAATTAAATTCATTTGCATTTCTGCTGCTTGCATAGGTCCTGTGCTCAGGTTATGGATGCCGTACGGATGAACAGAGCAGGACGGCCTTCCAGAGTTTGAGTGGGAGGCAGACACAGACATGGCTCTACATGTCATATCTTTGCATTTGCATTTTCAAACGATAGAGAAGAAAGGAGAGGTGAGAAGAGCAGAGAATGGAAAAAGGAGAAATAGACGGCAAGAAGAGGGCATTGAGCCTCTGAGGAATTTACTTTCACGTAGAAATCAGGGAGTTGAAATAAGCTGCCAAAGACCCAGCCAGGTCAACCACTACTCAAAGTTCTCCTGATTTCTTTCTTTCTTTCTTTCTTTCTTTCTTTCTTTCTTTCTTTCTTTCTTTCTGCAGGGAGCCCAACGTGGGATTCCACCCGGGTCTCCAGGATGGCACCCTGGGCTGAAGACGGCGGTAAACCGCTGAGCCACCCAGGCTGCCCTGATTTCTTTCTTTTTTAATAAAGGTTTTATTTATTTGTTTATTCAAGAGAGTGAGAGTGAGCAGGGAGTGGAGCAGAGGGACAAGCAGGCTCCTGAGCATGGAGCCCGACATGGGGCTCGATCCTATGACCCCGATATCATGACCTGAGCCGACATCAAGAGTCAGCACCTTCACTGACTGAGCCCCCCAGACGCCCCAAAGTTCTCCTATTTTCAACCCCAACCTCGAAAGCTGCCTTTCACATGGAACGAGCTGAACGATACCACCAAACCATCACGCTGGACTTCCTTCCACCTGCAGGCTACCCAAGCACGTGCCCACACCGGGACCGTCCTGGGGCTGCTAGAAGTGGCCCCCCATCACTTCAGTCACTCAGCCTAGGGCTTCTCCGTGTGGCAAGGCAGGAGCTCCTAAGCAGGGAAGGGCCCAGAAGCTCTAATGGATGCTCTTTATTTTCAGGCCTATTTAATGGAC
Source organism: Nyctereutes procyonoides (assembly GCF_905146905.1). NCBI lineage: Eukaryota > Metazoa > Chordata > Mammalia > Carnivora > Canidae > Nyctereutes > Nyctereutes procyonoides. The sequence goes on along the minus strand of NW_026575117.1, from coordinate 90,229 downwards.
AGAAATTTTCATTCCCTGTGATGGGAGGTGGTCCCTGGGGCTTACATGCAACTTACCTGGGAGGTTTGAAAGTCACAGTTATCCAGGTTCCCATCCCAGATGTCCTGAAATTAGTCTCTAAGGGTGTATCCCTGAGGAGTGGATTTTCTAACATGCCTCACAGGATCCCAGGTGTTCAATCCTCCATGAGGACCTCAGGAAGATACACAGAAGAGAGAAGAGCCAACAGCAGGCACTCCCAGCTCTTTGGGGACATCACATATCCTTTCCACCTCCCAGAGTTTATTATGAAACATAGTCAAGTTAAAGGAATATTATAGATATTTTTAAGATTTTATTTATTTATTCATGAGAGACATAGAGAGAGGCAGAGACACAGGGGGAGGGAGAAGCAGGCTCCCTGCAGGGAGCCCGATGTGGGACTCGATCCCGGGACCCCAGGATCACACCCTGGGCCAAAGGCAGATACTTAACCACTTTTTTGTTTAAGGCTTCTTTCCCTCAGCATGTTTTGGAGGTTTATTTTTGTCGTGTGTATCAGTGGTTTGCTCCTTTTTGTTGTTGGGTTGCATTCTGTTTTATGAAAGTACCAGTTTGTTATTCCACTTTTCTCTTGTTGCAACACCAAGTATTCTTCAGTAAGAATCATTAGTGTCAGATTGTACTTGCGAGCGATGCCGCCGCCCTGCGCTGGGGTCTATCTGGTAAATGCATCCCACACAGTTACCTTCCACCTACACCGGGATCTGAGTCGTGCAATATTGATGGGGAGTCACATGTGCAACACAAACTCCAGGGATGATGAAAAGGATGGAGAGACAGTACCTTTAATAGTCCTTTAAGTTAGTTTGCTTTTAAAGAAGACCTCTCCCTTGTGCATCGTATCCCACTGATTCTATCATTGCTGCAATGACCTTTCTCATAATAAACCTTTTATATATTTGCCTCTCCAGGTAGCTGGAAGCTCGTTGGTGACAGGGACTGTCTCTTGGGGATTCCCAGGTCACAGTGCAGAACCTGGCACATAGTAGGTACTTAGTAAATGTTTCATAAATGAACGACTGAGTGAGCAGATGAAAGAAAGCATGTGTTGGATGGCTCCTTCACCCAAGCTTCAGCCTCAGGACTTCTGTATATAATTTAGGTAATATTTTCTTATATCTGCTTATCTATAGCTGTGGAATATTTATTTTTTCAAATGCTGTTTCAATCCTGTGTGCTCTTCTTTTTAACTAGGCACTGACGAGCAGACCTCCCACCTGAGTGCCAGTGTCAGAATGCCAAGTCCTGGAAGGTGCCAAGTCCCACCTCTTGGTTCTTCAAAGAGACCAGGAGCATCCAGAGGACCCGAGAGTCTTGTGTTGTTGAGTCTCCGGACCCCAGTACATTGGCTGGCAGTCGTTGACACTCACTACATACTCAGTGGATGGAAAGGAGGAAGGAGAGCAGGGAGGTAGGTGGTGGTGGGGGGCAGACGGGGGAAGCTCAAATCCTATGGCAACTTTTGCCAAAACTCACTTCAAAACTCCATTCTCTTCTCTCCCCATCTAGCTCTGTTTCTTCTAGATCATTCACATTTTTAACATTACCAATGTTGCCCAAAATGCAGTCTATTTCTGTTACTGATGACAATATAGCTATGAGACCAGTTGCCTGGCGTCCCTGCAGCTGTCGTGCCACGAACCTCCAGCTGTCACGTCAAGAGCCCAGTGTGCCAGGAAACAAGACAAAATACTCTGCTGCCTTAATTCTAGTGGGAATTTAATTTAATTAGCATCTGATTTACACAATGTGCTTCTGACAGCTGTGTTTGTGGAGTATCCATGGAAGCCAGAGATTACCATGCACTGAAATCATCATCAAAGCTCATTTATCCCCCTGGCACATCTGCCAGCCTTCGGCTGTGGGGACCTCTGTGTGTTTGCTGCGCACTTCACCCAAGTCCCAGTAAATGACACTCCAGTGAGTGTCCTGAGGTCTGCAGAGTGTTTGGGGCAGACTTGTCCCAGAGCCTCAATAGGACAAATCTGAAAATGGGGCTTTGGAGATTTAATCAAAGGACAGGTGCTTTTAAAAGTCTGTTTTTCAGGAACATTGGGATCTCAAACGAGAGAATCTTACCATCAGGGCCAGAGGGGTGATCACAGCTGGGGTGTTTGGGCTTCTTGCTGCTCAGGAAAGATGTGAGTGATCTGGGACAGACTGCCTGTGGGGGCCTCTCCTTCAGCACCTGGAGCTGTGCAGGGCGACCAGGGATTATCCGTGTTTATATTCCCCATTGCCTGGCACATAAGAAATCGTTGTTGAATGAGTGAACAAACACCTGGGGGCCCTGGGTGCTGGAGGCTGCCAGGACTCAAGCGAGAGAAGTCCAAGTGCAGACTCCGTCATGTGACGTCTGCAGCAGCTGCTTCCAGTAGATTTTGGGGGGTGGGGGGCTCCCTGCACTCTGCTGTCTATGCAAGAGGTTTCAGTGGGGTCCTAGCTCCCCAGCCCTGGGTGGTGTGTACGAAGCCTCGTGAAGGGGTGCAAACTGCACACCCCATGTAGGTGTCGGGAATCTGGAATAGGGCCAGAGTCAGGACAGGTTGGGTCACAGGAGCAGGACTGCAGGACAGACTCCCACAGCCGCTCCCATCCCTGCAGGCATAGAGGGAGGGCTCTGCAGTGTAGGGACAGACTAGGGCAGGCGAGCTGGGCGGGCTATGCTCTGCAGGGCAAGCCCGACCGGTCACTCAGCAGGTCCAAATGGGAAGGGATTGTCATGGTTAACTGTAAACAAAGCTAAGGCAATTTTATTTACGTTTTTTAAAAAAAAGTCTATTCAAGAAGAGCAGGGCAGGGACACCTGGGTGGCTCAGCGGTTGAGCATCTGCCTTGGGCTCAGGGCATGATCCCGGGATCCTGGGATCGAGTCCCATGTCGGGCTCCCCACAGGGAATCTGCTTCTCCCTCTGCCTGTGTCTCTGCCTCTCTCTGTGTCTCTCATGAATAAATAAATAAAATCTTAAAAAGAAAAAAAAAGAGTAGCAGGGCAACCGCTTTTCAGGACAAACAAGCCATGGTGAACCACAGGGAGGTCCAAAGAGATAGTTTCTATTAGGTTTTGAAATGAAATTGAGGAGGGTTCTTCTGAACGGAGGTTCCCTGCAGAGTCAGAGTTTGAGGAGGTGGTGGTTTCCCATGGCGGAGGGGGGCGGTCAGTGACTTGTTGCTGGAGCAGGGACAGAGCTGCCCTCCCTCCCTCCCTCCCTCCCTCCCTCCCTCCCTCCCTCCCTCCCTCCCTCCCTCCCTTCCTTCCTTCCTTCCTTCCTTCCTTCCTTCCTTCCTTCCTTCCTTCCTTCCTTCCTTCCTTCCACTCTGTGCCCAGTGCAGAGCCCAACACAGGGCTTGAACTCATGACCCTGATCAAGACCCAAGCTGAGGGGATCCCCAGGTGGCTCAGCGGTTTGGCGCCTCCCTTCAGCCCAGGGCCTGATCCTGGAGTCCCTGGATCGGGTCCCGTGCCGGGCTCCCTGCGTGGAGAAGATGAAAAGTGACCTGCCTGGTTGAAATAATTATCTTCTTTTCTTGCTAGTTTTTTTTTAAGTTTAAATTCAATTAGGCAACATACAGTACATCATTAGTTTCAGATGTGGTGTTCAGTAGTTCATGAGCTGTGCGTAACACCTGGCGCTCATCACCTCACGTGCCCTAGGTGTCTGTTTCTGTTACCGGCACCTACTGCCAAATGACCACAGCTTTGTAATACAGGTTGAAGTCAGGCATTGTGATGCCCCCAGCTTTGGTTTTCTTTTTCAACATTCCTCTGGCTATTTGAGGTCTTTTCTGATTCCACACAAATCTTAAGATGATTTGTTCCAACTCTCTGAAGAAAGTCCATGGTATTTTGATATGGATTGCATTGAGCATGTACATTGCCCTGGGTAACATTGACATTTTCACAATATTAATTCTGCCAATCCATGAGCATGGAATATTTTCCCCTCTCTTTGCATCTTCCTCAATTTCTTGCAGAAGTGTTCTGTGGTTTTTAGGGTATAGATCCTTTACCTCTCTGGTTAGGTTTATTCCTAGGTATCTTATGCTTTTGGGTGCAATTGTAAATGGGATTGACTCCTTAATTTCTCTTTCTTCAGTCTCATTGTTAGTGTATAGGAATGCCATTGATTTCTGGGCATTGATTTTGTATCCTGCCACGCTACCAAATTGCTGTATGAGTTCTAGCAATCTTTGGGTGGAGGCTTTTGGGTTTTCTAGGTAGAGTATCATGTCATTGGCGAAGAGGGAGAGTTTGACTTCTTCCTTGCCAATTTGAATGCCTTTAATGTCTTTTTGTTGTCTGATTGCTGAGGCTAGGACTTCCAATACTATGTTGAATAGCAGTGGTGAGAGTGGACATCCCTGTCTGGTTCCTGATCTTAGGGGAAAGGCTCCCAGTGTTTCCCGATTGAGAATGATATTTGCTGTGGGCTTTTTGTAGATGGTTTTTAAGATGCTGAGTAATGTTCCCTCTATCCGTACACTCTGAAGAGTTTTGATCAGGAATGGATGCTGTATTTTGTCAAATGCTTTCTCTGCGTCTAATGAGAGGATCATATGGTTCTTGGTTTTTCTCTTGCTGATATGATGAATCACATTGATTGTTTTACGAGTGTTGAACCAGCCTTCTGTCCCGGGGATAAATCCTACTTGGTCATGGTGAATAATTTTCTTAATGTGTTGTTGGATCCTATTGGCTAGTATCTTGTTGAGAATTTTTGCCTCCATGTTCATCAGGGATATTGGTCTGTAATTCTCCTTTTTGGTGGGGTCTTTGTCTGGTTTTGGAATTAAGGTGATGCTGGCCTCATAGAATGAATTTGGAAGTACTCCATCTCTTTCTATCTTTCCAAACAGCTTTGGTAGAATAGGTATGATTTCTTCTCTAAACGTTTGATAGAATACCCCTGGGAAGCCATCTGGCCCTGGACTCTTGTGTCTTGGGAGGTTTTTGATGACTTCTTCAATTTCCTCCCTGGTTATTGGCCTGTTCAGGTTTTCTATTTCTTCCTGTTCCAGTTTTGGTAGTTTGTGGCTTTCCAGGAATGCGTCCATTTCTTCTAGATTGCCTAATTTATTGGTGTAGAGCTGTTCATAATATGTTTTTAAAATCGTTTGTATTTCCTTGGTGTTGGTAGTGGTCTCTCCTTTCTCATTCATGATTTTATTAATTTGAGTCTTCTCTCTCTTCTTTTTAATAAGGTTGGCTAATGGTTTATCTAGCTTATTAATTCTTTCAAAGAACCAACTCCTGGTTCTATTGATCTGTTCCACAGTTCTTCTGGTCTCAATTTCGTTGAGTTCTGCTCGAATTTTAATTAACTCTCTTCTTCTGCTGGGCGTCGGGTCCATTTCCTGTTTTTTCTCTAGCCCCTTTATGTGTAAGGTTAGCTTTTGTATTTGAGTTCTTTCCAGTTTTTGAATGGATGCTTGTATTGCGATGTATTTCCCCCTCAGGACTGCTTTTGCTGCATCCCAAAGATTTTGAATGGTTGTATCTTCATTCTCATTAGTTTCCATGAATCTTTTTAATTCTTCCTTAATTTCCTGGTTGACCCTTTTATCTTTTAGCAGGATGGTCCTTAACCTCCACGTGTTTGAGGTCCTTCCAAACTTCTTCTTGTGATTGAGTTCTAATTTCAAGGCGTTATGGTCTGAGAATACGCAGGGGACGATCCCAGTCTTTTGGTATCGGTTCAGACCCGATTTGTGACCCAGTATGTGGTCTATTCTGGAGAAAGTTCCATGTGCACTTGAGAAGAATGTGTATTCAGTTGAGTTTGGATGTAAAGTTCTGTAGATATCTGTGAAATCTATCTGGTCCAGTGTATCATTTAAAGCTCTCGTTTCTTTGGAGATGTTGTGCTTAGAAGACCTATCGAGGGTAGAAAGAGCTAGATTGAAGTCACCAAGTATAAGTGTATTATTATCTAAGTATTTCTTCACTTTGGTTAATAATTCGTTTAAGTATTTGGCAGCTCCCACATTCGGGGCAAATATATTGAGGATTGTTAAGTCCTCTTGCTGGATAGATCCTTTAAGTGTGATATAGTGTCCCTCTTCGTCTCTCACTACAGTCTTCGGGGTAAATTTTAGTTTATCTGATATAAGGATGGCTACCCCTGCTTTCTTTTGAGAACCATTTGAATGGTAAATGGTTCTCCAACCTTTTATTTTCAGGTTGCAGGTGTCCTTCTGTCTAAAATGAGTCTCTTGTAGACAGCGAAGAGATGGGTCCTGCTTTTTTATCCAGTCTGAAACCCTGCGCCTTTTGATGGGGTCATTAAGCCCGTTCACGTTCAGAGTTACTATTGACAGATATGAGTTTAGTGTCATCATGATATCTATTTAGTCCTTGTTTTTGTGGATTGTTCCACTGAACTTCTTCTTAAAGGGGAGTTTTAAGAGTCCCCCTTAAAATTTCTTGCAGAGCTGGTTTGGAGGTCACATATTCTTTCAGTTCCTGCCTGTCTTGGAAGCTCTTTATCTCTCCTTCCATTTTGAATGAGAGCCTTGCTGGATAAAGTATTCTTGGTTGCATGTTCTTCTCATTTAGGACCCTGAATATATCCTGCCAGCCCTTTCTGGCCTGCCAGGTCTCTGTGGAGAGGTCTGCTGTTACCCTAATATTCCTCCCCATGAAAGTCAGGGACTTCTTGTCTCTTGCTGCTTTAAGGATCTTCTCTTTATCTTTGGAATTTGCAAGCTTCACTATTAGATGTCGAGGTGTTGAACGGTTTTTATTGATTTTAGGGGGGGATCTCTCTATTTCCTGGATCTGAATGCCTGTTTCCCTTCCCAGAGTGGGAAAGTTTTCAGGTAGGATTTGTTCAAATACATATTCTGGCCCTCTGGCCCTTTCGGCGCCCTCGGGAACACCAATTAAACGTAGGTATTTCTTCCTTAGGCTGTCATTTATTTCCCTTAATCTGTCTTCATGGTCTTTTAATTGTCTGTCTCTTTTTTCCTTAGTTTCCCTCTTTGCCATCAACTTGTCTTCTATGTCACTCACTCGTTCTTCCACCTCGTTAACTTCTATGTCACTCACTCGTTCTTCCACCTCGTTAACCCTCATCGTTAGGACTTCTAGTTTGGATTGCATCTCATTCAATTGATTTTTAATTTCTGCCTGATTGGATCTAAATTCTGCAGTCATGAATCTCGTGAGTCCTTAATGCTTTTTTCTAGAGCCGCCAGTAGCTGTAGAATAGTGCTTCTGAATTGGCTTTCTGACATTGAATTGTAATCCAGATTTTGTAACTCTGTGGGAGAGAGGACTGTTTCTGATTCTTTCTTTTGAGGTGAGGTTTTCCTTCTCGTCATTTTGCTCAGTGCAGAGTGGCCAAAAACAAGTTGTATTGGGAAAAGGAGAGAAAGAGAGAGAAGGAAAGAAAAAAGAAAGAGCAAAAAGAAAAAAAAAGGAAAAAGAAGAAAAAGAGAAAGAAAAAGAAAGAAAGGTGAAAAAGAAGGGGGGGTGGGGGAAGTAATCAGAAAAAAAAAAAACAAAACAAAAAAAACACGGGGGAGTTTCTTCTGATTCTGTAGACTTTAAGTCCCTTGACTTCCCCTGGAACTGGTCCGTCCAGCTGGTCTTCTGGGGGAGGGGCCTGTTGTGCTGATTTTCCGGTGTTAGCACTTGGGGGAGCTGCTCTGCCCCTGCCTGCTGCAGGGCTCAGCCGGGGTTGTTTACCCGGTGAGGCCCCAGGAGGAACAGCCGCAGTGGCTATGGCAGCTCTGGAAACCTGGATTCAGCCTCCGCAGGAACTACCGGGCTCTCCGTCCGCAGGGCCTGGAGGCTCCGGGGCGGGGCCGCTGATCTGCTCAGCTCGGGGCAGGAGCGTCCTTGCTGTCCTGGGCCCTCCCGGCCTCTCCCTGTCCCCGGGGGAGGCCGGTTCCTGGGCTGTGTCCGGCGCCCTGTGCTCCGGGGCCTGCGCTGGTGGATTCGCGCTCCCGCCCCGCAGCCCCCTCCGCGGAGCCGCCGCCCGAGCCCCTCCGAGCTGCTCCGGCCTCGCCGTGCGCGCTGCAGCCCTTAGGGAGCTCGGAGCACTCCCCCGGGGCGCAGGTGTCTGTTAGTGTCCCCGGGAGCCCGAGGGCATCCCCGCCCTCCTGGGTCCTGCTCCACCTCCCTGCGAGCCCCTTTCCGCCCGCCCGGGAAGGTTGGCGCAGCTCCTGCTCCTCCGGGACGGGGCTCTCCTGTCCTGGGGACACTCGCCCCGGCCTCAGCCCGGCTCCTCGCGGGGCCCCTCCCCCTCGGAGGCCTTTTGTTCCTTTATCTCTTTTTCCCCGTCTTCCTACCTTGATAGAAGCGCGAACTCTTCTCACTGCAGCATTCCAGCTGGTCTCTCTTTAAATCTCAGGCCGAATTCGTAGATTTTCAGGATGATTTGAAGGTTATCTAGGTAATTTGGTGGGGACAGGTGATTTGGGGACCCTGCTCTTCCGCCATCTTGCCCCTCCTCCTGATTCAATTATTTTCGATTCGATTCAAGTATTTTAGATTCGAATCGGGTATTTTCGATTCGATTCGAGTATTTTCGATTCCATTCGAATATTTTCATTATTTTCAATGTGATTCGATAATTTTCGATTCTATTCGATTCGATTATTTTCTATTCGAATCGAGTATTTTCGATTCGATTAGATTATTTTCGATTCAATTCGATAATTTTCGATTCAATTCAATTATTTTCGATTCGATTCGCTTCTTTATGATTCGATTCAAGTATATTCGATTCGATGCGATTATTTTCTATTCGATTCGACTATTTTTGATTCGATTCGATTATTTTTGATCTACCAGCTAATCTCGATTTGTTTCGATTATTTTCAATTCAATTCTATTATTTTTTATTCGATTGGTTCATTTTCGATTCGATTCGATTATTTTCGATTCGATTAGACTATTTTCGATTCGATTCGATTATTTTCGATCTATTCGGGTAATCTCGATTTGATTCGATTATTTTCGACTCAATTCGATTATTTTTGTTTCGATTAGTTCATTTTCAATTCGATTCTATTATTTTCGATTCGATTCGAGTATTCTCGATTCGATTCGGTTATTTTCGATACGATTCGTTTATTTTTTATTGGATTCGAGGATTTTCGATTCGATTTGATTATGTTCGATTCGATTTGATTATTTTCAATTGGATTTATTTTTTTCGACTTGATTCGAGTATTTTCGATTCGAGTCGAGTATTTTCGATACGATTCGATTTTTTTTGATTTGATTCGATTATATTCGATTCGAGTATTTTCGATTCGATTCGATTATTTTCATTTCGATTCGATTTTTTTGGTGCGATTCGAGTATTTTTGATTCCATTCGAATATTTTTGATTCGATTCGATTATTTTCAGTGCGATTCGATAATTTTCGATTCTATTCGATTTGATTATTTTCGATTCGAATCGAGTATTTTCTATTCGATTCACTTATTTACGATTTGATTCAAGGATTTTCAATTCGATTCGATAATTTTCGATCTATTCGGGTAATCTAGATTCGATTCGATTATTTTCATTTCAATTCTATTATTTTTGATTCGATTCGTTCATTTTCGATTCGATTCTATTATTTTTGATTCGATTTGAATATTTTCGATTCGATTCGACTCGATTATTTTCGATTCGATTCGCGTATTTTTGATTCCATTTAAGTATTTTCGAATGAATTGAGTATTTTTGATTCCATTCGATTATTTTCAATCGATTCGATTATTTTCGATTCGATTCAATTCGATTCGATTTTTTCGATTCGAATGAAGCATTTTTGTTTCCATTCGATTATTTTTGATTCGATACGGCTATTCTTGATTCAATTCGATTCGATTATTTTCAATTTGATTTGACTATTTTCGATTCGAATCAAGTATTTTTGATTTGAATCGCTTATTTATGAATCGATTGAAGCATTTTCTATTCGATTTGAGTGTTTTCAATTCGATTCAATTCGATTCAATTTTTTTCGATTTGATTCGAGTATTTTCCTTTCCATTCGATTATTTTCGATTCGATACGATTTTTTTCAATTCGATTCGATTCGATTATTTTCGGTTCGATTATTTTCGATTCGATTTGATTATTTTCTATTCTATTCAAGTATTTTCGATTCCATTCGAGTATTTTTGATTCGATTTGATAATTTTTGATTCGATTCGATTATTTTCGATTTGATTTGGTTATTTTCGATTGGATTGAATTTTTTCGACTTGATTCAAGTATTTTTGATTCGAGTTGAGTATTTTCGATATGATTCGATTTTTTTCGATTCGATTCAATTATATTCGATTCGAGTATTTTCGATTTGATTTATTTTCAATTCGATTCGATTATTTTCGGTGCGATTCGAGTATTTTCGATTCCATTTGAATATTTTCAGTGCGATTCGATAATTTTCGATTCTATTCGATTCGATTATTTTCGTTTCGATTTGATTATTTTCGATTCTATTCGATTCGATTATTTTCTATTCGAATCGAGTATTTTCGATTCGATTCGCTTATTTACGATTCGATTCAAGGTTTTTCAATTCGATTCGATAATTTTCGATCTATTCGGGTAATCTCGATTCAATTTGATTATTTTCAATTCAATTCTATTATTTTTTATTCGATTCGTTCTTTTTCGATTCGATTCTATTATTTTCGACTCGATTCGAGTATTTTCGATTCGAGTCGAGTATTTTCGATTCGATTGTTTTCTTTTTTCTTTTCTTTTTTTTTTTTTTACTTATTTATGATAGTCACAGAGAGAGAGAGAGAGACAGAGACACAGGCGGAGGGAGAAGCAGGCTCCATGCACCGGGAGCCCGACGTGGGATTCGATCCCGGGTCTCCAGGATCGCGCCCTGGGCCAAAGGCAGGCGCCAAACCGCTGTGCCACCCAGGGATCCCGATTCGATTGTTTTTGATTCGATTCGATTATTTTCGATTCGATTTGATTTTTTCGATGATTCCATTATTTTCTATTTGAATCGAGTATTTTCGATTTGATTGGATTATTTTCAATTAGATTATTTTCGATTAGATTATATTATTTTCGATTCGATTATTTCGATTCAATTCGATAATATTCGATTTGATTTGATTATATTCGATTCGATTCGATTGAGTATTTTGGATTCGATTCGATAATTTTCGATTCAATACAATTATTTTTTATTCGATTCGAGTATTTTCAATTCTATTCGATTATTTTCGGTTCGATTCTATTATTTTGGATTCGATTGGAGTATTTTCGATTCGATTCAAGCATTTTCGATTCGATTTGATTATTTTTGGTTCGATTCAATTCGATTTGATTTTTTTCGATTCAATTTGAGCATTTTTGTTTCCATTCGATTATTTTGGATTCGATACGATTATTTTCGATTTGATTCAATTCGATTACTTTTGATTCGATTAGATTATTTTCGATTCCATTCGATTACTTTCGATTCCATTCAAGTATTTTCGATTCGATTAAATTATATTCAATTCGATTATTTTTCATTCGATTCGATTTTTTCGATAAGATTCCATTATTTTTGATTCGAATCGAGTATTTTCGAATCGATTCTATTATTTTTAATTCGATTATTTCGATTCGATTAGATTATTTTCGATTCGATTATTTCTATTCGATTCGATAATATTCGATTCGATTTTATTCGATTCGATTCGATTCGAGTATTTTTGATTCGATTCGATAATTTTCGAATCGATTCGATTATTTTCGATTCGATTCGATCATTTTTGATTCAATTCGATTATTTTCGATTCGATTCAATTCGATTCGATTTTTTTGATTCAACTCGAGCGTTTTTGTTTCCATTCGTTTATTTTGGATTCAATATGATTATTTTCTATTTGATTTGATTCGATTATTTTTTATTCGATTCGATTATTTTTGATTCAATTCGATTATTTTCGATTCTAATCGAGTATTTTTCTTCGATTCGATTATTTTCTATTCGATTCAATTATTTTCGATTCGATTCGATTATTTTTTTATTATCAAACTTAATTTTTTTAATTTATTTTTTTAATAAATTAATTTTTATTGGTGTTCAATTTACCAACATACAGAATAACACCCAGTGCTCATCCCGTCAAGTGTCCCCCTCAGTGCCCGTCACCCATTCACCCCCACCCCCCGCCCTCCTCCACTTCCACCACCCCTAGTTCGTTTCCCAGAGTTAGGAGTCTTTATGTTCTGTGTCCCTTTCTGATATTTCCCACACATTTCTTCTCCCTTCCCTTATATTCCCTTTCACTATTATTCATATTCCCCAAATGAATGAGAACATACACTGTTTGTCCTTCTCCGATTGACTTACTTCACTCAGCATAATACCCTCCAGTTCCATCCACGTTGAAGCAAATGGTGGGTATTTGTCGTTTCTAATGGCTGAGTAATATTCCATTGTATACATAAACCACATCTTCTTTATCCATTCATCTTTCGATGGACACCGAGGCTCCTTCCACAGTTTGGCTATTGTGGACATGGCTGCTAGAAACATCGGGGTGCAGGTGTCCCGGCGTTTCATTGCATCTGAATCTTTGGGGTAAATCCCTAACAGTGCAATTGCTGGGTCGTAGGGCAGGTCTATTTTTAACTCTTTGAGGAACCTCCACACAGTTTTCCAGAGTGGCTGCACCAGTTCACATTACCACCAACAGTGTAAGAGTGTTCCCTTTTCTCCGCATCCTCTCCAACATTTGTTGTTTCCTGCCTTGTTAATTTTCCCCATTCTCACTGGTGTGAGGTGGTATCTCATTGTGGTTTTGATTTGTATTTCCCTGATGGCAAGTGATGCAGAGCATTTTCTCATGTGCATGTTGGCCATGTCTATGTCTTCCTCTGTGAGATTTCTCTTCATGTCTTTTGCCCATTTCATGATTGGATTGTTTGTTTCTTTGGTGTTGAGTTTAATAAGTTCTTTATAGATTTTGGAAACTAGCCCTTTATCTGATATGTTATTTGCAAATATCTTCTCCCATTCTGTAGGTTGTCTTTTAGTTTTGTTGACTGTATCCTTTGCTGTGCAAAAGCTCTTATCTTGATGAAGTCCCAATAGTTCATTTTTGCTTTTGTTTCTTTTGCTTTCGTGGATGTATCTTGCAAGAAGTTACTGTGGCCAAGTTCAAAAAGGGTGTTGCCTGTGTTCTCCTCTAGGATTTTGATGGAATCTTGTCTCACATTTAGATCTTTCATCCATTTTGAGTTTATCTTTGTGATATGGTGCAAGAGAGTGGTCTAGTTTCATTCTTCTGCATGTGGATGTCCAATTATCCCAGCACCATTTATTGAAGAGACTGTCTTTCTTCCAGTGGATAGTCTTTCCTCCTTTATCGAATATTAGTTGACCATAAAGTTCAGGGTCCACTTCTGGGTTCTCTTTTCTGTTCCATTGATATATGTGTCTGTTTTTGTGCCAGTACCACACTGTCTTGATGACCACAGCTTTGTAGTACAACCTGAAATCTGGCATTGTGATGCCCCCAGATATGGTTTTCTTTTTTAAAATTCCCCTGGCTATTCGGGGTCTTTTCTGATTCCACACAAATCGTAAAATAATTTGTTCTAACTCTCTGAAGAAAGTCCATGGTATTTTGATAGGGATTGCATTAAACGTGTAAATTGCCCTGGGTAACATTGACATTTTCACAATATTAATTCTGCCAATCCATGAGCATGGAATATTTTTCCATCTGTGTCTTCCTCAATTTCTTTCAGAAGTGTTCTATAGTTTTTAGGGTATAGATCCTTTACCTCTTTGGTTAGGTTTATTCCTAGGTATCTTATGCTTTTGGGTGCAATTGTAAATGGGATTGACTCCTTAAGTTCTCTTTCTTCAGTCTCATTGTTAGTGTATAGAAATGCCATTGATTTCTGGGCATTGATTTTGTATCCTGCCACGCTACCAAATTGCTGTATGAGTTCTAGCAATCTTGGGGTGGAGGCTTTTGGGTTTTCTCTGTAGAGTATCATGTCATCGGTGAAGAGGGAGAGTTTGACTTCTTCTTTGCCAATTTGAATGCCTTTAATATCTTTTTGTTGTCTGATTGCTGAGGCTAGGACTTCCAGTACTATGTTGAATAGCAGTGGTGAAAGTGGACATCCCTGTCTGGTTCCTGATCTTAGGGGAAAGGCTCCCAGTGCTTCCCCATTGAGAATGATATTTGCTGTGGGCTTTTCGTAGATGGCTTTTAAGATGACGAGGAAAGTTCTCTCTATCCGTACACTCTGAAGAGTTTTGATCAGGAATGGATGCTGTATTTTGTCAAATGCTTTCTCTGCATCTAATGAGAGGATCATTTGGTTCTTGGTTTTTCTCTTGCTGATATGATGAATCACACTGATTGTTTTACGAGTGTTGAACCAGCCTTGTGTCCCGGGCATAAATCCTATTGGTCATGGTGAATAATTTTCTTAATGTGTTGTTGGATCCTATTGGCTAGTATCTTGTTGAGAATTTTTGCCTCCATGTTCATCAGGGATATTGGTCTGTAATTCTCCTTTTTGGTGGGGTCTTTGTCTGGTTTTGGAATTAAGGTGACCTTAGATCAATAGAGCACAATAGAAAGCCAAAACAAGATACAAACCTGTAACTCTATGATCCATTAATCGACAACAAGGCAGGAAGGAATATCCAATGGTACAAAGAGAGTCTCTTCAACAAACCCTAACCCTGACCCCAGGATAAGAACAAATGGTGTTGGGAAAACCAGGCAGCCACATGAAGAAGAATGAAACTGGACCACTTTCTTAGACCATATATATAAAAAGTAAATTCAAAATGGATGAAAGACCTAAATGTGAGACCTGAAACCATACAAAGAAGAAAAGATAGGCAGCAATGTCTTTGACCTCTTTGCCTCAAGTTGATGAGCATAACTTTCCACTTTTATGTGTGGAATACACATAGTAACTTCCTTCTACAAAATATATTATGAAAAATTTAAAATAATAATAATAATAAATTAATAATGATAGGTGCAATAAAGAATAAAGATCTTCTTTCTAGATGTGCCTCTGAGGTGAGGGAAACAAAAGCAAAAATACTATTGGGACTTCATCAAATTGAAAAGCTTCCGTAAAGTGAAGGAAACAACCAACGCTAAAAGGCAACATACAAAATGAGAGGAGATATTTGTAAACAACACATACAATAAAGAGTTAGTATGCAAAATACATAAAGCAAATATAAATATCAGCATCCTAAACACAAATCATGCAACTGGATCACGCCCTGGGCCAAAAGCAGGTGCTAAACCGCTGCACCACCCAGGGATCCCTCTAACTACAGTTTAAAACAATGCTGATAAAGATAGCAGCTGGGCTGGAAAAAGAGCACAGAAGAAAACTAGAGAATCCCTTACTGTAGAAATAAAAGAACTCAAATCTGGTCAGGCCAACATTAAAAATGCTATAACTGAGATGCAGTCCCAAGTGGAAGCCTTCAAAACAAGAAAGGATATGGACCGCAGAGGCAGACTTAGGGAAATCATCCACTTATAAATACAATAACATTCATATCATAGGAGACTCAGAAGATGAAGAGAGAGAAAAGGTGGGCCTTGCTCAGCCATTAAAATCGACAAATACTCACCATTTGCTTCAACGTGGATGATACTGGAGGTATTATGCTGACTGAAGTAAGTCAATTGGAGAAGGACAAACATTGTATGTTCTCATTCATGTGGGGAATATAAATAATAGTGAAAGGGAATATAAGGGAAGGGAGAAGAAATGTGTGGGAAATATCAGAAAGGGAGACAGAACATAAAGACTCCTGACTCTGGGAAAGGAACAAGGGGTGATGGAAGGAGAGGAGGGGGGTGTGGGGGTGAATGGGTGACGGGCACTGAGGTTGGCCCTTGACGGGATGAGCACTGGGTGTTATTCTGTATGTTGGCAAATTGAACACCAGTTAAAAATAAATATATTATTAAAAAAAAGAAAGAAAAGAAAAGAAAGGAAAGAAAGAGATAAAGAAAGTAAGAAAAAGAAAGAAAGAAAGAAAGAAAGAAGAAAGAAAGAAAGAAAGAAAGAAAGAAAGAAAGAAAGAAAGAAAGAAAGAAAGAAGAGTGACACCTGGGTGGCTCAGTCAGTAAGATTCTGCTTTAGCCTCAGATCATGATCCAGGTCCCAAGGCAGGCTCCCTGTTCAGCAGGGAATGTGCTTCTCCCTCTCCCTCTAGCCCCTCTCCCTCATGCTTTTTCTCTCCTCTTTCTCTCAAATAAATAAATAACATCTTTGAATAAGAAACAAACAAACCCACAAGGAAGAGAAATCTCCCATGTAGAAGAATTTCAAACAATTTGTGCAGACATTCCATCCTCAAGTTGATGAGCATAACTTCCCACTTTTATGTGTGGAATACACATAGTAACTTCCTTCTACAAAATATATTATGAAAAACTTAAAATAATAATAATAATAAATTAATAATAATAGGTGCAATATAAAGAATCACTTTACTATGGAGAAAGCTGACAAACACTACCTCAGCAAGATGATCAGATCGATAACAAGACTGATAAGTCATGTTGATAGTATCTATCCTTTATATGATACAATAAAAATGGCAGTATATCTCTGTATATAATCCACAAAAACAGTTCAATCATGAGATAAACAACACACATGTCCCAACTGAAGGAAATTTTACAAAATACTCTACTTCTCAAAGTGTTCCAGTTCAACAACAACAAGGAAAGGCTGAAAGACTGTCACAATCCAGAGGAGCCTGAGAAAACATGAGGACAAATGGAATGTGATATGAGGGATGGTAACTTAGCAAAAGCTAAGGAAATCTGAATAAAGTATGGTCTTTGGTTAATGCGAATATTTTAATACTGATTCATTAGGTAATATTTAAACTGTACTAATATAAGATATCGATAATTGGAGAAGTTGAGTGCGAGTGCATGAGAATTCTCTGTACTATCTTCTCAATTTCCCTATAAATCTTTCGTTTTTTTCTAATCAATAAGATTTATTTTGAAAATTGACTTAAAGGAATCAGGCTCCAAGTGTGAAGACATTTTAAGAATAGTTTAATTAACTTTTGCCTTATTCTTAAAGAGTTCCTTCGATGGGAAACAAAGTAAGAATTTTATATCAGAAGGAAAGAAAAACACTTATGAACACGTTTAATGCCTCCTGAACCTGAAAAGCAGGAAAGAATAATAAATAGCAAAAATAAGACAAAAATACTTCTTTTATATTAGACACCATATTGCAAGTACATTTAAAATTAGCAATGCATAACATTTATTTCCTTAACATTTCTCTTCCAAAGGTTCACAGTGCTTCAGTGTCAGTTAAAAAATGATTCATGTTTTGGACCCCAGCCCGGGAGGCCAGCGCCCCCACCCGGACCCACAGGCCCCACAGTGGCCCGCGGGGAGCAGGCATCAGCGGCCACTCACTGGTGACCTGTCGCTGTGTGAGCGCCTCCTCTTTATGCACCGGGGTACTGGGGAGAGTGGGAGAGTGGGGAACTGGGGTGGGAGTACTGGGTATGGGAGAGTGGGAGTTGGGGAACTTGGGAGAGTGGGAGTTCTGGGGTACTGGGGAGAGTGGGAGAGTTGGGGTACTGAAGAGAGTGGGAGGACTGAGCCACTGGGGAGAGCGGGAGAGTGGGGTCGCTGTGAGCCAGATCCGGAGCCCGAGTGCTTCCGAAGGTCTGCGGACGCACAGTGAGCGCCAGGCAGCAGTGGGAGCCGGGGGCGGCACAGTTGCGCCCCACAGTGGGGTCCCGCATCATGACTGTGAGCAGGCAGGGTGCAATGAGCACTTAGCCCTTCACCCTGAAGGCTGAGGGTCCCGGGGGAGGGTCGTGTCCCCACGCCGGGTGGGAAGGGGATGCAGGCACCCTCCCACATCCTCAGTTCCCATCCTCGGGCGCTGCAGGCCTTCCGCCCTTCTAGGCAGACTGGGGTTCACAGACGTCCCCCCCGACCCCCAGAGTTCACAGCATGGGGTTGCACTTAACATTTGAGGGGCCCCTGGGTGTTTCATTCTGTTCCACGTCGACTCTGTAGTTTGGTTCAGGTCAGGATCTCGAGGCTGTGGCGTGGAGCCTCGCGTGGGGCTTGGGCTCCGGTGGGTGAGGAGTCCGCACCAGGTTCCCCCTCTCCCTCCGCCCCTCCGCACTGCACCCTCTCTCAAGGAAATCTTCTAAAAATCAACATGAAGACATGTGAGCATCTTTATCTCCTCTGCAGAGGTGCCTTCGTGTGTGTAACGACCGTATAAATGCCTTTCACGGACCCACGGGGAGTCCTACCAGAAACCCCTTTTCCTTGATATTTATTGAAGTACAGTCGACACGCAATGTGCCAGTAGTTTTAGGGCTACAACTAGTGACTTGACAATTCTGTGTCTTACTCAGCTCCCCCCACAAGAAGTGGCGTCACCGACTGTCCCCGTACAAAGTTGTCACAACAGTACTGACTCTATTCCCTAGGCTGTACTTTCTGAATTTCTGTGACTTCTTTATTTGAGAACCAGACGCTTATAGCTGTTACTATCGTTCATCTATGTTGCCCATGTCCTACCCACGGCCCCTCTGTCCATCGGTCAGCAGGATCCATCACATTAACCAGAGAAAGGACATGGGGCAGCCCGGATAGTTCAGCAGGTTAACGCCTGCCTTCAGCCTAGGGCGTGATCCTGGAGTCCCGGGATCCAGTCCCACGTCAGGTTACCCTACATGGAGCCACCTTCTCCCTCTGCCTGTGTCTCTGCCTTCTCCCTCCTCTCTCTGTCTCTGAAGGATATGTAAATAAAATCTTTAAAAAAAGAAAAACAAGAGAAAGGACAAAAAGCATATGATCCTCTCAAGAGTTGCAGAAAAAGCATTTGACAAAATACAACATCAAAAGCATAGTGGGTTTTGAGGAAATGTCTATCAACAGAATAAAGGCCCCTAGGAAGGCCCGCAGCTGACGTCATCCTCAAGGGTGAAAACCTGAAATCATCTCCCCGGGGCAGGAACAAGCCAAGGAGGTCCCCTCTCAGCGCTGGAAGTCCTAATGTAGTCAAGAGACAGGAAACAGCAAAGGTTCCACTCCTGGAAGGGGGACGTCACACTGTCCCTATTTGCTGAAGACGCGGTACTAGAAACAGGAAACCCGAGAGCCTGCACCAAAACATGTTAGAACTAAGGAGTGAGTTCAGTAAAGTCACGGGACACAAACTGACCCTACAGAGCTCAGTAGCCTTGCTGTGTCCCGACAATGAGCACTCAGGAAGCAAATGAAGGACGTGACTCCCTTCTCAGGAGCATCACAGAGAATAAATAATGAGACTGAACCAAAGGAGCACAAGACTTGTGCACTGAGCCATACCAGGCTCTGGGAGGCCGTCCCGGGCTCGTGGGGTGGGAGCCTCATCTTGTGAAAATGTCCACAGTTCCTGAAGCCACCCTCGGTTTCAATGTCATTCCTATCAAAATCATGGTGGCAGATCTTAGAAATAGGAAAAAAAAAAAACCATAACATCCATCCGCCCCCACAAATGACCCCGGACAGCATCAGTGTAGGAGAAGCAAGACAGAGCGGGACGCAGCACTTTCCTATTTCAAACGATGTCACAGAGACACAGGAGAAAGCAGTGTGATTCTCGGGCCCCCGGCTGGCTCGGTTGGTTAAGCATCCGACTCCTGACCTCACGTCTGGTCCTGATCTCGGGGTCGTGAGTTCTAGCCCTGGGCTGGGCCATGAACGAGGCATGGCGCCTACTTGAACAAACCAGACGCACGGGGTTGGTCCCAGCATAAGGTGAAGGAGCAGAAGAGAGAGAGTCCAGAAGGAAATGTGCTCTGATACAACTGATTATTTTAACTTAATTTAATTTAAACCCAATTAATTAACGTATAGTGTATTATATTTTCAGAGGAAGCATTCAGGGATTCAACAGCTGGAGATAACACTAGTGCTCATGACTTCCCGTGCCCTCCTTCATGCCTGTCCCCTGTTATTCCCCCCCTTCCCCTCCCCTCCAGCGACCCTCAGTTCATTTCCTATGATTAAGAGTCTGTATTTCCTGCCTCTGTTTTCATCTTATTTGTTTTTCCTTCCATTCACAGATGTCCATCTGCTTTGCTTCTTTAATTCCACCTATGAATGACACCACACGGTCATTCTCTTTCCCGACTGACTTATTTCACTTAACACGATCCCTCTAGTTCTATCCACGTCATTGCAAATGGCAAGATTTCCTTCTCTTTGATAGCTGAGTACCATTCCTATCATCTATCTATCTATCATCTATGACCATCATCTATCTCCCATCCTCTTTATCCATCATCTGCCCGAGGGCTCCGAGGCTCCTCCCGCAGTGTGGCTACTGTGGACCCGCCTGCTGTGCACATTGGGGTGCAGGTGTCCCGAGTGTCACTGCATCTGCATCTTGGGAGTGAGCTCCAGGCCTTGCACCTGCCGGTCGCAAGGCGGCTCTATTTGTAACTTCCTCAGGAGCCTCCACACTGTTTCCAGGGGGCTGCACCAGCCCGCGGTCCCGCCCAGAGTGGAAGAGGGTCGAGTGAGTTTTGCAGGACATGGTAAAAGTCTGGTCCACATTTCATTCTGCGTCCTGTGGGCTCCAATTCCTTGTCCTTAAGTATTTCTGGGGAAGCCGGGTGTTGGGTTCCGTTTCAGTGAGACGTTTCCGAAGCTCACAGGCCTCAGCTGGAGCCTGGAAGGAGGCAGGTGCGCCCAGGCGCGGGCACACCTCCTCCTACAGGGCCTCCTGCATTGCCTGAGCGGCCCGCAGGGGGCGCCCGAGCCCAAGCCCCGCCCAGGGGGTGCGCATGCCCAGTAGGCCTCTTCCACCTGCACTAACAAGAGCCTGCCTGTGCTGGGGAGGCCTCAGGAGGACATGGGGAGCGTCCACGCTGATGAGCCGCAGACTCCTCAGGACCCGCGGGGCGTCTTCATGGCACATTGGGCCGCGTTCATGCTGACAGGAGCCCCGGTCTCCTCAGGACCCACGGGGAGGCTTCAGGAAGATGTGGCGCGGCGTCCAGTCCGGCAGGAGCTCCCGGCCCCTCAGGACATAAGTTGACGCTTCTGGCCGCTGGGGGCCGCATCGACGGTGACAGGAGCCCCGGCCTCCTCAGGACCCGCGGTGACTCTTCGGGACGCTGTCTTCCTCAGGACCCCCGGGGTAGACTTCGGGAAATATGGGGATGCGTCCATGCGGACAGAAGACCCCAGCCTTGTCAGGGCTGTGGTGAGGCCTAAGAAAGATGTGGGTGCCGCATCCACACAGACAGGGGTCTCTGGCCTCCTCAGCACCCACTGTGAAGGTTTGGGAAGATTTGGGGCCACGTCCATGCTGACAGGAGCCCCCAGCCTCCTCAGGTCTTATGGTGAGGCTTGAGGAAAATGTGGGGCCACGTCAACACTGACAGGACCCCCGCCCTCCTCAGGACCTGCACTTTGGCCTCGGGACATATGGGGCTGCATCTATGCTGACAGGAGCCCACAGCCTCCTCAGGACCCGCGGTGAGTTTTCAGGGGGAGGTGGGGCCATGTCCAGGCTGACAGGAGCCCCCCGCCTCCTGAGGACCTGCTGTGAGGCTTCCAGAGGATGTGAGGCAGAGTCCACGGTGACAGGAGACCCGGCGTCCTCAGGACCTGCTGACTATGACTCAGGAACACGTGGGGCCACGTCCGCACTCACAGGAGCCCGGCTTCCTCAGGACCCCCTGGAGGACTCTGGAGGCGCCGTTGGGGGCCACGTCCACATCAGAAGGGACTCCTCAGAAGCACAGGGTGAGTGAATGGGTAGAATGAATGGTAGGGTCAGGGTAGGGGAGGCAGTTGGTGGTTAGGGTTAGGTGAGATGTTAGGGGTTCGTGATTATGCTTATGGGGATGGATTAGAGGTTAGGGTGAGGGGTAAGGGTAAGGGTCAGTGGTTAGGAGTTAGGATGGGGGTTAGGGATTAGGGAAAGGGGTTAGGGTTAGGCACAGGATTTAGAGTTAGGGTTAGGGTTTAGGCTTTAGGGATTAGGGCAGGAGGTTAGGAGTTGGGGTTACGGTTATGGTTAGAGTTAGGGTTGAGCTTAGGTTTGCAGTTAGGGTTAGGGGTTAGGGTGTGAGTTAGAGTTAGGGGTTAGAGTTAGGGTTAAAGTTAGGGCTAGGTTTAGGGTTAGGGCGAGGGTTAGGGTTGGATAGGGGTTAGGGTATGGGTTGGTGTTTGCTTAGGGGTTAGGGTCAGGTCAGGGTCAGGGAACGGTTTTGGAAAAGGGTAAGAGATAGGGTTAGGGAGTGGGTTAGGGGTTAGTTTTTGGGTACGGGTTAGGGTACGGTTTGGGGTATGAGATAGGGTTAGTATTAGAGGGTTAGGGTTAGGGTACAGTGTAGGGTTAGGAATAGGATTTGAGAACATTAAGTTAAGGTTAGGGTTAGGGGTTAGGGTTAGGGTCTTGGCATGGGCCTGCACTGGGACTCCTAGTATCTTCAGCAGTTTAGTTTTATGCACTCTATTTAGGTTTTGGATTCAAAGATAGCCTGACTCCACCAAGTCAGTGGCCTCCCCAGAGAATCAAAATCCAGGCTTCTGCTGGGATCAGAATAGACATGGCAGGCTTCCCCCGAGCTGAGCCAAGGTGACTGTGAGTGTGAGTGCGAGTGTGAGTGCGAGTGTGAGTGCGTGAGTGCGAGTGTGAGTACAATTGAGTGCGAGTGTGAGTGCGAGTGCGAGTGCGAGTGCGAGCGTGAGTGTGAGTGTGAGTGGGAATGAAAGGGGGAGTGCGAGTGTGAGTGTGAGTGCGAGTGAGAGTGCGAGTGTGATTGCGAGTGCGAGTACGAGTTTGAGTGCGAGTGCGAGTGCGTGAGTGCGAGTGTGAGTGCGAGTGCGAGTGTGAGTTCAATTGAGAGTGTGAGTGTGAGTGCGAGTGTGAGTGTGAGTGCGAGTGTGAGTGTGAGTGCAAGTCTGAGTGTGAGTGGGAATGTGAGTGCGAGTGTGAGTGCGAGTGTGAGTGCGAATGTGAGTGAGAGTGCGAGTGCGAGCGTGAGTGCGAGTGTGAGTGGGAATGAGAGTGGGAGTTCGAGTGTGATTGCGAGTGTGAGTGTGAGTGTGAGTGCGAGTGTGAGTGCGAGTGTGAGTGCGAGTGTGATTGCGAGTGCGAGTGCGAGTTTGAGTGCGAGTGCGAGTGCGTGAGTGCGAGTGTGAGTGCGAGTGTGAGTGCGAGTGCGAGTGTGAGTTCAATTGTGAGTGCGAGTGCGAGTGTGAGTGCCAGTATGAGTGCGAGCGCGTGTGCGAGTGTGAGTGTGAGTGGGAATGTGAGTGCGAGTGTGAGTGCGAATATGAGTGGGAGTGCGAGTGCGAGCGTCAGTGCGAGTGTGAGTGGGAATGAGTGGGAGTGCGAGTGTGATTGTGAGTGCGAGTGTGATTGCGAGTGTGAGTGTGAGAGCGAGTGTGAGTGCGAGTGTGAGTGCGAGTGTCAGTGGGAATGTGAGTGCGAGTGTGAGTGCGAGTGTGTGAGGGGGAGTGAGAGTGCGAGCGTGAGTGCAAGTGTGAGTGAGTGCGAGTGCGAGTGCGAGTGTGAGTGCCAGTGTGAGTGTGAGTGCGAGTGTGAGTGTGAGTGCGAGTGCGAGTGTGAGTGTGTGTGTGAGTGTGAGGGCAGGTTGAGTGTGAGTGCGAGTGCGAACGTGAGTGTGAGTGCGAATGTGAGTGGGAGTGCGAGTGAGTTTCTGAGTTCGAGTGTGTTTCGAGTGCGAGTGTGAGTGCGAGTGTGAGTGTGAGTGCGAGTGCGAGTGTGAGTGCGAGTGTGAGTGTGAGTGCGAGTGCGAGTGTGAGTGTGTGTGTGAGTGTGAGGGCAGGTTGAGTGTGAGTGCGAGTGCGTAAGTGTGAGTGCGAGTGAGTGAGTGGGAGTGAGAGTGCGAGTGTGAGTGCAAGTGTGAGTGAGTGCGAGTGCGAGTGTGAGTGCCAGTGTGAGTGTGAGTGCGAGTGTGAGTGTGAGTGCGAGTGCGAGTGTGAGTGTGTGTGTGAGTGTGAGGGCAGGTTGAGTGTGAGTGCGAGTGCGAATGTGAGTGTGAGTGCGAATGTGAGTGGGAGTGCGAGTGAGTTTCTGAGTTCGAGTGTGTTTCGAGTGCGAGTGTGAGTGTGAGTGCGAGTGTGAGTGAGAGCTTGAGTGCGAGTGTGAGTGCGTGTGTGCGAGTGTGAGTGTGAGTACGAGTGAGTGCGAGGGTGAGTGCGAGTGTGAGTGCGAGCGTGAGTGTGAGTTCGAGTGTGAGTGCGAGTGTGAGTGGGAGTGCGAGTGAGTGCCAGTGTGAGTGTGATTGCCAGTGCGAGTGCGAGTGTGAGTGTGAGTGCGAGTGTGAGTGTGAGTGCGAGTGTGAGTGTGTGAGTGCGAGTTTGAGTGTGAGTGCGAGTGTTAGTGTGAGTGTGACTACGTGTGAGTGTGTGCGAGTGTGAGTGTGAGTGTTAGTGCGAGTGTGAGTGTGTGAGTGCGAGTGTGAGTGTGAGTGCGAGTGCGAGTGTGATTGAGAGTGTGAGTCGAGTTTCAGTGCGAGTGTCAGTGTGAGTGCCAGTGTGAGAGTGTGAGTGCGAGGGTGAGTGTGACTGTGAGTGTGTGAGTGCGAATGTGAGTGTGAGTGCGAGTGTGAGTGTGAGAGTGAGTGCGAGTGTGAATGTGAGTGTGAGTGCGATTGTGAGAGCGAGTGTGAGTGCGAGTGTGAGTGCGAGTGTGAGTGGGAGTGGGAATGTGAGTGCGACTGTGAGTGCGAGTGTGAGTGCGAGTGTGAGTGCGAATGAGTGGGAGTGCGAGTGCGAGCGTGAGTGTGAGTGGGAATGAGAGTGGGAGTGCGAGTGTGAGTGTGAGTGTGAGTGTGTTTGCGAGTGTGAGTGTGAGTGCGAGTGTGAGTGCGAGTGTGAGTGCGAGTGTGATTGCGAGTTCGAGAGCGAGTGCGAGTGCGTGAGTGCGAGTGTGAGTGCGAGTGCGAGTGTGAGTGCGAGTGCAAGTGTGAGTTCAATCGTGAGTGCGAGTGCGAGTGCGAGTGTGAGTGCCAGTGTGAGTGCGAGTGCGTGTGCGAGTGTGAGTGTGAGTGGGAATGTGAGTGCGAGTGTGAGTGTGTGAGTGCGAGTGTGAGTGCGAGTGCGAGTGTGATTGCGAGTGCGAGTGCGAGTTCGAGAGTGAGTGCGAGTGCGTGAGTGCGAGTGTGAGTGCGAGTGCGAGTGAGTACGAGTGTGAGTGCGAGTGCGAGTGCAAGTGTGAGTTCAATCGTGAGTGCGAGTGTGAGTGCCAGTGTGAGTGCGAGCGCGTGTGCGAGTGTGAGTGTGAGTGGGAATGTGAGTGCGAGTGTGAGTGCGAGTGTAAGTGTGAGTGCGAGTGTGAGTGTGAGTACGAGTGCGAGTGTGAGAGCGAGTGTGAGTGCGAGTGTGAGTGCGAGTGTCAGTGGGAATGTGAGTGCGAGTGTGAGTGCGAGTGTGTGAGTGGGAGTGAGAGCGCGAGTGTGAGTGCGAGTGTGAGTGAGTGCGAGTGCGATTGCGAGTGTGAGTGCCAGTGTGAGTGTGAGTGCGAGTGCGAATGTGAGTGGGAGTGCGAATGTGAGTGGGAGTGAGAGTGAGTTTCTGAGTGCGAGTGTGATTTCGAGTGCGAGTGTGAGTGCGAGTGTGAGTGCGAGTGTGAGTGTGAGTGCGAGTGCGAGTGTGAGTGTGTGTGTGAGTGTGAGGGCAGGTTGAGTGTGAGTGCGAGTGCGTAAGTGTGAGTGCGAGTGAGTGCGAGTGTGAGTGCCAGTGAGTGCGAGTGTGAGTGTGAGTGCGAGTGTGAGTGTGAGTGCGAGTGAGTGCGAGTGTGAGTGCGAGTGTGAGTGTGAGTGCGAGTGTGGGTGCGAGTGTGAGTGCGAGTGTGAGTGTGAGTGCCAGTGTGAGTGTGAGTGCGAGTGTGAGTGTGAGCGCGAGTGTGAGGGTGAGTGTGAGTGGGAATGTGAGTGCGAGTGTGAGTGCGAGTGTAAGTGTGAGTGCGAGTGTGAGTGTGAGTACGAGTGCGAGTGTGATTGCGAGTGTGAGTGTGAGAGCGAGTGTGAGTGCGAGTGTGAGTGCGAGTGTCAGTGGGAATGTGAGTGCGAGTGTGAGTGCGAGTGTGTGAGTGGGAGTGAGAGCGCGAGTGTGAGTGCGAGTGAGTGCGAGTGCGATTGCGAGTGTGAGTGCCAGTGTGAGTGTGAGTGCGAGTGCGAATGTGAGTGGGAGTGCGAATGTGAGTGGGAGTGAGAGTGAGTTTCTGAGTGCGAGTGTGATTTCGAGTGCGAGTGTGATTTCGAGTGCGAGTGTGAGTGCGAGTGTGAGTGTGAGTGCGAGTGCGAGTGTGAGTGTGTGTGTGAGTGTGAGGGCAGGTTGAGTGCGAGTGCGTAAGTGTGAGTGCGAGTGAGTGCGAGTGTGAGTGCCAGTGAGTGCGAGTGTGAGTGTGAGTGCGAGTGTGAGTGTGAGTGCGAGTGAGTGCGAGTGTGAGTGTGAGTGCGAGTGTGAGTGTGAGTTCGAGTGTGGGTGCGAGTGTGAGTGCGAGTGCGAGTGTGAGTGTGAGTGCCAGTGTGAGTGTGAGTGCGAGTGTGAGTGTGAGCGCGAGTGTGAGGGTGAGTGTGAGTGGGAATGTGAGTGCGAGTGTGAGTGCGAGTGTAAGTGTGAGTGCGAGTGTGAGTGTGAGTACGAGTGCGAGTGTGATTGCGAGTGTGAGTGTGAGAGCGAGTGTGAGTGCGAGTGCGAGTGTGAGTGTGTGTGTGAGTGTGAGGGCAGGTTGAGTGCGAGTGCGTAAGTGTGAGTGCGAGTGAGTGCGAGTGTGAGTGCCAGTGAGTGCGAGTGTGAGTGTGAGTGCGAGTGTGAGTGTGAGTGCGAGTGAGTGCGAGTGTGAGTGTGAGTGCGAGTGTGAGTGTGAGTGCGAGTGTGGGTGCGAGTGTGAGTGCGAGTGCGAGTGTGAGTGTGAGTGCCAGTGTGAGTGTGAGTGCGAGTGTGAGTGTGAGCGCGAGTGTGAGGGTGAGTGTGAGTGGGAATGTGAGTGCGAGTGTGAGTGCGAGTGTAAGTGTGAGTGCGAGTGTGAGTGTGAGTACGAGTGCGAGTGTGATTGCGAGTGTGAGTGTGAGAGCGAGTGTGAGTGCGAGTGTGAGTGCGAGTGTCAGTGGGAATGTGAGTGCGAGTGTGAGTGCGAGTGTGTGAGTGGGAGTGAGAGCGCGAGTGTGAGTGCGAGTGAGTGCGAGTGCGATTGAGAGTGTGAGTGCCAGTGTGAGTGTGAGTGCGAGTGCGAATGTGAGTGGGAGTGCGAATGTGAGTGGGAGTGAGAGTGAGTTTCTGAGTGCGAGTGTGATTTCGAGTGCGAGTGTGAGTGCGAGTGTGAGTGCGAGTGTGAGTGTGAGTGCGAGTGCGAGTGTGAGTGTGTGTGTGAGTGTGAGGGCAGGTTGAGTGTGAGTGCGAGTGCGTAAGTGTGAGTGCGAGTGAGTGCGAGTGTGAGTGCCAGTGAGTGCGAGTGTGAGTGTGAGTGCGAGTGTGAGTGTGAGTGCAAGTGAGTGCGAGTGTGAGTGTGAGTGCGAGTGTGAGTGTGAGTGCGAGTGTGGGTGCGAGTGTGAGTGCGAGTGCGAGTGTGAGTGTGAGTGCCAGTGTGAGTGTGAGTGCGAGTGTGAGTGTGAGCGCGAGTGTGAGGGTGAGCGCAAATTTGAGTGCGAGTGCATGAGTGCGAGTGCGAGAGCGAGTGAGTGCGAGTGTGAGTGCGAGTGTGAGTGTGAGTGGGAGTGCGAGTGCGAGTGTGAGTGCGAGTGTGAGTGGGAATGTGGTGCGAGTGTGAGTGCGATTGTGAGTGTGAGTGCGAGTGTGAGTGGGAATGTGAGTGCGAGTGTGAGTGTGAGTGCGTGTGAGTACGAGTGTGAGTACGAGTGTGAGTGTGAGTGCGAGTGTGAGTTGGAGTGTGAATGTGACTGGGAATGTGAGTGCGAGTGTGAGTGCGAATGTGAGTGTGAGTGCGAGTGTGAGTGCAAGTACGAGTGCGTGAGTGCAAGTTTGAGTGCGAGTGCGTGTGAGAGGAGTGTGAGTGCAAGTGTGAGTCCGAGTGTGAGTGTGAGTGCGAGTGTGAGTGGGAAAGAGAGTGCGACTGTGACTGCGAGTGTGTGAGTGTGAGTGCGAGTGAGAGTGTGAGTGCGAATTTGAGTGCGAGTGCGAGTACGAGTGTGAATGTGAGTGCGAGTGTGAGTGCGAGTGTGAGTGCCTGTGTGAGGGCGAGTGCAAATGTGAGTGTGAGTGCGAATGTGAGTGGGAGTGCGAGTGAGAGTCTGAGTGCGAGTGCGAGTTCGAGTGAGAGTGTGAGTGCGAGTGTGAGTGCGATTGCGAGTGAGAGTGCGTGTGCGAGTAAGAGTGAGAGTGTGAGTGCGAGTGAGTGAGTGCGAGTGTGAGTGTGAGTGCGAGTGCAGGTTGAGTGCGAGTGCGTGAGTGTGAGTGCGAGTGTGAGTGTGAGTGTGACTGGGAGTGTGAGTGCGAGTGTGAGTGTGAGTGCGAGTGTGGGTGCGAGTGTGAGTGCGAGTGCGAGTGTGAGTGTGAGTGCCAGTGTGAGTGTGAGTGCGAGTGTGAGTGTGAGCGCGAGTGTGAGGGTGAGTGTGAGTGGGAATGTGAGTGCGAGTGTGAGTGCGAGTGTAAGTGTGAGTGCGAGTGTGAGTGTGAGTACGAGTGCGAGTGTGATTGCGAGTGTGAGAGCGAGTGTGAGTGCGAGTGTGAGTGCGAGTGTCAGTGGGAATGTGAGTGCGAGTGTGAGTGCGAGTGTGTGAGTGGGAGTGAGAGCGCGAGTGTGAGTGCGAGTGAGTGCGAGTGCGATTGCGAGTGTGAGTGCCAGTGTGAGTGTGAGTGCGAGTGCGAATGTGAGTGGGAGTGCGAATGTGAGTGGGAGTGAGAGTGAGTTTCTGAGTGCGAGTGTGATTTCGAGTGCGAGTGTGAGTGCGAGTGTGAGTGCGAGTGTGAGTGTGAGTGCGAGTGCGAGTGTGAGTGTGTGTGTGAGTGTGAGGGCAGGTTGAGTGTGAGTGCGAGTGCGTAAGTGTGAGTGCGAGTGAGTGCGAGTGTGAGTGCCAGTGAGTGCGAGTGTGAGTGTGAGTGCGAGTGTGAGTGTGAGTGCAAGTGAGTGCGAGTGTGAGTGTGAGTGCGAGTGTGAGTGTGAGTGCGAGTGTGGGTGCGAGTGTGAGTGCGAGTGCGAGTGTGAGTGTGAGTGCCAGTGTGAGTGTGAGTGCGAGTGTGAGTGTGAGCGCGAGTGTGAGGGTGAGCGCAAATTTGAGTGCGAGTGCATGAGTGCGAGTGCGAGTGCGAGTGAGTGCGAGTGAGTGTGAGTGGGAGTGCGAGTGCGAGTGTGAGTGCGAGTGTGAGTGGGAATGTGGTGCGAGTGTGAGTGCGATTGTGAGTGTGAGTGCGAGTGTGAGTGGGAATGTGAGTGCGAGTGTGAGTGTGAGTGCGTGTGAGTACGAGTGTGAGTACGAGTGTGAGTGTGAGTGCGAGTGTGAGTTGGAGTGTGAATGTGACTGGGAATGTGAGTGCGAGTGTGAGTGCGAATGTGAGTGTGAGTGCGAGTGTGAGTGCAAGTACGAGTGCGTGCGTGCAAGTTTGAGTGCGAGTGCGTGTGAGAGGAGTGTGAGTGCAAGTGTGAGTCCGAGTGTGAGTGTGAGTGCGAGTGTGAGTGGGAAAGAGAGTGCGACTGTGACTGCGAGTGTGTGAGTGTGAGTGCGAGTGAGAGTGTGAGTGCGAATTTGAGTGCGAGTGCGAGTACGAGTGTGAATGTGAGTGCGAGTGTGAGTGCGAGTGTGAGTGCCTGTGTGAGGGCGAGTGCAAATGTGAGTGTGAGTGCGAATGTGAGTGGGAGTGCGAGTGAGAGTCTGAGTGCGAGTGCGAGTTCGAGTGAGAGTGTGAGTGCGAGTGTGAGTGCGATTGCGAGTGAGAGTGCGTGTGCGAGTAAGAGTGAGAGTGTGAGTGCGAGTGAGTGAGTGCGAGTGTGAGTGTGAGTGCGAGTGCAGGTTGAGTGCGAGTGCGTGAGTGTGAGTGCGAGTGTGAGTGTGAGTGTGACTGGGAGTGTGAGTGCGAGTGTGAGTTCGAGTGTGAGTGTGAGTGCGTTGTGAGTGTGAGTGTGAGTGCGATTGTGAGTGTGAGTGCAAGTGTGAGTGTGAGTGTGAGTGCGAGTGTGAGTGAGTGCGAGTGTGAGTGTGTGAGTTCGAGTGTGAGTGCGAGTGCGAGTGTGAGTGTGATTCCGAGTGTGAGTGTGAGTGCGAGTGTGAGGGCGAGTGAGTGCGAGTGTGAGTGCGAGTGTGAGTGCGAGAGCGAGTGCGAGTCGGAGTGAGAGTGTGAGTGAGTGTGAGTGTGAGTGCGAGTGTGAGTGTGAGTCTGAGTGCAAGTGTGAGTGCGAGTGTGTTGTTAGTGCGAGTTTGAGTCTGAGCGCGAGAGTGCGATTATGAGTGCGAGTGCGAGTGTGAGTGCGAGTGTGAGTGCGAGTGCGAGTGTGTGTGTGTGAGTGTGAGGCCAGTTGAGTGTCAGTGCGAGTGCGTGAGCGTGAGTGCGAGTGAGTGCGAGTGTGAGTGCCAGTGAGTGCGAGTGTGAGTGTGAGTGCGAGTGTGAGTGTGAGTGCGAGTGAGTGCGAGTGTGAGTGCGAGTGTGAGTGTGAGTGCGAGTGTGGGTGCGAGTGTGAGTGCGAGTGCGAGTGTGAGTGTGAGTGCCAGTGTGAGTGTGAGTGCGAGTGTGAGTGTGAGTGCGAATTTGAGTGCGAGTGCGAGTGCATGAGTGCGAGAGCGAGTGAGTAGGAGTGCGAGTGTGATTGTGAGTGTGAGTGTGAGAGCGAGTGGAGTGCGAGTGTGAGTGCGAGTGTCAGTGGGAATATGAGGGCGAGTGTGAGTGCGAGTGTGTGAGTGAGAGTGAGATTGCGAGTGTGAGTGCGAGTGTGAGTGCGAGTGCGCGTGAGTGCCAGTGTGTGAGTCGAGTGCAAATGTGAGTGTGAGTGCGAATGTGAGTGGGAGTGCGAGTGAGTTTCTGAGTTCGAGTGTAATTTCGAGTGCGAGTGTGAGTGCGAGTGCGAGTGTGAGTGTGTGTGTGAGTGTGAGGGCAGGTTGAGTGTTAGTGCGAGTGCGTGAGTGTGAGTGCGAGTTAGTGAGTGCGAGTGTGAGTGCCAGTGAGTGCCAGTGTGAGTGTGAGTGCGAGTGTGAGTGCCAGTGAGTGCCAGTGTGAGTGTGAGTGCGAGTGTGAGTGTGAGTGCGAGTGAGTGCGAGTGTGAGTGTGAGTGCGAGTGTGAGTGCGAGTGTGAGTGCGAGTGCGAATGTGTGAGTGCCAGTGTGAGTGTGAGTGTGAGTGCGAGTGTGAGTGCGAGTGCGAGTTTGAGTGCGAGTGCGAGTGCGAGTGTGAGTTCAATTGTGAGTGCGAGTGCGAGTGTGAGTGGGAATGTGAGTGCGAGTGTGAGTGTGAGTGCGTGTGAGTACGAGTGTGAGTACGAGTGTGAGTGCGAGTGTGAGTGCGATTGGGAGTGGGAGTGTGAATGTGCCTGGGAATGTGAGTGCGAGTGTGAGTGCGAGTGTGAGTGTGAGTGCGAGTGTGAGTTGAGTGCGAGTGTGAGTGGGAATGTGAGTGCGAGTGTGAGTGCATGTGAGTGTGAATGTGAGTGCGTGTGTGTGAGTGCGTGTGTGAGAGTGAGTGCGAGTGTGAATGTGAGTGTGAGTACGAGTGCGAGTGCGAGTGTGAGTGCGATTGTGAGTGTGTGAGTGCGAGTTTGAATGTGAGTGCGAGTGCGAGTGTGAGTGCGAGTGTGTGCGAGAGTGAGTGTGAGTGCGAGTGTGAGTGTCAATGTGATTTTGAGTGTGAGTGCGAGTGTGAGTGCGAGTGTCAGTGTGAGTGCGAGAGTGAGTGTGAGTGAGAGCTTGAGTGCGAGTGTGAGTGCGTGAGTGCGAGTGTGAGTACAAGTGAGTGCGAGCGTGAGTGTGAGTTCGAGTGTGAGTGCGAGTGCGAGTGTGAGTGGGAGTGCGAGTGTGAGTGCCAGTGTGAGTGTGATTGCCAGTGCGAGTGCGAGTGTGAGTGTGAGTGCGAGTGTGAGTGTGAGTGCGAGTGTGAGTGTGTGAGTGCGAGTTTGAGTGTGAGTGCGAGTGCAATTGTTAGTGTGAGTGTGACTGCGTGTGAGTGTGTGCGAGTGTGAGTGTGAGTGTCAGTGCGAGTGAGAGTGTGTGAGTGCGAGTGTGAGTGTGAGTGCGAGTGCGAGTGTGATTGAGAGTAAGTCGAGTTTCAGTGCGAGTGTCAGTGTGAGTGCGAGTGTGAGTGCGAGGGTGAGTGTGACTGTGAGTGTGAGTGCGAGTGTGAGTGTGAGTGCGAGTGTGAGTGTGAGTGCGAGTGTGAGTGTGAGTGCGATTGTGAGAGCGAGTGTGAGTGCGAGTGTGCGAGTGTGAGTGGGAGTGCAAGTGCGAGTGTGAGTGCGAGTGGGAATGTGAGTGCGACTGTGAGTGCGAGTGTGAGTACGAGTGTGAGTGCGAGTGTGAGTGCGAATGAGTGGGAGTGCGAGTGCGAGCGTGAGTGTGAGTGGGAATGAGAGTGGGAGTGCGAGTGTGAGTGTTAGTGCGAGTGTGAGTGTGTGAGTGCGAGTGTGAGTGCGAGTGCGAGTGTGATTGAGAGTGTGAGTCGAGTTTCAGTGTGAGTGCGAGTGTGAGAGTGTGAGTGCGAGGGTGAGTGTGACTGTGAGTGTGTGAATGCGAGTGTGAGTGTGAGTGCGAGTGTGAGAGTGAGTGCGAGTCTGAATGTGAGTGTGAGTGCGATTGTGAGAGGGAGTGTGAGTGCGAGTGTGAGTGTGAGTGCCAGTGTGAGTGTGAGTGTGAGTGTGAGTGCGAATTTGAGTGCGAGTGCGAGTGCATCAGTTCGAGTGCGAGAGCGATTGAGTGCAAGTGTGAGTGTGAGTGCGAGTGTGAGTGTGAGTGTGCATGGGAGTGTGAGTGCGAGTGTTAGTGTGAGTGCGAGTGTGAGTGGGAATGTGAGTGCGAGTGTGAGTGCGATTGTGAGTGTGGGTGCGAGTGTGAGTGCGAGTGTGAGTGCGAGTGAGTGGGAATGTGAGTGCGAGTGTGAGTGTGAGTGCGTGTGAGTACGAGTGTGAGTACGAGTGTGAGTGCGAGTGTGAGTGGGAGTGTGAATGTGACTGGGAATGTGAGTGGGAGTGCGAGTGCGAGTGTGAGAGTGAGTGCAAGTGCGAGGGTGAGTGTGAGTGCGAGTGTGAGTGCGAGTACGAGTGCGTGAGTGCAAGTTTGAGCGCGAGTGCGTGTGAGAGGAGTGTGAGTGCGAGTGTGAGTCCGAGTGTGAGTGCGAGTATGAGTGTGAGTGGGAAAGTGAGTGCGAGTGTGAGTGCGAGTGTGTGAGTGTGAGTGCGAGTGAGAGTGTGAGTGCGAGTGGGAATTTGAGTGCGAGTACGAGTGTGAATGTGAGTGCGAGTGTTAGTGCGAGTGCGAGTGTGAGTGCCTGTGTGAGGGCGAGTGCAAATGTGAGTGTGAGTGTGAATGTGAGTGGGAGTGCGAGTGTGAGAGTGAGTGCGAGTGCGAGGGTGAGTGCGAGTGTGAGTGCGAGTGTGAGAGTGATTGCGAGTGCGAGTGCGAGTGTGAGTGTGAGTGCAAATGTGAGTGTGAGTGCCAGTGTGAGTGTGTGAGTGCGAGTTTGAGTGTGAGTGCGAGGTCAAGTGTTAGTGTGAGTGTGACTGCATGTGAGTGCGAGTGTGAGTGTGTTAGTGCGAGTGTGAGTGTGTGAGTGCGAGTGTGAGTGTGTGAGTGCGAGTGTGAGTGTGAGTGTGAGTGCGAGTGTGTTTGTGTGAGTGCGAGTGTTAGTGTGAGTGCGAGTGCGAGAATGAGTGAGTGCGAGTGTGAGTGTGAGTTTGAGTGTGAGTGAGAGTGTGAGTGTGTGAGTGCGAGTGTGATTGTGAGTGCGAGTGCGAGTGTGATTGAGAGTGGGAGTGTGAGTTTCAGTGCAAGAGTCAGTGTGAGTGCGAGTGTGAGAGTGTGAGTGCGAGGGTGAGTGTGACTGTGAGTGTGTGAGTGCGAGTGTGAGTGTGAGTGCGAGTGTGAGTGTGAGTGCGAGTGCGAGTGTGATTGAGAGTGTGAGTCGAGTTTCAGTGCGAGTGTCAGTGTGAGTGCGAGTGTGAGAGTGTGAGTGCGAGGGTGAGTGTGACTGTGTGTGTGTGAGTGCGAGTGTGAGTGTGAGAGTGAGTGCGAGTGTGAATGTGAGTGCGATTGTGAGAGCGAGTGTGAGTGTGAGTGCGAGTGTGAGTGTGAGTGTGAGTGCAAGTGTGAGTGTGAGTGTGAGTGCCAGTGTGAGTGCGAGTGTGAGTGCGAGTGCGAGTGTGAGTGTGAGTGCGAGCAAGAGTGCAAGTTTGAGTATGAGTGCGAGTGCGTGAGTTCGAGTGTGAGTGCGAGTGTGAGTGCGAGTGTGAGTGCGAGTGCGAATACGAGGGCGAGTGCGAGTGTGAGTGCAAGTGCTAGTGTGAGTGAGTGCGAGTTCGAGTGTGAGTGTGAGTGTGAGTGCGAGTGTGAGTGCGAGTGTGATTGCGAGTGCGAGTGCGAGTTCGAGAGTGAGTGCGAGTGTGAGTGCGAGTGCGAGTGAGTACGAGTGTGAGTGCGAGTGTGAGTGCAAGTGTGAGTTCAATCGTGAGTGCGAGTGCGAGTGTGAGTGCCAGTGTGAGTGCGAGCGCGTGTGCGAGTGTGAGTGTGAGTGGGAATGTGAGTGCGAGTGTGAGTGCGAGTAAGTGTGAGTGCGAGTGTGAGTGCGAGTGCGAGTGTGTCAGTACGAGTGCGAATGTGATTGCGAGTGTGAGTGTGAGAGCGAATGTGAGTGCGATTGTGAGTGCGAGTGTCAGTGGGAATGTGAGTGCGAGTGTGAGTGTGTGAGTGGGAGTGAGAGCGCGAGTGTGAGTGCGAGTGTGAGTGAGTGCGAGTGCGAGTGTGAGTGCCAGTGTGAGTGTGAGTGCGAGTGCGAATGTGAGTGGGAGTGCGAGTGAGTTTCTGAGTTCGAGTGTGATTTCGAGTGCGTGTGAGTGCGAGTGTGAGTGTGAGTGCGAGTGCGAGTGTGAGTGCGAGTGTGAGTGTGAGTGCGAGTGCGAGTGTGAGTGCGAGTGTGAGTGTGAGTGCGAGTGCGAGTGTGAGTTTGTGTATGAGTGTGAGGGCAGGTTGAGTGTGAGTGCGAGAGTGAGTGTGAGAGCGAGTGAGTGAGTGCGAGTGTGAGTGCCAGTGAGTGTGAGTGTGAGTGCGAGTTGAGTGTGAGTGCGAGTGAGTGCGAGTGTGAGTGCGAGTGTGAGTGAGTGCGAGTGTGGGTGCGAGTGTGAGTGCGAGTGCGAGTGTGAGTGTGAGTGTGAGTGGGAGTGTGAGTGCGTGTGCGAGTGAGAGTCAGTGTGAGTGCCAGTGTGAGTGCGAGTGCGAGCAAGAGTGCAAGTTTGAGTGAGAGCGCGAGTGCGTGAGTGCGAGGGTGAGTGCGAGTGTGAGTGCGAGTGTGAGTGCGAGTGTGAGTGTGAGTGCGAGTGTGAGTGCTAGTGCGAGTGGGAGTGCGAGTGTGAGTGCGAGCAAGAGTGCAAGTTTGAGTGTGAGTTTGAGTGCGTGAGTTCGAGTGTGAGTGCGAGTGTGAGTGCGAGTGTTAGTGCGAGTGTGAGTGTGAGTGAGTGTGTGTGTGAGTGCGAGTGTGAGTGCGAGTGTGAGTGCAATTTGTTTATTTTTTTTTGTTTTTTTTTGTATTTTGATTTTTTTGTTTTTTTTGTTTTTGTTTTTTTGCGAGTGCGATTTTGAGTGCGAGTGCGAGTGCGAGTGTAATGTTTTTATTTTTTAATTTTTTTTGTTTTTTTGTTTTTTTTGCTTTTTTTTGTTTTTTTTGTTTTTTTTTGTTTTTTTGCGAGTGCGATATTGAGTGCGAGTGCGAGTTCGAGTGCGAATGTGAGTGTAAGTGTGAGTTCGAGTGTGAGTGCGAGTGTGAGTGCGAGTGTGAGTCCGAGTGTGAGTGTGAGTGCGAGTGTGAGTGAGAGTGCGTGAGTTCGAATGTGAGTGCGAGTGTGAGTGCGAGTGCGAATGTGAGTGCGAGTGTGAGTGTGAGTGCGAGTGTGATTGCGAGTGCGAGTGTGAGTGCGAGTGTGAGTGCGAGTGCGAGTGTGAGTGCGAGTGCGTGAATGCAAGTGTGAGTTCGAGTGCGAGTGAGTGCGAGTGTGAGTGCGAGTGCGAGTGTGAATGCGAGTGTGAGTGCGAGTGTGAGTGTGAGTGGGAATGTGAGAGCGAGTGTGAGTGCGAATGTGACTGCGAGTGTGAGTGTGAGTGCGAGTGTGAGTGCGAGTGCGAGTTTGAGTGTGAGTTCGAGTTCGAGTGTGAGTGTGAATGCGAGCACGAGTGTGAGTGCGAGTGCGAGCATGACTGCTAGTGAGGGTTCGAGTTCGAGTGTGAGTGCGAATGTGAGTGGGAGTGCGCGTGAGAGTCTGAGTGCGAGTGCGAGTTCGAGTGAGAGTGTGAGTGCGATTGCGAGTGAGAGTGCGTGTGCGAGTGAGTAAGAGTGAGAGTGTGAGTGCGAGTGTGTGAGTGTGAGTGCGAGTGTGAGTGTGTGTGAGTGCGAGTGCAGGTTGAGTGTGAGTGCGAGTGCGTGAGTGTGAGTGCGAGTGAGTGAGTGCGAGTGTGAGTGTCAATGCGAGTGCGAGTGTGAGTGTGAGTGGAAATGTGAGTGCGAGTGTGAGTGTGAGTGTGAGTGCGAGTGTGTGAGTGGAAATGTGAGTGCGAGGGATCGCTGGGTGGCGCAGCGGTTTGGCGCCTGCCTTTGGCCCAGGGCGCCATCCTGGAGACCCGGGATCGAATCCCACATCGGGCTACCGGTGCGTGGAGCCTGCTTCTCCCTCTGCCTGTGTCTCTGCCTCTCTCTCTCTCTCTCTCTCTCTGTGACTATCATAAATACATAAAAATTAAAAAATTAAAAAAAAGAAATGTGAGTGTGAGTGCGAGTGGGAGTGCGAGTGCGAGTGCTAGTCTGAGTGCAAGTGTGAGTGCGTGTGTGTTGTGAGTGCGAGTATGAGTGCGAGTGCGAGAGTGCGAGTGTGAGTGCAAGTGCGAGTGAGGGCGATTGTGAGTGCGAATGTGAGTGCGAGTGTGAGTGTGAGTGCGAGAGTGAGTGCGAGTCTGATTGCGAGTGCGAGTGTGAGTGCGAGTGTGAGTGCGAGTGCGAGTGTGAGTGCGAGTGCGTGAGTGCGAGTGTGAGTGCGAGTGCGAGTGCGAGTGCGAGTGCGAGTGTTAGTTCAATTGTGAGTGCGAGTGCGAGTGTGAGTGGGAATGTGAGTGCGAGTGTGAGTGCGAGTGCGAGTGCGACTGCGAAAGCGAATGTGAATGTGAGTGCGAGTGTGAGTGCGAGTGCGAGTGTGAGTGTGAGTGAGAGCTTGAGTGCGAGTGTGAGTGCGTGAGTGCGTGTGTGAGTACGACTGAGTGCGAGGGTGAGTGCGAGTGTGAGTGCGAGCGTGAGTGTGAGTTCGAGTGTGAGTGCGAGTGCGATTGTGAGTGGGAGTGCGAGTGGGAGTGTGAGTGCGAGTTGAGTGTGTGAGTGCGAGTGTGAGTGTGAGTGTTAGTGCGAGTGTGAGTGTGTGAGTGCGAGTGTGAGTGTGTGAGTGCGAGTGTGAGTGTGAGTGTGAGTGCGAGAGTGAGTGTGATTGCGAGTGTGATTGCGAGTGTGAGTGGGAGTGCGAGTGCGAGTGTGAGTGTGAGTGCGAGTGTGAGTGCGAGTGTGAGGGTGATTGCGAGTGTGAGTGCGAGTGTGAGTGTGAGTGCGAGTGTGAGTGCGAATGAGTGGGAGTGCGAGTGCGAGCGTGAGTGTGAGTCGGAATGAGTGGGAGTGCGAGTGTGAGTGTGAGTGCGAGTGTGATTGCGAGTGTGAGTGTGAGTGCGAGTGTGAGTGCGAGTGTGAGTGTGAGTGCGAGTGCGAGTGCGAGTGCGAGTGTGAGTGCGATTGCGAGTGTGAGTGCGAGTGCGAGTGTGTGTATGAGTGTGAGGGCAGGTTGAGTGTGAGTGCGAGTGTGAGTGTGAGAGCGAGTGAGTGAGTGCGAGTGTGAGTGCCAGTGAGTGTGAGTGTGAGTGTGAGTGCGAGTGTGTGAGTGCGAGTGAGTGCGAGTGTGAGTGCGAGTGTGAGTGTGAGTGCGAGTGTGGGTGCGAGTGTGAGTGCGAGTGCGAGTGTGAGTGTGAGTGCGTGAGTGTGAGTGCGAGTGTGAGTCGGAATGTGAGTGCGAATGTGAGTGCGATTGTGAGTGTGAATGCGAGTGTGAGTGTGAGTGCGAGTGTGAGTGCAAGTGTGAGTGTGTGAGTGTGAGAGTGAGTGTGATTGCGAGTGTGAGTGTGAATGAGAGTGTGAGTGCGAGTGTGAATGAGAATGAGTGGGAGTGCGAGTGCGAGCGTGAGTGTGAGTGTGAGTGGGAATGAAAGGGGGAGTGCGAGTGTGAGTGTGAGTGCAAATGTGAGTATGAGTGTGAGTGCGATTGTGAGTGTGAGCGCGAGAATGAGTGTGAGTGTGAGGGCGGGTGTGAGTGCGAGTGTGAGTGGGAGTGCAAATGTGAGTATGAGTGTGAGTGCGATTGTGACTGTGAGTGCGAGTGCGAGTGTGAGTGCGAGTGTGAGTGGGAGTGCAAGTGCAAGTGTGAGTGTGAGTGCGAGTGTGTTGCGAGTGTGAATGCGAGTGTGAGTGCGAGTGTGAATGCGAATGAGTGGGAGTGCGAGTGCGAGCGTGAGTGTGAGTGTGAGTGGGAATGAAAGGGGGAGTGCGAGTGTGAGTGTGAGTGTGAGTGCGAGTGTGAGTGCGAATGCGTATACGAGCTTGAGTGCGAGTGCGAGTGCGTGAGTGTGAGTGCGAGTGTGATTTCAATTGTGAGTGTGAGTGCGAGTGTGACTGCGAGTGTGAGTGCGAATGTGAGTGGGAGTGCGAGTGCGAGCGTGAGTGCGAGTGTGAGTGGCAATGAGTGGGAGTGCGAGTGCGAGCGTGAGTGCGAGTGTGAGTGAGAATGAGTGGGAGTGCGAGTGTGATTGTGAGTGCGACTGTGATTGCGACTGTGAGTGCGAGTGCGAGTGTGATTGCGAGTGCGAGTTTGAGTGCGAGTGCGAGTGCGTGAGTGCGAGTGTGAGTGCGAGTGAGTACGAGTGTGAGTGCGAGTGTGAGTGCGAGTGTGAGTTCAATTGTGAGTGCGAGTGCGAGTGTGATTGCCAGTGTGAGTGCGAGCGCGTGTGCGAGTGTGAGTGTGAGTGGGAATGTCAGTGCGAGTGTGAGTGCGAGTGCGAGTGTGAGTGAGAGTGTGAGTGAGTACGAGTGCGAGTGTGATTGCGAGTGTGAGTGTGAGAGCGAGTTTGAGTGCGAGTGTGAGTGTCAGTGGGAATGTGAGT
The DNA here is from genome assembly GCF_905146905.1 of Nyctereutes procyonoides. NCBI lineage: Eukaryota > Metazoa > Chordata > Mammalia > Carnivora > Canidae > Nyctereutes > Nyctereutes procyonoides. The sequence goes on along the minus strand of NW_026575117.1, from coordinate 50,857 downwards.
GTGAGTGCGAGTGTGTGAGTAGGAGTGAGAGTGCCAGTGTGAGTGCGAGTGTGAGTGAGTGCGAGTGCGAGTGTGAGTGTGAGTGCCAGTGTGAGTGTGAGTGCGAATGTGAGTGTGAGTGCGAATGTGAGTGGGAGTGCGAGTGAGTTTCTGAGTTCGTGTGTGATTTCGAGTGCGAGTGTGAGTGCGAGTGCGAGTGTGAGTGCGATTGTGAGTGTGAGTGCGAGTGCGAGTGTGAGTGTCTGTGAGTGTGAGGGCAGGTTGAGTGTGAGTGCGAGTGCGTGAGTGTGAGTGCGAGTGAGTGAGTGCGAGTGTGAGTGCCAGTGAGTGCGAGTGTGAATGTGAGTGCGAGTGTGAGTGTGATTGCGAGTGAGTGCGAGTGTGAGTGTGAATGCGAGTGTGAGTGCGAGTGTGGGTGCGAGTGAGTGCGAGTGCGAGTGTGTGAGTGCCAGTGTGAGTGTGAGTGTGAGTGTGAGTGCGAATTTGAGTGCGAGTGCAAGTGCATGAGTGCGAGTGCGAGAGCGATTGAGTGCGAGTGTGAGTGTGTGAGTGCGAGTGTGCGTGGGAGTGTGAGTGCGAGTGTGAGCGTGAGTGCCAGTGCGAGTGTGAGTGGGAATGTGAGTGCGAGTGCGATTGTGAGTGTGAGTGCGAGTGTGAGTGCGAGTGTGAGTGCGAGTGAGTGGGAATGTGAGTGCGAGTGTGAGTGTGAGTGCGTGTGAGTACGAGTGTGAGTACGAGTGTGAGTGTGAGTGCGAGTGTGAGTGCGATTGTGAGTGGGAGTGTGAATGTGACTTTGAATGTGAGTGCGAGTGTGAGTGCGAGTGTGAGTGTGAGTGCGATAGTGAGTGTGAGTGCGAGTACGAGTGCGTGATTGCAAGTTTGAGTGCGAGTGCTTGTGAGAGGAGTGCGAGTGCGAGTGTGAGTCCGAGTGTGAGTGCGAGTGTTAGTGCGAGTGTGAGTTCGAGTGGGAATGTGAGTGCGAGTGTGTGAGTGCGAGTGCGAGTTCGAGTGCAATATTTTTTTATTTTTTTATTTTTTTTGTTTTTTTGTTTTTTTTGCTTTTTTGTTTTTTTTGTTTTTTTCTGTTTTTTTGCGATTGCGATATTGAGTGCGAGTTCGAGTGCGAGTGTGTGAGTGTGAGTTCGAGTGTGAGTGCGAGTGTGAGTGCGAGTGCGAGTGTGAGTGCGAGTGTCAGTGTGAGTGTGAGTGCGAGTGTGAGGGCGAGTGCGAGTGTGAGTGCGAGGGTGAGTGCGAGTGTGAGTGCGAATATGAGTGCGAGGGCGAGTGTGAGTGTGAGTGCAATGCTAGTGTTAGTGCGAGTGCGAGTTCGAGTGTGAGTGTGAGTGCGAGTGTGAATGCGAGTGTGAGTGTGAGTGCGAGTGTGAGTGCGAGTGTGAGTGCGAGTCTGAGTGCGAGTGTGAGTTTGAGTGCGAGTGTGAGTGCGAGTGCGAGCAAGAGTGCAAGCTTGATTATGAGTGCGAGTGCATGAGTTCGAGTGTGAGTGCGAGTGTGAGTGCGAGTGCGAGTGTGAGTGCGAGTGCGAGCAAGAGTGCAAGTTTGAGTTTGAGTGCAAGTGCGTGAGTTCGAGTGTGAGTGCGAGTGTGAGCGTGAGTGCCAGTGCGAGTGTGAGTGCGAATATGAGTGCGAGGGCGAGTGTGAGTGTGAGTGCAATGCTAGTGTTAGTGCGAGTGCGAGTTCGAGTGTGAGTGTGAGTGCGAGTGTGAGTGCGAGTGTGAGTGTGAGTGCGAGTCTGAGTGCGAGTGTGAGTTTGAGTGCGAGTGTGAGTGCGAGTGTGAGCGTGAGTGCCAGTGCGAGTGTGAGTGCGAATATGAGTGCGAGGGCGAGTGTGAGTGTGAGTGCAATACTAGTGTTAGTGCGAGTGCGAGTTCGAGTGTGAGTGTGAGTTCGAGTGTGAGTGTGAGTGCGAGTGTGAGTGCGAGTCTGAGTGCGAGTGTGAGTTTGAGTGCGAGTGTGAGTGCGAGTGCGAGCAAGAGTGCAAGCTTGATTATGAGTGCGAGTGCGTGAGTTCGAGTGTGAGTGCGAGTGTGTGAGTGCGAGTGTGAGTGCGAGTGTGATTGCGAGTGTGAGTGCGAGTGCGAGTTTGCGAATGTGAGTGCGAGTGTGAGTTTGAGTGTGAGTGCCTGTGCGAGTGTGAGGGTGAGTGCGAGTGCGAGCATGAGTGGGAGTGCGAGTGTGAATGCGAGGGCGAGTGTGAGTGCTAGTGAGAGTGTGAGTGCGAATTTGAGTGCGAGTGCGTGAGTGCGAGTGTGAGTGCGAGTGCGATTGTGAGTGTGAGTGCGAGGGTGAGTGCGAGTGTGTGATTGTGAGTGTGAGTGTGAGTGTGCGAGTGTGAATACGAGGGCGAGTGCGAGTGTGAGTGCGAGTGTGAGTGTGAGTGCGAGTTTGAGTGCGAGTGTGAGTGTGAGTGTGAGTGCGAGTGTTGGTGCGAGTGTGAGTGAGAGTGCGAGTGGGAGTGCAAGTGTGAGTGTGAGTGCGAGTGAGTGCGAGTGCGAGCAAGAGTGCAAGTTTGAGTGTGAGTTCGAGTGTGAGTGCCAGTGTGAGTGCGAGTGTGAGCGTGAGTGCGAGTGTGAGTGTGAGTGCGAGTGTGAGTGCGAGTGTGATTGGGAGTGCAATTTTTTTTATTTTTTTATTTGTTTTTTTTGTTTTTTGTTTTTTTTTGTTTTTTTTGTATTTTTTGGTTTTTTGCGAGTGCGATTTTGAGTGCGAGTGCTAGTTCGAGTGCGAGTGTGAAGGCGAGTGTGAGTGTGAGTGTGAGTGCGAGTGCCTGTGCGAGTGTGAGTGCGAGTGCGAGTGCGAGTGAGTGCGATTGTGACTGCGAGTGTGTTAGTGCGAGTGTGATTTCGAGTGGGAGTGCGAGTGTGAGTGCGAGCAACAGTGCAAGTTTGAGTGTGAGTTTGAGTGCGTGAGTTCGAGTGTGAGTGTGAGTGTGAGTGGGAGTGTGAGTGCGAGTGAGAGTGTGAGTTCGAGGGTGAGTCTGAGTGTGAATGTGAGTGCGAGTGTGAGTGCGAATGTGAGTGCGAGTGCAATTTTTTTATTTTTTTTGTTTTTTTTTGTTTGTTTTTGGTTTTTTGTTTTTTTTGTTTTTTTTGTTTTTTTGCGAGTGCGATTTGGAGTGCGAGTGTGAGTGCGAGTGTGAGTGCGAGTGTCTGTGCGAGTGTGAGGGTGAGTGCGAGTGCGAGCGTGAGTGCGAGTGAGAGTGTGAATGCGAGTGCGAGTGTGAGTGCGAGTTCGAGTGTGAGGGCAAGTGGGAGTTTGAGTGCGATTGCGAGTGCGTGAGTGAGTGCTAGTGCGAGTGTGAGTGCGAGTGCCAGTGTGAGTGCGAGTGTAAGTTTTAGTGTGAGTGAGAGTGCGGTTGTGTCAGTGCGAGTGTGAGTGTGAGTGCGAGGTGAGTGCGAGTGCAATTTTTTTTATTTTTTTATTTTTTTTGTTTTTTTTTTTTTGTTTTTTTTTTATCTTTTGCGAGTGCGATTTTGAGTGTGAGTGCGAGTGCGAGTGTGAATGTGAGTGCGAGTGTCTGTGCGAGTGTGAGGGTGAGTGCGAGTGATAGCGTGAGTGCGAGTGCGAGTGTGAATGCGAGTGCGAGTGTGAGTGCGAGTTCGAGTGTGAGTGCAAGTGGGAGTTTGAGTGCGATTGCGAGTGCGAGAGTGAGTGTGAGTGCTAGTGCGAGTGTGAGTGCGAGTGTGAGTGCGAGTGTGAGTGCGAGTGCAATTTATTTTATTTTTTTATTTTTTTGTTTTTTTGTTTTTTGTTTTTTTTTGTTTTTTTTTTTTTTTTGTTTTTTTGCGAGTGCGATTTTGATTGCGATGGCGAGTTCGAGTGCGAGTGTGAGGGTGAGTGTGAGTCCGAGTGTGAGTGCGAGTTGGAATGTGAGTGCGAGTGTGAGTGCGAGTGTGTGAGTGTGAGTCCGAGTGCGAGTGCTAGTGAGAGTGCGAGTGCGAGTGCGAGTGAGAGTGGGAGTGCGAGTGTGAGTGTGAGTGCGAGTGTGAGTGCGAGTGCTAGTTGGATTGCGAGTGTGAGTGCGAGTGTGAGTGGGAGTGCGAGTGTGAGTGCGAGTGTGAGAGTGTGAGTGCGAGGGTGAGTGTGACTGTGAGTGTGTGAGTGCGAGTGTGAGTGTGAGTGCGAGTGTGAGTGTGAGTGCGAGTGCGAGTGTGATTGAGAGTGTGAGTCGAGTTTCAGTGCGAGTGTCAGTGTGAGTGCGAGTGTGAGAGTGTGAGTGCGAGGGTGAGTGTGACTGTGTGTGTGTGAGTGCGAGTGTGAGTGTGAGAGTGAGTGCGAGTGTGAATGTGAGTGCGATTGTGAGAGCGAGTGTGAGTGTGAGTGCGAGTGTGAGTGTGAGTGTGAGTGCAAGTGTGAGTGTGAGTGTGAGTGCCAGTGTGAGTGCGAGTGTGAGTGCGAGTGCGAGTGTGAGTGTGAGTGCGAGCAAGAGTGCAAGTTTGAGTATGAGTGCGAGTGCGTGAGTTCGAGTGTGAGTGCGAGTGTGAGTGCGAGTGTGAGTGCGAGTGCGAATACGAGGGCGAGTGCGAGTGTGAGTGCAAGTGCTAGTGTGAGTGAGTGCGAGTTCGAGTGTGAGTGTGAGTGCGAGTGTGAGTGCGAGTGTGATTGCGAGTGCGAGTGCGAGTTCGAGAGTGAGTGCGAGTGTGAGTGCGAGTGCGAGTGAGTACGAGTGTGAGTGCGAGTGTGAGTGCAAGTGTGAGTTCAATCGTGAGTGCGAGTGCGAGTGTGAGTGCCAGTGTGAGTGCGAGCGCGTGTGCGAGTGTGAGTGTGAGTGGGAATGTGAGTGCGAGTGTGAGTGCGAGTAAGTGTGAGTGCGAGTGTGAGTGCGAGTGCGAGTGTGTCAGTACGAGTGCGAATGTGATTGCGAGTGTGAGTGTGAGAGCGAATGTGAGTGCGATTGTGAGTGCGAGTGTCAGTGGGAATGTGAGTGCGAGTGTGAGTGTGTGAGTGGGAGTGAGAGCGCGAGTGTGAGTGCGAGTGTGAGTGAGTGCGAGTGCGAGTGTGAGTGCCAGTGTGAGTGTGAGTGCGAGTGCGAATGTGAGTGGGAGTGCGAGTGAGTTTCTGAGTTCGAGTGTGATTTCGAGTGCGTGTGAGTGCGAGTGTGAGTGTGAGTGCGAGTGCGAGTGTGAGTGCGAGTGTGAGTGTGAGTGCGAGTGCGAGTGTGAGTTTGTGTATGAGTGTGAGGGCAGGTTGAGTGTGAGTGCGAGTGTGAGTGTGAGAGCGAGTGAGTGAGTGCGAGTGTGAGTGCCAGTGAGTGTGAGTGTGAGTGCGAGTTGAGTGTGAGTGCGAGTGAGTGCGAGTGTGAGTGCGAGTGTGAGTGAGTGCGAGTGTGGGTGCGAGTGTGAGTGCGAGTGCGAGTGTGAGTGTGAGTGTGAGTGGGAGTGTGAGTGCGTGTGCGAGTGAGAGTCAGTGTGAGTGCCAGTGTGAGTGCGAGTGCGAGCAAGAGTGCAAGTTTGAGTGAGAGCGCGAGTGCGTGAGTGCGAGTGTGAGTGCGAGTGTGAGTGCGAGTGTGAGTGCGAGTGTGAGTGCGAGTGTGAGTGTGAGTGCGAGTGTGAGTGCTAGTGCGAGTGGGAGTGCGAGTGTGAGTGCGAGCAAGAGTGCAAGTTTGAGTGTGAGTTTGAGTGCGTGAGTTCGAGTGTGAGTGCGAGTGTGAGTGCGAGTGTTAGTGCGAGTGTGAGTGTGAGTGAGTGTGTGTGTGAGTGCGAGTGTGAGTGCGAGTGTGAGTGCAATTTGTTTATTTTTTTTGTTTTTTTTTGTATTTTGATTTTTTTGTTTTTTTTGTTTTTGTTTTTTGCGAGTGCGATTTTGAGTGCGAGTGCGAGTGCGAGTGTAATGTTTTTATTTTTTTATTTTTTTTGTTTTTTTGTTTTTTTTGCTTTTTTTTGTTTTTTTTGTTTTTTTTTGTTTTTTTGCGAGTGCGATATTGAGTGCGAGTGCGAGTTCGAGTGCGAATGTGAGTGTAAGTGTGAGTTCGAGTGTGAGTGCGAGTGTGAGTCCGAGTGTGAGTGTGAGTGCGAGTGTGAGTGAGAGTGCGTGAGTTCGAATGTGAGTGCGAGTGTGAGTGCGAGTGCGAATGTGAGTGCGAGTGTGAGTGTGAGTGCGAGTGTGATTGCGAGTGCGAGTGTGAGTGCGAGTGTGAGTGCGAGTGCGAGTGTGAGTGCGAGTGCGTGAATGCAAGTGTGAGTTCGAGTGCGAGTGAGTGCGAGTGTGAGTGCGAGTGCGAGTGTGAATGCGAGTGTGAGTGCGAGTGTGAGTGTGAGTGGGAATGTGAGAGCGAGTGTGAGTGCGAATGTGACTGCGAGTGTGAGTGTGAGTGCGAGTGTGAGTGCGAGTGCGAGTTTGAGTGTGAGTTCGAGTTCGAGTGTGAGTGTGAATGCGAGCACGAGTGTGAGTGCGAGTGCGAGCATGACTGCTAGTGAGGGTTCGAGTTCGAGTGTGAGTGCGAATGTGAGTGGGAGTGCGCGTGAGAGTCTGAGTGCGAGTGCGAGTTCGAGTGAGAGTGTGAGTGCGATTGCGAGTGAGAGTGCGTGTGCGAGTGAGTAAGAGTGAGAGTGTGAGTGCGAGTGTGTGAGTGTGAGTGCGAGTGTGAGTGTGTGTGAGTGCGAGTGCAGGTTGAGTGTGAGTGCGAGTGCGTGAGTGTGAGTGCGAGTGAGTGAGTGCGAGTGTGAGTGTCAATGCGAGTGCGAGTGTGAGTGTGAGTGGAAATGTGAGTGCGAGTGTGAGTGTGAGTGTGAGTGCGAGTGTGTGAGTGGAAATGTGAGTGCGAGGGATCGCTGGGTGGCGCAGCGGTTTGGCGCCTGCCTTTGGCCCAGGGCGCCATCCTGGAGACCCGGGATCGAATCCCACATCGGGCTACCGGTGCGTGGAGCCTGCTTCTCCCTCTGCCTGTGTCTCTGCCTCTCTCTCTCTCTCTCTCTCTCTCTCTGTGACTATCATAAATACATAAAAATTAAAAAATTAAAAAAAAGAAATGTGAGTGTGAGTGCGAGTGGGAGTGCGAGTGCGAGTGCTAGTCTGAGTGCAAGTGTGAGTGCGTGTGTGTTGTGAGTGCGAGTATGAGTGCGAGTGCGAGAGTGCGAGTGTGAGTGCAAGTGCGAGTGAGGGCGATTGTGAGTGCGAATGTGAGTGCGAGTGTGAGTGTGAGTGCGAGAGTGAGTGCGAGTCTGATTGCGAGTGCGAGTGTGAGTGCGAGTGTGAGTGCGAGTGCGAGTGTGAGTGCGAGTGCGTGAGTGCGAGTGTGAGTGCGAGTGCGAGTGCGAGTGCGAGTGCGAGTGTTAGTTCAATTGTGAGTGCGAGTGCGAGTGTGAGTGGGAATGTGAGTGCGAGTGTGAGTGCGAGTGCGAGTGCGACTGCGAAAGCGAATGTGAATGTGAGTGCGAGTGTGAGTGCGAGTGCGAGTGTGAGTGTGAGTGAGAGCTTGAGTGCGAGTGTGAGTGCGTGAGTGCGTGTGTGAGTACGACTGAGTGCGAGGGTGAGTGCGAGTGTGAGTGCGAGCGTGAGTGTGAGTTCGAGTGTGAGTGCGAGTGCGATTGTGAGTGGGAGTGCGAGTGGGAGTGTGAGTGCGAGTTGAGTGTGTGAGTGCGAGTGTGAGTGTGAGTGTTAGTGCGAGTGTGAGTGTGTGAGTGCGAGTGTGAGTGTGTGAGTGCGAGTGTGAGTGTGAGTGTGAGTGCGAGAGTGAGTGTGATTGCGAGTGTGATTGCGAGTGTGAGTGGGAGTGCGAGTGCGAGTGTGAGTGTGAGTGCGAGTGTGAGTGCGAGTGTGAGGGTGATTGCGAGTGTGAGTGCGAGTGTGAGTGTGAGTGCGAGTGTGAGTGCGAATGAGTGGGAGTGCGAGTGCGAGCGTGAGTGTGAGTCGGAATGAGTGGGAGTGCGAGTGTGAGTGTGAGTGCGAGTGTGATTGCGAGTGTGAGTGTGAGTGCGAGTGTGAGTGCGAGTGTGAGTGTGAGTGCGAGTGCGAGTGCGAGTGCGAGTGTGAGTGCGATTGCGAGTGTGAGTGCGAGTGCGAGTGTGTGTATGAGTGTGAGGGCAGGTTGAGTGTGAGTGCGAGTGTGAGTGTGAGAGCGAGTGAGTGAGTGCGAGTGTGAGTGCCAGTGAGTGTGAGTGTGAGTGTGAGTGCGAGTGTGTGAGTGCGAGTGAGTGCGAGTGTGAGTGCGAGTGTGAGTGTGAGTGCGAGTGTGGGTGCGAGTGTGAGTGCGAGTGCGAGTGTGAGTGTGAGTGCGTGAGTGTGAGTGCGAGTGTGAGTCGGAATGTGAGTGCGAATGTGAGTGCGATTGTGAGTGTGAATGCGAGTGTGAGTGTGAGTGCGAGTGTGAGTGCAAGTGTGAGTGTGTGAGTGTGAGAGTGAGTGTGATTGCGAGTGTGAGTGTGAATGAGAGTGTGAGTGCGAGTGTGAATGAGAATGAGTGGGAGTGCGAGTGCGAGCGTGAGTGTGAGTGTGAGTGGGAATGAAAGGGGGAGTGCGAGTGTGAGTGTGAGTGCAAATGTGAGTATGAGTGTGAGTGCGATTGTGAGTGTGAGCGCGAGAATGAGTGTGAGTGTGAGGGCGGGTGTGAGTGCGAGTGTGAGTGGGAGTGCAAATGTGAGTATGAGTGTGAGTGCGATTGTGACTGTGAGTGCGAGTGCGAGTGTGAGTGCGAGTGTGAGTGGGAGTGCAAGTGCAAGTGTGAGTGTGAGTGCGAGTGTGTTGCGAGTGTGAATGCGAGTGTGAGTGCGAGTGTGAATGCGAATGAGTGGGAGTGCGAGTGCGAGCGTGAGTGTGAGTGTGAGTGGGAATGAAAGGGGGAGTGCGAGTGTGAGTGTGAGTGTGAGTGCGAGTGTGAGTGCGAATGCGTATACGAGCTTGAGTGCGAGTGCGAGTGCGTGAGTGTGAGTGCGAGTGTGATTTCAATTGTGAGTGTGAGTGCGAGTGTGACTGCGAGTGTGAGTGCGAATGTGAGTGGGAGTGCGAGTGCGAGCGTGAGTGCGAGTGTGAGTGGCAATGAGTGGGAGTGCGAGTGCGAGCGTGAGTGCGAGTGTGAGTGAGAATGAGTGGGAGTGCGAGTGTGATTGTGAGTGCGACTGTGATTGCGACTGTGAGTGCGAGTGCGAGTGTGATTGCGAGTGCGAGTTTGAGTGCGAGTGCGAGTGCGTGAGTGCGAGTGTGAGTGCGAGTGAGTACGAGTGTGAGTGCGAGTGTGAGTGCGAGTGTGAGTTCAATTGTGAGTGCGAGTGCGAGTGTGATTGCCAGTGTGAGTGCGAGCGCGTGTGCGAGTGTGAGTGTGAGTGGGAATGTCAGTGCGAGTGTGAGTGCGAGTGCGAGTGTGAGTGAGAGTGTGAGTGAGTACGAGTGCGAGTGTGATTGCGAGTGTGAGTGTGAGAGCGAGTTTGAGTGCGAGTGTGAGTGTCAGTGGGAATGTGAGTGTGAGTGCGAGTGTGTGAGTAGGAGTGAGAGTGCCAGTGTGAGTGCGAGTGTGAGTGAGTGCGAGTGCGAGTGTGAGTGTGAGTGCCAGTGTGAGTGTGAGTGCGAATGTGAGTGTGAGTGCGAATGTGAGTGGGAGTGCGAGTGAGTTTCTGAGTTCGTGTGTGATTTCGAGTGCGAGTGTGAGTGCGAGTGCGAGTGTGAGTGCGATTGTGAGTGTGAGTGCGAGTGCGAGTGTGAGTGTCTGTGAGTGTGAGGGCAGGTTGAGTGTGAGTGCGAGTGCGTGAGTGTGAGTGCGAGTGAGTGAGTGCGAGTGTGAGTGCCAGTGAGTGCGAGTGTGAATGTGAGTGCGAGTGTGAGTGTGATTGCGAGTGAGTGCGAGTGTGAGTGTGAATGCGAGTGTGAGTGCGAGTGTGGGTGCGAGTGAGTGCGAGTGCGAGTGTGTGAGTGCCAGTGTGAGTGTGAGTGTGAGTGTGAGTGCGAATTTGAGTGCGAGTGCAAGTGCATGAGTGCGAGTGCGAGAGCGATTGAGTGCGAGTGTGAGTGTGTGAGTGCGAGTGTGCGTGGGAGTGTGAGTGCGAGTGTGAGCGTGAGTGCCAGTGCGAGTGTGAGTGGGAATGTGAGTGCGAGTGCGATTGTGAGTGTGAGTGCGAGTGTGAGTGCGAGTGTGAGTGCGAGTGAGTGGGAATGTGAGTGCGAGTGTGAGTGTGAGTGCGTGTGAGTACGAGTGTGAGTACGAGTGTGAGTGTGAGTGCGAGTGTGAGTGCGATTGTGAGTGGGAGTGTGAATGTGACTTTGAATGTGAGTGCGAGTGTGAGTGCGAGTGTGAGTGTGAGTGCGATAGTGAGTGTGAGTGCGAGTACGAGTGCGTGATTGCAAGTTTGAGTGCGAGTGCTTGTGAGAGGAGTGCGAGTGCGAGTGTGAGTCCGAGTGTGAGTGCGAGTGTTAGTGCGAGTGTGAGTTCGAGTGGGAATGTGAGTGCGAGTGTGTGAGTGCGAGTGCGAGTTCGAGTGCAATATTTTTTTATTTTTTTATTTTTTTTGTTTTTTTGTTTTTTTTGCTTTTTTGTTTTTTTTGTTTTTTTCTGTTTTTTTGCGATTGCGATATTGAGTGCGAGTTCGAGTGCGAGTGTGTGAGTGTGAGTTCGAGTGTGAGTGCGAGTGTGAGTGCGAGTGCGAGTGTGAGTGCGAGTGTCAGTGTGAGTGTGAGTGCGAGTGTGAGGGCGAGTGCGAGTGTGAGTGCGAGGGTGAGTGCGAGTGTGAGTGCGAATATGAGTGCGAGGGCGAGTGTGAGTGTGAGTGCAATGCTAGTGTTAGTGCGAGTGCGAGTTCGAGTGTGAGTGTGAGTGCGAGTGTGAATGCGAGTGTGAGTGTGAGTGCGAGTGTGAGTGCGAGTGTGAGTGCGAGTCTGAGTGCGAGTGTGAGTTTGAGTGCGAGTGTGAGTGCGAGTGCGAGCAAGAGTGCAAGCTTGATTATGAGTGCGAGTGCATGAGTTCGAGTGTGAGTGCGAGTGTGAGTGCGAGTGCGAGTGTGAGTGCGAGTGCGAGCAAGAGTGCAAGTTTGAGTTTGAGTGCAAGTGCGTGAGTTCGAGTGTGAGTGCGAGTGTGAGCGTGAGTGCCAGTGCGAGTGTGAGTGCGAATATGAGTGCGAGGGCGAGTGTGAGTGTGAGTGCAATGCTAGTGTTAGTGCGAGTGCGAGTTCGAGTGTGAGTGTGAGTGCGAGTGTGAGTGCGAGTGTGAGTGTGAGTGCGAGTCTGAGTGCGAGTGTGAGTTTGAGTGCGAGTGTGAGTGCGAGTGTGAGCGTGAGTGCCAGTGCGAGTGTGAGTGCGAATATGAGTGCGAGGGCGAGTGTGAGTGTGAGTGCAATACTAGTGTTAGTGCGAGTGCGAGTTCGAGTGTGAGTGTGAGTTCGAGTGTGAGTGTGAGTGCGAGTGTGAGTGCGAGTCTGAGTGCGAGTGTGAGTTTGAGTGCGAGTGTGAGTGCGAGTGCGAGCAAGAGTGCAAGCTTGATTATGAGTGCGAGTGCGTGAGTTCGAGTGTGAGTGCGAGTGTGTGAGTGCGAGTGTGAGTGCGAGTGTGATTGCGAGTGTGAGTGCGAGTGCGAGTTTGCGAATGTGAGTGCGAGTGTGAGTTTGAGTGTGAGTGCCTGTGCGAGTGTGAGGGTGAGTGCGAGTGCGAGCATGAGTGGGAGTGCGAGTGTGAATGCGAGGGCGAGTGTGAGTGCTAGTGAGAGTGTGAGTGCGAATTTGAGTGCGAGTGCGTGAGTGCGAGTGTGAGTGCGAGTGCGATTGTGAGTGTGAGTGCGAGGGTGAGTGCGAGTGTGTGATTGTGAGTGTGAGTGTGAGTGTGCGAGTGTGAATACGAGGGCGAGTGCGAGTGTGAGTGCGAGTGTGAGTGTGAGTGCGAGTTTGAGTGCGAGTGTGAGTGTGAGTGTGAGTGCGAGTGTTGGTGCGAGTGTGAGTGAGAGTGCGAGTGGGAGTGCAAGTGTGAGTGTGAGTGCGAGTGAGTGCGAGTGCGAGCAAGAGTGCAAGTTTGAGTGTGAGTTCGAGTGTGAGTGCCAGTGTGAGTGCGAGTGTGAGCGTGAGTGCGAGTGTGAGTGTGAGTGCGAGTGTGAGTGCGAGTGTGATTGGGAGTGCAATTTTTTTTATTTTTTTTGTTTTTTTTGTTTTTTGTTTTTTTTTGTTTTTTTTGTATTTTTTGGTTTTTTGCGAGTGCGATTTTGAGTGCGAGTGCTAGTTCGAGTGCGAGTGTGAAGGCGAGTGTGAGTGTGAGTGTGAGTGCGAGTGCCTGTGCGAGTGTGAGTGCGAGTGCGAGTGCGAGTGAGTGCGATTGTGACTGCGAGTGTGTTAGTGCGAGTGTGATTTCGAGTGGGAGTGCGAGTGTGAGTGCGAGCAACAGTGCAAGTTTGAGTGTGAGTTTGAGTGCGTGAGTTCGAGTGTGAGTGTGAGTGTGAGTGGGAGTGTGAGTGCGAGTGAGAGTGTGAGTTCGAGGGTGAGTCTGAGTGTGAATGTGAGTGCGAGTGTGAGTGCGAATGTGAGTGCGAGTGCAATTTTTTTATTTTTTTTGTTTTTTTTTGTTTGTTTTTGGTTTTTTGTTTTTTTTTGTTTTTTTTGTTTTTTTGCGAGTGCGATTTGGAGTGCGAGTGTGAGTGCGAGTGTGAGTGCGAGTGTCTGTGCGAGTGTGAGGGTGAGTGCGAGTGCGAGCGTGAGTGCGAGTGAGAGTGTGAATGCGAGTGCGAGTGTGAGTGCGAGTTCGAGTGTGAGGGCAAGTGGGAGTTTGAGTGCGATTGCGAGTGCGTGAGTGAGTGCTAGTGCGAGTGTGAGTGCGAGTGCCAGTGTGAGTGCGAGTGTAAGTTTTAGTGTGAGTGAGAGTGCGGTTGTGTCAGTGCGAGTGTGAGTGTGAGTGCGAGGTGAGTGCGAGTGCAATTTTTTTTATTTTTTTATTTTTTTTGTTTTTTTTTTTTTTTGTTTTTTTTTATCTTTTGCGAGTGCGATTTTGAGTGTGAGTGCGAGTGCGAGTGTGAATGTGAGTGCGAGTGTCTGTGCGAGTGTGAGGGTGAGTGCGAGTGATAGCGTGAGTGCGAGTGCGAGTGTGAATGCGAGTGCGAGTGTGAGTGCGAGTTCGAGTGTGAGTGCAAGTGGGAGTTTGAGTGCGATTGCGAGTGCGAGAGTGAGTGTGAGTGCTAGTGCGAGTGTGAGTGCGAGTGTGAGTGCGAGTGTGAGTGCGAGTGCAATTTATTTTATTTTTTTATTTTTTTGTTTTTTTGTTTTTTGTTTTTTTTTGTTTTTTTTTTTTTTTGTTTTTTTGCGAGTGCGATTTTGATTGCGATGGCGAGTTCGAGTGCGAGTGTGAGGGTGAGTGTGAGTCCGAGTGTGAGTGCGAGTTGGAATGTGAGTGCGAGTGTGAGTGCGAGTGTGTGAGTGTGAGTCCGAGTGCGAGTGCTAGTGAGAGTGCGAGTGCGAGTGCGAGTGAGAGTGGGAGTGCGAGTGTGAGTGTGAGTGCGAGTGTGAGTGCGAGTGCTAGTTGGATTGCGAGTGTGAGTGCGAGTGTGAGTGGGAGTGCGAGTGTGAGTGCGAGTGTGAGAGTGTGAGTGCGAGGGTGAGTGTGACTGTGAGTGTGTGAGTGCGAGTGTGAGTGTGAGTGCGAGTGTGAGTGTGAGTGCGAGTGCGAGTGTGATTGAGAGTGTGAGTCGAGTTTCAGTGCGAGTGTCAGTGTGAGTGCGAGTGTGAGAGTGTGAGTGCGAGGGTGAGTGTGACTGTGTGTGTGTGAGTGCGAGTGTGAGTGTGAGAGTGAGTGCGAGTGTGAATGTGAGTGCGATTGTGAGAGCGAGTGTGAGTGTGAGTGCGAGTGTGAGTGTGAGTGTGAGTGCAAGTGTGAGTGTGAGTGTGAGTGCCAGTGTGAGTGCGAGTGTGAGTGCGAGTGCGAGTGTGAGTGTGAGTGCGAGCAAGAGTGCAAGTTTGAGTATGAGTGCGAGTGCGTGAGTTCGAGTGTGAGTGCGAGTGTGAGTGCGAGTGTGAGTGCGAGTGCGAATACGAGGGCGAGTGCGAGTGTGAGTGCAAGTGCTAGTGTGAGTGAGTGCGAGTTCGAGTGTGAGTGTGAGTGTGAGTGCGAGTGTGAGTGCGAGTGTGATTGCGAGTGCGAGTGCGAGTTCGAGAGTGAGTGCGAGTGTGAGTGCGAGTGCGAGTGAGTACGAGTGTGAGTGCGAGTGTGAGTGCAAGTGTGAGTTCAATCGTGAGTGCGAGTGCGAGTGTGAGTGCCAGTGTGAGTGCGAGCGCGTGTGCGAGTGTGAGTGTGAGTGGGAATGTGAGTGCGAGTGTGAGTGCGAGTAAGTGTGAGTGCGAGTGTGAGTGCGAGTGCGAGTGTGTCAGTACGAGTGCGAATGTGATTGCGAGTGTGAGTGTGAGAGCGAATGTGAGTGCGATTGTGAGTGCGAGTGTCAGTGGGAATGTGAGTGCGAGTGTGAGTGTGTGAGTGGGAGTGAGAGCGCGAGTGTGAGTGCGAGTGTGAGTGAGTGCGAGTGCGAGTGTGAGTGCCAGTGTGAGTGTGAGTGCGAGTGCGAATGTGAGTGGGAGTGCGAGTGAGTTTCTGAGTTCGAGTGTGATTTCGAGTGCGTGTGAGTGCGAGTGTGAGTGTGAGTGCGAGTGCGAGTGTGAGTGCGAGTGTGAGTGTGAGTGCGAGTGCGAGTGTGAGTGCGAGTGTGAGTGTGAGTGCGAGTGCGAGTGTGAGTTTGTGTATGAGTGTGAGGGCAGGTTGAGTGTGAGTGCGAGTGTGAGTGTGAGAGCGAGTGAGTGAGTGCGAGTGTGAGTGCCAGTGAGTGTGAGTGTGAGTGCGAGTTGAGTGTGAGTGCGAGTGAGTGCGAGTGTGAGTGCGAGTGTGAGTGAGTGCGAGTGTGGGTGCGAGTGTGAGTGCGAGTGCGAGTGTGAGTGTGAGTGTGAGTGGGAGTGTGAGTGCGTGTGCGAGTGAGAGTCAGTGTGAGTGCCAGTGTGAGTGCGAGTGCGAGCAAGAGTGCAAGTTTGAGTGAGAGCGCGAGTGCGTGAGTGCGAGTGTGAGTGCGAGTGTGAGTGCGAGTGTGAGTGCGAGTGTGAGTGCGAGTGTGAGTGTGAGTGCGAGTGTGAGTGCTAGTGCGAGTGGGAGTGCGAGTGTGAGTGCGAGCAAGAGTGCAAGTTTGAGTGTGAGTTTGAGTGCGTGAGTTCGAGTGTGAGTGCGAGTGTGAGTGCGAGTGTTAGTGCGAGTGTGAGTGTGAGTGAGTGTGTGTGTGAGTGCGAGTGTGAGTGCGAGTGTGAGTGCAATTTGTTTATTTTTTTTGTTTTTTTTTGTATTTTGATTTTTTTGTTTTTTTTGTTTTTGTTTTTTGCGAGTGCGATTTTGAGTGCGAGTGCGAGTGCGAGTGTAATGTTTTTATTTTTTTATTTTTTTTGTTTTTTTGTTTTTTTTGCTTTTTTTTGTTTTTTTTGTTTTTTTTTGTTTTTTTGCGAGTGCGATATTGAGTGCGAGTGCGAGTTCGAGTGCGAATGTGAGTGTAAGTGTGAGTTCGAGTGTGAGTGCGAGTGTGAGTCCGAGTGTGAGTGTGAGTGCGAGTGTGAGTGAGAGTGCGTGAGTTCGAATGTGAGTGCGAGTGTGAGTGCGAGTGCGAATGTGAGTGCGAGTGTGAGTGTGAGTGCGAGTGTGATTGCGAGTGCGAGTGTGAGTGCGAGTGTGAGTGCGAGTGCGAGTGTGAGTGCGAGTGCGTGAATGCAAGTGTGAGTTCGAGTGCGAGTGAGTGCGAGTGTGAGTGCGAGTGCGAGTGTGAATGCGAGTGTGAGTGCGAGTGTGAGTGTGAGTGGGAATGTGAGAGCGAGTGTGAGTGCGAATGTGACTGCGAGTGTGAGTGCGAGTGTGAGTGCGAGTGCGAGTTTGAGTGTGAGTTCGAGTTCGAGTGTGAGTGTGAATGCGAGCACGAGTGTGAGTGCGAGTGCGAGCATGACTGCTAGTGAGGGTTCGAGTTCGAGTGTGAGTGCGAATGTGAGTGGGAGTGCGCGTGAGAGTCTGAGTGCGAGTGCGAGTTCGAGTGAGAGTGTGAGTGCGATTGCGAGTGAGAGTGCGTGTGCGAGTGAGTAAGAGTGAGAGTGTGAGTGCGAGTGTGTGAGTGTGAGTGCGAGTGTGAGTGTGTGTGAGTGCGAGTGCAGGT
Source organism: Nyctereutes procyonoides (assembly GCF_905146905.1). Lineage (NCBI taxonomy): Eukaryota > Metazoa > Chordata > Mammalia > Carnivora > Canidae > Nyctereutes > Nyctereutes procyonoides. The sequence continues at coordinate 34,782 of NW_026575117.1, read as the reverse complement.
TGAGTGTGAGTGCGAGTGCGTGAGTGTGAGTGCGAGTGAGTGAGTGCGAGTGTGAGTGTCAATGCGAGTGCGAGTGTGAGTGTGAGTGGAAATGTGAGTGCGAGTGTGAGTGTGAGTGTGAGTGCGAGTGTGTGAGTGGAAATGTGAGTGCGAGGGATCGCTGGGTGGCGCAGCGGTTTGGCGCCTGCCTTTGGCCCAGGGCGCCATCCTGGAGACCCGGGATCGAATCCCACATCGGGCTACCGGTGCGTGGAGCCTGCTTCTCCCTCTGCCTGTGTCTCTGCCTCTCTCTCTCTCTCTCTCTCTCTCTCTCTGTGACTATCATAAATACATAAAAATTAAAAAATTAAAAAAAAGAAATGTGAGTGTGAGTGCGAGTGGGAGTGCGAGTGCGAGTGCTAGTCTGAGTGCAAGTGTGAGTGCGTGTGTGTTGTGAGTGCGAGTATGAGTGCGAGTGCGAGAGTGCGAGTGTGAGTGCAAGTGCGAGTGAGGGCGATTGTGAGTGCGAATGTGAGTGCGAGTGTGAGTGTGAGTGCGAGAGTGAGTGCGAGTCTGATTGCGAGTGCGAGTGTGAGTGCGAGTGTGAGTGCGAGTGCGAGTGTGAGTGCGAGTGCGTGAGTGCGAGTGTGAGTGCGAGTGCGAGTGCGAGTGCGAGTGCGAGTGTTAGTTCAATTGTGAGTGCGAGTGCGAGTGTGAGTGGGAATGTGAGTGCGAGTGTGAGTGCGAGTGCGAGTGCGACTGCGAAAGCGAATGTGAATGTGAGTGCGAGTGTGAGTGCGAGTGCGAGTGTGAGTGTGAGTGAGAGCTTGAGTGCGAGTGTGAGTGCGTGAGTGCGTGTGTGAGTACGACTGAGTGCGAGGGTGAGTGCGAGTGTGAGTGCGAGCGTGAGTGTGAGTTCGAGTGTGAGTGCGAGTGCGATTGTGAGTGGGAGTGCGAGTGGGAGTGTGAGTGCGAGTTGAGTGTGTGAGTGCGAGTGTGAGTGTGAGTGTTAGTGCGAGTGTGAGTGTGTGAGTGCGAGTGTGAGTGTGTGAGTGCGAGTGTGAGTGTGAGTGTGAGTGCGAGAGTGAGTGTGATTGCGAGTGTGATTGCGAGTGTGAGTGGGAGTGCGAGTGCGAGTGTGAGTGTGAGTGCGAGTGTGAGTGCGAGTGTGAGGGTGATTGCGAGTGTGAGTGCGAGTGTGAGTGTGAGTGCGAGTGTGAGTGCGAATGAGTGGGAGTGCGAGTGCGAGCGTGAGTGTGAGTCGGAATGAGTGGGAGTGCGAGTGTGAGTGTGAGTGCGAGTGTGATTGCGAGTGTGAGTGTGAGTGCGAGTGTGAGTGCGAGTGTGAGTGTGAGTGCGAGTGCGAGTGCGAGTGCGAGTGTGAGTGCGATTGCGAGTGTGAGTGCGAGTGCGAGTGTGTGTATGAGTGTGAGGGCAGGTTGAGTGTGAGTGCGAGTGTGAGTGTGAGAGCGAGTGAGTGAGTGCGAGTGTGAGTGCCAGTGAGTGTGAGTGTGAGTGTGAGTGCGAGTGTGTGAGTGCGAGTGAGTGCGAGTGTGAGTGTGAGTGCGAGTGTGAGTGTGAGTGCGAGTGTGGGTGCGAGTGTGAGTGCGAGTGCGAGTGTGAGTGTGAGTGCCAGTGTGAGTGTGAGTGCGAGTGTGAGTGTGAGCGCGAGTGTGAGGGTGAGTGTGAGTGGGAATGTGAGTGCGAGTGCGAGTGTGGGTGCGAGTGTGAGTGCGAGTGCGAGTGTGAGTGTGAGTGCCAGTGTGAGTGTGAGTGCGAGTGTAAGTGTGAGTGCGAGTGTGAGTGTGAGTACGAGTGCGAGTGTGATTGCGAGTGTGAGTGTGAGAACGAGTGTGAGTGCGAGTGTGAGTGCGAGTGTCAGTGGGAATGTGAGTGCGAGTGTGAGTGCGAGTGTGTGAGTGGGAGTGAGAGCGCGAGTGTGAGTGCGAGTGAGTGCGAGTGCGATTGCGAGTGTGAGTGCCAGTGTGAGTGTGAGTGCGAGTGCGAATGTGAGTGGGAGTGCGAATGTGAGTGGGAGTGAGAGTGAGTTTCTGAGTGCGAGTGTGATTTCGAGTGCGAGTGTGAGTGCGAGTGTGAGTGCGAGTGTGAGTGTGAGTGCGAGTGCGAGTGTGAGTGTGTGTGTGAGTGTGAGGGCAGGTTGAGTGTGAGTGCGAGTGCGTAAGTGTGAGTGCGAGTGAGTGCGAGTGTGAGTGCCAGTGAGTGCGAGTGTGAGTGTGAGTGCGAGTGTGAGTGTGAGTGCAAGTGAGTGCGAGTGTGAGTGTGAGTGCGAGTGTGAGTGTGAGTGCGAGTGTGGGTGCGAGTGTGAGTGCGAGTGCGAGTGTGAGTGTGAGTGCCAGTGTGAGTGTGAGTGCGAGTGCGAGTGTGATTGAGAGTGTGAGTCGAGTTTCAGTGCGAGTGTCAGTGTGAGTGCCAGTGTGAGAGTGTGAGTGCGAGGGTGAGTGTGACTGTGAGTGTGTGAGTGCGAATGTGAGTGTGAGTGCGAGTGTGAGTGTGAGAGTGAGTGCGAGTGTGAATGTGAGTGTGAGTGCGATTGTGAGAGCGAGTGTGAGTGCGAGTGTGAGTGCGAGTGTGAGTGGGAGTGGGAATGTGAGTGCGACTGTGAGTGCGAGTGTGAGTGCGAGTGTGAGTGCGAATGAGTGGGAGTGCGAGTGCGAGCGTGAGTGTGAGTGGGAATGAGAGTGGGAGTGCGAGTGTGAGTGTGAGTGTGTTTGCGAGTGTGAGTGTGAGTGCGAGTGTGAGTGCGAGTGTGAGTGCGAGTGTGATTGCGAGTTCGAGAGCGAGTGCGAGTGCGTGAGTGCGAGTGTGAGTGCGAGTGCGAGTGTGAGTGCGAGTGCAAGTGTGAGTTCAATCGTGAGTGCGAGTGCGAGTGCGAGTGTGAGTGCCAGTGTGAGTGCGAGTGCGTGTGCGAGTGTGAGTGTGAGTGGGAATGTGAGTGCGAGTGTGAGTGCGAGTGTGTGAGTGCGAGTGTGAGTGCGAGTGCGAGTGTGAGTGAGTACGAGTGCGAGTGTGATTGCAAGTGCGAGTGCGAGTTCGAGAGTGAGTGCGAGTGCGTGAGTGCGAGTGTGAGTGCGAGTGCGAGTGAGTACGAGTGTGAGTGCGAGTGCGAGTGCAAGTGTGAGTTCAATCGTGAGTGCGAGTGTGAGTGCCAGTGTGAGTGCGAGCGCGTGTGCGAGTGTGAGTGTGAGTGGGAATGTGAGTGCGAGTGTGAGTGCGAGTGTAAGTGTGAGTGCGAGTGTGAGTGCCAGTGAGTGCGAGTGTGAGTGTGAGTGCGAGTGTGAGTGTGAGTGCGAGTGAGTGCGAGTGTGAGTGCGAGTGTGAGTGTGAGTGCGAGTGTGGGTGCGAGTGTGAGTGCGAGTGCGAGTGTGAGTGTGAGTGCCAGTGTGAGTGTGAGTGCGAGTGTGAGTGTGAGTGCGAATTTGAGTGCGAGTGCGAGTGCATGAGTGCGAGAGCGAGTGAGTAGGAGTGCGAGTGTGATTGTGAGTGTGAGTGTGAGAGCGAGTGGAGTGCGAGTGTGAGTGCGAGTGTCAGTGGGAATATGAGGGCGAGTGTGAGTGCGAGTGTGTGAGTGAGAGTGAGATTGCGAGTGTGAGTGCGAGTGTGAGTGCGAGTGCGCGTGAGTGCCAGTGTGTGAGTCGAGTGCAAATGTGAGTGTGAGTGCGAATGTGAGTGGGAGTGCGAGTGAGTTTCTGAGTTCGAGTGTAATTTCGAGTGCGAGTGTGAGTGTGAGTGCGAGTGCGAGTGTGAGTGTGTGTGTGAGTGTGAGGGCAGGTTGAGTGTTAGTGCGAGTGCGTGAGTGTGAGTGCGAGTGAGTGAGTGCGAGTGTGAGTGCCAGTGAGTGCCAGTGTGAGTGTGAGTGCGAGTGTGAGTGCCAGTGAGTGCCAGTGTGAGTGTGAGTGCGAGTGTGAGTGTGAGTGCGAGTGAGTGCGAGTGTGAGTGTGAGTGCGAGTGTGAGTGCGAGTGTGAGTGCGAGTGCGAATGTGTGAGTGCCAGTGTGAGTGTGAGTGTGAGTGTGAGTGCGAGTGCGAGTGTGAGTGTGAGTGCGAGTTTGAGTGCGAGTGCGAGTGCGAGTGTGAGTTCAATTGTGAGTGCGAGTGCGAGTGTGAGTGGGAATGTGAGTGCGAGTGTGAGTGTGAGTGCGTGTGAGTACGAGTGTGAGTACGAGTGTGAGTGCGAGTGTGAGTGAGATTGGGAGTGGGAGTGTGAATGTGCCTGGGAATGTGAGTGCGAGTGTGAGTGCGAGTGTGAGTGTGAGTGCGAGTGTGAGTTGAGTGCGAGTGTGAGTGGGAATGTGAGTGCGAGTGTGAGTGCATGTGAGTGTGAATGTGAGTGCGTGTGTGAGTGTGAGTGCGTGTGTGAGAGTGAGTGCGAGTGTGAATGTGAGTGTGAGTACGAGTGCGAGTGCGAGTGTGAGTGCGATTGTGAGTGTGTGAGTGCGAGTTTGAATGTGAGTGCGAGTGCGAGTGTGAGTGCGAGTGTGTGCGAGAGTGAGTGTGAGTGCGAGTGTGAGTGTCAATGTGATTTTGAGTGTGAGTGCGAGTGTGAGTGCGAGTGTCAGTGTGAGTGCGAGAGTGAGTGTGAGTGAGAGCTTGAGTGCGAGTGTGAGTGCGTGAGTGCGAGTGTGAGTACAAGTGAGTGCGAGCGTGAGTGTGAGTTCGAGTGTGAGTGCGAGTGCGAGTGTGAGTGGGAGTGCGAGTGTGAGTGCCAGTGTGAGTGTGATTGCCAGTGCGAGTGCGAGTGTGAGTGTGAGTGCGAGTGTGAGTGTGAGTGCCAGTGTGAGTGTGTGAGTGCGAGTTTGAGTGTGAGTGCGAGTGCAATTGTTAGTGTGAGTGTGACTGCGTGTGAGTGTGTGCGAGTGTGAGTGTGTGTCAGTGCGAGTGAGAGTGTGTGAGTGCGAGTGTGAGTGTGAGTGCGAGTGCGAGTGTGATTGAGAGTAAGTCGAGTTTCAGTGCGAGTGTCAGTGTGAGTGCGAGTGTGAGTGCGAGGGTGAGTGTGACTGTGAGTGTGAGTGCGAGTGTGAGTGTGAGTGCGAGTGTGAGTGTGAGTGCGAGTGTGAGTGTGAGTGCGATTGTGAGAGCGAGTGTGAGTGCGAGTGTGCGAGTGTGAGTGGGAGTGCAAGTGCGAGTGTGAGTGCGAGTGGGAATGTGAGTGCGACTGTGAGTGCGAGTGTGAGTACGAGTGTGAGTGCGAGTGTGAGTGCGAATGAGTGGGAGTGCGAGTGCGAGCGTGAGTGTGAGTGGGAATGAGAGTGGGAGTGCGAGTGTGAGTGTTAGTGCGAGTGTGAGTGTGTGAGTGCGAGTGTGAGTGTGTGAGTGCGAGTGTGAGTGCGAGTGCGAGTGTGATTGAGAGTGTGAGTCGAGTTTCAGTGTGAGTGCGAGTGTGAGAGTGTGAGTGCGAGGGTGAGTGTGACTGTGAGTGTGTGAATGCGAGTGTGAGTGCGAGTGTGAGAGTGAGTGCGAGTCTGAATGTGAGTGTGAGTGCGATTGTGAGAGGGAGTGTGAGTGCGAGTGTGAGTGTGAGTGCCAGTGTGAGTGTGAGTGTGAGTGTGAGTGCGAATTTGAGTGCGAGTGCGAGTGCATCAGTTCGAGTGCGAGAGCGATTGAGTGCAAGTGTGAGTGTGAGTGCGAGTGTGAGTGTGAGTGTGCATGGGAGTGTGAGTGCAAGTGTTAGTGTGAGTGCGAGTGTGAGTGGGAATGTGAGTGCGAGTGTGAGTGCGATTGTGAGTGTGGGTGCGAGTGTGAGTGCGAGTGTGAGTGCGAGTGAGTGGGAATGTGAGTGCGAGTGTGAGTGTGAGTGCGTGTGAGTACGAGTGTGAGTACGAGTGTGAGTGCGAGTGTGAGTGGGAGTGTGAATGTGACTGGGAATGTGAGTGGGAGTGCGAGTGCGAGTGTGAGAGTGAGTGCAAGTGCGAGGGTGAGTGTGAGTGCGAGTGTGAGTGCGAGTACGAGTGCGTGAGTGCAAGTTTGAGCGCGAGTGCGTGTGAGAGGAGTGTGAGTGCGAGTGTGAGTCCGAGTGTGAGTGCGAGTATGAGTGTGAGTGGGAAAGTGAGTGCGAGTGTGAGTGCGAGTGTGTGAGTGTGAGTGCGAGTGAGAGTGTGAGTGCGAGTGGGAATTTGAGTGCGAGTACGAGTGTGAATGTGAGTGCGAGTGTTAGTGCGAGTGCGAGTGTGAGTGCCTGTGTGAGGGCGAGTGCAAATGTGAGTGTGAGTGTGAATGTGAGTGGGAGTGCGAGTGTGAGAGTGAGTGCGAGTGCGAGGGTGAGTGCGAGTGTGAGTGCGAGTGTGAGAGTGATTGCGAGTGCGAGTGCGAGTGTGAGTGCAAATGTGAGTGTGAGTGCCAGTGTGAGTGTGTGAGTGCGAGTTTGAGTGTGAGTGCGAGGTCAAGTGTTAGTGTGAGTGTGACTGCATGTGAGTGCGAGTGTGAGTGTGTTAGTGCGAGTGTGAGTGTGTGAGTGCGAGTGTGAGTGTGTGAGTGCGAGTGTGAGTGTGAGTGTGAGTGCGAGTGTGTTTGTGTGAGTGCGAGTGTTAGTGTGAGTGCGAGTGCGAGAATGAGTGAGTGCGAGTGTGAGTGTGAGTTTGAGTGTGAGTGAGAGTGTGAGTGTGTGAGTGCGAGTGTGATTGTGAGTGCGAGTGCGAGTGTGATTGAGAGTGGGAGTGTGAGTTTCAGTGCAAGAGTCAGTGTGAGTGCGAGTGTGAGAGTGTGAGTGCGAGGGTGAGTGTGACTGTGAGTGTGTGAGTGCGAGTGTGAGTGAGTGCGAGTGCGAGTGTGAGTGTGAGTGCGAGTGCGAGTGTGATTGAGAGTGTGAGTCGAGTTTCAGTGCGAGTGTCAGTGTGAGTGCGAGTGTGAGAGTGTGAGTGCGAGGGTGAGTGTGACTGTGTGTGTGTGAGTGCGAGTGTGAGTGTGAGAGTGAGTGCGAGTGTGAATGTGAGTGCGATTGTGAGAGCGAGTGTGAGTGTGAGTGCGAGTGTGAGTGTGAGTGTGAGTGCAAGTGTGAGTGTGAGTGTGAGTGCCAGTGTGAGTGCGAGTGTGAGTGCGAGTGCGAGTGTGAGTGTGAGTGCGAGCAAGAGTGCAAGTTTGAGTATGAGTGCGAGTGCGTGAGTTCGAGTGTGAGTGCGAGTGTGAGTGCGAGTGTGAGTGCGAGTGCGAATACGAGGGCGAGTGCGAGTGTGAGTGCAAGTGCTAGTGTGAGTGAGTGCGAGTTCGAGTGTGAGTGTGAGTGTGAGTGCGAGTGTGAGTGCGAGTGTGATTGCGAGTGCGAGTGCGAGTTCGAGAGTGAGTGCGAGTGTGAGTGCGAGTGCGAGTGAGTACGAGTGTGAGTGCGAGTGTGAGTGCAAGTGTGAGTTCAATCGTGAGTGCGAGTGCGAGTGTGAGTGCCAGTGTGAGTGCGAGCGCGTGTGCGAGTGTGAGTGTGAGTGGGAATGTGAGTGCGAGTGTGAGTGCGAGTAAGTGTGAGTGCGAGTGTGAGTGCGAGTGCGAGTGTGTCAGTACGAGTGCGAATGTGATTGCGAGTGTGAGTGTGAGAGCGAATGTGAGTGCGATTGTGAGTGCGAGTGTCAGTGGGAATGTGAGTGCGAGTGTGAGTGTGTGAGTGGGAGTGAGAGCGCGAGTGTGAGTGCGAGTGTGAGTGAGTGCGAGTGCGAGTGTGAGTGCCAGTGTGAGTGTGAGTGCGAGTGCGAATGTGAGTGGGAGTGCGAGTGAGTTTCTGAGTTCGAGTGTGATTTCGAGTGCGTGTGAGTGCGAGTGTGAGTGTGAGTGCGAGTGCGAGTGTGAGTGCGAGTGTGAGTGTGAGTGCGAGTGCGAGTGTGAGTGCGAGTGTGAGTGTGAGTGCGAGTGCGAGTGTGAGTTTGTGTATGAGTGTGAGGGCAGGTTGAGTGTGAGTGCGAGTGTGAGTGTGAGAGCGAGTGAGTGAGTGCGAGTGTGAGTGCCAGTGAGTGTGAGTGTGAGTGCGAGTTGAGTGTGAGTGCGAGTGAGTGCGAGTGTGAGTGCGAGTGTGAGTGAGTGCGAGTGTGGGTGCGAGTGTGAGTGCGAGTGCGAGTGTGAGTGTGAGTGTGAGTGGGAGTGTGAGTGCGTGTGCGAGTGAGAGTCAGTGTGAGTGCCAGTGTGAGTGCGAGTGCGAGCAAGAGTGCAAGTTTGAGTGAGAGCGCGAGTGCGTGAGTGCGAGTGTGAGTGCGAGTGTGAGTGCGAGTGTGAGTGCGAGTGTGAGTGCGAGTGTGAGTGTGAGTGCGAGTGTGAGTGCTAGTGCGAGTGGGAGTGCGAGTGTGAGTGCGAGCAAGAGTGCAAGTTTGAGTGTGAGTTTGAGTGCGTGAGTTCGAGTGTGAGTGCGAGTGTGAGTGCGAGTGTTAGTGCGAGTGTGAGTGTGAGTGAGTGTGTGTGTGAGTGCGAGTGTGAGTGCGAGTGTGAGTGCAATTTGTTTATTTTTTTTGTTTTTTTTTGTATTTTGATTTTTTTGTTTTTTTTGTTTTTGTTTTTTTGCGAGTGCGATTTTGAGTGCGAGTGCGAGTGCGAGTGTAATGTTTTTATTTTTTTATTTTTTTTGTTTTTTTGTTTTTTTTGCTTTTTTTTGTTTTTTTTGTTTTTTTTTGTTTTTTTGCGAGTGCGATATTGAGTGCGAGTGCGAGTTCGAGTGCGAATGTGAGTGTAAGTGTGAGTTCGAGTGTGAGTGCGAGTGTGAGTCCGAGTGTGAGTGTGAGTGCGAGTGTGAGTGAGAGTGCGTGAGTTCGAATGTGAGTGCGAGTGTGAGTGCGAGTGCGAATGTGAGTGCGAGTGTGAGTGTGAGTGCGAGTGTGATTGCGAGTGCGAGTGTGAGTGCGAGTGTGAGTGCGAGTGCGAGTGTGAGTGCGAGTGCGTGAATGCAAGTGTGAGTTCGAGTGCGAGTGAGTGCGAGTGTGAGTGCGAGTGCGAGTGTGAATGCGAGTGTGAGTGCGAGTGTGAGTGTGAGTGGGAATGTGAGAGCGAGTGTGAGTGCGAATGTGACTGCGAGTGTGAGTGTGAGTGCGAGTGTGAGTGCGAGTGCGAGTTTGAGTGTGAGTTCGAGTTCGAGTGTGAGTGTGAATGCGAGCACGAGTGTGAGTGCGAGTGCGAGCATGACTGCTAGTGAGGGTTCGAGTTCGAGTGTGAGTGCGAATGTGAGTGGGAGTGCGCGTGAGAGTCTGAGTGCGAGTGCGAGTTCGAGTGAGAGTGTGAGTGCGATTGCGAGTGAGAGTGCGTGTGCGAGTGAGTAAGAGTGAGAGTGTGAGTGCGAGTGTGTGAGTGTGAGTGCGAGTGTGAGTGTGTGTGAGTGCGAGTGCAGGTTGAGTGTGAGTGCGAGTGCGTGAGTGTGAGTGCGAGTGAGTGAGTGCGAGTGTGAGTGTCAATGCGAGTGCGAGTGTGAGTGTGAGTGGAAATGTGAGTGCGAGTGTGAGTGTGAGTGTGAGTGCGAGTGTGTGAGTGGAAATGTGAGTGCGAGGGATCGCTGGGTGGCGCAGCGGTTTGGCGCCTGCCTTTGGCCCAGGGCGCCATCCTGGAGACCCGGGATCGAATCCCACATCGGGCTACCGGTGCGTGGAGCCTGCTTCTCCCTCTGCCTGTGTCTCTGCCTCTCTCTCTCTCTCTCTCTCTCTCTCTGTGACTATCATAAATACATAAAAATTAAAAAATTAAAAAAAAGAAATGTGAGTGTGAGTGCGAGTGGGAGTGCGAGTGCGAGTGCTAGTCTGAGTGCAAGTGTGAGTGCGTGTGTGTTGTGAGTGCGAGTATGAGTGCGAGTGCGAGAGTGCGAGTGTGAGTGCAAGTGCGAGTGAGGGCGATTGTGAGTGCGAATGTGAGTGCGAGTGTGAGTGTGAGTGCGAGAGTGAGTGCGAGTCTGATTGCGAGTGCGAGTGTGAGTGCGAGTGTGAGTGCGAGTGCGAGTGTGAGTGCGAGTGCGTGAGTGCGAGTGTGAGTGCGAGTGCGAGTGCGAGTGCGAGTGCGAGTGTTAGTTCAATTGTGAGTGCGAGTGCGAGTGTGAGTGGGAATGTGAGTGCGAGTGTGAGTGCGAGTGCGAGTGCGACTGCGAAAGCGAATGTGAATGTGAGTGCGAGTGTGAGTGCGAGTGCGAGTGTGAGTGTGAGTGAGAGCTTGAGTGCGAGTGTGAGTGCGTGAGTGCGTGTGTGAGTACGACTGAGTGCGAGGGTGAGTGCGAGTGTGAGTGCGAGCGTGAGTGTGAGTTCGAGTGTGAGTGCGAGTGCGATTGTGAGTGGGAGTGCGAGTGGGAGTGTGAGTGCGAGTTGAGTGTGTGAGTGCGAGTGTGAGTGTGAGTGTTAGTGCGAGTGTGAGTGTGTGAGTGCGAGTGTGAGTGTGTGAGTGCGAGTGTGAGTGTGAGTGTGAGTGCGAGAGTGAGTGTGATTGCGAGTGTGATTGCGAGTGTGAGTGGGAGTGCGAGTGCGAGTGTGAGTGTGAGTGCGAGTGTGAGTGCGAGTGTGAGGGTGATTGCGAGTGTGAGTGCGAGTGTGAGTGTGAGTGCGAGTGTGAGTGCGAATGAGTGGGAGTGCGAGTGCGAGCGTGAGTGTGAGTCGGAATGAGTGGGAGTGCGAGTGTGAGTGTGAGTGCGAGTGTGATTGCGAGTGTGAGTGTGAGTGCGAGTGTGAGTGCGAGTGTGAGTGTGAGTGCGAGTGCGAGTGCGAGTGCGAGTGTGAGTGCGATTGCGAGTGTGAGTGCGAGTGCGAGTGTGTGTATGAGTGTGAGGGCAGGTTGAGTGTGAGTGCGAGTGTGAGTGTGAGAGCGAGTGAGTGAGTGCGAGTGTGAGTGCCAGTGAGTGTGAGTGTGAGTGTGAGTGCGAGTGTGTGAGTGCGAGTGAGTGCGAGTGTGAGTGTGAGTGCGAGTGTGAGTGTGAGTGCGAGTGTGGGTGCGAGTGTGAGTGCGAGTGCGAGTGTGAGTGTGAGTGCCAGTGTGAGTGTGAGTGCGAGTGTGAGTGTGAGCGCGAGTGTGAGGGTGAGTGTGAGTGGGAATGTGAGTGCGAGTGCGAGTGTGGGTGCGAGTGTGAGTGCGAGTGCGAGTGTGAGTGTGAGTGCCAGTGTGAGTGTGAGTGCGAGTGTAAGTGTGAGTGCGAGTGTGAGTGTGAGTACGAGTGCGAGTGTGATTGCGAGTGTGAGTGTGAGAACGAGTGTGAGTGCGAGTGTGAGTGCGAGTGTCAGTGGGAATGTGAGTGCGAGTGTGAGTGCGAGTGTGTGAGTGGGAGTGAGAGCGCGAGTGTGAGTGCGAGTGAGTGCGAGTGCGATTGCGAGTGTGAGTGCCAGTGTGAGTGTGAGTGCGAGTGCGAATGTGAGTGGGAGTGCGAATGTGAGTGGGAGTGAGAGTGAGTTTCTGAGTGCGAGTGTGATTTCGAGTGCGAGTGTGAGTGCGAGTGTGAGTGCGAGTGTGAGTGTGAGTGCGAGTGCGAGTGTGAGTGTGTGTGTGAGTGTGAGGGCAGGTTGAGTGTGAGTGCGAGTGCGTAAGTGTGAGTGCGAGTGAGTGCGAGTGTGAGTGCCAGTGAGTGCGAGTGTGAGTGTGAGTGCGAGTGTGAGTGTGAGTGCAAGTGAGTGCGAGTGTGAGTGTGAGTGCGAGTGTGAGTGTGAGTGCGAGTGTGGGTGCGAGTGTGAGTGCGAGTGCGAGTGTGAGTGTGAGTGCCAGTGTGAGTGTGAGTGCGAGTGCGAGTGTGATTGAGAGTGTGAGTCGAGTTTCAGTGCGAGTGTCAGTGTGAGTGCCAGTGTGAGAGTGTGAGTGCGAGGGTGAGTGTGACTGTGAGTGTGTGAGTGCGAATGTGAGTGTGAGTGCGAGTGTGAGTGTGAGAGTGAGTGCGAGTGTGAATGTGAGTGTGAGTGCGATTGTGAGAGCGAGTGTGAGTGCGAGTGTGAGTGCGAGTGTGAGTGGGAGTGGGAATGTGAGTGCGACTGTGAGTGCGAGTGTGAGTGCGAGTGTGAGTGCGAATGAGTGGGAGTGCGAGTGCGAGCGTGAGTGTGAGTGGGAATGAGAGTGGGAGTGCGAGTGTGAGTGTGAGTGTGTTTGCGAGTGTGAGTGTGAGTGCGAGTGTGAGTGCGAGTGTGAGTGCGAGTGTGATTGCGAGTTCGAGAGCGAGTGCGAGTGCGTGAGTGCGAGTGTGAGTGCGAGTGCGAGTGTGAGTGCGAGTGCAAGTGTGAGTTCAATCGTGAGTGCGAGTGCGAGTGCGAGTGTGAGTGCCAGTGTGAGTGCGAGTGCGTGTGCGAGTGTGAGTGTGAGTGGGAATGTGAGTGCGAGTGTGAGTGCGAGTGTGTGAGTGCGAGTGTGAGTGCGAGTGCGAGTGTGAGTGAGTACGAGTGCGAGTGTGATTGCAAGTGCGAGTGCGAGTTCGAGAGTGAGTGCGAGTGCGTGAGTGCGAGTGTGAGTGCGAGTGCGAGTGAGTACGAGTGTGAGTGCGAGTGCGAGTGCAAGTGTGAGTTCAATCGTGAGTGCGAGTGTGAGTGCCAGTGTGAGTGCGAGCGCGTGTGCGAGTGTGAGTGTGAGTGGGAATGTGAGTGCGAGTGTGAGTGCGAGTGTAAGTGTGAGTGCGAGTGTGAGTGCCAGTGAGTGCGAGTGTGAGTGTGAGTGCGAGTGTGAGTGTGAGTGCGAGTGAGTGCGAGTGTGAGTGCGAGTGTGAGTGTGAGTGCGAGTGTGGGTGCGAGTGTGAGTGCGAGTGCGAGTGTGAGTGTGAGTGCCAGTGTGAGTGTGAGTGCGAGTGTGAGTGTGAGTGCGAATTTGAGTGCGAGTGCGAGTGCATGAGTGCGAGAGCGAGTGAGTAGGAGTGCGAGTGTGATTGTGAGTGTGAGTGTGAGAGCGAGTGGAGTGCGAGTGTGAGTGCGAGTGTCAGTGGGAATATGAGGGCGAGTGTGAGTGCGAGTGTGTGAGTGAGAGTGAGATTGCGAGTGTGAGTGCGAGTGTGAGTGCGAGTGCGCGTGAGTGCCAGTGTGTGAGTCGAGTGCAAATGTGAGTGTGAGTGCGAATGTGAGTGGGAGTGCGAGTGAGTTTCTGAGTTCGAGTGTAATTTCGAGTGCGAGTGTGAGTGTGAGTGCGAGTGCGAGTGTGAGTGTGTGTGTGAGTGTGAGGGCAGGTTGAGTGTTAGTGCGAGTGCGTGAGTGTGAGTGCGAGTGAGTGAGTGCGAGTGTGAGTGCCAGTGAGTGCCAGTGTGAGTGTGAGTGCGAGTGTGAGTGCCAGTGAGTGCCAGTGTGAGTGTGAGTGCGAGTGTGAGTGTGAGTGCGAGTGAGTGCGAGTGTGAGTGTGAGTGCGAGTGTGAGTGCGAGTGTGAGTGCGAGTGCGAATGTGTGAGTGCCAGTGTGAGTGTGAGTGTGAGTGTGAGTGCGAGTGCGAGTGTGAGTGTGAGTGCGAGTTTGAGTGCGAGTGCGAGTGCGAGTGTGAGTTCAATTGTGAGTGCGAGTGCGAGTGTGAGTGGGAATGTGAGTGCGAGTGTGAGTGTGAGTGCGTGTGAGTACGAGTGTGAGTACGAGTGTGAGTGCGAGTGTGAGTGAGATTGGGAGTGGGAGTGTGAATGTGCCTGGGAATGTGAGTGCGAGTGTGAGTGCGAGTGTGAGTGTGAGTGCGAGTGTGAGTTGAGTGCGAGTGTGAGTGGGAATGTGAGTGCGAGTGTGAGTGCATGTGAGTGTGAATGTGAGTGCGTGTGTGAGTGTGAGTGCGTGTGTGAGAGTGAGTGCGAGTGTGAATGTGAGTGTGAGTACGAGTGCGAGTGCGAGTGTGAGTGCGATTGTGAGTGTGTGAGTGCGAGTTTGAATGTGAGTGCGAGTGCGAGTGTGAGTGCGAGTGTGTGCGAGAGTGAGTGTGAGTGCGAGTGTGAGTGTCAATGTGATTTTGAGTGTGAGTGCGAGTGTGAGTGCGAGTGTCAGTGTGAGTGCGAGAGTGAGTGTGAGTGAGAGCTTGAGTGCGAGTGTGAGTGCGTGAGTGCGAGTGTGAGTACAAGTGAGTGCGAGCGTGAGTGTGAGTTCGAGTGTGAGTGCGAGTGCGAGTGTGAGTGGGAGTGCGAGTGTGAGTGCCAGTGTGAGTGTGATTGCCAGTGCGAGTGCGAGTGTGAGTGTGAGTGCGAGTGTGAGTGTGAGTGCCAGTGTGAGTGTGTGAGTGCGAGTTTGAGTGTGAGTGCGAGTGCAATTGTTAGTGTGAGTGTGACTGCGTGTGAGTGTGTGCGAGTGTGAGTGTGTGTCAGTGCGAGTGAGAGTGTGTGAGTGCGAGTGTGAGTGTGAGTGCGAGTGCGAGTGTGATTGAGAGTAAGTCGAGTTTCAGTGCGAGTGTCAGTGTGAGTGCGAGTGTGAGTGCGAGGGTGAGTGTGACTGTGAGTGTGAGTGCGAGTGTGAGTGTGAGTGCGAGTGTGAGTGTGAGTGCGAGTGTGAGTGTGAGTGCGATTGTGAGAGCGAGTGTGAGTGCGAGTGTGCGAGTGTGAGTGGGAGTGCAAGTGCGAGTGTGAGTGCGAGTGGGAATGTGAGTGCGACTGTGAGTGCGAGTGTGAGTACGAGTGTGAGTGCGAGTGTGAGTGCGAATGAGTGGGAGTGCGAGTGCGAGCGTGAGTGTGAGTGGGAATGAGAGTGGGAGTGCGAGTGTGAGTGTTAGTGCGAGTGTGAGTGTGTGAGTGCGAGTGTGAGTGTGTGAGTGCGAGTGTGAGTGCGAGTGCGAGTGTGATTGAGAGTGTGAGTCGAGTTTCAGTGTGAGTGCGAGTGTGAGAGTGTGAGTGCGAGGGTGAGTGTGACTGTGAGTGTGTGAATGCGAGTGTGAGTGCGAGTGTGAGAGTGAGTGCGAGTCTGAATGTGAGTGTGAGTGCGATTGTGAGAGGGAGTGTGAGTGCGAGTGTGAGTGTGAGTGCCAGTGTGAGTGTGAGTGTGAGTGTGAGTGCGAATTTGAGTGCGAGTGCGAGTGCATCAGTTCGAGTGCGAGAGCGATTGAGTGCAAGTGTGAGTGTGAGTGCGAGTGTGAGTGTGAGTGTGCATGGGAGTGTGAGTGCAAGTGTTAGTGTGAGTGCGAGTGTGAGTGGGAATGTGAGTGCGAGTGTGAGTGCGATTGTGAGTGTGGGTGCGAGTGTGAGTGCGAGTGTGAGTGCGAGTGAGTGGGAATGTGAGTGCGAGTGTGAGTGTGAGTGCGTGTGAGTACGAGTGTGAGTACGAGTGTGAGTGCGAGTGTGAGTGGGAGTGTGAATGTGACTGGGAATGTGAGTGGGAGTGCGAGTGCGAGTGTGAGAGTGAGTGCAAGTGCGAGGGTGAGTGTGAGTGCGAGTGTGAGTGCGAGTACGAGTGCGTGAGTGCAAGTTTGAGCGCGAGTGCGTGTGAGAGGAGTGTGAGTGCGAGTGTGAGTCCGAGTGTGAGTGCGAGTATGAGTGTGAGTGGGAAAGTGAGTGCGAGTGTGAGTGCGAGTGTGTGAGTGTGAGTGCGAGTGAGAGTGTGAGTGCGAGTGGGAATTTGAGTGCGAGTACGAGTGTGAATGTGAGTGCGAGTGTTAGTGCGAGTGCGAGTGTGAGTGCCTGTGTGAGGGCGAGTGCAAATGTGAGTGTGAGTGTGAATGTGAGTGGGAGTGCGAGTGTGAGAGTGAGTGCGAGTGCGAGGGTGAGTGCGAGTGTGAGTGCGAGTGTGAGAGTGATTGCGAGTGCGAGTGCGAGTGTGAGTGCAAATGTGAGTGTGAGTGCCAGTGTGAGTGTGTGAGTGCGAGTTTGAGTGTGAGTGCGAGGTCAAGTGTTAGTGTGAGTGTGACTGCATGTGAGTGCGAGTGTGAGTGTGTTAGTGCGAGTGTGAGTGTGTGAGTGCGAGTGTGAGTGTGTGAGTGCGAGTGTGAGTGTGAGTGTGAGTGCGAGTGTGTTTGTGTGAGTGCGAGTGTTAGTGTGAGTGCGAGTGCGAGAATGAGTGAGTGCGAGTGTGAGTGTGAGTTTGAGTGTGAGTGAGAGTGTGAGTGTGTGAGTGCGAGTGTGATTGTGAGTGCGAGTGCGAGTGTGATTGAGAGTGGGAGTGTGAGTTTCAGTGCAAGAGTCAGTGTGAGTGCGAGTGTGAGAGTGTGAGTGCGAGGGTGAGTGTGACTGTGAGTGTGTGAGTGCGAGTGTGAGTGAGTGCGAGTGCGAGTGTGAGTGTGAGTGCGAGTGCGAGTGTGATTGAGAGTGTGAGTCGAGTTTCAGTGCGAGTGTCAGTGTGAGTGCGAGTGTGAGAGTGTGAGTGCGAGGGTGAGTGTGACTGTGTGTGTGTGAGTGCGAGTGTGAGTGTGAGAGTGAGTGCGAGTGTGAATGTGAGTGCGATTGTGAGAGCGAGTGTGAGTGTGAGTGCGAGTGTGAGTGTGAGTGTGAGTGCAAGTGTGAGTGTGAGTGTGAGTGCCAGTGTGAGTGCGAGTGTGAGTGCGAGTGCGAGTGTGAGTGTGAGTGCGAGCAAGAGTGCAAGTTTGAGTATGAGTGCGAGTGCGTGAGTTCGAGTGTGAGTGCGAGTGTGAGTGCGAGTGTGAGTGCGAGTGCGAATACGAGGGCGAGTGCGAGTGTGAGTGCAAGTGCTAGTGTGAGTGAGTGCGAGTTCGAGTGTGAGTGTGAGTGTGAGTGCGAGTGTGAGTGCGAGTGTGATTGCGAGTGCGAGTGCGAGTTCGAGAGTGAGTGCGAGTGTGAGTGCGAGTGCGAGTGAGTACGAGTGTGAGTGCGAGTGTGAGTGCAAGTGTGAGTTCAATCGTGAGTGCGAGTGCGAGTGTGAGTGCCAGTGTGAGTGCGAGCGCGTGTGCGAGTGTGAGTGTGAGTGGGAATGTGAGTGCGAGTGTGAGTGCGAGTAAGTGTGAGTGCGAGTGTGAGTGCGAGTGCGAGTGTGTCAGTACGAGTGCGAATGTGATTGCGAGTGTGAGTGTGAGAGCGAATGTGAGTGCGATTGTGAGTGCGAGTGTCAGTGGGAATGTGAGTGCGAGTGTGAGTGTGTGAGTGGGAGTGAGAGCGCGAGTGTGAGTGCGAGTGTGAGTGAGTGCGAGTGCGAGTGTGAGTGCCAGTGTGAGTGTGAGTGCGAGTGCGAATGTGAGTGGGAGTGCGAGTGAGTTTCTGAGTTCGAGTGTGATTTCGAGTGCGTGTGAGTGCGAGTGTGAGTGTGAGTGCGAGTGCGAGTGTGAGTGCGAGTGTGAGTGTGAGTGCGAGTGCGAGTGTGAGTGCGAGTGTGAGTGTGAGTGCGAGTGCGAGTGTGAGTTTGTGTATGAGTGTGAGGGCAGGTTGAGTGTGAGTGCGAGTGTGAGTGTGAGAGCGAGTGAGTGAGTGCGAGTGTGAGTGCCAGTGAGTGTGAGTGTGAGTGCGAGTTGAGTGTGAGTGCGAGTGAGTGCGAGTGTGAGTGCGAGTGTGAGTGAGTGCGAGTGTGGGTGCGAGTGTGAGTGCGAGTGCGAGTGTGAGTGTGAGTGTGAGTGGGAGTGTGAGTGCGTGTGCGAGTGAGAGTCAGTGTGAGTGCCAGTGTGAGTGCGAGTGCGAGCAAGAGTGCAAGTTTGAGTGAGAGCGCGAGTGCGTGAGTGCGAGTGTGAGTGCGAGTGTGAGTGCGAGTGTGAGTGCGAGTGTGAGTGCGAGTGTGAGTGTGAGTGCGAGTGTGAGTGCTAGTGCGAGTGGGAGTGCGAGTGTGAGTGCGAGCAAGAGTGCAAGTTTGAGTGTGAGTTTGAGTGCGTGAGTTCGAGTGTGAGTGCGAGTGTGAGTGCGAGTGTTAGTGCGAGTGTGAGTGTGAGTGAGTGTGTGTGTGAGTGCGAGTGTGAGTGCGAGTGTGAGTGCAATTTGTTTATTTTTTTTGTTTTTTTTTGTATTTTGATTTTTTTGTTTTTTTTGTTTTTGTTTTTTTGCGAGTGCGATTTTGAGTGCGAGTGCGAGTGCGAGTGTAATGTTTTTATTTTTTTATTTTTTTTGTTTTTTTGTTTTTTTTGCTTTTTTTTGTTTTTTTTGTTTTTTTTTGTTTTTTTGCGAGTGCGATATTGAGTGCGAGTGCGAGTTCGAGTGCGAATGTGAGTGTAAGTGTGAGTTCGAGTGTGAGTGCGAGTGTGAGTCCGAGTGTGAGTGTGAGTGCGAGTGTGAGTGAGAGTGCGTGAGTTCGAATGTGAGTGCGAGTGTGAGTGCGAGTGCGAATGTGAGTGCGAGTGTGAGTGTGAGTGCGAGTGTGATTGCGAGTGCGAGTGTGAGTGCGAGTGTGAGTGCGAGTGCGAGTGTGAGTGCGAGTGCGTGAATGCAAGTGTGAGTTCGAGTGCGAGTGAGTGCGAGTGTGAGTGCGAGTGCGAGTGTGAATGCGAGTGTGAGTGCGAGTGTGAGTGTGAGTGGGAATGTGAGAGCGAGTGTGAGTGCGAATGTGACTGCGAGTGTGAGTGTGAGTGCGAGTGTGAGTGCGAGTGCGAGTTTGAGTGTGAGTTCGAGTTCGAGTGTGAGTGTGAATGCGAGCACGAGTGTGAGTGCGAGTGCGAGCATGACTGCTAGTGAGGGTTCGAGTTCGAGTGTGAGTGCGAATGTGAGTGGGAGTGCGCGTGAGAGTCTGAGTGCGAGTGCGAGTTCGAGTGAGAGTGTGAGTGCGATTGCGAGTGAGAGTGCGTGTGCGAGTGAGTAAGAGTGAGAGTGTGAGTGCGAGTGTGTGAGTGTGAGTGCGAGTGTGAGTGTGTGTGAGTGCGAGTGCAGGTTGAGTGTGAGTGCGAGTGCGTGAGTGTGAGTGCGAGTGAGTGAGTGCGAGTGTGAGTGTCAATGCGAGTGCGAGTGTGAGTGTGAGTGGAAATGTGAGTGCGAGTGTGAGTGTGAGTGTGAGTGCGAGTGTGTGAGTGGAAATGTGAGTGCGAGGGATCGCTGGGTGGCGCAGCGGTTTGGCGCCTGCCTTTGGCCCAGGGCGCCATCCTGGAGACCCGGGATCGAATCCCACATCGGGCTACCGGTGCGTGGAGCCTGCTTCTCCCTCTGCCTGTGTCTCTGCCTCTCTCTCTCTCTCTCTCTCTCTCTCTGTGACTATCATAAATACATAAAAATTAAAAAATTAAAAAAAAGAAATGTGAGTGTGAGTGCGAGTGGGAGTGCGAGTGCGAGTGCTAGTCTGAGTGCAAGTGTGAGTGCGTGTGTGTTGTGAGTGCGAGTATGAGTGCGAGTGCGAGAGTGCGAGTGTGAGTGCAAGTGCGAGTGAGGGCGATTGTGAGTGCGAATGTGAGTGCGAGTGTGAGTGTGAGTGCGAGAGTGAGTGCGAGTCTGATTGCGAGTGCGAGTGTGAGTGCGAGTGTGAGTGCGAGTGCGAGTGTGAGTGCGAGTGCGTGAGTGCGAGTGTGAGTGCGAGTGCGAGTGCGAGTGCGAGTGCGAGTGTTAGTTCAATTGTGAGTGCGAGTGCGAGTGTGAGTGGGAATGTGAGTGCGAGTGTGAGTGCGAGTGCGAGTGCGACTGCGAAAGCGAATGTGAATGTGAGTGCGAGTGTGAGTGCGAGTGCGAGTGTGAGTGTGAGTGAGAGCTTGAGTGCGAGTGTGAGTGCGTGAGTGCGTGTGTGAGTACGACTGAGTGCGAGGGTGAGTGCGAGTGTGAGTGCGAGCGTGAGTGTGAGTTCGAGTGTGAGTGCGAGTGCGATTGTGAGTGGGAGTGCGAGTGGGAGTGTGAGTGCGAGTTGAGTGTGTGAGTGCGAGTGTGAGTGTGAGTGTTAGTGCGAGTGTGAGTGTGTGAGTGCGAGTGTGAGTGTGTGAGTGCGAGTGTGAGTGTGAGTGTGAGTGCGAGAGTGAGTGTGATTGCGAGTGTGATTGCGAGTGTGAGTGGGAGTGCGAGTGCGAGTGTGAGTGTGAGTGCGAGTGTGAGTGCGAGTGTGAGGGTGATTGCGAGTGTGAGTGCGAGTGTGAGTGTGAGTGCGAGTGTGAGTGCGAATGAGTGGGAGTGCGAGTGCGAGCGTGAGTGTGAGTCGGAATGAGTGGGAGTGCGAGTGTGAGTGTGAGTGCGAGTGTGATTGCGAGTGTGAGTGTGAGTGCGAGTGTGAGTGCGAGTGTGAGTGTGAGTGCGAGTGCGAGTGCGAGTGCGAGTGTGAGTGCGATTGCGAGTGTGAGTGCGAGTGCGAGTGTGTGTATGAGTGTGAGGGCAGGTTGAGTGTGAGTGCGAGTGTGAGTGTGAGAGCGAGTGAGTGAGTGCGAGTGTGAGTGCCAGTGAGTGTGAGTGTGAGTGTGAGTGCGAGTGTGTGAGTGCGAGTGAGTGCGAGTGTGAGTGTGAGTGCGAGTGTGAGTGTGAGTGCGAGTGTGGGTGCGAGTGTGAGTGCGAGTGCGAGTGTGAGTGTGAGTGCCAGTGTGAGTGTGAGTGCGAGTGTGAGTGTGAGCGCGAGTGTGAGGGTGAGTGTGAGTGGGAATGTGAGTGCGAGTGCGAGTGTGGGTGCGAGTGTGAGTGCGAGTGCGAGTGTGAGTGTGAGTGCCAGTGTGAGTGTGAGTGCGAGTGTAAGTGTGAGTGCGAGTGTGAGTGTGAGTACGAGTGCGAGTGTGATTGCGAGTGTGAGTGTGAGAACGAGTGTGAGTGCGAGTGTGAGTGCGAGTGTCAGTGGGAATGTGAGTGCGAGTGTGAGTGCGAGTGTGTGAGTGGGAGTGAGAGCGCGAGTGTGAGTGCGAGTGAGTGCGAGTGCGATTGCGAGTGTGAGTGCCAGTGTGAGTGTGAGTGCGAGTGCGAATGTGAGTGGGAGTGCGAATGTGAGTGGGAGTGAGAGTGAGTTTCTGAGTGCGAGTGTGATTTCGAGTGCGAGTGTGAGTGCGAGTGTGAGTGCGAGTGTGAGTGTGAGTGCGAGTGCGAGTGTGAGTGTGTGTGTGAGTGTGAGGGCAGGTTGAGTGTGAGTGCGAGTGCGTAAGTGTGAGTGCGAGTGAGTGCGAGTGTGAGTGCCAGTGAGTGCGAGTGTGAGTGTGAGTGCGAGTGTGAGTGTGAGTGCAAGTGAGTGCGAGTGTGAGTGTGAGTGCGAGTGTGAGTGTGAGTGCGAGTGTGGGTGCGAGTGTGAGTGCGAGTGCGAGTGTGAGTGTGAGTGCCAGTGTGAGTGTGAGTGCGAGTGCGAGTGTGATTGAGAGTGTGAGTCGAGTTTCAGTGCGAGTGTCAGTGTGAGTGCCAGTGTGAGAGTGTGAGTGCGAGGGTGAGTGTGACTGTGAGTGTGTGAGTGCGAATGTGAGTGTGAGTGCGAGTGTGAGTGTGAGAGTGAGTGCGAGTGTGAATGTGAGTGTGAGTGCGATTGTGAGAGCGAGTGTGAGTGCGAGTGTGAGTGCGAGTGTGAGTGGGAGTGGGAATGTGAGTGCGACTGTGAGTGCGAGTGTGAGTGCGAGTGTGAGTGCGAATGAGTGGGAGTGCGAGTGCGAGCGTGAGTGTGAGTGGGAATGAGAGTGGGAGTGCGAGTGTGAGTGTGAGTGTGTTTGCGAGTGTGAGTGTGAGTGCGAGTGTGAGTGCGAGTGTGAGTGCGAGTGTGATTGCGAGTTCGAGAGCGAGTGCGAGTGCGTGAGTGCGAGTGTGAGTGCGAGTGCGAGTGTGAGTGCGAGTGCAAGTGTGAGTTCAATCGTGAGTGCGAGTGCGAGTGCGAGTGTGAGTGCCAGTGTGAGTGCGAGTGCGTGTGCGAGTGTGAGTGTGAGTGGGAATGTGAGTGCGAGTGTGAGTGCGAGTGTGTGAGTGCGAGTGTGAGTGCGAGTGCGAGTGTGAGTGAGTACGAGTGCGAGTGTGATTGCAAGTGCGAGTGCGAGTTCGAGAGTGAGTGCGAGTGCGTGAGTGCGAGTGTGAGTGCGAGTGCGAGTGAGTACGAGTGTGAGTGCGAGTGCGAGTGCAAGTGTGAGTTCAATCGTGAGTGCGAGTGTGAGTGCCAGTGTGAGTGCGAGCGCGTGTGCGAGTGTGAGTGTGAGTGGGAATGTGAGTGCGAGTGTGAGTGCGAGTGTAAGTGTGAGTGCGAGTGTGAGTGCCAGTGAGTGCGAGTGTGAGTGTGAGTGCGAGTGTGAGTGTGAGTGCGAGTGAGTGCGAGTGTGAGTGCGAGTGTGAGTGTGAGTGCGAGTGTGGGTGCGAGTGTGAGTGCGAGTGCGAGTGTGAGTGTGAGTGCCAGTGTGAGTGTGAGTGCGAGTGTGAGTGTGAGTGCGAATTTGAGTGCGAGTGCGAGTGCATGAGTGCGAGAGCGAGTGAGTAGGAGTGCGAGTGTGATTGTGAGTGTGAGTGTGAGAGCGAGTGGAGTGCGAGTGTGAGTGCGAGTGTCAGTGGGAATATGAGGGCGAGTGTGAGTGCGAGTGTGTGAGTGAGAGTGAGATTGCGAGTGTGAGTGCGAGTGTGAGTGCGAGTGCGCGTGAGTGCCAGTGTGTGAGTCGAGTGCAAATGTGAGTGTGAGTGCGAATGTGAGTGGGAGTGCGAGTGAGTTTCTGAGTTCGAGTGTAATTTCGAGTGCGAGTGTGAGTGTGAGTGCGAGTGCGAGTGTGAGTGTGTGTGTGAGTGTGAGGGCAGGTTGAGTGTTAGTGCGAGTGCGTGAGTGTGAGTGCGAGTGAGTGAGTGCGAGTGTGAGTGCCAGTGAGTGCCAGTGTGAGTGTGAGTGCGAGTGTGAGTGCCAGTGAGTGCCAGTGTGAGTGTGAGTGCGAGTGTGAGTGTGAGTGCGAGTGAGTGCGAGTGTGAGTGTGAGTGCGAGTGTGAGTGCGAGTGTGAGTGCGAGTGCGAATGTGTGAGTGCCAGTGTGAGTGTGAGTGTGAGTGTGAGTGCGAGTGCGAGTGTGAGTGTGAGTGCGAGTTTGAGTGCGAGTGCGAGTGCGAGTGTGAGTTCAATTGTGAGTGCGAGTGCGAGTGTGAGTGGGAATGTGAGTGCGAGTGTGAGTGTGAGTGCGTGTGAGTACGAGTGTGAGTACGAGTGTGAGTGCGAGTGTGAGTGAGATTGGGAGTGGGAGTGTGAATGTGCCTGGGAATGTGAGTGCGAGTGTGAGTGCGAGTGTGAGTGTGAGTGCGAGTGTGAGTTGAGTGCGAGTGTGAGTGGGAATGTGAGTGCGAGTGTGAGTGCATGTGAGTGTGAATGTGAGTGCGTGTGTGAGTGTGAGTGCGTGTGTGAGAGTGAGTGCGAGTGTGAATGTGAGTGTGAGTACGAGTGCGAGTGCGAGTGTGAGTGCGATTGTGAGTGTGTGAGTGCGAGTTTGAATGTGAGTGCGAGTGCGAGTGTGAGTGCGAGTGTGTGCGAGAGTGAGTGTGAGTGCGAGTGTGAGTGTCAATGTGATTTTGAGTGTGAGTGCGAGTGTGAGTGCGAGTGTCAGTGTGAGTGCGAGAGTGAGTGTGAGTGAGAGCTTGAGTGCGAGTGTGAGTGCGTGAGTGCGAGTGTGAGTACAAGTGAGTGCGAGCGTGAGTGTGAGTTCGAGTGTGAGTGCGAGTGCGAGTGTGAGTGGGAGTGCGAGTGTGAGTGCCAGTGTGAGTGTGATTGCCAGTGCGAGTGCGAGTGTGAGTGTGAGTGCGAGTGTGAGTGTGAGTGCGAGTGTGAGTGTGTGAGTGCGAGTTTGAGTGTGAGTGCGAGTGCAATTGTTAGTGTGAGTGTGACTGCGTGTGAGTGTGTGCGAGTGTGAGTGTGTGTCAGTGCGAGTGAGAGTGTGTGAGTGCGAGTGTGAGTGTGAGTGCGAGTGCGAGTGTGATTGAGAGTAAGTCGAGTTTCAGTGCGAGTGTCAGTGTGAGTGCGAGTGTGAGTGCGAGGGTGAGTGTGACTGTGAGTGTGAGTGCGAGTGTGAGTGTGAGTGCGAGTGTGAGTGTGAGTGCGAGTGTGAGTGTGAGTGCGATTGTGAGAGCGAGTGTGAGTGCGAGTGTGCGAGTGTGAGTGGGAGTGCAAGTGCGAGTGTGAGTGCGAGTGGGAATGTGAGTGCGACTGTGAGTGCGAGTGTGAGTACGAGTGTGAGTGCGAGTGTGAGTGCGAATGAGTGGGAGTGCGAGTGCGAGCGTGAGTGTGAGTGGGAATGAGAGTGGGAGTGCGAGTGTGAGTGTTAGTGCGAGTGTGAGTGTGTGAGTGCGAGTGTGAGTGTGTGAGTGCGAGTGTGAGTGCGAGTGCGAGTGTGATTGAGAGTGTGAGTCGAGTTTCAGTGTGAGTGCGAGTGTGAGAGTGTGAGTGCGAGGGTGAGTGTGACTGTGAGTGTGTGAATGCGAGTGTGAGTGCGAGTGTGAGAGTGAGTGCGAGTCTGAATGTGAGTGTGAGTGCGATTGTGAGAGGGAGTGTGAGTGCGAGTGTGAGTGTGAGTGCCAGTGTGAGTGTGAGTGTGAGTGTGAGTGCGAATTTGAGTGCGAGTGCGAGTGCATCAGTTCGAGTGCGAGAGCGATTGAGTGCAAGTGTGAGTGTGAGTGCGAGTGTGAGTGTGAGTGTGCATGGGAGTGTGAGTGCAAGTGTTAGTGTGAGTGCGAGTGTGAGTGGGAATGTGAGTGCGAGTGTGAGTGCGATTGTGAGTGTGGGTGCGAGTGTGAGTGCGAGTGTGAGTGCGAGTGAGTGGGAATGTGAGTGCGAGTGTGAGTGTGAGTGCGTGTGAGTACGAGTGTGAGTACGAGTGTGAGTGCGAGTGTGAGTGGGAGTGTGAATGTGACTGGGAATGTGAGTGGGAGTGCGAGTGCGAGTGTGAGAGTGAGTGCAAGTGCGAGGGTGAGTGTGAGTGCGAGTGTGAGTGCGAGTACGAGTGCGTGAGTGCAAGTTTGAGCGCGAGTGCGTGTGAGAGGAGTGTGAGTGCGAGTGTGAGTCCGAGTGTGAGTGCGAGTATGAGTGTGAGTGGGAAAGTGAGTGCGAGTGTGAGTGCGAGTGTGTGAGTGTGAGTGCGAGTGAGAGTGTGAGTGCGAGTGGGAATTTGAGTGCGAGTACGAGTGTGAATGTGAGTGCGAGTGTTAGTGCGAGTGCGAGTGTGAGTGCCTGTGTGAGGGCGAGTGCAAATGTGAGTGTGAGTGTGAATGTGAGTGGGAGTGCGAGTGTGAGAGTGAGTGCGAGTGCGAGGGTGAGTGCGAGTGTGAGTGCGAGTGTGAGAGTGATTGCGAGTGCGAGTGCGAGTGTGAGTGTGAGTGCAAATGTGAGTGTGAGTGCCAGTGTGAGTGTGTGAGTGCGAGTTTGAGTGTGAGTGCGAGGTCAAGTGTTAGTGTGAGTGTGACTGCATGTGAGTGCGAGTGTGAGTGTGTTAGTGCGAGTGTGAGTGTGTGAGTGCGAGTGTGAGTGTGTGAGTGCGAGTGTGAGTGTGAGTGTGAGTGCGAGTGTGTTTGTGTGAGTGCGAGTGTTAGTGTGAGTGCGAGTGCGAGAATGAGTGAGTGCGAGTGTGAGTGTGAGTTTGAGTGTGAGTGAGAGTGTGAGTGTGTGAGTGCGAGTGTGATTGTGAGTGCGAGTGCGAGTGTGATTGAGAGTGGGAGTGTGAGTTTCAGTGCAAGAGTCAGTGTGAGTGCGAGTGTGAGAGTGTGAGTGCGAGGGTGAGTGTGACTGTGAGTGTGTGAGTGCGAGTGTGAGTGTGAGTGCGAGTGCGAGTGTGAGTGTGAGTGCGAGTGCGAGTGTGATTGAGAGTGTGAGTCGAGTTTCAGTGCGAGTGTCAGTGTGAGTGCGAGTGTGAGAGTGTGAGTGCGAGGGTGAGTGTGACTGTGTGTGTGAGTGCGAGTGTGAGTGTGAGAGTGAGTGCGAGTGTGAATGTGAGTGCGATTGTGAGAGCGAGTGTGAGTGTGAGTGCGAGTGTGAGTGTGAGTGTGAGTGCAAGTGTGAGTGTGAGTGTGAGTGCCAGTGTGAGTGCGAGTGTGAGTGCGAGTGCGAGTGTGAGTGTGAGTGCGAGCAAGAGTGCAAGTTTGAGTATGAGTGCGAGTGCGTGAGTTCGAGTGTGAGTGCGAGTGTGAGTGCGAGTGCGAATACGAGGGCGAGTGCGAGTGTGAGTGCAAGTGCTAGTGTGAGTGAGTGCGAGTTCGAGTGTGAGTGTGAGTGTGAGTGCGAGTGTGAGTGCGAGTGTGATTGCGAGTGCGAGTGCGAGTTCGAGAGTGAGTGCGAGTGTGAGTGCGAGTGCGAGTGAGTACGAGTGTGAGTGCGAGTGTGAGTGCAAGTGTGAGTTCAATCGTGAGTGCGAGTGCGAGTGTGAGTGCCAGTGTGAGTGCGAGCGCGTGTGCGAGTGTGAGTGTGAGTGGGAATGTGAGTGCGAGTGTGAGTGCGAGTAAGTGTGAGTGCGAGTGTGAGTGCGAGTGCGAGTGTGTCAGTACGAGTGCGAATGTGATTGCGAGTGTGAGTGTGAGAGCGAATGTGAGTGCGATTGTGAGTGCGAGTGTCAGTGGGAATGTGAGTGCGAGTGTGAGTGTGTGAGTGGGAGTGAGAGCGCGAGTGTGAGTGCGAGTGTGAGTGAGTGCGAGTGCGAGTGTGAGTGCCAGTGTGAGTGTGAGTGCGAGTGCGAATGTGAGTGGGAGTGCGAGTGAGTTTCTGAGTTCGAGTGTGATTTCGAGTGCGTGTGAGTGCGAGTGTGAGTGTGAGTGCGAGTGCGAGTGTGAGTGCGAGTGTGAGTGTGAGTGCGAGTGCGAGTGTGAGTGCGAGTGTGAGTGTGAGTGCGAGTGCGAGTGTGAGTTTGTGTATGAGTGTGAGGGCAGGTTGAGTGTGAGTGCGAGTGTGAGTGTGAGAGCGAGTGAGTGAGTGCGAGTGTGAGTGCCAGTGAGTGTGAGTGTGAGTGCGAGTTGAGTGTGAGTGCGAGTGAGTGCGAGTGTGAGTGCGAGTGTGAGTGAGTGCGAGTGTGGGTGCGAGTGTGAGTGCGAGTGCGAGTGTGAGTGTGAGTGTGAGTGGGAGTGTGAGTGCGTGTGCGAGTGAGAGTCAGTGTGAGTGCCAGTGTGAGTGCGAGTGCGAGCAAGAGTGCAAGTTTGAGTGAGAGCGCGAGTGCGTGAGTGCGAGTGTGAGTGCGAGTGTGAGTGCGAGTGTGAGTGCGAGTGTGAGTGCGAGTGTGAGTGTGAGTGCGAGTGTGAGTGCTAGTGCGAGTGGGAGTGCGAGTGTGAGTGCGAGCAAGAGTGCAAGTTTGAGTGTGAGTTTGAGTGCGTGAGTTCGAGTGTGAGTGCGAGTGTGAGTGCGAGTGTTAGTGCGAGTGTGAGTGTGAGTGAGTGTGTGTGTGAGTGCGAGTGTGAGTGCGAGTGTGAGTGCAATTTGTTTATTTTTTTTTGTTTTTTTTTGTATTTTGATTTTCTTGTTTTTTTTGTTTTTGTTTTTTTGCGAGTGCGATTTTGAGTGCGAGTGCGAGTGCGAGTGTAATGTTTTTATTTTTTTATTTTTTTTGTTTTTTTGTTTTTTTTGCTTTTTTTTGTTTTTTTTGTTTTTTTTTGTTTTTTTGCGAGTGCGATATTGAGTGCGAGTGCGAGTTCGAGTGCGAATGTGAGTGTAAGTGTGAGTTCGAGTGTGAGTGCGAGTGTGAGTGCGAGTGTGAGTGAGTGTGAGTGCGAGTGTGAGTGAGAGTGCGTGAGTTCGAATGTGAGTGCGAGTGTGAGTGCGAGTGCGAATGTGAGTGCGAGTGTGAGTGTGAGTGCGAGTGTGATTGCGAGTGCGAGTGTGAGTGCGAGTGTGAGTGCGAGTGCGAGTGTGAGTGCGAGTGCGTGAATGCAAGTGTGAGTTCGAGTGCGAGTGAGTGCGAGTGTGAGTGCGAGTGCGAGTGTGAATGCGAGTGTGAGTGCGAGTGTGAGTGTGAGTGGGAATGTGAGAGCGAGTGTGAGTGCGAATGTGACTGCGAGTGTGAGTGTGAGTGCGAGTGTGAGTGCGAGTGCGAGTTTGAGTGTGAGTTCGAGTTCGAGTGTGAGTGTGAATGCGAGCACGAGTGTGAGTGCGAGTGCGAGCATGACTGCTAGTGAGGGTTCGAGTTCGAGTGTGAGTGCGAATGTGAGTGGGAGTGCGCGTGAGAGTCTGAGTGCGAGTGCGAGTTCGAGTGAGAGTGTGAGTGCGATTGCGAGTGAGAGTGCGTGTGCGAGTGAGTAAGAGTGAGAGTGTGAGTGCGAGTGTGTGAGTGTGAGTGCGAGTGTGAGTGTGTGTGAGTGCGAGTGCAGGTTGAGTGTGAGTGCGAGTGCGTGAGTGTGAGTGCGAGTGAGTGAGTGCGAGTGTGAGTGTCAATGCGAGTGCGAGTGTGAGTGTGAGTGGAAATGTGAGTGCGAGTGTGAGTGTGAGTGTGAGTGCGAGTGTGTGAGTGGAAATGTGAGTGCGAGGGATCGCTGGGTGGCGCAGCGGTTTGGCGCCTGCCTTTGGCCCAGGGCGCCATCCTGGAGACCCGGGATCGAATCCCACATCGGGCTACCGGTGCGTGGAGCCTGCTTCTCCCTCTGCCTGTGTCTCTGCCTCTCTCTCTCTCTCTCTCTCTCTCTGTGACTATCATAAATACATAAAAATTAAAAAATTAAAAAAAAGAAATGTGAGTGTGAGTGCGAGTGGGAGTGCGAGTGCGAGTGCTAGTCTGAGTGCAAGTGTGAGTGCGTGTGTGTTGTGAGTGCGAGTATGAGTGCGAGTGCGAGAGTGCGAGTGTGAGTGCAAGTGCGAGTGAGGGCGATTGTGAGTGCGAATGTGAGTGCGAGTGTGAGTGTGAGTGCGAGAGTGAGTGCGAGTCTGATTGCGAGTGCGAGTGTGAGTGCGAGTGTGAGTGCGAGTGCGAGTGTGAGTGCGAGTGCGTGAGTGCGAGTGTGAGTGCGAGTGCGAGTGCGAGTGCGAGTGCGAGTGTTAGTTCAATTGTGAGTGCGAGTGCGAGTGTGAGTGGGAATGTGAGTGCGAGTGTGAGTGCGAGTGCGAGTGCGACTGCGAAAGCGAATGTGAATGTGAGTGCGAGTGTGAGTGCGAGTGCGAGTGTGAGTGTGAGTGAGAGCTTGAGTGCGAGTGTGAGTGCGTGAGTGCGTGTGTGAGTACGACTGAGTGCGAGGGTGAGTGCGAGTGTGAGTGCGAGCGTGAGTGTGAGTTCGAGTGTGAGTGCGAGTGCGATTGTGAGTGGGAGTGCGAGTGGGAGTGTGAGTGCGAGTTGAGTGTGTGAGTGCGAGTGTGAGTGTGAGTGTTAGTGCGAGTGTGAGTGTGTGAGTGCGAGTGTGAGTGTGTGAGTGCGAGTGTGAGTGTGAGTGTGAGTGCGAGAGTGAGTGTGATTGCGAGTGTGATTGCGAGTGTGAGTGGGAGTGCGAGTGCGAGTGTGAGTGTGAGTGCGAGTGTGAGTGCGAGTGTGAGGGTGATTGCGAGTGTGAGTGCGAGTGTGAGTGTGAGTGCGAGTGTGAGTGCGAATGAGTGGGAGTGCGAGTGCGAGCGTGAGTGTGAGTCGGAATGAGTGGGAGTGCGAGTGTGAGTGTGAGTGCGAGTGTGATTGCGAGTGTGAGTGTGAGTGCGAGTGTGAGTGCGAGTGTGAGTGTGAGTGCGAGTGCGAGTGCGAGTGCGAGTGTGAGTGCGATTGCGAGTGTGAGTGCGAGTGCGAGTGTGTGTATGAGTGTGAGGGCAGGTTGAGTGTGAGTGCGAGTGTGAGTGTGAGAGCGAGTGAGTGAGTGCGAGTGTGAGTGCCAGTGAGTGTGAGTGTGAGTGTGAGTGCGAGTGTGTGAGTGCGAGTGAGTGCGAGTGTGAGTGTGAGTGCGAGTGTGAGTGTGAGTGCGAGTGTGGGTGCGAGTGTGAGTGCGAGTGCGAGTGTGAGTGTGAGTGCCAGTGTGAGTGTGAGTGCGAGTGTGAGTGTGAGCGCGAGTGTGAGGTGAGTGTGAGTGGGAATGTGAGTGCGAGTGCGAGTGTGGGTGCGAGTGTGAGTGCGAGTGCGAGTGTGAGTGTGAGTGCAGTGTGAGTGTGAGTGCGAGTGTAAGTGTGAGTGCGAGTGTGAGTGTGAGTACGAGTGCGAGTGTGATTGCGAGTGTGAGTGTGAGAACGAGTGTGAGTGCGAGTGTGAGTGCGAGTGTCAGTGGGAATGTGAGTGCGAGTGTGAGTGCGAGTGTGTGAGTGGGAGTGAGAGCGCGAGTGTGAGTGCGAGTGAGTGCGAGTGCGATTGCGAGTGTGAGTGCCAGTGTGAGTGTGAGTGCGAGTGCGAATGTGAGTGGGAGTGCGAATGTGAGTGGGAGTGAGAGTGAGTTTCTGAGTGCGAGTGTGATTTCGAGTGCGAGTGTGAGTGCGAGTGTGAGTGCGAGTGTGAGTGTGAGTGCGAGTGCGAGTGTGAGTGTGTGTGTGAGTGTGAGGGCAGGTTGAGTGTGAGTGCGAGTGCGTAAGTGTGAGTGCGAGTGAGTGCGAGTGTGAGTGCCAGTGAGTGCGAGTGTGAGTGTGAGTGCGAGTGTGAGTGTGAGTGCAAGTGAGTGCGAGTGTGAGTGTGAGTGCGAGTGTGAGTGTGAGTGCGAGTGTGGTGCGAGTGTGAGTGCGAGTGCGAGTGTGAGTGTGAGTGCGAGTGTGAGTGTGAGTGCGAGTGCGAGTGTGAGTGAGAGTGTGAGTGCGAGTTTCAGTGCGAGTGTCAGTGTGAGTGCGAGTGTGAGAGTGTGAGTGCGAGGGTGAGTGTGAGTGTGAGTGTGTGAGTGCGAATGTGAGTGTGAGTGCGAGTGTGAGTGTGAGAGTGAGTGCGAGTGTGAATGTGAGTGTGCGAGTGCGAGTGTGAGTGCGAGTGTGAGTGCGAGTGAGTGCGAGTGGATGTGAGTGCGAGTGTGAGTGCGAGTGTGAGTGCGAGTGTGAGTGCGAGTGTGAGTGAGAGTGCGAGTGGGAGTGCAAGTGTGAGTGTGAGTGCGAGTGAGTGCGAGTGCGAGCAAGAGTGCAAGTTTGAGTGTGAGTTCGAGTGTGAGTGCCAGTGTGAGTGCGAGTGTGAGCGTGAGTGCGAGTGTGAGTGCGAGTGTGAGTGTGAGTGCGAGTGTGATTGGGAGTGCAATTTTTTTTATTTTTTATTTGTTTTTTTTGTTTTTGTTTTTTTTGTTTTTTTGTATTTTTTGGTTTTTTGCGAGTGCGATTTTGAGTGCGAGTGCTAGTTCGAGTGCGAGTGTGAAGGCGAGTGTGAGTGTGAGTGTGAGTGCGAGTGCCTGTGCGAGTGTGAGTGCGAGTGCGAGTGCGAGTGAGTGCGAGTGTGACTGCGAGTGTGTTAGTGCGAGTGTGATTTCGAGTGGGAGTGCGAGTGTGAGTGCGAGCAACAGTGCAAGTTTGAGTGTGAGTTTGAGTGCGTGAGTTCGAGTGTGAGTGGGAGTGTGAGTGGGAGTGTGAGTGCGAGTGAGAGTGTGAGTTCGAGGGTGAGTCTGAGTGTGAATGTGAGTGCGAGTGTGAGTGCGAATGTGAGTGCGAGTGCAATTTTTTTATTTTTTTTGTTTTTTTTTGTTTGTTTTTGGTTTTTTGTTTTTTTTGTTTTTTTTGTTTTTTTGCGAGTGCGATTTGGAGTGCGAGTGTGAGTGCGAGTGTGAGTGCGAGTGTCTGTGCGAGTGTGAGGGTGAGTGCGAGTGCGAGCGTGAGTGCGAGTGAGAGTGTGAATGCGAGTGCGAGTGTGAGTGCGAGTTCGAGTGTGAGGGCAAGTGGGAGTTTGAGTGCGATTGCGAGTGCGTGAGTGAGTGCTAGTGCGAGTGTGAGTGCGAGTGCCAGTGTGAGTGCGAGTGTAAGTTTTAGTGTGAGTGAGAGTGCGGTTGTGTCAGTGCGAGTGTGAGTGTGAGTGCGAGGTGAGTGCGAGTGCAATTTTTTTTATTTTTTTATTTTTTTTGTTTTTTTTGTTTTTTTGTTTTTTTTTGGTTTTTTTTTATCTTTTGCGAGTGCGATTTTGAGTGTGAGTGCGAGTGCGAGTGTGAATGTGAGTGCGAGTGTCTGTGCGAGTGTGAGGGTGAGTGCGAGTGATAGCGTGAGTGCGAGTGCGAGTGTGAATGCGAGTGCGAGTGTGAGTGCGAGTTCGAGTGTGAGTGCAAGTGGGAGTTTGAGTGCGATTGCGAGTGCGAGAGTGAGTGTGAGTGCTAGTGCGAGTGTGAGTGCGAGTGTGAGTGCGAGTGCGAGTGTGAGTGCGAGCGCGAGTGTGAGTGAGAGTGTGAGTGCGAGTGCATGTGTGAGTGCGATGTGAGTGCGAGTGCGAGTGTGAGTGTGAGTGCGAGTGTGAGTGCGAGTGCGAGTGCGAGTGCGAGTTCGATTGCGAGTGTGAGTGCGAGTGCGAGTGTGAGTGCGAGTGCGAGTGTGAGTGAGAGTGTGAGTGCGAGTGCGAGTGTGAGTGCGAGTGTGTGAGTGTGAGTGTGAGTGCGAGTGTGAGTGTGAGTGCGAGTGCGAGTGCGAGTGCGAGTGTGAGTGTGAGTGTGAGTGCGAGTGTGAGTGTGAGTGAGAGTGGAGTGCGAGTGTGAGTGCGAGTGTGAGTGCGAGTGGTGAGTCTGAGTGCGAGTGTGAGTGCGAGTGCATGTGTGAGTGCGAGTGTGAGTGCGAGTGCGAGTGCGAGTGTGAGTGTGAGTGTGAGTGTGAGTGCGAGTGTGAGTGCGAGAGTGGGTGCGAGTGTGAGTGCGAGTATGAGTGCGAGTGTGTGACTCTGAGTGCGAGTGTGACTGCGAGTGCAAGTGTGAGTGCGAGTATGAGTGCGAGTGCGAGTGTGAGTGCGAGTATGAGTGCGAGTGTGAGTGCGAGTGTGAGTGCGAGCTGTGAGTCTTGTGCGAGTGTGAGTGCGAGGGCGAGAGCGTGAGTGCGAGTGATTGTGAGTGCGAGTAAGTGCGAGTGTAGTGCGTGTCCAAGGGTTAGTGCGAGTGTGAGTGTGAGTGCGAGTGTGTGAGTGCGAGTGTGAGTGGGAGTGGGAGTGTGAGTACGAGTGAGTGCGTGTGTGAGTACGAGTCCGAGTGTGAGTGCAGGTGCCAGTGTGAGTGTGAGTGCGAGTGTGTGAGTGCGAGTGTGAGTGGGAGTGTGAGTGGGAGTGTGAGTGCGAGTGTGAGTGTGAGAGCGAGTGTGGGTGCGAGTGTGAGTGCGAGTATGAGTGCGAGTGTGTGAATGCGAGTGCAAGTGTGAGTGTGAGTGCGAGTCTGAGTGCGAGTGTGAGTGTGAGTGTGAGTTCGAGTGTGATTGCGAGTGTGAGTGCGAGTGCGACTGTGAGTCTTGTGTGAGTGTGAGTGCGAGTGTCTGTGCGAGTGCAAGAGCGTGAGTGCGAGCGTGAGTGTGAGTTCGAGTAAGTGTGAGTTTGAGTGCGAGTGCGAGGGTTAGTGCGAGTGCGAGTGTGAGTGCGAGTGTGTGAGTGCGAGTGTGACTGTGAGTGCGAGTGTGAGTTTGTGTGTGAATGCGAGTGCGAGTGCGAGTGAGCGGGGTGCGAGTGTGAATGTGAGTGGGAGTGTGAGTGTGAGTGCGAGTGTGAGTGCGAGTGTGAGTGCGAGTGCTGAGTGTGAGTGTGAGTGCGAGTGCGAGTGTGAGTGTGAGTGCGAGTAGTGAGTGAGTGTGAGTGCGAGTGCGAGTGTGAGTGTGAGTGCGAGTCTGAGTGTGAGTGTGTGCGAGTGCGAGCGTGAGTGTGAGTGCGACTGTGAGTGTCAGTGCGGGTGCGAGGGCGAGTGTGAGTGCGAGTGTGAGTGCGAGTGAGTGCGAGTGTGTGAGTGCGAGTGTGAGTGTGAGTGCGAGTGTGAGTGGGAGTGTGAGTGTGAGTGCGAGTGCGAGTGTGAGTGCGAGTGTGGGTGCGAGTGTGAGTGCGAGTATGAGTGCGAGTGTGTGACTGCGAGTGCAAGTGTGAGTGCCAGTGTGAGTGCGAGTGTGAGTGTGAGTGTGAGTGCGAGTCTGAGTGCGAGTGTGAGTGTGAGTTCGAGTGTGATTGCGAGTGGGACTGTGAGTCTTGTATGAGTGTGAGTGCGAGTGTCTGTGCGATTGCGAGAGCGTGAGTGCGAGCGTGAGTGTGAGTGTGTCAGTGCGAGTGTGAGTGTGAGTGCGAGTGTGGGTGCGAGTGTGAGTGCGAGTATGAGTGCGAGTGTGTGACTGTGAATGCGAGTGTGAGTGCGAGTGCATGTGTGAGTGCGATTGTGAGTGCGAGTGCGAGTGTGAGTGTGAGTGCGAGTGTGAGTGCGAGTGCGAGTGCGAGCGAGTTCGATTGCGAGTGTGAGTGCGAGTGCGAGTGTGAGTGCGAGTGCGAGTGTGAGTGAGAGTGTGAGTGCGAGTGCATGTGTGAGTGCGATTGTGAGTGCGAGTGCGAGTGCGAGTGTGAGTGCGAGTGTGAGTGCGAGTGTGAGTGCGAGTGCGAGTGTGAGTGCGAGTGTGAGTGCGAGTGCGAGTGTGAGTGCGAGTGCGAGTGCGAGTGCGAGTGTGAGTGCGAGTGTGAGTGCGAGTGTGAGTGCGAGTGTGAGTGCGAGTGTGAGTGTGAGTGCGAGTGCGTGTGGAGTGCGAGTGTGAGTGTGAGTGCGAGTGCGAGTGTGAGTGTGAGTGCGAGTGTGAGTGCGAGTGTGAGTGTGAGTGCGAGTGTGAGTGTGAGTGCGAGTGTGAGTGTGAGTGTGAGTGCGAGTGTGAGTGCGAGTGTGAGTGTGAGTGCGAGTGTGAGTGTGAGTGTGAGTGCGAGTGTGAGTGTGAGTGCGAGTGTGAGTGCGAGTGTGAGTGCGAGTGTGAGTGCGAGTGTGTGAGTGCGAGTGCGAGTGTGAGTGCGAGTGTGAGTGCGAGTGTGAGTGTGAGTGCGAGTGTGAGTGCGAGTGTGAGTGTGAGTTCGAGTGTGATTGCGAGTGGGAGTGTGAGTCTGTGTGAGTGTGAGTGCGAGTGTCTGTGCGAGTGCGAGAGCGTGAGTGCGAGCGTGAGTGTGAGTGTGTCAGTGCGAGTGTGAGTGTGAGTGCGAGTGTGGGTGCGAGTGTGAGTGCGAGTATGAGTGCGAGTGTGTGACTGTGAGTGCGAGTGTGAGTGCGAGTGCATGTGTGAGTGCGAGTGTGAGTGCGAGTGCGAGTGTGAGTGTGAGTGCGAGTGTGAGTGCGAGTGCGAGTGCGAGTGCGAGTGTGAGTGCGAGTGTGAGTGCGAGTGCGAGTGTGAGTGCGAGTGCGAGTGTGAGTGTGAGTGTGAGTGCGAGTGCGAGTGTGAGTGCGAGTGTGAGTGTGAGTGCGAGTGTGAGTG